>NC_140518.1:36995265-37595265 GCF_964339955.1 Pipistrellus hanaki | reverse complement strand
TGTCTGTGCCTATGGGTTATGCATATATGCATATAAACTATTTGGTTGATTTCTTCCCACCCACCCATCCAATCCTTTCCACTGAGATTTGACAGTCTGTTTTATGCTTCTATGTCTCTGGATCTATTTTATTCATCAGTTTATTTTGTTCGTTGGATTCCACATATAAGTGAGATCAAGTGATACTGGCTTAATGAGAAATAATACTTTAACTTAGCATAATACTTTCCAGGTCAATTAACCCCTTACCAGATGTATCATTGGAAAATACGTTCTTCCATTCAGTGGTTTCCCATTGCATTTTGTTAATGGTTTCTTTGGCTGTGCAGAAGTTTTGTAGTTTGATGTAGTCCCATTTGCTTATTTTCTCCTTTGTTTTCCCCACCAATGGGATTAACATTCCTCTCTCCGTAGGCATGGAGAAAAGACCAGCTTTCCAATCTGGATGGAGGAATAAATAATAAATGGGAAATTCCTCTGCTGGGTGCATGTCCAGTAGAAGCCAAGATGGCACAGGGGATGGTGCTTCTACTATGATTCATGCTAGTAGGAACTAAGATAGTGATCATAAAGGAGAGGTACTTAGCCTGGGAAAGTGATTGGCTTGGATAAAGGACACAGAACCCCAGAAGATCTAGGAAATGGATTGGTTAGAGGGGGAAACCAGCAGAACCACAGAAAAGATCGGGAAATTGATTGGATAGTTTGAAATGGTACCTGGTTCTTCCCAAGCTTGAGAAAATATAACGAAATTTAACAATATATAAATTGGAAAATTGGATATCTCTCAAGAATGCAAAGTTGGTTTAAGATTAAAAACTTAATATAGATGCAGTTCATTAACACACAGTGATAACAGTAGATTTTATTGTAGAACAATAAGCTGATTTTAATTTTACATGGAAGATCAGAAGTCAAAGAAAAGCTGTTACCTCTTAGACAAATTTAATGAATATATGTTATTTGAATTTTACAGTTGTAGTAATTATGTTAATGTGGCACATTATAAGACAAACATTAATGAATATATAGAATAAAAAACTCAAAAATACTTTTATTCAGTTATGGCAATGTGATTTATACTAGCATAATAGATCAGTGAGAGAGGATGGGCTTTTAAATAAACTGTGCTGGAATAATAGATTTCCTAAAAAGAAAGTAAAATTGAACATTAATCTCACACATTTTCTCTGACAATTAGTGATATTAATAAATCTATCCCTTAATGATTATATAATAGATGGAAAAGACAACATTTCCAGAGATAGGGGAAGGCTACATGAGTGAATAGTTGATCTCTCTAAGGAATGTGTTTTCAAGTTCACTCTGTCAGATGACCTGGAAGTAGGACAGTGCCTCAGGCTAGTGATATATTGGGGGGGTGGGGGGGAAAGGAGAAGGAACACAGATAGAAAAGAATATAGAACCACAGCAATTCAGATCCAGGAAAACATAAAACTCAAAAGGAAAATGTTAAGCCTAGTATGGGCCTGTGGTCTGTGAAAGGCCATTATCCTGGGGCTCAGATAGCAACACTGTTCTCTATGAGGCTCGGCTTCAGGTATTCATAGGGAAGGTCTAGCTGCTCATTCCGGGCCACTATCTCCCTTTCCAGGTGGTCCAGATCTGCTTGAAATTGTCTTAAAATAGCCTTGGGCTCAGGGCCTGAGAAATATTCTTCTGTGTGATGCCCCAGGGGTACCTGAAGCAGAAAAGAAAGATTGATCAGCTTCTAGTTCCAGAGCCCAGCCCCACACTCTGAACTTTCTTTTCCATTACCACTGCCCCAGAATTCCTCAAATCTGCTCTCACCTTGTCCGGCTGCTGCCGGCCCACTTGCCTCACAAAAAGCATCTGAAGACAGCTCTGCCAGACATCTGGGAGTGAGCTCATCAGTGTGGCCATTGTCACATCTTCCTTGGTGGTGGGAGGGGGCATCCGCATTGTACATGGGGCATTAGGGACCCAGAACATCCAATCATGCTGAGGGGGCGAGAATCTGGAGTCAACCAGGCACTCTGATATGCAGGGCTCTGGCTCCCAACTCTTTCCTTCAAACATACCCCAGACCAGGCACTTTCCCTCAGGGACCCAGGCTTTCAGTTGTCCATACCTGGCTGAAGTTGACTGCTGCATGCTGAGAAGTGCATGTGAAAATGCACATGGTAAGGAAATGGCAGAGCTGAGCGCGGGACTGGAAGGAGATAGGAAAACCTAGAAGAAGAAATACCAACGTTTAGAAACTGCAATTTCTGAAAAAGATAAGGAAATAAGTGCTGATGTCTGGAGATACCCATAGGTTAGAATTGGTGAGCATTCATTCATTCATTCATTCATGTAAAATGTATGCTGCATCCAAAAGAATAAAATAGCTTAGGAATATATTGGACCAAGGAGGTGAAATACCTGTACATTGCAAACCACTAGACACCGATGAAAGAAATGAAAGACAAATCAATGGAAATATATTCTATTAATATGGATTGGAAGAATTAATATTGTTAAAATGTCCATACTACCCAAGGCAATATACACTCATTCAATGCAATCCCTGTGAAATTCAAATAGCATTTTTTAAAGAAATAGAATAAATCAACCTATAATTTTAAGTAGAAATCAGTAAGGACCCCAAAAAGCCACAGAAATCTTTAAAAGGACAGAGTTAAATGCATTCTTATGGAGTCAAATACTGCTGCCAAGCTTTCTGATTTCAAATTATATAACAAAGAAAAAATAATCAAAACAGTATAGTATTGGCATATAGTAGACACATAGATCAAGGACCTGAAGAGAGTCCCCAAAAGGAGGCATGAATATACAATGGGGGAAAGGACAGATAGTCTCTTCAGTAAATGTTGCTTGGAAAACTGGCAGCTACATGCAAAAGAGTGAAACTGGACCGCTATCTTAGATCACAAACAAAAATTAAGAAAAAATGGACTAAAGTACTGAAACCGTAATACTCTAGAAGAAAAATTAGGTGGTAAGCTCCTTGACATCAGTCTTGGTGATTCTATTTTGGATTTGCAAAAGCCAAGGCAACAAAAGCAAAAATAAATAACATCAGGCTAAAGCTATTCTGCACAGCAAAGGAAACCACCAACAAAATTAAAGGCAACATACTGAATGGGAGAAAATATTTGCAAATCACTTATCTAATAAGGGGTTAATATCCAAAATATATAAAGAACTCATATAACTCAATAGCAACATAAACCAGATCCTGATTAAAAGGCAGATAGGAGCTCTGAATGAACATTTTCCCAAAGACACATAGATGGCCAACTGGTACATGAAAAAGTGCTCAACATCACTAATTAACAGAGAAATGTAAATCAAAATCACAATGAAATGCTACCTCACACCTGTTAGAGTGGCTATTATCAAAAGACAAGGAATAACAAGTATTGGTGAGGCTGTGGGGAACAGAAGCCTTGTGTACTGTTAGTGGAAAGTGGTGAAGCCACTATTTTTAAAATATTAAAAATAGAATTAAATAGGATCCAAAGGAAATGAAACATTGACTTGAAAATATAGCTGGACCCAATGTTGATTGCAGCATTATTTATCATAGCCAAAACATGGAAGCAACTGCTCTGGCTTGGTGTGGCTCAGTTGGTTGGACATCATATTGTGCAACAAAAGGTTGCTAGTTCAATTCCCTGTCAGGGCACATGCCCAGGTTATGGATTGTGGGCTCAATACCTGGTCGGGGGCATACAAGAGGCAGCTGTTCAATAGACTTGTTCCTATCCAACATCAATGTTTCTCTCTCTCCCTTTCTCCCTCTCTAAAAATCAATAAAAATCTTAAAAAAAAAAAAAAAAAAAGGTATCTGTTTTCCAGATCCTCCAAGTACAAGGCTCTAGCCTATGACTTTTTATCCTTTTCTGTGGCTTCTGTCCAGTTGACTGTCATTGTATCTGGGGACACATCTTACCAGACTTTCCTTTTGGGACAAACCCAACCTCTTTCTACACACTAGTTTAGAAAGGAAATGTGGGGCATTAGTTTTAAGCGTTCCGTATACATGATTAATAACCATTCTTTCTAACAAAACCCAAGAAAAGGCTTCCTCCAAAGATCTGGCATTGGTATATTAAACCTTGTATTCCCATGTCCCAGCCATAATAGCTTCCCAGTATATGTTCATACTGTGCCACAGGCTGAGGATGGGACTCAAGGTGTTGGTGTGAAGTATGGAGGGGTAGGGCCTGAAGGAAAATTTGAAACAAAGCAAGCTGGCCCATATGTGCTGGAGAGAGGAGGAGGAGGAAACTAGGCAAAGCTCAAAAAAGCTATTTCTTCCTCAGAGAGTAAAATGTGGAGTGGGAGAACTAAAGGTAGATGCTAGTGAAAGAATGAACTGGGAAGAGAAAGCAGACATTCAATTTGCACCTAGAAATGAACTTGTAATGTGGAAGTGTTGCATGTGTCTGGATCCTCTGTGTTTGGTGGACAGTAGCAGGTAAGAGAAGAAGGAGGGAAATCCAGACAGGGTCCTCATGGATTTTGGTGGGAAATTTCCCCCCACTTATGTTCTTAGGAAGAGCTTTAGAAGCAGGGCCTGGGCAGATCCACCACTGGTCATGGTTCTGGACCCACTAGGCTCTATGCTGTGGAAGATTCAGGGCATCTGTGGCAGGAATGGGAGATGGACATAAAGGCTGATGATCAGGGTCTCTGGGAAGGACAATCCTTGGATTTGTAGAACTGTCCTAACACTTAAGAGGTGGGGTTGGTATTCATATGCTTCATGAGTGGAGGACTAGAGGTTGAAGAGAGGTTGGAACCATGTCCCCAGAAGGGCAAGGCTGACAAGGGGCTCTAGGAAGAGTGTCTGAACAGCTTCCTTCTCTCAGTCCAGTTCTCACCTCGGTCCTGGGCCTGGCACAGCCCCACCTCAGTGATCTCCCGACACCAGGCCTGCAGCTCAGGGTCCCCTCTCACGACATCATCCTCATGGTAGAAGAGGTGGATGATCCCCTCCACGTACCTGCCAAGAGGAGATTTTCTGTGGCTTTTGTGCAGTTGACTGTCATTGTATCTGGGGGCACATCTTACCAGACTTTCCTTTTGGGACAAACCCAACCTCTTTCTACACACTAGTTTAGAAAGGAAATGTGGGACATTGGTTTTAAGTGTTCACTATACATGATTAATAACCATTCTTTCTAACAAAACTCAAGTTTTTCTAGATCCCCATCTCCCCATTTCCCCAAGCTAGGCTCTTTCTTTATTCCACTTTTTTCCTTTTTAGATTCTATCCACTGTCTGGACCTTCTTGTTTCATGTTTCTTTTGCCCAGTGCTGATCTCAAGCCAGAGACCTACTCCCTTTCTCATCAATGGCCTTCCACTTCTCAGCTACCACTCTTACCCACCTGGCAGTGATCTCCCAGAGCCGTAAAGCATCATGGGCATAGAGGGCACTTGGGATTCCCAGCAGGCCCCGGTCAGCCAGATCTTCAGGAGGACAGAGGGAGCGGTAGGTCATCTTAGCCATGGCCCGGCGGAGCAACTGCACATGGCCCCCTCTGCCTGTGCTCACTGCCTGGAATTTGAGAGTTGACAGGTCTTGAGAAATAAAAGAAGAGCTGACAATCTTGGCATATTATATAAGGGGTTTACGGTGGGGTTTACAAAATTAAAAGTATGAAATGAACAAGCCTATAGATTTAACGGCCAGGACATTCATATTAGGTGGTCTGAGTCTGTGAAGATGGCACGAGGTTGTAGAGAGATGAAAGATTAGGCAGCCCCATGCCCTCATTTCCTCTTTACCTGACTAAATATTCCACTATTTGAGTTGAGTTCTCTCCGTAACCGGGCGTTAACCTCCATGGTGTAACGGGCGTGTGGGATCAGGAGCTGGATGAAGAAGATTAGAGAAGGTAGTTACTGGAGGCCATGCTTGGTTCCTCCCTTGTAGGGAGTGGCACTCTCTCCTCTTGACGCTTTCCTCCCTGCCAGGGCTTTTGTAGGCTGGTCTCCTTCTGCTGCTATGATCACTAACTCTCATGCTCTCCATGACTCTACAGTGAGTGGGGCTGTGGAGCTGCAATGACCTAGGCTTGAATCCTTGCTTAACCACTCACTTTGGTATTTGTTCAAATACCTCATCTGTCAATTTCCTCATCTGTCAACAAGGATGATAATAGATCTTTTAAGTCAGGTGCTATGTTGGTAATTATATGAGTAATATATAAAAAGTGTTTAGCTCAGTGCCTAGCACACAGAAGACAGAAGCATTGATTAGAAGGTATCATCATTTCCTTTATTGTATCCATCTTGAATGTAGTTGTGCATTTAGAAGCTACCCCTTAGTTTTCAATATCATTTCATGCTTCCTCTATCATTCACATCTCCTTCCTTAAACTGTCCTTTCTGCTATTTTTCAAAGCTATCCCTCCAACTGCTCATTGTTTTACTCTTAGATTCTTTTGGGGAAAGAATATCTTCAGTCAGAATTTTAGAAAATGATATCAAGCTCCCTGTTTAGGCAGCAAATGGGTTGTCATCAAATCTGTACCCATTCCTAATTGTCCTATCTTTCCTTCTTCTTTTTTTTTAAACTATTAAAAAGTAGAACTAAGATACTCTTTTTATCTTAGATGAATTTTTATTTCATTTCCACCTGGTTGATATACAGGATTTAGACTGGATATTGATCAGAGCTTTTTGATGCTGGAATAAAGGAAGGATACAAGTGATACTCCTGATACCAAGATATCAAGGAGCTTATTATATTGTTCTATTCAGAAAGATCATGGAGAGATGCTGGTTTCACAGTGAGGAGCAAAGAACCCAGAACAGAGTTCCTAATAGCAATGATAATAATAATGATGATAACCAAAATAACAGCAGAAAAGTGACACTTCTCTAGCATTTAGTCTGTAATGCCTTAACAACCCAACAATGGAGATAGTTATCCTCCTCCAGAGATGAGGACCCTGAACACACATCTGTAAGTACTGAGACCAGGATTCAGGCTTCAGACCCAAGCAGTTAATCCAGAGCCTATACAGGTAACCTTGGTAACTTCTGCAAGCTTAGCCCTCCTGGGAGTTCCAATAAGACTGTCTGCCATGGGATGGAGTTGCTATGATCAGGGAATATGGCTGTGGAAGCTGGGAGGGCTTGTGCATTAAAAGGGAATTTTGAAGTGTAAAGTGGGAATAAGTGATTCAAGCTAGGAGGGAGATGGTGATGAAAAGGCATCATGAGGTTATCAAATCTGAGAGCCCATGAACTACATTAGTAACTATTTTATCTATGTCACACTAGAACCCCTAACATCCACAGTCCACAGGAGTGTTGGCATTGGAACTCCCAGAGACATTAGAAATCAGTTGTTCTGCTTGTCAAATACTCATTTGCATATCTTACCTACACTTTGTATCTAAAGCTCAGCACCTAATCTTTGCCTCCAAACTGGCTTCTTTTCCTGACTACATTCTTTCTGACCACTGCTCTGCTTCATAGGCTTATAGAGTTTTGCCCCCTGTTCCCTGTATTGAAGTGCCATTGAGATCTGGAAAACAATTGTATGACAAACACAAGCTTATTTTGTTCCTTCTGCCTAGCAATGGACACTGAACTCACTGTTTATAGCATCGCAGTATTTCTTGGTCATTATAAAAGTATTCACTTTGTGAGCTCCTAGGCCTGGCAGTTGTGAGGCCTCTGACCTATGTCTGCAGTATTGCATAGGCATGAAGCAGGCAGTATTTCCTCCCTTCCATCCCTGCCATCACCATGCTAATGTACATCTTTACTCTTCTCACTCCTGGGTAGATGGCAGTGACCAGCCGGGCTGGCTGCTATCCTTGCCCTTTTATCTTGTGCTCCTCGTAACACTTGGTTGCAGTAGAACATTTTCCATCAATACTATGGAGTTTATAGCTGTTTCTTTTTATTTCCATCTCTATTCTCAGAAATGATTCTTTGGCTGTTAGTTATGTCTACCACTTGTCATCCTGGCTAAATGGCAACATATGGGTGAACAAACTATATTCTTACTCTCCTCCAGACCCATTGCTGGAGAATTCCAGAGAATTGATTTGCAATATGTGTAGAAAACTGCTAAAGGACTCGATTTGATAGGATTTATTGTGTATTATTTCTTATAAATGCATGTGAATCTATAATTGGCATAAAATTAAAAGAATTTAAACATGAAAACATAACCATAAGATTCCAGGTGTTGCTGTGGTTATCTCTCTCCTATCCCTTCCTGTCTATGAAGATCCTTTGCTGATACCATATTAGTGCTTGATTATTGCAAAGCAGGTTTGTTTTATATTCCTAGCCAGGTGGCTTAGGCTTTTAAAATCTTGGATAACTGTTGCATTGTTTCACATGTTTTCTTGTGTGCAATATGGGACATGGAAGATAGAGTATGTACCTTGAAGACAGGGTGCAGTCCTGGAAGGCACCTCATGGTGGCCACAGCGATGACCTCACCCAGCAGATGAGTGTTCAGCACATGATATTGAAACTGGTGCAGTTGTAAATCTGAACTTCGGACCCAGGTCTTTGCCAGGAGCCATGCAAGGGGAGGGTCTGAGGGTAGGAATAGTGGTGGGGTTGGGTTGCTGGCGTTGGGAGGCTGGATCTGCAATGAAGAGGAAGTAAGCATTCATTAATCACATCATATGTTGCACACTATGCTCAGTATTCTAGGGGAAACTGATGACTAATATTATTGTCATGCAGAGGGCTATAATCTAGTTAGTAGGATGAATGAGGATCCTGTCACTCATCCTCTCAATAGCTTGGGGAAGTGTCAGCACTATAATGGTCAGGATCAAAACAGGAGGAATTGGAAAGGGGGAAGTCTGGTATGGCCAAAACAGTGGTTTGGGAGTAACCTGATGAAAGTGTGAGCTAGGATGGTAGAACAGGAAGGAGAAACTGGACATGTGAGATACATGACAATTCTCATCAACTGATTAATGAAAACACTTAAGAGGGAAAATGCATTAAAAACAAGGGACAAAATATGTCCAAGAAAGAAAAAATATTCCACAGATTCAATGATCAGGAAGAGATTGAGTAGCCTTAGGGTGAGGACCAACGGAGATCATTCTGATTCTCAAAAAAGGCAATTTCAGGTGAGTAGTGAGTAAGCTGCAAGGTAGAAAGAAAACACTGTAGGCAAAGACAGACCTTACTGAGTTGAGACAGAGGAGGGGAAAAAGTAACCAGCTGTCTTTTCCCTGGGCAGTGGTTGGGGGGAAGGGAGAGCAGTGTTGAAAGAGGATTTCCAAAATATCTCACCTGGATGACCATGGGTAGCAGCTTCCCACTGGGCTCCATCTTCAGCATGACGAGGGGGGCAGCCACGTACTGCTTCACTCCTTGAATTACATTGGCTGGAATTCCATCCAGCAGGATACAGTCAGCCTCAAATAAGGAACCGTTCTGGGGGGAAAAGTCCAAAGTCTACTCCAGAGGGCTAGCACCAAGGGGAAGAAGTGTAATAACATTCAGTCTCATTTCTTGCAAGTATCCTACATCAATATCAGAGTCCTAATGGCAGAAAGGAAAGAGGCATCCAGAAAATTTCGTGCAAGTCATCTCAGTTGACAGTGAGGAAAGAGGCAAAATGAGAGGCGTCTTCCTCAGGGACATGTTAATTCCCTGTGGCAGTGGTGGTTTTAAGACCATACTTGACCAATTCCTTTGCAGCACAAGCATGCTAAGCTTTCCCTGTCAGGTTTCCAGGCCTCTTTCCTCATCTACTTTCTTTTCTGCTACCCCTGTCTGGCACCCAAGAGTCTCATGGTTTTCTTTACATACTTTATCAACTCTAAGTTTGTCCTGCAAAGGACTCTGCACATAGGAACAGTGGATTCATACAGTTTCCCTTCCCTGATTCATCTCTGGTCCTTCTCCTTCACCACATCCCTTCCCCCACAGACAAGGAGAAGACAACAGAAGGCTGTGGCTGTACCTGGAGTTCTTTCTCCAGCTGGGCCCGAAGCTCCTCCATCCCTGAGGGCAGCACCAGCCGGGAGGGCAGAGAGGTTGAGCGTCTCAACACCATGGGGTTTGAACCATTGAGGAACTGGTAGCCAAAAAGTTCATCATCCTTCCAGTGCTGGTGAACCTTCTCTATGGGGTTGGAGTGGAGGGTAAGAGGAGGATATTCACCTGATGTCCTTTTCCTTTAGGTGTTAATACAGCTATTCAGGAGTATGATCACTTTGTATCCAGCCCTGTCTTTCCTTTTTGTTGCCTCTGAGAAATGACCAGGCATAACATCTTCTCATCTGGGAAGTACTTATGAGAGTCTATGAAGTATGAAGTTTGGGACAACAAAACAGCTATGAAGAATTTACAAAGGTCTATGGGAATACTGACCACAAAGGGTGCTCTTGAGGCCCCAAAAGATCTGATCAAAATCCTCTAGGCTTTCCCAGGAGTTCAGGAAGTTGTAAACGTATTTGAGGACCATCTCCAGTGTCCTATGATAAATGTCAAGGATGGCACTGTCAACTCACCAAATCCTGCCTGTTACGGGATTCACCACTCACCACTCCATTGGGATCTTTTCTTACCCTGTCTTCACTCTCCATTCATAGTCCAGCTTCTTTCCACTATGAAATTTCATATCAGGGGGCAAATCCTTCCCAGAGTCCACAGCCATTGTCAGGGGTAACCCTTTGTGCCAGGTGCCCCAACTAGCAGATGGGAAAAGAGTTCAGGGAAGAATTACAGTATCAGTGATGGTGGCAGGATCAGAGAAGAGGTGGGGATATTAGGAGGGCTGTGTGTAGGTGGTTACCAGTAAATCAGCTGTCTTTCCTTCAGTTCTTTCTCTCGATGCTTCTGGAACTTGTCCAAGGTACTCTTTCCTGCCAGGCGAGCTGGAAGAACATTTGACTACATAAGTTTGTCAAATTGCTGCTATCCCTGACTTGACCTAATCTCTCATTCTTGACTGTATTACATCATACTCTTTTTAAAAAGTATATATTTTATTGATTTTTTTTTCCAGAGAGGAAGAGAGAGGGATAAAGAGTTAGAAACATCGATGAGAGAGAAACATTGAACATCTGCCTCCTTGCACATCCTACTGGGAATGTGCCCACAACCAAGGTACATGCCCTTGACCAGAATCAAACCTGGGACCTTTCAGTCTACAGACCAATGTTCTATCCACTGAGCCAAATCAGTTAAGGCTACATCATACACTTGCCTTTTTCTCTGGCTCTACCTCACCTGATATATTCCCAAAGTCACTTATTGTATCTTTACTCACATCCAAGTCATGATTTCATCTATTTCAACCCCATGTTTGTCCTTAAGCAACATCCCATGTTTTCCTCTCTTTCTTGTTCCTTAAATCAAATGCCACTACTTGTGCCTATAGATGATTATGAATTTTCTTCTTAATTACGTGCCTTATCTACAACATCCCATATTATTATATACTAGGGTCTCTCAGACTGGCCCAAGAGGATTGGGCTGAAACTGGCTCTCTGATATCGCCTAAAGGGTCCCAGATTGTGAGAGGGCAATTCTCGGCTGGCACACCTTGGAATTGGTCTTCCTCGTTGGCAGCTCCTGCATTGAGTATCTGCCCCCTGGTGGTCAGTGTGCATCATAGCTACTGGTCGAAAGGTTGGACACTTAGGCATATATATATATATATATATATATATATATATACACACATACATACATATATGGGCTTTGTTAATCTCCTCTATATTGACCTTCTCCTTACTACTCCTTAACCTGTCCTCCAAATGACATATTTCATATTTACTATACATATGCACTCTGCTCTTCCTTGTCCCTATCCCCACCTGATCCTTGAGACAAAAATTCTATGTGTGCTTCCTTCAACCATCCCATCTCACCTGTCTTAGGTGGGAAATATCCCATGTTGCTACCTTTCCCTCACTTTATTTCACCTAATCTCACCATCACATAGTTTATATTTGTTAACCTGACTTGTCCTTTTCTCACCTGTATTTATGTTGTCTCACAAAGATGCCTATTTTATGATTTTATTTTTTATTAAATTTATTGTGATATAACATTGATTGGTAACATTATATAAATTTCATGTCTACAATCTTACAATATGACATTTATATATTCTGGGTATGCTCACTGGCCAAAGTCTAGTCTTCTTCTGTCACCATGTATTTACCCCTTTACCCTCTTTGTCTTCCCTCTGGTAACCACCACTCTGCTGTCTGTATCCATAAGTTTGTGTTTTTGTTTGTTCATTTGCTGCTTTTCGTTTTATATCCCACTTAGGAGTCAAATTGTATACTTCTAGTCCTTTTCCTTTGGTATTTCACTTAATATAATACTCCAAGATCCATCCATGTTGTCTCAAACAGCATGCCATCCTTCTTATGGCTGATTAGTCTCCATTATTACATGCATTGTTCTACGTTTACTCTCCAGTCATAGCGCTCCTCCACGTGTCCCCCAGCAATAAAAACAATATAGCCCCTGCTCATGCATCCCACCCGAATCAGAGCACTTCCTGCCCTCACAATTGTCTTCCATATTTTCACAGCCAAAGCGGCTATTATTTTCATATCATTATTGCTTCCCTTCCCTGCCTCCTCACAGGGGTCACATGTGCTAGTCTTACCTGTCCTTGTCCTAACTTGTTTCCAGTCACATGGAGATCTCCTTTCCCCTTTACTTTGGCTCTTCTGTTTTCCAGCATGGCTGCCCCTCCCATTCCCTCTGCTCAGCTTGGGAGGTGGGATCAACACATCACTCACTTCCCTGTGCAGGCCCACTTCAGACCTTTTTCATTCTATGTATAACGTTCCCCTTGCCCCGTCTTGGTCCCTCTTAATCTGCGAAACGCGCACTTTTGTCAAATCCCTCGGACCTTCCTCTGTGCTGCCCCCATCCTCTAGTCGCCCCTTCCGCTCTTCCCGCACTACTCCCTGGGCCATGCTCCCATTTCCCCCCGGAGACGGCCCCTCACCGGTGCCCTCGGACAGGGTCAGCAGGCCCTCGCCCTGCACCCAGCTGTAGCAGGGGAAGGCGGCCTCCTCCAAGGCTCCCGGGCCCTGCACGGTGATGCGGTCGCAGAACCAGGCGTCGTCCACCAGGGAGTGGTGTTTGCCCAACTTCACGAACTGCAGTGGCCCCAAGGCCTGGGGAATGTCCTGCTCAAACTCCTCCATCTGTGGGGACCAGAACCCGGTGAGGACTAGTAGTGGGAACCCATGAGTGGCATTTAACCAAGGATGGGAAATGGATGCAGGCTTTGTGGAGTCCAGTGACCCAGCCTCCAGCTGAATGATAGCATTGCCTCCTCCCAACACCTGTGCGGTGGGTCTCAGATGACCTATTGAACCGGGAGGACTAGGGATGCAGGTTGAGACCACAGTGACTTGAACACTGAGCACCAACACCTGCACCTGTGCCCGGGCTCTGGGAGGACCTTCCCCTTTGACCATTGAGCCCATAATGACACTTGGAAAAGGAGAGGAGGTTGTGTGGAGCAGAGTCCAGGGGAGGGAGAAAGAAGTTGAGTCCAGCTTTGAACCTCTCACCTACCCAGGTGCAGGCGTCCCTTCTCAATGGAAGTCCCAGCTGGTGTGGTTGTGCTGTCACTGGCTCTCAACCCCCCAAGTCCCAACTGCCCTCAGGCATGGAGCCCAGCCAGGGGGTCTGAGTTCCCACTTCTTCCTCTTACCTGGCCCCGTGCTGGCCTCAGCTGCAGCTCCAGCTCTGCCTCCCCGAGTTCCCCGACCAGCCACAGCTGCACGGGGTTAAAAGACCCAGAGAAGAGCCAGGCCCCAGTGGCCACTTGAATGCGGTAGCGGCCCATGGCAGCAGGTGAGCTCACCTACGTGTCAGATTCTGCTACTGGTACCAAAGATTTGGTGGCCAGGCTTTCTCCTGCTGCCTGCAGCACAAGTCCAGGGCTTAATATAGCAGGACTCTGTGTGCCAGCCACTATAGGCCTGGGCTCCGCCCCAGAAAAACCAAAACCTGGATTAGCCCAGAGGGTGGGGGAAATGCTGACTGCTCCTCTGAGCCTGGGTGCAGGGAGAGGGGCAGGGAGAATCCACCAGTTTTCTTTCTAGGCCCTCATTCCCCCCCATATACACCCCCACCCTCGTTTTACTATTGAAGAGCATTTTCTGAAGGTGTCCTGAGTGCCAGTCTCTTTTCTTGCTGGCAGTGCCTGGTGCCCCTGGGAGACTGTACCCACTTTCTCTTTGCCTACCAGGTCTGCTTGCTGAATGGGCGCTGGGATTGTCATTGTGGGCCAGAGAAGACCTTTCCTGAGGGACACTGCAGTGTTCAGGGATGAGTTAGAGTATTTCCTGTAATAAGACTTGTGGTGCCCATTCAGTTAGGGAGCAGCTAATGTATTCCTTTTCTCCCTTTTGTTTTCTCTCCACACCCCCATCCCAAGACAAACAACCAATGGTAATACATGCTATTTCTGCTTCACCACTCCTTTCTCTTAATAGTATTGTTTCATGTGGTTTATGTCATTTATTCCACAAAAATGAGGTCAAACTCTACATTTGTGTTTTTGGAAGTTACTTTCCACAGTTACCAATACGTGATGAGAATATCTTCAGATCAAAAGATGGAGATCTAACTCCTCTCTTCCTAGCTTGAAGGATTACACTCTTGATGGGTACTCAATACTATGATGAGTGCTTTAATGAACATCTTTGTAATTATACTCTTATGCACCCTTATAATTAAAGAACAGATTCCCAGAATTGAGATTTCAGACTAAAATGCTTGTATATTGTATATTTTATATTAGATGTTATATATATTTGAAAACCACGTTTTTAAAGTATGCTTGACATATAAAATCTGTACATATTTGATATATATAATTCATTTTCCTCCCCAATAAGTATACACCAATGTATATTATTATTAAACTAGAGGCCCGGTGCATTTAGTAGTGCATGGGTGGGGTCCCTTGGCCTGGTCAGCAATCAAGGCCTATCAGGAGGCTGGCCTGCCAGGGGGAGAGGCCACAGGAGATTGGCCAGTCATTCCTACTGATTGGGGCCAAAGGGGCCTGCATTGAGCATCTGCCCCTTAGTGGTCAGTGAGCATCCTAGAAACTAGTCCACCAGTTGTTCTTGTCATTCTGGTCATTCCGGTTGTTCGGTCATACTGGCCACTTAGTCTTTTATATATATAGATTGCTTACCAAAAAAAGCTGTAGCATGATACCAAAGGGCTCTTATCTCTGCATCTCCATCATCACAGAAACTTATCACTTTTTAATTTTTGCGAAAAGAATAAGACTGATTTTGAAGGGGGAAAAAAAAAGCTGTTGAGGGATTTTACCCAACTTAAAATCTAGTCAGGTTTGTCTAGTTGCTGTTAGGCTGATGATGGCAGAACATACAAAACTTCAAGTTCAGTAACAAGGCAACATTATTACTCAAACCAAAATCAATAGCCACAGTTCATGTTCATATCAGTTCCTCATGCCCTCCCATGTTCCATGAGTGTGATGCAGATGAGTCTAGGTGAGTGACAGCACATAGAGTGGGCTGCATTTTAGGGGAGGACCACTGAGTTTGAAGGACTCACCACTTTTGTGGTAAGCAGATCCATGTCCATTCTCTGTCTACAGAAACATTACTTCATCACTCAGGGTTGCTCACTGCAGAAACAAACTTGATAAATAGTCCCAAGTAAGGAGACTAAGGCTTTGAATTTCTGACATACCCAGAAGCAAGACTTAGGGGCACTCAAAGCCCATGGCAGATCACCAATCCCAATAGAATGAGGCATGTCAGCTGCTTAAACCCTTCTAAGAGCTTCCTAATGAATATATAATAAAACCCAAATTCCTCATCAAGGTGTGGTTGTCACAGTTAAACCTGCTCTTGGTGTAATGATAAGAAAATATGTACAAAAGGGAAGTACTTACATGTAGCCCAGCAGGTATTCTATATACATTAAGATGGTGAGCCCCTGAGTTTTGATAGAGCATGACCTACTCCTTCCCATGGATCTAAAACTGCAGCAGCAAGCCTATTTTTCTAGGCTCTCTGCCCTGATGAATCTCCCCTCTGCATTACAGTGAACCTGAACATCAAGCACACCTCCACCAGAAAAAGGACTCAACATGAAACCACAGCTTTTTCACTCCACCGCCCTCTATGCCTGATCTTCGCTATGTCCCTTAACCCCTATACTTGCAGACTCAACAATAGCCTGACCTTAAACCAATTCCAATTCCACATTCTTGCCAACTTCTAACCAAATCATCTTTATGCAATATTTTTCTTCTTGGTTATATCAGGCTAATAAATTACACAGGAATGATGAAGTTATTATACCAACAGTTTGCAACCCCTAATAAAATAATATACCTATAAATGGTTATCTAGAGTGGCTAAATGCACAAAAAGAGACATTGTCAGTGATTATGTGCCTCTGGAAGAAATACTTTTAACTGACTATATGAAGGCATCTTGAAATATAAAATTTTTAGGAATTCTGATCAAATTTATAAATATAACTACCAACCTGTAGGAAGTACAAGAATAAAGGAATATGTTACACCATGAAGAAATAATCAGAGAAACCCATTGGGGAGACAAACAGCCTTGTTTCATCACCATGAACATGGTAAGAAATGAAAAGAGAGAGAAAATGAGACATGCAGATGAAAACAAGTGACTTCAAAAACAATTGCAACACATGAACCATAAATAACATTGATCTTGGGGTAGGGAAATGGTGGGGATTATTGCTTTTCAGTACACAAGTTTTGGGTCAGCAGAATATCCAAACATAGTGTGTGATTGATAAAATCACAGAACAATTTCTACAACTACAAATAATGAATGAATGTCAGAGAAGATGCGTATAAGTAGGTCATTTGATATTTCAGAGAAAAGAGGGGCCAGAATAAAGCAATAAGTGTGAGAGGTCAAGGCAGGAATTCTCTTTGGGGTGGAATAGGTTTGAAGATATTTGGATGGCAAATAACTAGTAGAGAGAAAAATATTTGAGATGCAGGGTGCAGAAGGCATAACTGAAGAAGGAACAACATGATGGGTGTGGGAGGATGAAATTCAAACCATATATGCAAGAATTTGTGTTGGACGTACAGGGAGACTCTTCCTTTCTAACAGAAAGCAGGGCATAGAAAATTCTGCATAAGAATAACGAAGAGGTTCCCCTCATAGTTTCTGTGTTCACTCCTCTTCCCAACCCTGATGCTAGATGTACTCTACTTCTCAAGGACCCAGGTGTCACAGTCCCAGAGCTGAGCCAGAATGGCAGTACTAGACCTTCTCAGACTTCTCTTTTCATCTTGGTCAGGCAAGGTTAAATTCCAAATGAGGATGGAGCCCTCCTAGCTGGCAGAGGGGGAAAAAGCTTTTCTTACAGTTCCAAGCTCTATTTACATTTATTTCTATTGGCTCTTTTTATTGAATTTATTGGGGTTACATAGGTTAAGAAAGTTACATAGGTTTCAAGTGTACAATTCTCTAATACATCATCTTCACATTGCATTGTGCACTCACAATCTAAATCTAGTCTTGTTCCATCACCATTTTATTCGGTTTACCCTCCTCCACCTGCTTTCACCCCCTTTCCCTCTGCTTATCACCATTTTGTTGTCCATGTCCATGAGGTTTTTTTTTTCCCTCCCCCACCAATTCAATAGCTCTTGTCCTAAACTTTCCCTCATTATTTTCTCCACTTAACTCATTACTTGCGTACTGGTCATCTGTTCTGCTCTGATGACCAAAACTTAGAAGCTATCTCTCTCCCAGAATGTTGTTGATCATGCAGTCACACAACACACATTTTGTAAATGTTGGCATAATGGAGTGAAGGATTATTTCATCACCTTCTATAGCCCAGATGATGACATTTACTGTAAGGCATTTATCAATATATTGTTAAATGCTTTATGGCTATTCTTGACAATAGGATTTTCTTCCTCTGTCTTTATTCACCCTACTCCCCCTCCCTCCCTCCCTCTCTCTCTCTCTCTCTCTCTCTCTCTCTCTCTCTCACACACACACACACACACACACACAATGTTGTTGAGGTCTCTCACTCTCTCTTTATTTACCATCACAATGCTCCCCTTCTCCCAATTTCAATTAAAAATATTATTGGCAAGCAAAATTTCTTCCAATTTTATTTTATAGAAGAATTCAAATCATTTGATCATTTATTGTTTGAGCAGCATAAACAAAAGCAGAGAATTTGGAAGGCTATTAACAAGGTCAACTTTTTGCTATCATATCTTTCCCATGAATTGTAAGTAGAAGGAATTAGAGAGTGATTTTATCAATTATATGATGCTATAGACATGGTGCACAAATTCGTGCATGGGTAGGGTCTGGCCAGCCCCACCTCTGATTTTGGTGGGTGGAGCTAACTGGAGGCAGGACTGGCCAGGGGTAGGGATCGAGGGTGATTGGCCGGCTTGCCTCACCCCCTGATAGAACTTGTTGTTGAACTCCTGGTCGAGAGGATAATTTGTGTATTAGCCTTTTATTATATAGGATAAGTGCCACCAACACCCTCAATGAAAAAGTGGCTTGCTCAATTTTCTGGTGGACCAAATTTTAAATGGCTTTTCCATTTAATCTTTGCAAAAAGTTTGTGAAGTAGCTATTGATGTACCACTTATTTAAAAATTCAAGTTCAAAAAGATGAAGAGATGTCTCCAAATATAGGTGGATGACCTCAGAAAGTGTCATGAACAGTTGCTGATTAATATCATAGCCAGCCATTCTCTATTTAACCCTCTGGCTTTTGACTTCTGGCCTTCATTTTCTACTGAACCTTCTCCTCAAGCTTCTTTATGGCCTATTGATGCTTACATCCCAAGGTTTTTTTCTCAGTGATCATGGTTGTGAAAGCCTGTGATGCTTTGACACTTTGTCTTTTAGCTGAGCTGCTGGCTGAGGTTCCTTTTGTAGTTCATTGACCTCTGCCCACTGTTTTGTTTCATTTGCAGTTCAGGGAGCAGAGGAAGTACTTGTCCACAAACCCACATCTTCTTCAGCCTCACCAAATCCTGATTTGTTTTATTTCCTATTCTTGACTAGCCAATCCTAGAAGAGTTATATGGGAATACATAGGAATATGGAGGCAGGCAGAAGTGGAAGTGGTACTGGCCCCAATGGACCCCAACAAGAGCAGAAACACAACAGGTTGGAGGAGCAGGTGAGCAGGTGACACCAGGCCAAGGTGGGTGTGAAAGGAGGCCCCAGTTGGCAGCCAACAGCTGCTAAGGACCCTTCCTGTGCAGGAATTTCATGCCCTGTGCCTCTAGTTATTAAATAAGAGACTATTATGACAAGATAAAAAATTTGATGAAAAATTTAAAACTTCCTAGAAAAAGTAGAATTAAATCTGACAGAAGACAAAATATCAAAATAGAATTATATAACTATTAAGTAATTTTAACCAGAAGTTTAAAATATTCCCTCCCACCACTGGAAAAACTTTCAAACCTACCAAAAATAGACAGTTGTAGAGGTGAGTTTTATAAAACATTTAATAAAAAAAAATATTACCAACCACAGATAGTTCTAAAAGTTTTTTCAAAGAAATGAGGATCACTAACTCACTAAGATCTATTAAACTATCTTAACAAAACCAGAAAAGATAAATATAAGCCACTCATACTGATAAATATAGTGCAAAAATTATAATCAAAATGTTATTTAGATATTAATAAAGGAATGGAGCAAAGGGAATCAGATATTAAGATGCCTAATCTACTAGGAAGTTGCAGCATTCATAGGCACCCAGGGATCGCAGTATTTTCCCATAAAGAGGATTGCCATCCCTTCATCCCAAGGCACAGAGAAAATACCAGCTTTCCAATCTGGATGGAGGAATAAACAATAAAGGGGAAATTCCTCTGCTGGGTGCATGTCCAGTAGAAGCCAAGATGGCACAGGGGATGGTGCTTCTACTGTGAGTTATGATAGTAGGAACCAAGATAGTGACCATAAAGAGGAGATACCTAGCCTGGGAAAGTGATTGGATTGGATAAGGGACACAGAACCCCAGAGGATCTAGGAAAATGGATTTTTAGAGGGAGAAAAAAACAGAAGCAAGGAAAAGTTGGGGAAATTGATTGGATATGGTACCTGGTTTTTCCCAAATCTGAGAAAATATATTGGAATTCAACAATATATAAATTGGAAAATTGTATAGATCTCAAGAATGCAAAGTTGGTTTGAGATTAAAAATTTTATATAGATGCAGCACATTAACACACACACATCACAATAGATGTTTTTTTGGAGAATAACAAGCTGACTTTAATTTTACATGAAAGAGCAGAAGCCAAAGAAAAACTGTCACCTCTGAGACAAATTTAATGAATATACGTTATGAAATAGTATGTTATTTTAATTATACAGTTGTAGTAATTATGTCAGTTTGGTACAGTGTAAGACAAACATAATAATGAAAATATAAAATAAAAATCTCAAAAATACTCCCATTAACATACTGAAACCTGATTTATACTAGCATAATATATCAGTGAGAGAGGATGGGCTTTTAAATAAACTGTGCTGGTATAATAGATTTCCTCAAAAGAAAATAGAATTGAACATTAATTCCATACTATATTAAAAAATCCAATTCAAAATGATTACATAATACTTGAAAAAAATAAATTTTCCAGAGACAGGAGAAGGCTACGTGAGTAAATAGTTGATCTCTCTAAGGAATGTGATTTCAAGCTAAAGATCTTTCTGTTAGATGACCTGGAAGTGGGGACAGTGCCTCAGGCTAGTGATATATTCAGGGAGGGAACTCAGATAGAAAAGAATATAGAACCATAGCAATTCAGACCCAGAAAAACATAAAACTCAAAGGGAAAATATTAAGTCTAGTATGGGCCTGTGGTCTATGAAAGGCCATTATTCTGGGGCTCAGATAGCAATACTGTTCTCTATGAGGCTCGGCTTCAGGTATTCATAGGGAAGGTCTAGCTGCTCATTCCGGGCCACTATCTCCCTTTCCAGGTGGTCCAGATCTGCTTGTAATTGTCTTAAAATAGCCTTGGGCTCAGGGCCTGAGAAATATTCTTCTGTGTGATGCCCCAGGGGTACCTGAAGCAGAAAAGAAAGATTGATCAGCTTCTAGTTCCAAGGCACAGGGACCAGAGCCCAGCCCCACACTCTGAACTTTCTTTTCCATTACCATTGCCCCCAAATTCCCCAAATCCCCTCTCACCTTGTCTGGCTGCTGCCGGCCCAGTTGCCTCACTAAAAGCATCTGAAGACAGCTCTTCTGGACATCTGGGAGTGAGCCCATCAGTGTGGCCATTGTCACATCTTCCTTGGTGGTAGGAGGGGGCATCCGCATTGTGCATGGGGCATTAGGGACCCAGAACATCCAGTCATGCTGAGGGGCAAGAATCTGGAGTCAACCAGGCACTCTGATATGCAGGGCTCTGGCTCCCAACTCTTTTCTTCAAACATACCCTGGACCAGGCACTTTCCCTCAGGGACCCAGGCTTTCAGTTGTCCATACCTGGCTGAAGTTGATTGCTGCATGCTGGGCAGTGCATGTGAAAATGCACATGGTAAGGAAATGGCAGAGCTGAGCGCGGGACTGGAAGGAGATAGGAAAACCTAGAAGAAGAAATACCAAAGTTTAGAAACTGCAATCCCTGAAAAAGATAAGGAAATAAGTGCTGATGTCTGGACATACCTATATGTTAGAATTGGTGAGCATTCATTCATTCATTAATTTATGCAAAATAAATGCTGCATCCAAAAGAATAAAATAGCTTAGAAATTTCCCCACCAATATCCATGATGACCCTCTCTGGATTTCCCTCCCTACTCTTGCCTGCTACTGTTCACCACACACAGAGAGTCCAGATACATGCAACACTACCACACTACAAGTTCATTTCTAGGTGCAAATTGAAATCTGCTTTCTCTGCCCAGTTCATTCTTTCACTAGGATTTACCTTTAATTCTCTCACTCCACATTTTACTCTCTGAGGAAGAAATAGCTTTTTTGAGCTTTGCCTAGTTTCATCCTCCTCCTCTCTCTAGCACACATGGGCTGGCTTGGTTCATTTCTCCCCACTTATGTTCTTAGGAAGAGCTTTAGAAGCAGGGCCTGGGCAGATCCCCCACTGGTCATGGTTCTGGACCCACTGGGCTCTATGCTGTGGAAGATTCAGGGCATCTGTGGCAGGAATGGGAGATGGCCATGAAGGTTGATGATCAGGGTCTCTGGAGAGGATAATCCTTGGATCTGTAGAACTGTCCCAACACTTAGGAGGTGGGGATAGTATTCATATGCTTCATGAGTGAAGGACTAGAAGTTGATGAGAGGTTGGAACCATGTCCCCAGAAGGGCAAGGCTGACAAGGGGCTCTAGGCAGAATGTCTAAACAGCTTCCTTCTCTCAGTCCAGTTCTCACCTCGGTCCTGGGCCTGGTACAGCCCCACCTCAGTGATCTCCCGACACCAGGCCTGCAGCTCAGGGTCCCCTCTCACGATGTCATCCCCGTGGTAGAAGAGGTGGATGATCCCTTCCACGTACCTGCCAAGAGGAGAAGGAAGCTGAGCTCCTTGAGAGTACAAGGCTCTAGCCTATGACTGTTTATTCTTTTCTGTGGCTTTTGTGCAGTTGACTGTTATTGTATCTGGGGGCACATCTTACCAGACTTTCCTTTTGGGACAAACCCAACCTCTTTCTACACACTAGTTTAGAAAGGAAAGGTGAAACATTAGTTTTAAGCATTCTGTATACATGATTAATAACCATTCTTTCTAACAAAAATCAAGTTCTTCTAGATCCCCATCTCCCCAATCCCAGTTTCCCCAAGCAAGGCTCTTTCTTTATTCCACTTTCATCCTTTTCAGATTCTATCCACTGCTTCCTCTGTCTGGACCTTCTTGTTTCATGTTCCTTTTGTCCATTGCTGACCTCAAGTCAGAGATCCTCTCTCCTTCTCCCCAATGGCTCTCCACTTCTCAGCTACCACTCTTACCCACCTGGCAGTGATCTCCCAGAGCCGTAAAGCATCATGGGCATAGAGGGCACCTGGGATTCCCAGCAGGCCCCTGTCAGCCAGATCTTCAGGAGGACAGAGGGAGCGGTAGGTCATCTTAGCCATGGCCTGGCGGAGCAATTGTACATGGCCCCCTCTGCCTGTGCTCACTGCCTGGAATTTGAGAGTTGACAGGTCTTAAGAGATAGAAGAGCTGACAATCCTGGCATATTATATAAGGAGATTATGGTGGAGTTTACAAAATTAAAAGTATGAAATGAACAGGCCCATAGGTTTAATGGCCAGGACATTCATTTCAGGTGGTATGAGACTGTGAAGATCGCAGGAGTTTGTAGAGAGCTGAAAGATTAGGCTGCCCCATGCCCTCATTTCCTCTTTACCTGACTAAATATTCCACTATCTGAGTTGAAGTGTATCCGTCCCCGTAAGTTCATTTCCATGGTGTAGCGGGCGTGTGGGATCAGGAGCTGGATGAAGAAGATTAGAGAAGGTAGTTACTGGAGGCCATGTTTGGTTCCTCCCTTATAGGGAGTGGCACTCTCTCCTCTTGATGCTTTCCTCCCTGCCAGGGCTTTTGTAGGCTGGTCTCCTTCTGCTGCTATGATCACTAACTCTCATGCTCTCCATGACTCTACAGTGAGTGGGGCTGTGGAGCTGCAATGACCTGGGCTTGAATCCTTGCTTAACCACTCACTTTGGTACTTGTTCAAATACCTCATCTGTCAATTTCCTCATCTGTCAACACAGTTGATAATAGGTCTCCTAAGTCAAGTGCTGTGGTGGTGATTATGTGAGTAATATATAAAGAGTGTTTCCTCACTCTTTATATATTACTCACAGTGCCTAGCACACAGAAGACAGAAGCATTGGTTAGAAGGTATCATCATTTCCTTTATTGTATTCACTTTGAATGTAGTTGTGCATTTAGAAGCTACCCCTTAGTTTTCAATATCATTTCACGCTTCTTCTATCATTCACATCTCCTTCCTTAAACTGGCCTTTCTGCTCGTTTTCAAAGCTATCCCTCCAACTGCTCATTGTTTTACTTTTGGGGAAAGAGTATCTTCAGTCAGAATTTTAGAAATGATATCAAGCTCCCTGCTTAGGCAGCAAATGGGTTGTCATCAAATCTGTACCCATTCCTGATTGTCCTCTCTTGTTTGTTTTTTTTAGCTATTAAAAAGTACAAACAAGATATTCTTTTTATCTGAGATGTATTTCATTTCATTTCTGTCTTTTTGATATACAGGATTTAGACTGTTTGGGTATTGATCAGAGCTTTTTGATGCTGGAATAAAGGAAGGACACAAGTGATAATCCTGATACCATATATCAAAGGAGCTCATATTATTCTTTTAAGAAAATTCATGGAGAGATGCTGTTTTCACAGAAAACACTAAGAACACAGTGAGGAGCAAAGAACCCAGAACAGAGTTCCTAACAGCAATGACAGAAATGATGATGGCAATAAAAATAACAGCAGAAAACTGACATTTTTCTAGCAGTTATTCTGTAATGCCTTAACAAGCCATTATCACCCATTATCCTCCTTCAGAAATGACGAACCTGAACATGCATCTGGTAAATACTGAGACCACTATTCAGGCTTCAGATCCAGAGCCTGCACCAGTAACCTTGGTAAGTTCTGCAAGCTTAGCTCTCCTGGAAGTTCCAACAAGACTGTCTGCCATGGGATGGAGTTGCTATGATCAGGGAATATGGCTATGGAGGGGAGCTTATGTATTAAAAAGGCATTTTGAAGTGTAAAGTGGGAATAAGTGATTCAAGCTAGGAGGGAGATGGTGATGAAAAGGCATCATGAGGTTATCAAATCTGAGAGCCCATGAACTACATTAGTAACTATTTTATCTATGTCACACTAGAACCCCTAACATCCACAGTCCACAGGAGTGTTGGCATTGGAACTCCCAGAGACATTACAGATCAGTTGTTCTGCTTGTCAAATACTCATTTGCATATCTTACCTACACTTCCAACTCTTTGTATCTAAAGTTCAATACCTAATCTTTGCCTCCAAACTGGCTTCTTTTCCTGACTACACTCTTTCTGACCACTGTTCTGCTTCATAGACTTATAGATTTTTGGCCCCCCTGCTTTGCCCTATTCCCTGTATCAAAGTGCCATTGAGGTTTGGAAAAACAATTATAAGACAAGCACAAGCCTTATTTTGCTGCCTCCTGCCTAGCAATGGACACTGAACTCACTGTTTATAGCATCGCAGTATTTCTTGGTCATTACAAAAGTATTCACTTTGTGGGCTCCTAGGTCTAGCAGTGCTGAGACCTCTGACCTTTCTCTCCAATAATGTACAGGTATGACATAGGCAGTGTCTCCTTAATTTCATCCCTGTCACTACCATGTTAATGTACATATTTAGTCTCCTCACTCTTGGGTAAATGTCAGTAACCAGCTGGACTGCTATCCTTGCCCTTTTATCTTGTACTACTCATAACATTTGGTTACAATAGAAAATTCTCCATCAATACTACAGAGTCTACTAGAGTCCCATTGCACAACGATTCATGCAAGAATAGGCCTTCCCTCCCCTGGCTGCAGGCACTGGTTTTCCTCCAGCATCTTGGACCCAGGCCTTAGCTCCGGCTGCTCCTCTCACCTTTGCTCCAGCCAGAGCCTTTAGTCTTAGCAACTGTAGCTTGCTCCACCTCCATTCTCCCCCTTATAGCAGGTGTCCTGCCCTGCCTGGCTGTTACACGCCTGCATATGCAAATTATCCCTCCATCTTTGTTGGGTTAATTTACAAACTCATTCCTGATTGGCTGGTGGGCATGATGGAGGTACAATCAATTTGCATATTTCTCTTTTATTAGTGTAGATAGCTGTTTCTTTTGATTTCCACCTCTATTCTCAGAAGTGATTCTTTGGCTGTTTGTCATGTCTACCACTTGTCTCTCTGGCTAAATGGCAACATAAGGGTTTAACAACCTATATTCCTACTCTCCTCCAGACCCATTGCTGGAGAATTTCAGAGAATTAACTTGCAATATGTGTAGAAAATTGCTGAAGGACTTGATTTGATAGCTTGTGTTTTATTTCTTATAACTGCATTTGAGTCTATAATTGGCATAAGTTTAAAAAGAATTTAAAGATGAAAACATCACCACAAAATTCAAGGTGTTGCTATTATTCTCACTTCTGTCCCTTCCTGCTTCTGAAGATTCTTTGCTGATACCATATCAGTACTTGATTATTGCAAAGCAGATTTTTTATATATTCCTAGCCAGGTGGCTTAGGCTTTTAAAATCTTGGATAACTGTTGCATTGTTTCACATGTTTCCTTGTGTGCAATATGGCACATGGAAGATAGAATATGTACCTTAAAGATAGGGTGCAGTCCTGGGAGGCACCTCATGGTGGCCACAGCAATGACCTCAGCCAGCATATGAGTGTTCAGCAAGTGATATTGTAACTGGTGCACTTGGAAATCTGAACTTCGGACCCAGGTCTTTGCCAGGAGCCATGCAAGGGAAGGGTCTGAGGGCAGGAACAGCGGTGGGGTTGGGTTGCTGGCGTTGGGAGGCTGGATCTGCAATGAAGAGGAATTAAGCATTCATCAATCTCATCATATGTTGTATACTATGCTCAGTATTCTAGGGAAAACTGATGACGAATATTAGTCATGCAGAGGGCTATAATCTAGTAGGATGAATGAGGATCCTGTCACTCATCCTCTCAATAGCTGAGGGGAAATGTGAGTACCATAATGGTTAGGTTAAAGCAGGAGGAATTGGAAATGGGGGAGTTCAATATTGCCAAAACAGTGGTTTGGGAGTAACCTGATGAAAGTGTGAGTTAGGATGGTAGAACAGGAAGGAGAAGTTGGATGTGTGAGATACCTGACAATTCTCATCAACTGATTGATGAGAACAGTTAGAGGAGAAATGCATTAAAAACAAGGGAGAAATGTGTCCAAGAAAGAAAAAAATATTCCACAGATTCAATGATCAGGAAGAGATTGAGTAGCCTTAGGGTGAGGACCAATAGAGAGCATTCTGACTCTCACAAAAAGTAATTGAATATGAGTAGTGAGTAAGCTGCAAGGTAGAAAGGGAAGACTGGAGACAAAGACAGACCTTACTGAGTTGAGACAACAGGAACCAGCTGTCTTTGTGCCTGGGCAGTGGTTGGGGAGAAGGGGAAGCAGTGTTGAATATCTCACCTGGATGACCATGGGTAGCAGCTTCCCACTGGGCTCCATCTTCAGCATGACGAGGGGGGCAGCCACATACTGCTTCTCTCCTTGGATTACGTTGGCTGGAATTCCATCCAGCAGGATAAAGTCAGCTTCAAACAGGGAACCGTTCTGGGGGGAAATGTTCAAAGTCTACTCCAGAGGGCTAGCACCAAGGGGAAGAAGTGTAATAACATTCAGTCTCATTTCTTGCAATTATCCTACATCAATATCAGAGTCCTAGTGGCAGAAAGGAAGGAGGCATCCAGAACATTTAGCCCAAGTCATCTCAGTTGATAGTGAGGAAAGAGGCAAAATGAGAGGCGTCTTCCTCAGGGACATGTTAATTCCCTGTGGCAGTGGTGGTTTTAAGACCATACTTGACCAATTCCTTTGCAGCACAGGCATGCTAAGCTTCCCCTTGTCAAGGTGCCCAAGCCTCTTTCTTCATCTTTCTTTTCTGCTACCTCTGTCTGGCACCCAAGAGTCTCATAGTTTTCTTTACATACTTTATCAATTGCAAGTTTTTCCTGCAAAGGACTCTGCACATAGGAACAGTGGATTCATACAGTTTCCCTTTCCTGATTCATCTCTGGTCCTTCCTCTTCACCACATCCCTTCCCCCACAGACAAGGAGAAGACAACAGAAGGCTGGGGCTGTACCTGAAGTTCTTGTTCCAGCTGGGCCTGAAGCTCCTCCATCCCTGAGGGCAGCACCAGCCGGGAGGGCAGAGAGGTGGAGTGTCTTAACACCATGGGGTTTGAACCATTGAGGAACTGGTAGCCAAAAAGCTCATCATCCTTCCAGTGCTTGTGAACCTTCTCTATGGGGTTGGAGTGGAGGGTAAGGGGAGGATATTAACCACAACCTGATGTCCTTTTCCTTTAGGTGTTAATACAGCTATTCAGGCATATGATCACTTTGTATCCAGCCTTGTCTTTCCTTTTTGTTGCCTCTGATAAATGATCAGGCATAATTCTTCTTATCTGGGAAGTACTTATGAGAGTCTATGAAGTATGAAGTTTGGGACTACCAAACAGGCTATGAAGAATTTGCAAAGGTCTATGGGAATACTGACCACAAAGGGTGCTCTTGGGGCCATCGAAGATCTGATCAAAATCCTCTAGGCTGTCCCAGGAGTTCAGGGCATTGTAAGCACGTTTGATAATCATCTCCAGTAACCTAGGACAGATATCAAGGATGGCACTGTCTTCATAATGCCTGTTATGGAACCCACCACTCCCCATTCCATTGTTTTTTCTCTCTCACCCTGTCTTCCCTGTCCACTCATAGTCCAGCCTCTTTCCACCATGAAATTTCATGTCTGGGGGCAGATCCTTCACAGAGTCCGCAGCTATTGTCAGGGATAACCCTTCATGCCAGGTGCCCCAACTAGCAGATGGGGAAAAGAAATTAAGGAGGAATTAGGTGGTCAGTGATGGTGGCGGGATCAGAGAAGAGGTGGGGATATTAGGAGTGCTATGGATAGGTGGTTACCAGTAAGTCAGCTGTCTTTCCTTCAGTTCTTTCTCTCGATGCTTCTGGAACTCATCCAAGGTACTCTCTTCTGCCAGGCGGGCTGGAAGAACATGTGACCACATAGGTTTAGCCAACTCATGCTATCCCTGAGTTGATCTAGTCTCTCAATCTTGACTGTATCAGATCATTGTTTTGCCTTTTTCTCTGGCTCTACCTCACCTGATATATTCCCAAAGTCACTTATTGTATCTTTACCGACACCCAATTCATGATTGCACCTATTTCAATCCATGCTTGTCCTTAAGCAACATCCCATGTTTTCCTCCCTTTCTTGTTCCTTAATTCAAATGTCACTACTTGTGCCTATAGATGATTATGAATTTTCTTCTAAATCACATGCCACATCCACAATATCCCATATTATTATTATATAGTAGAGGCCTGATGCACAGATTTGTGCACCAGTGGGGACCCTCAGCCTGGCCTGTGAGGATAGGGCTGGGACTGCCTCTCTCATATTGCCTGAGGGGTCCCAGATTGTGAGAGGGTGGTTCTCTGGTGACACACCCTGGAATCCGGCTACCACCTTGGCAGCTCCTGCATTGAGTGTCTACCCTCTGGTGGTCAGTGTGCAACATAGCTACCGGTCAGATGGTCGGATGGTCACTAAGGCTTTTATACACTTAATGGCCAGATTATTATGACCATCCCATCAGTACTTCGTTGGGCCACCTTTTGCCTTCAATACTGTGGTGATTCTTCTTGGCATTGACTCCACGAGATGTTGAAAGGTAATGGGAGGAATCTAACACCATGCCTGATGAATAGCACTGTCCAGTTCTGTGAAATTTGATGGTTGTGGAATGAACTACCTGATGGCTCTTTTAACTTCCACAAATGCTCAATTGGATTGAGATCTGGTGATTCTGGGTAAGGTAAAGTCTCACTCATGTTCTTGAAATCACTCCTGCACAATACAAGCACTATGGCTTGGCACATTGTCTTGTTGGAAGAAGCCATCTACATTGGGTACCCCACCCACTTCCCTGAGGTGCCTCCTCACCGGTGCCCTCGGGCAGGGTCAGCAGGCCATTGCCCTGCACCCAGCGGTAGCAGGGGAAGGTGGCCTCCTCCAAGGCTCCTGGGCCCTGCACGGTGATGCGATCACAGAACCAGGCATCGTCCACCAGGGAGTGGTGTTTGCGCAACTTCACGAACTGCAGTGGCCCCAAGGCCTGGGGAATGTCCTGCTCAAACTCCTCCACCTGTGGGGACCAGAACCCAGTGAGACTTAGTAGCAGGGACCTGGGAGAGGCATTTAACCCAGGGAGCGGCATGGGTGGGGGCTTTGTGGAGTCCAGTGACACAGCCTCCAAAGACAGCATTTCCTCCTCCCAATACCTGCATGATGGGTTTCAGATGATCCATTGAACCGGGATGACTAGGGATGCAGGTTGAGACCACAGTGACTTGAACACTGAGCACCAACACCTGCACATGTGCTGGGTTCTCAGAGAACCTTCCCCTTTGACCATTGAGCCCATAATGACACTTGGAAAAGGAGAGGAGGTTGAGTGGAGCAGAATCCAGGGGAGGGAGAAAGGGGTTGAGTCCAGCTGGGCCCTGGCTCTGAACCTCTCACCCACCCAGGTGCAGGCGTCCCTTCTCAATGGAAGTCCCAGCTGGTGTGGTTGTGCTGTCACTGGCTCTCAACCCCCCAAGTCCCAACTGCCCTCAGGCATGGAGCCCAGAGCCAGGGGGTCTGAGTTCCCACTTCTTCCTCTTACCTGGCCCCGTGCTGGCCTCAGCTGCAGCTCCAGCTCTGCCTCCCCGAGTTCTCCGACCAGCCACAGCTGCACGGGGTTAAAAGACCCAGAGAAGAGCCAGGCCCCAGTGGCCACTTGAATGTGGTAGCGGCCCATGGCAGCAGGTGGGTTCTCCTGGGTGGCAGAGGTTCCGTTACTGGTACCAAAGATTCTGTGGCCAGGCTTTCTCCTGCTGCCTCAGGACAAGCCCAGGGCTTAATATAGCAGGACTCTGTGTGCCAGCCCACTGCAGGAATAGGCCCCACCCCAGACACACCAGAACCTGGGTTTAGCCCAGAGGGTGGGGTAAATACTGACTGTTCCTCTGAACCTGGGTGCAGGGAGAGGGGCAGGGAGAATCCACCAGTTTTCTTTCTAGGCTCTCATTCCTCCCCATTTATACCCCCACCCTTGTTTTACTATTGAAGAGCATTTTCTGAAGGTGTCCTGAGTGCCAGTCTCTTTTCTTGCTGGCAGTGCCTGGTGCCCCTGGGAGACTGTACCCACTTTCTCTTTGCCTACCGGGTCTGCTTGCTGAATGGGCGCTGGGATTGTCATTGTGGGCCAGAGAAGACCTTTCCTGAGGGACACTGCAGTGTTCAGGGATGAGTTAGAGTATTTCCTGTAATAAGACTTGTGGTGCCCATTCAGTTAGGGAGCAGCTAATGTATTCCTTTTCTCCCTTTTGTTTTCTCTCCACACCCCCATCCCAAGACAAACAACTAATGGTAATACATGCTATTTCTGTTTCACTACTCCTTTCTGTGATTAGTATTGTTTCATGTGGTTTATGTCATTTATTCCACAAAAATTAGGTCAAACTCTACATTTAGTTTTTTGGAAGCTACTTTTCACAATTACCAATACGTGATGAGAATATCTTCAGATCAAAAGATGGAGATCTAACTCCTCTCTTCCTAGCTTGAAGGATTGCACTCTTGATGGGTATTCAGTACTATGATGAGTGCATTAATGAACACCTTTGTAGGTATACTCTTATGCATCTTTATAGTTAAAGAACATATTCCCAAAATTGAGATTTCAGACTAAAATGCTCATATATATTTTATATTAGATGTTATATATATTTTTGAAAACCATGTTTTTAAAGTATGCTTGATGTATAAAATTTGTAATTATTTGATGTATAAAATTCAATTTTTGGCAATAAGTATACACCAGTGTATATTAATATTGAACTTGAAGCCTGGTACACAAATTCAAGCATGGGTGGGACCCCTTGGCCTGGCCAGCAATTGAGGCCTATGGGGGCTGCCTGGCTGTGAGAAAGGACTGTGGGAGGTTAGCCAGCCGGCACCCCTGATAGGGGCTAAGAAGGCCTGCTTTGCACATCTGCTCCTTGGTGGTCAGTGAGCATCAGAGCAACTGCTCGACAAGTTGTTCAGATAGTTCATTCATAATGGTCACTTGGGCTTTTTTATATATATACTAGAGGCCTGGTGCATGAAAATCATGCACTGGCAGAGGGGGCTGGGGTGTCCCTCTGTCAAGCCTGTACCCTCTCCATCCTGGAACCCCTCGGGGGATGTTCAGCTGTCAGTTTAGGGCCGATCCCACAGGGAGATGGGTAGAGAGAATCCACAAGGGTTTATCCTAAGCCAGCAGTCTGACATCCCTTTCACAATCTGGGACTGCTGGCTCCTAATCACTTGATTCCCTGCCTGCCTGATTGCCCCTAACTGCTTCTGCCTACCAGCTTGATCACCCCTAACCACTCCCCTGCCAGCCTGATTGACACTTAACTGCACCCCTGCTGGCCCAATTGCCCCCAACTGCCCTTCCCTGCAGGCCTGGTCCCTACTTCCCCCCCCCCCCCCCACAACTGCTCTCCCTCCCATGCAGGCCCAGTTGTCCTCAACTGCCTTATACTGCAGGCCATCTTGTGTGATGGTTAATTTGTATATTACATCTTTATTATCTAGGATAGATTGTTTACCACAAAAGCTATAGCATGGTACCAAAGGGCTTTTATCTCTGCATCTCCACCAGCATAGAAAATTACCATTTTTTAAATTTTTGTCAAAAGAATAGGACTGATTTTGAAGGGAAAAGAAAAAGCTGTTGTGGGATTTTACCCAACTTAAAATCTAGTCAGGTTTGTCTAGTTGCTGTTAGGCTGATGATGGCAGAACATACAAAACTTCAAGTTCAGTAACAAGGCAACATTATTACTCAAACCAAAATCAATAGCCACAGTTCATGTTCATATCAGTTCCTCATGCCCTCCCATGTTCCATGAGTGTGATGCAGGTGGGTCTAGGTGAGTGACAGCACATAGAGTGGGCTGCATTTTAGGGGAGGACCACTGAGTTTGGAGGACTCACCACTTTTGTGGTAAGCAGATCCATGTCCATTCTCTGTCTACAGAAACATTATTTCATCACTCAGGGTTGCTCACTATGGAAACAACCTTGATAAATAGCCCCACATAAAGAGCACCCAGGCTTTGCATTTCTGACATACCCAGCAGGAAGACTTAGGGGCACTCAAGACCCCTGGCAGATCACCAATCCCAATAGAATGAGGCATGTCAGCTGCTTAAACCCTTCTAAGAGCTTCCTAATAAATATATAATAAAACCCAAATTCCTCATCAAGGTGTGGTTGTCACAGTTAAACCTGCTCTTGGTGTAATGATAAGAAAATATGTAAAAAGGGAAGTACATGTAGCCCAGCAGGTTTTCTATATACATCAAGATGGTGAGCCCCTGAGCTTTGATAGAGCATGACCTAAACCTTCCCATGAATCTAATACTACAGCAGCAAGCCTGATGAATCTTCCCTCTGCATTACAGTGAAATCTGAACATCAAGCATGCCTCTACCAGAAGAAGCACTCAACATGGAACCACAGCTTCTTCACTCCACCACCCTCTATGCTGATCTTTGCTATGCCCCTTAAACCTTATACTTGCAGACACAACAATAGCCTGACTTTAAACCAATTCTAATTCCACATTCTTGCCAACTTCTAACCAAATCATCTTTATGCAATATTTTACTTCTTGGGTATATTCAGGCTAATAAATTACATATGAATGATGGAATTATTATATAGTTTGCAACCCCTAATAAAATAATACATCTAAAAATCGTTATCTACAGTCTCTAAATGCACAAAAAGACATTGTCAGTGATTATGTGCCTCTGGAAGAAATATTTTGAACTGACTATATAAAGGCATCTTAAAACAAAATTGTTAGCAATCTCACCAAATTTACCACCCTGTAGGAAGTACAAGAATAAAGGAACAAATTACACCATGAAGAAATAATCAGCAAAACCCATTGGGGAGACAAATAACCTTGTTTCATCACCATGAGCATGGCAAGAAATGAAAAGAGAGAGAAAATGAGACATGCAGATGAAATTCAACTGACTTCAAAAACAATTGCAACACATGAACCATAAATAACATTGATCTTGGGGTAGGGAAATGGTGGGGATTATTGCTTTTCAGTACACAAGTTTTGTGTCAGCAGAATATCTGAACAAAGTGTGTGATTGATAAAACCACAGAACAATTTCTACAACTACAAATAATGAATGAATGTCAGAGAAGATGCGTATAAGTAGGTCATTTGATATTTTAGAGAAAAGAGGGGCCAGAATGAAGCAATAAGTGTGAGAGGTGAAGACAGAAATTCTCTTTGGGGTGGAATAGGTTTGAAAATATTTAGATGGCAAATAACTAGTAGAGAGAAAAATATTTGAGATGCAGGGTGCAGAAGGCATAACTGAAGAAGGAACAACATGATGGGTGTGGGAGGATGAAATTCAAACCATATATGCAAGAATTTGTGTTGGACGTACAGGGAGACTCTTCCTTTCTAACAGAAAGCAGGGCATAGAAAATTCTGCATAAGAATAACAAGGAGGTTCCCCTCATGGTTTCTGTGTTCACTCCTCTTCCTAACCCTGATGCTAGATGTACTCTACTTCTCAAGGACCCAGGTGTCACAGTCCCAGAGCTGAGCCAGAATGGCAGCACTGACCTTCTCAGATTTCTCTTTTCATCTTGGTCAGGCAAGGTTAAATTCCAAATGAGGATGGAGCCCTCCTAGCTGGCAGAGGGGGAAAAAGCTCTTCTTACAGTTCCAAGTCTATTTACATTTATTTCTATTGGCTCTTTTTATTGAATTTATTGGGGTTACATAGGTTAAGAAAGTTACATAGGTTTCAAGTGTACAATTCTCTAATACATCATCTTCACAATGCATTGTGCACTCACAGTCTAGTAAATCTAGTCTTGTTCCATCACCATTTTATTCGGTTTACACTCCTCCACCTGCCCCCACCCCCTTTCCCTTTTGTTATCACCATTTTGTTGTCCATGTTCATGAATTTTTTCCCCCCACCAATTCAATAGCTCTTGTCCTAATCTTTCCCTCATTATTTTCTCCAACTAACTCATTACTTGCCTACTGGTTATCTGTTCTGCTCTGATGACCGAAACTTAGAAGCTATCTCTCTCCCAGAATGTCATTGCTCATGCGGTCACACAACACACATTTTGTAAATGTTGGCATAATGGAGTGAAGGATTATTTCATCACCTTCTATAGCCCAGATGATGACATTTACTGTAAGGCATTTATATTGTTAAATGCTTTATGGCTATTCTTGACAATACGACTTTCTTCTGCTGTCTTTATTCCCTGTACTCCCCCCCATCTCTCTCTCTCTCTCTCTCTCTCTCTCTCTCTCTCTCTCTCTCTCTCTCTCTCTCTCTCTCTCCCTTCTTCTTCTTCTTCTTCTTCTTCTTCTTCTTCTTCTTCTTCTTCTTCTTCTTCTTCTTCTTCTCTCTCTCTCTCTCTCTCTCTCTCTCTCTCTCACACACACACACACACACACACACACACCCCAAGTTGTTGAGGTCTCTCACTCTCTCTTTATTTACCCTCACAATGCTCCCCTTCTTCCCATTTCAATTAAAAATATTATTGGAAAGTAAAATTTTTTCCAATTTTATTTTATAGAAGAATTCAAATCATTTGATCATTTATTGTTTGAGCAGCATAAAGAAAAGCAGATAATTTGGAAGGCCATTAACAGGGTCAACTTTTGCCATCATATCTTTCCCAGGAATTGTAAGTAGAAGGAATTAGAGAGTGATTTTATCAATTATATGATTCTAGAGGCATGGTGCACGAATTGGTGCATGTGTATGGGCCAGCCAGCCCTACCTCTGATTGTGGTGGGTGGAGCTAACTGGAGGCAAGACTGACCAGGGATAGGGGTCGAGGGTGATTGGCCAGCTTGCCTCACCTGTTGGTGGAACTTGTTGAACTCCTGGTCTAGAGGACAATTTGTATATTAGCCTTTTATTATATAGGATAAGTGCCACCAACACTCTGAAGGGAAGGTGACTATGCTCAGTTTTCTAGTGGACCAAATTTTAAATGGCTTTTCCATTTAATCTTTGCAAAAAATCTGTGAGGTAGCTATTGCTGTACCATTTGTATAAAAATTCAAGTTCAAAAAGATGAAGAGATATCTCCAAATATAGGTGGATGACCTCAGAAAGTGTCATGAACAGTTGCTGATTAATATCATAGCCAGCCATTCTCTATTTAACCCTCTGGCTATTGGCTTCTGGCCTTCATTTTCCACTGAACCTTCTCCTCAAGCTTCTCTGTGGCTTATTGATGCTTACATCCCAAGGATTTTTTTCCTCAGTGATCATGGTTGTGAAAGCCTGTAATGCTTTGACACTTTGGCTTTTAGCTGAGCTGCTGGCTAAGGTTCCTTTTGTAGTTCATTGACCTCTGGCCACTGTTCTGTTTCATTTGGAGTTCAGGGAGCAGAGGAAGTACATGTCCACAAACCCACATCTCCTTCAGCCTCACCAAATCCTGACCTGTTTTATTTCCTATTCTTAACTAGCCAATCCTAGAAGAGTTATATGGGAATACATAGGAATATGGAGGCAGGCAGCAGTGGAAATGCTAGCGGCCCCAATGGGCCCCAACAAGAGCAGAAGCACAGCAGGTTGGAGGAGTGGGTGAGCAGGTGACACCAGGCCAAGGTGGGTGTGAATAGCTGCTAAAGACCCTACCTGTGCACGAATTTCATGCACTGGTCCTCTAGTTATTAAATAAGAGACTATTATGACAAGACAAAATATTTGATGGAAAATTTAAAACTTCCTAGAAAAAGTAGAATTTAATCTGACATAAGACAAAATACCAAACTAGAATTATATAACTATTAAGTAATTTTAATCAGTTGTTTAAAATATTCCCTCCCACCACTGGAAAAACTTTCAAACCTACCAAAAATTGACAGTTGTAGAGGTGAGTTTTATAAAACATTTAATAAAAAAATATTACCAACCACAGATAATTCTAAAAGTTTTTTTTTTAAATGAGGATCACTAACTCACTAAGATTTATTAAACCATCTTAACAAAACCAGAAAAGATAAATATAAGCCAATCATACTTATAAATATAATGCAAAAATTATAATCAAAATGTTATGTAGATATTTATAAAGGAATGGAACAAAGGGAATCAGACATTAAGATGCCGAATCTACTAGGAAGTTGCAGCATTCATAGGCACCCAAGGGGTTGCAGCATTTTCCCATAAAGAGGATTAACATTCCTCCATCCCCAGGCATAGAGAAAAGAGCAGCTTTCCAATCTGGATGGAGGAATAAACAATAAAGGGGAAATTCCTCTGCTGGGTGCTTGTCCAGTGGAAGCCAAGATGGCACAGGGGATGGTGCTTCTACTGTGAGTTATGATAGTAGGAACCAAGATAGTGACCATAAAGAGGAGGTACCTAGCCTGGGAAGTGATTGGATTGGATAAGGGACACAGAACCCCAGAGGATCTAGGAAAATGGATTTTTAGAGGGAGAAAAAACAGAAGCAAGGAAAAGTTGGGGAAATTGATTGGATATGGTACGTGGTTTTTCCCAAGTCTGAGAAAATATATTGGAATTTAACAATATATAAATTGGAAAATTGTATAGATCTCAAGAATGCAAAGTTGGTTTAAGATTAAAAACTTCATATAGAGGAATTGACAGGACTACCCAACCATGAAGACAGAAGAGAAGCAGTCCAGAGATGGAAGTCACTGATGACACCTTAACCATAGTAGCAGTCCGCAGCTGTGTATCACTGCAGGTTGCCCAGGACCAAACCAGGGAGGAGTGGACCTGCATTACCATCATTTTTCCACCATCTAGAACTGAAATGTCATTGCTGACATGTACACATAAGGAACTGTTTGACATTGAAATTGGGTCTCAAAAGAACTGGTGGCCCAGAAAGAAGCTCACTACAGACTGATGCATATGCCTTTCAGCATAACGATTATTGCTTATCTCATTTTTTATTCTTATAAGTATATTTCCAGTAGGACATGATCTCACTCATCTAGGGGAAATGGTGAACAGCATAGACTGATGAACAAGAACAGACCCAGAGGTAAGGAGCCATAGGTCAGACTGTTGGACCTCAAAGGGAGGGTGGGGATAAAAGGGAGAGATCAACCAAAGGACCTATGTGCACACATATGAGCCTAACCAGTGGTCAAGGACAATAGGAGAGTGGGGGTATGACTGAAGGGGGGGGATTGGAATGGGGAGTTGAGGACAAATATGTGATACCTTAATCAATAAAGAAATTAATTTTAAAAACTTTATATAGATGCAGCACATTAACACACACACATCACAATAGATTTTATTAGAGAATTACAAGCTGATTTTAATTTTGCATGAAAGAGCAGATGTCAAAGAAAAACTGTCACCTTTGAGACAAATTTAATGAATATATGTTATGAAATAGTATGTTGTTTTAATTAAACAGTTGTAGTAATTATGTCAGTTTGGTACAGTGTAAGACAAACATATTAATGAAAATATAAAATAAAAAACTCAAAAATACTCCCATTGACATACAGAAATCTGATTTATACTAGCATAATAGATCAGTGAGAGAGGATGGAATTTTAAATAAACTGTACTGGTGTAATAGATTTTCTCAAAAGAAAATAGAATTGAACATTAATCCCATACTATATTAAAAAATCCAATTCAAAATGATTACATCATAAATGAAAAAGATAAATTTTCCAGAAACAGAAGAAGTATCTTGAGTAAATAATTGATCTCTCTAAGGAATGTGATTTCAAGCTAAAGATCATTCTGTTAGATGACCTGGAAGTGGGGACAGTGCCTCAGGCTAGTGATATATTCAGGGAGGGAACTCAGATAGAAAAGAAAATAGAACCATAGCAATTCGGATCCAGAAAAACATAAAACTCAAAGGGAAAATGTTAAGCCTAGTATGGGCCTGTGGTCTGTGAAAGGCCATTATACTGGGGCTCAGATAGCAACACTGTTCTCTATGAGGCTTGGCTTCAGGTATTCATAGGGAAGGTCAAGTTGCTCATTCCGGGCTACTATCTCCCTTTCCAGGTGACCCAGATCTGCTTGGAATTGTCTTAAAATAGCCTTGGGCTCAGGGCCTGAGAATATTCTTCTGTGTGATGCCCCAGGTGTACCTGAAGCAGAAAATAAAGATTGATCAGCTTCTAGTTCCAAGACACAGGGACTAGAGCCCAGAACTTTGAACTTTCTTTTCCATTTCCACTGCCCCAAAATTCCCCAAATCCCCTCTCACCTTGTCTGGCTGCTGCCGGCCCACTTGCCTCACGCAAAGCATCTGAAGACAGCTCTGCCGGACATCTGGGAGTGAACTCATCAGTGTGGCCATTGTCACATCTTCCTTGGTGGTAGGAGGGGGCATCCGCCTTGTGCATGGGGCATTAGGGACCCAGAACAACCAGTCATGCTGAGGGGCAAGAATCTGGAGTCAATCAGACACTCTGATGTTCAGGGCTCTGGCTATCAACTTTTTCCTTCAAACATACCCTAGACCAGGCACTTTCCCTCAGGGACCCAGGCTTTCAGTTGTCCATACCTGGCTGAAGTTGATTGCTGCATGCTGGGCAGTGCATGTGAAAATGCACATGGTAAGGAAATGGCAGAGCTGAGTGCGGGACTGGAAGGAGACAGGAAAACCTAGAAGAAGAAATACCAACGTTTAGAAACTGCAATTCCTGAAATAGATAAGGAAATAAGTGCTGATGTCTGGAGATACTCAAATGTTAGAATTAGTGAGCATTCATTCAATCAGTCTATCATGTAAAATAAAATAAAAAAAATAGCTAGGAATATATTGAACTAAAGAGGTGAAATACCTGTACACTGATAACTATAAGACATTGAAGAAAGAAATTGAAGATAATTAAATGGAAACATATTCTATTGTCATGGATTGGAAGAATTAATATTGTTAAAATGTCCATACTATCCAGGGCATCCTATATACTCAATGCAATCCCTATGAAATTCCAATTGCAGTCTTCAAAGACATGGAATAAATCAATCTACAATTTATGAATTCAGTAAAGACCCCAAATAGCAACAGAAATCTTGAGAGAGAAGAACAGACTTTACGGCACCCTCATCCTGCTTCCTGATTTCAAACTGTATGACAAAACAAAATTGATCAAATCAGGATGGTGTTGGGCAAACAGCAGACACATAGAGCAATAAAACAGAAAGGTGAGCCCAAAAAGGGAGCCAGGAATATACAATGGGGAGAGGACAATGTCTTCAATAAATGGTGTTGAGAAAACTGGCAGCCACATGCAAAGGAATGAAACTGAACTGTTATAACACACACACAAATTAAGGACAAATTGATTAAAGTCCTGAAAGCATAATACTCCTAAAAGAAAACTTAGGTGTATGCTCTTTGGCATCTGTCTCGCTGATAATACTTTAGATTTGCAAAAGCAAAGGCAACAAAAGCAAAAATAAATAAATGGAACTACATCAGGCTAAACATCTTCTGCACAGCAAAGGAAACTATCAAAGCCAGTTGGAGAAAGTTAAATATCACATGATCTCACTCATTTGTGGAATATAATGGACAACATAAACTGATAAACTAAAACAGACCCAAAGACAGAGAAACATCAATTAGACTGTCAAACCTCAGAGGGAAGGTAGGAGAGGGCAGGGTTAAAAGGGAGAGATCAACCAAAGGACTTGTATGCATGCATATAAGCCTAACCAATGGACACATACACCAGGAGGTTGAGAGCATAAGTGGGGGGTAAGGGGTAATGGGTGGATAAGGACAGATATGTAATATCTTAATCAATAAAGAAAAAAAGAGAAGGCAACCTATCAACTGGGAGAAAATATTTGCAAATCTCATATCTAATATGGGATTATATAAAAAAAATATAAAGAACTCAATAGAAAAATAAACCAGAAGTCTGATTAAAAAGTGGACAGAAGATCTGAATAGACCTCATTCTAAAGACATACAGATAGCCAACTGGTACATTATAATAAAAAGTGCTCAACATCACTAATTAACAGAGAAATGTAAATCAAAATCATAATGAAATGCTGCCTCACACCTGTTAGCATGGCTATTATCAAAAGACAAGGAATAACAAGTATTGGTGAGGCTGTGGAGAACAGAAGCCTTGTGTACTGTTAGTGGAAAGTATTGAAGCCACTATGGAAACCAGTATGGGGATTCTTCAAAATATTAAAAATAGAATTATCATATGATCCAGGCAAATTCATTTGTATGTATTTATCCAAAGAAATAAAACAGTGATTTGAAAATATAGCTGCATCCCATGTTCGTTGCAGCAGTATTTACCATAACCAAGACATGGAAGCAACTGCCCTGGTCCATGTGGCTCAGTTGTTGGGCTTCATCCTATTCAACAAAAGGTTGCTGTTTCAATTCCTGGTCAGGGCACATGACTCGGTTATGTATTGTGGATTACAGGGTCTATCTCCTTAAGAGGCAACCGTTAAATAGTCTTGTTCTTATCCAATATCATTTTTTCTCTCTCTCTTATTGTCTTCCTAAAAGTCAATAAAAAATCCTTAAAAAAAAAAAGACATGGAAGTAAACTAAGTGTTCATCAATGGATGAATGAATGAACAAAATTATATATAAAAAGAAGAATATCTTGCAAAACATAGATAGACCATGAGTGGGCATTTTGCTAAATGAAATAAGTAGCCTGAGACAGATAATGGTTACATGACCTCACTTATATGCGGAATCTAAAAAAAAAAGGTAGGGCTAAGGGTGGGTGAAATGGATGAAGTGGTCAAAAGTTACAAAGTTCCAGTTATAAAATGAATAAGATATGGGATGTAATGTACAGCATGGTGGCTACAGTTAATAATACTATATACAAGTATTGTATACTTGAAAGTTGCTAAAAGGGTAGATCATAAAAATTCTCATTAAAGCAAAAACTTTGTAACTCTGTGTGGTGATCATTTCATAATACATACAAATACTGAATCATTATGTTGTACATCTGAAATTAATATATATCAATTATAACTGAATTAAAAAAAATCACAATATGAGGGCTACAACCTTAAAGGTATAAGTGTAAAAGACTTTAATGGGCACCTCATAAAGGAGGATATTCCAATGACTATTAAACTAAAAAAAAAAAGCATTCAATGCAATTAGTCTTGAAGAAACATAACTTAAACTCACAATAGAATAGATCTACATGCCCACCAAAATGGCTAAAACAAAAAAGACAGAAATATCTTTTCTTGTATTTGAGAGTATATGAAGCAATGATAACTCATACTCTGATAAAAGAACTGGTACAACCACTTTGGAAAAGGGCCAGTAACTACTAAAGCTGATTTTTTGCATACTTTAAGTTCCATCACGTCCACAGGAAACACACACAAATGTTCACAACAGCACTAATATTGATTGCCCCAAATTGGAAACAATACTAATTCCCATCAATGGCAAAAAGGAAAAATAAACGGTGCCAGTGAGAAAACGTAGGTTCGCACAATGATAATGAACAAACTACATGCTACATGCAACAAAGTAGGTAAATATCAAGCATAGTATTCAGCAAATGAAGCCAGACATAAGCAAGTGTGTGCTTGTATTTCCATCTGTGGAAGGTGAAAATAAGTAAAACTAACCAACCTAGAAGTCAAGGTAATGGTTACTTTCACATGGGCATGACTGGAAGAGTACACAAGGGGCTTTCTGGGGGAGCTGCTAAGGTTCTGATTCTTGATCTTCATGCTAATTATACAGGTGTGTCACCATAGTAACACACCACTAAGTTGTACACCTATGATTTCTGTAGCTTTCTCTAGGTTTTCTGTATTTCAACAAAATTGTTGTCTCCCCAAAAGGGGTTCAAATGCTTACAGATAGCTGGGTAATGATGCAGAGAAAGAGAAGTAATTGATTTGGTTAAAATACAGGAAGAGTATCAAAATCAGCTATCCATTCCACTCAATATACAGGCGACTGTTTTATAATATAGTTTCTATTATTATACAGTTGTTCTGAAGCCAACAGGTCAGGAGATAACTGCCATGTAAAAGTATGTTATACTCACAGATCCCAAGAGATGGGTACCTGCCATACCACCGGGGACCACATTGGGAGCACCAGGGTTGGTCAAGAGGCAGAGGAAGTGACAGTAAAAGGTAGCAGGAGCCTTTGTCATGGTTCCCATGAGAAGGAACAGGCAAGACAGAATAAGCCTGTTTAGGACAATAAACAATAGTTGCAATACTTCCAGTGGGCTCTGGAGTGTGGTAGCTGTCCCTAGACTGGTACCTGGCCCAAGGTGATTAGGCCAGGAGAATAGTGGCCCAGAGTGTAAGAACTCAATAGAAGTGGTGATTGGGACTTCTGGAATATGAAAGCATGCTCTCAGGGAAGTGGTTTGCTATATCTGAGAATTAGCTTGCTCTGGGAAGGGTGGTGCTTTCTGGGTCAACAAGATTCCAAGATGTCAAAGTATCAAAACTGCAGAATAAACAGGCATGGTGAATACAGTGAGTCATAGAGTTTGATGCCTGCTCAAGGTCATCTACTGCATGCTTTGTCTGGACTCTCCAATTCACATGCCGATCATGTTGGGGAGGTATTTTTGCATGGGGTGGAGCATATGATTTAACTCATCTAACACTATATACTATGCAGATTTCAGCACTGTCACACATACCATTGGATCTCAAAAATTCTGTCAGATTAAATGTGAGGATTGTGGCCAAATATATGCCCATTTTAGCTTTAAGGAAACTTAAACCTAAGTGAAAGGTATCTAGTGGATGGCTCAAGGTCACATAGATGGAAGGAAGCAGAAACCAATACTTTAGAAACAAATCTTAATATATGGTCTTTAATGAGAATAATGTGGGAATAACAGGGCTGAGAGAACATTGAAAGCTGAAGGAGAGGATGGGGTAATCAGAGATTAAAGCTTATATATGACTATTTTTTAAATGCTTGTATTTCGTGGGAAGAGAATGGTTAGGGAGAGGAAGAAGTATCTTTTGGGGCATGGGATGCTTGAAAGACAGAACTGAAAAGTACCAGAGAACATTTTGTTCTGAAAGTGTTGGGCTAGTGGGGGTGTTGTCCAGATCCTCCAAAGAAAGCCTTTCTCCAAGAATCTGGCTTTGGAATTTTAAACCCTGTATCATTGGTATTTTAAGGCCTATCCATAACAGCCTCCCAGTATATGTTTGTATCTGTTCCAAAGGCTGAAGATTGGACTCAAGGTGTTGGTGTGAAGTATGAGGGGGTAGGGCCTGAAGGACAATTTGAAATGAAACAAGCCAGCCCATATGTGCCAGAGAGAGGAGGAGGAGGAAACTAGGCAAAGCTCATAAAAGCGATTTCTTCCTCGGAGAGTAAAATGTGGCATGGGAGAACTAAAGGCTGATCCTAGTGAGGAAATGAACAGGCAAGAGAAAACCGAGAGTCTGTTTGCAACTAGAAATGACCTTGCACTGTGGTAGTGTGGCGTGTGTCTGCATCCTCTCTGGTTGGTGGACAGTAGCAGGCAAGAGAAGGGTGGGAAAGCCAGAGAGGACCATTATGGACTTTGGTGGGAATTCCACCCCCCCCCCCCATTTGCATTCTTATGAAGAGCATCAGAGAGCACAAGCAGGTTCGGTATCCATTGGGCCCCAGGGTGTGGCAGGTTGGGGGCATCTGCGGTGAGAATGGGAGGTGGCCATAAAGGTTGATGGTCAGGAACATTGAGGATAATAATTCTTGAGTTTTTAGAATTGTCCTAATACTTAAGAGGTGAATATGGGATTCAAATGATTCATGTGTGGAGGTCAAGAGGGTAATAATAAGGGGTCATGTCCCCAAGGCTTACAAGGGACTCTGGGCAGAGTCTCTTAACAGTTTCCTTCTGTGAGGAGGAATCTCACCTCGGTCCTGGGCCTGGCACCGCCCCACCTCAGTGATCTCCCGACACCAGGCCTGCAGCTCAGGGTCCCCTCTCACGACGTCATCCCCGTGGTAGAAGAAGTGGACAATCCCCTCCACATACCTGCCCAGAGAAGGGAGCTGAGCTCTTTGAGTACAAGGCCCTAGCCTCTAACTAATAATCCTTTTTTTGTGGTTCCACCAAGCTCCTTCCACTGTATCTGGGGACAGATCACAAGACTTACTTTTTGGGACATCTCTGAGCTCCTTCTACACACTAGTTTAGAAAGGAAGGAAATGTGGGTCATTAGTTCTAAGAGTTCCCTAAGCATGATTGCTAGCCATTCTTTCTAACAAAACCCTGGTTGTTCCAGAAACCATATCTCCCCATTCCCAGCTTTCCCAACCTAGGCTCTCCCTTATTCCACTTTCCTCCTTTTCAAATCCTACCCACTGTCTCCTCACTCTTCCTTATTTCTCCCAAAATTGAGTCCTCTGCTCCCCTGTCTGGACCTTCTTCTTTCATGTTCCTTATGCCCCATGTTGACCTCAAGACAGAGACCCTCTCTCCCTCTCCCCCAATGGCTGTCCATTTCTCAGCTACCACTCTCACCCACCGGGCAATGATTTTCCAGAGCCATAAAGCATCATGGGCATAGAGAGCACTTGGGATTCCCAGCAGGCCCCGGTCAGCCAGATCTTCAGGAGGACAGAGGGAGCGGTAGGTCAGCTTAGCCATGGTCCGACGTATCAAGTGCACGTGGGGCCCTCCACCTGTGTTCATTGCCTGGAATTTGAGAGTTGACAAGCTTTGAGAGATAGAAGAAGGGCTTCAGAATTTTGGCATAGTGTACAAGGGGTTCACAATGGGGTTTACAAAATTAAAGGTATAAAATGAACAGGCTCATGGGTTTAAGAATCAGAACATTCATACCAGGTGGTGTGAGCCTGTGAAAATAGCAGGAGGTTGTAGAGAGATAAAAGATTAGGTATCCCCATGCCCTCATTTCCTCTTTACCTGACTAAATAGTCCACTAGCTGAGTTAAAGTGTATCCGTCCCCGTATGTTTATATCCATGGTGTAGCGGATGTGTGGGATCAGGAGCTGGATGAAGAAGATTAGAGAAGGGTCGTTATTGGACACCATCTTGATGCTTTTCTCCCTGCCAGTGCCTTTCTAGGCTGGTCTCCTGCTTCTATGATCACAAACTCTCATGCTCTCCACGACTCTATTGTGAGTGGGGTTATGGAGCTAGAAATGACCTGCTCTTGATTCCAGGCTTAACTCATTTTGGTACTTGTTCAAGGCAATAAACCCCTACATGTCAAGATAATCAACTCCTACATGTCAATTTCCTCATCTGTCAACACAGATGATAATAGGTCTCCTAAGTCAGGTGCTGTGGTGGTGATTATGTGAGTAATATATAAAGAGTGTTTAGCTCAGTGCCTGGCACACAGAAGAAGCATTGGTTAGGAGTTATATCAATAATGTATCCACCTTGAATGTAGTTGTCTGTTTAGAAGCTACCCCTTATCGATCTATATCATTTCATGCTTTATCATTCACATCTTCTCTTTCCCTAAACTAGCCTCTCTCCTCATTTTCAAAGCTCTCCTTCCAACCACTTATTGTTTTACTCTTGGTTTCTTTTGGGGAAAGGATACCTTTAGTTAGCATTTTTGGAGCCAAATTAAGCTACCTGCTTAAGCAGCAAATGGGTTGTCATGAAATCTGTTCCTAATTGTCTTCTCTTTCCTTCCCCCCCCCTTCTTAATCTATTAAAAAAGTACAGCTGCCTTGGCCACTGTGTTCAGTGGTTAGAATGTTGGTCTGAGCACTGATGGGTCATGGGTTCCTTTCCCAGTTAAGGGCATGTACCTGAATTGCAAATTCAATCCCCATTTTTTGTGTGTTCTCTCTCACAATGATATCTCTCTGTCTCTCCTTTCCCCTCTTCTAGTCTCTCTAAAAAAATCCTTGGAAAATATATCCTCAGGTGAGAAGGAAGAAAAAAAATATATAAACTACACTGAATCCTGACATGGGCTTCTTTTTATCTTAGATTATTTTTATTTCAGTTTTAACCTGATTAATATATAGGATTCAGGCAGTTTGGATATTGATCAGAGCTTTTTGATGCTGGAAAAAGGGAAGGTCACAAGTGATACTTCCATAATCAAGCATCAAGGGAGCTCAGATTGTTCTTTACAGAAAGTTCATGGAGGAATGATGGTGTCACAGAAAACACTAAGACCACAGCAAGGAATAAAGAACCCAGAACAGAGTTCCTAAGAGCAATGACAGAAATGATGATTATAATAAAAATAACAGCTGAAAACAGACATTTTTCTAGCATTTACTCTGTAATGCCTTAACAACCCAACAATGGAGATAGCATTTTTTTTAATCCTCATTTAGAAATGAGGATCCTGAACACACATCTGTAAGTACTGAGACCAGGATTCAGGCTTCAGACCTGAGTAGTCTGAATCCAGAGCCTGCACAGGTAACCTTGGTAACTCTTCCTGGGAGTTCCAACAAAGACCTGTCTGCCATGAGATGGAGTTGCTATGGTGAGGGAATATGGCTGTGGAAGGGGGCTTATCTAATACAAGGACTTTTTGAAGCGTAAAATTAGGCACAACTGATTCAAGCTATGAAGGAGATGATCATGTAAAAACATCATGAAGTTATAAAATCTTAGAGCCCGTAAACTACATTAGTAGCTATTTTGTCTATGTCACTTTGAACACCAAACAACCACAGCCCAGAGGAGGGTTGGCATTGGATCTCTCAGTGACATTACAGTTCAGTTGTTCTGCCTGCCACATACTCATTTGCATATCTTACCAACACTTCAATCTCTTTGTATGGAAAGCTCAACACCTCATCTTTGCCTCCAAGCTGGCTTCTTTTCCTGACTACACTCTTTCTGACTACTGCTCAGGTTCATAGGCTTATAGAGTTTTTCCCCCCTGCTCTGCCCTGTTTTCTATATCAAAGTGTCATTGAGATTTGGAAAACAATTGTAAGACAAGCACAAGCCTTATTTTGCTGCTTTCTGCCTAGTAATAGTCACTAAACTCATTGTTTATAGCATCACAGTATTTTGGGGTCATTCCAACAGTATTCACTTTGTGAGCTCCTAGGTCTGGCAGTGGTGAGGCCTCTGACCTTTGTCTGCAATATTGCACAGACATGATGTAGGCAGTGTCTCCTCTCTTCCATCCCTGTCACCACCATGCTAATGTACATCTTTACTCTTCTCACTCTTGGGTAGATGTCAGTGACCAGCCAAGCTGCTATCCTTGCCCTTTTACCTTGTGTTCCTCATAACATCTGGTTGTAGTAGAACATTCTCCATCAACACTATAGTGTTTAATATAGCTGTCTCTTGTTATTTCCACCTCTATTCCAAGATATGGTTCTCTGGCTGTTTTACCATTTGTCTTCCTGGCTAAAGGGCAACATATTGGTTTAACAAATTATATTCCTACTCCCCTCCAGACCCATTGTTGGAGAATTTCAGAGAATTGACTTAGAATATGTGTAGAAAAATGTAAATAACTGGACTTAACAGGATAGATGATCTCTATGTGTATTATGACTTACAATTACATGTGAATGTATAATTAGCTCAAAATCAATAGAATTTAAACATGAAAATATGACCACAAAATCCAGGTCTTATGATAATTAAATGTGTCTTGTCCCCTCATGCCAAATGACAATTTTTTGCTGCAATACCGTATCAGTGCTAGATTATTTCAAAGCAGGTTTGTTTCATATTCCCAGATAGATGGCTTAGGGCCTTAGGCCTTTTAAATCCTGTGGAACTGTTGCATTGTTTCCTTTCTCTGGGATGAGGACATATGGAAGGTAGAGTACATACCTTGAAGACAGGGTGCAGTTCCGGGAGGCACCTCATGGAGGCGATAGCGATGACCTCAGCCAGCATATGAGTGTTCAGCAAGTGATATTGAAACTGTTTCAGTTGAAAATCTGAATTTCTGACCCAGGACTTTGCCAGGAGCCAGGCAAGAGGAGGATCTGAAGGCGGGAACAGTGGTGGGGTTGGGTAGCTGGCTTTGGGAGGCTGGATCTGCAAAAAAAGGAGGAATTAAGTATTCCTTGACCTCATCATATGTTAAACACTGTGCTCAGTTTCTGGGGAGAATGATGAATAAGATTGTCTCCCAAGGGTCATCATCTCACAGGAGGAATGAGGATCCTGCCACTCACCCTCTCACTCTAGGAAAGTGTGTGTGTCTTAATAGTCAGGTACCAAGTCAGAGGAATTGGAAAGGGGGGAGTCGGTATGGCCATAACAGTGGTTTGGGAGGAACCTGATAAAAGTATGAGTTAGGGTGGTAGAACAGGAAGGAGAAACTAGACATGTGAGATACCTGACAATTCTCATCAACTGATTGATGAGAACAGTAAGAGGAAAAATGCATTCAAAACAAGGGAGAAAATATGTCCAAGAAAGAAAGGATATTCCACAGATTCAATGATCAGGAAGAGATTGAGTAGCCTTAGGGTGAGGACCAACGGAGAGCATTCTGATTCTCACAAAAAGTAATTGAATATGAGTAGTGAGTCAGGTTTCGAGGTAGAAAAGAGAGATTGGAGACAAAGACAGATCTCACTGAGTGAGGTGGGGGTGGGGGACAAGAGCCAGCTGTCCCTGGGCAGTGGTTGGGGCAAGGGAGAGCAGTGTTAGGAGTAGGATTTCCAAAATATCTCACCTGGATGACCATGGGTAGCACTTCCCACTGGGCTCCATCTTCAGCATGACCAGGGGGGCAGCCAGGTATTGCTTCTCTCCTTGGATTATATTGGCTGGAATTCCATCCAGCAGGATACAGTCAGCTTCAAATAGGGAACCGTTCTGGGGGGAAATGTTCAAAGTCTACTCCAGAGGGCTAGCACCAAGGGGAAGAAGTGTAATAACATTCAGTCTCATTTCTTGCAAGTATCCTACATCAATATCAGAGTCCTAGTGGCAGAAAGGAAGGAGGCATCCAGAACATTTCGTCCAAGTCATCTCAGTTGACAGTGAGGAAAGAGGCAAAATGAGAGGCGTCTTCCTCAGGGACATGTTAATTCCCTGTGGCAGTGGTGGTTTTAAGACCATACTTGACCAATTCCTTTGCAGCACAGGCATACTAAGCTTCCCCTTGTCAAGGTGCCCAAGCCTCTTTCTTCATCTTTCTTTTCTGCTACCTCTGTCTGGCACCCAAGAGTCCCATAGTTTTCTTTACATGCTTTATCAATTGCAAGTTTTTCCTGCAAAGGACTCTGCACATAGGAACAGTGGATTCATACAGTTTCCCTTCCCTGATTCATCTCTGGTCCTTTCCCTTCACCATATCCCTTCCCCCACAGACAAGGAGAAGACAACAGAGATCTTGGGGTGTACCTGGAGTTCTTTCTCCAGCTGGGCCTGAAGCTCCTCCATCCCTGAGGGCAGCACCAACCGGGAGGGCAGAGAGATGGATTGTCTCAACAGCATGGGGTTTGCACCATTGAGGAACTGGTAGCCAAAAAGCTCATCATCCTTCCAGTGCTGGTGAACCTTCTCTGTGGGATTGGAGTGGAGGGGAAAGGGAGCATATTTGCAATTACCCAATGTCCCTCTTATTTAGGTTTTAACACAGCAACTCATGCTTATGGTCACTCTGTATCCAGCCCCTGTCTTTTCTTCATGTTGCCTCAGAGATATGTATGACCAGGCATAATATCTTCTCATTTGGAAAGTACTGGGGGACTAATTAGTGTGACTTTTGAGGCATCAAAAAAGATTATTATGAAGTTACAATGGTCTATGGGAATACTGACCACAAAGAGTGCTCCTGGGCCCCCAAAAGATCTGATCAAAATCCTCTAGGCTGTCCCATGAGTTCAGGAGGGTGTAAACATGTTTGAGAATCATCTCCAGTAACCTAGGACAGATATCAAGGATGGCACTGTCAGCTCACCAAATCCTACCTGTTATGGGATCTACCACTCCCCACTCCATTGGGATCTTTTCTCACCCTGTCTTCTCTGTCCATTCATAGTTCAATCTCTTTCCACCATGAAATTTCATATCTGGGGGCAGATCCTTCCAAGATTCCACAGCCATTGTCAAGGGTAACCCTTCGTGCCAGGTGCCCCAACTAGCAGATGGGGAAAAGAATTCAGGGAAGAATTAGGGAGTCAGTGATGGTGGAAGGATCAGAGAAGAGATGGGAATATCAGTAGGGCTATGGGTAGGTGGTTACCAGTAAATCAGCTGTCTTTCCTTCAGTTCTTTCTCGCAATGCTTCTGGAACTCATCCAAGGGATTCTCTCCTGCCAGGCAGGCTGGAAGAACATTTGACCTCATAGGTGTTTCCAATTGCTGCTATCCCTGACTTGATCTAATCTCTCACTCTTGACTGTATTCCATCATACTTTTACCTTTTCCCTGGCTCTGCCTTACCTGATGTATTCTCAAAGTTAGTCATTGCATCTTTGTCCAAAACCTATTCATGATCTCACCTATTTCAACTCCATAGTGGTCCTTAAGCAACATCTCATGTTTAAATCAAATTCCATTACTGGTGCCTATAGATGATTACGAATTGTCTTCCTGATCACATGCCATATCCACAAAACCCCATATTATTGTGTATTGCCTTTGTTAAACTCATCAATACTTGCCTACCCCTTTCTGCATCTTTAACTCTCATCCAAATGACATATTTCATATTCCCTATACATATGCAATCTGGGGTGTTCTGTCCCTACCTCCACCTGATCCCTGAATCAAAAATTCCATGTGTGTTACCTTCAACCATCCCATTTCACCTGTCTTAGGGAGCAAATAGTTCCATATTGCTACCTTTCCCCAACTCCATCTTACCTATCCTCATCATCACATAGTTTATAGTTGTTAACCTCACTTGTCCTTTTCTCACCTCTATATTGTCCCTCAAAGATACCTATTCCATGATTTTATTTTTATTTTATTTATTGTGATATAACATTGATTAATAACATCATATAAAATTCAAGTGTATAATATGACATTTGTACACATTAAGTGTGCTCACCACCCAACGTCTAATCTCCTTCTGTCACCATGTATTTACCCCTTTACCTTCTTTGTCTTTTCTCTGGTAACCAACATTCTGTTGTCTGTTTCTATGAGTTTGTATTTTTGTTTGTTCTTTTGTTGCTTATTGTTGTGTGTGTTTTTTTTTATCCCACTTAGGAGTCAAATAATACAGTTCTTGTCCTTTTCCTTTGACAATTTGTTTAATAGAATAATCTCAAGACCCATCCATGTTGTCTCAAACAGCATGCCATCTTTCTTATGGCTGATTAATCTCCATTCATACATGCCATTGTTCTAAAATTCTCTCTAGTCATATCTCTCCTCCATGTATCTCACAGCAACAAATAACCTATAGCCTGTGCTCACTCATCCCCATTGCAATCAGAGTGCTCCCTGCCCTCACAGTTGTCTTCCATGTTGTCACAGCCAAACCAGTTATTCATGGTCATATCATTTATTGCTTCCCTTCCCTGTCTCCTCTTAGGGGTCCCATGTGCTAGCTTTACCTGTCCCTGCCCTAACCTGTTCCCAGTCACACGGAGATCTTTCCCCTTTACTTTGGCTCTTCTGTTTTCCAGCATAGCTTCACCTCCCATTCCCAGGGCACTCCTCAGAGGTGGGATGTACACATCATTTATTTCCATCTCTTAAAGCCTACTTACAGCCTTATTATTTCTATGTATAATGTTCCCCCTATCCCTCAGTACTTCCTAAGTTCTGCTCCTCTTCCCTGAGGTAGATCCTCACGGTGCCCTCGGACAGGGTCAGCAGGCCCTCGCCCTGCACCCAGCGGTAGCAGGGGAAGGCGGCCTCCTCCAAGGCTCCCGGGCCCTGCACGGTGATGCGATCACAGAACCAGGCATCGTCCACCAGGGAGTGGTGTTTGCACAACTTCACGAACTGCAGTGGCCCCAAGGCCTGGGGAATGTCCTGCTCAAACTCCTCCACCTGTGGGGACCAGAACCCAGTGAGACTTAGTAGCAGGGACCCGGAAGAGGCATTTAACCCAGGGAGCGGCATGGGTGGGGGCTTTGTGGAGTCCAGTGACACAGCCTCCAAAGACAGCATTTCCTCCTCCCAATACCTGCATGATGGGTTTCAGATGATCCATTGAACCGGGATGACTAGGGACGCAGGTTGAGACCACAGTGACTTGAACACTGAGCACCAACACCTGCACCTGTGCCCGGGCTCTGGGAGGACCTTCCCCTTTGACCATTGATCCCATAATGACACTTGGAAAAGGAGAGGAGGTTGTGTGGAGCAGAGTCCAGGGGAGGGAGAAAGAAGTTGAATCCAGCTGGGCCCTGGCTCTGAACCTCTCACCCACCAGGTGCAGGCGTCCTTTCTCAATGGAAGTCCCAGCTGGTGTGGTTGTGCTGTCACTGGCTCTCAGCCCCTCAAGTCCCAACTGCTCTCAGGCATGGAGCCCAGCCAGGGGGTCTGAGTTCCCACTTCTTCCTCTTATCTGGCCCCGTGCTGGCCTCAGCTGCAGCTCCAGCTCTGCCTCCCCGAGTTCCCTGACCAGCCACAGTTGCACGGGGTTAAAAGACCCAGAGAAGAGCCAGGCCCCGGTGGCCACTTGAATGTGGTAGCGGCCCATGGCAGCAGGTGGGCCACCTGAGTGTCAGAGGTTCCCCAAAATTCCGCAGCCAGGTTTGATCCTGCTTCAAGCAGGACAAGTCCAGGCTTTAATAAGCAGGACTCTGTATGCCAGCCCAGTACCGGATTGGGCCCCACCCCAGACAAACCAGAACCTGGGTTTAGCCCAGAGGATGGGGGAAAGCAGCTGCTCCTCTCCACACACTGTAAGGGATTTATATTGTTAAATATTTTTCATGGTCATATCATATTATATCATATCATATCATTTATTGCTTCCCTTCCTTGTCTCCTCTCAGGGGTCCCATGTGCTACCCTTACCTGACAACACGATTTCCCTCTGCTGTCTTTATTCCCAGTACTCTCTCTACCCAAACACACACACACACACACACACACGCACACGCACACGCGCACACACACACACACGCTCCATGTTGCTCAGATCTCCCACTCATCTCTCTCTTTTAAAAAATTACTCTCGCAATGCTCCCTTTCTCCCCATTTCTCTTTAAAATATTCTTGGATTGCAAAAGTTCTTCCAATTTTATTTTATAGAAGAATTCAAATCACTTGGTCATTTATTATTTGAGCAGAATAAAGTAAAGGCTGAGAGTTTGGGAGACCATTAACAGTCAATTCTTTGCCATCACCTCTTCCTCAGCAGTTGTAAAGAGAAGGAAGTTGAGTGATTAATCCCAATTATATAATACTAGAGGCCCAGTGCAAGAAATTCGTGCACGGGAGGGGGGGTGTCCCTGAGCCCAACCTGCACCCTCTCCAATCTGGGACCCCTTGGGGATGTCCAACTGCCTGTTTAGGGCAGTCAGATATCCCTTTCACAATCTAGAACTGTTGGCTCCCAACTTCTTGCCTGCCTTTCTGATTGCCCCTAACAGCTTCTGCCTGCCAGACTGATCACCCCCTAACCACTCCCCTGCCAGCCTCATCGATGCCTAACTGCTTTCCTGCCAGCCTGATTGTCCCCAACTGCCCTCCCCTGAAACCAGTCACCCCCCAAATTCCCTTCCTTGCATATTCCCTCTTTATTAGATAGGGTTTTTGTTTTTGTTTTTTTATTGTTGTTCATTTTTTTTTTTCTTTAGCATATTGGACAGTCCTAACTGGTTTGGCTCAGTGGATGGAGCATTGGCCTGCAGACTCCAGGGTCCCAGGTTCGATTCCGGTCAAGGGTATGTACCTTGGTTGGGGGCACATATCCAATGGGAGGCGTGCAGGAGACAGCTGATCAGTGTTTCTCTCTCATTGATGTTTCTAGCTCTCTATCCCTTTCCCTTCCGCTCTGTAAAAAATCAATAAAATATATATTTTAAAAAAGAAACATTTAAAATTCCTCCATATCTGCCTGGCTGGTCTGACTCAATGGTTGAGACCCCAGGCTGCCACCACTGGAAGGGGATCGCACCCCAGCCTTGGCTGGTGGCGCTGGCCCGAAGATCAAGTGGCAGGGGTGCTCGGCCCTGCCGGCCTGAGTCCCCAGCCCAAGCTGTTGCTGCGGCCTGGGGATCATGCAGTGCTGGTTCACGGCCCCAGCCCAGGCTGCCACTGCTCGTTGGGTGATTGCACAGTGTGGGTGTGCAGCCATGTTTGCCTGAGGCCTCAGACCAAGCTGCCACCACGGCCAGGGTATTCTGCAGCCCTGCCGGCCTGAGATCCCAGCCCATACTGCCACCTCGGCTTTGGTGCAAGGCCCTGCAGGTCTGAGACCCCAGCCCAAGCTGCGGCTGCTGGCCAGGATCGCTCCTGGTGCTGGCGCCTCCCAGCTGGACACCCCGGGCTCCGCCACTGGGCAGAAATCGCTGCGTGGGGGGCAGGCGCCTCCCAGCTAGATACCCTGGACTGCTGCTGCTGGGCAGACTTGGAGACTCTGGCAGGACTAAGAGGACTGGGCACCACCATCTTGTGGCTATGGGTGCCACCATTTTTGTCACAGAGTAATGGTTAATTTGCACATTACTCTTTTATTAGATAGGATAAGCACCACCAACATTCTCAGGGAAAAAGTGGCTATGCTGAGTTTTCTGGTGGAAAAAATATATAAAATGTCTTTCATTTATTTAATCTTGAAAAAACTCAGTCAGGTAGCTATTTCTGTACCACCTCTTTAAAAATAAAGACATTCAAGTTCAAAAAGATGAAGAAATGTTACCAAAGGCACCCAAAATACAGGTGGGTGATCCCAGAAAGTGTCATGATTCATATCATAACCACCTTTTCTCTACTTAGTAATCCTCTGACTGTTGGCTTCTGGCCTTAGTTTACTACTGAACCTTCTACTAAGCTTTTTTTTTTATGGCCTATTGATGCTTAAATCCCAAGGTTATTTTCTCAGTGGTCATGGTTGTCCGAGCCTGTGATGCTTTGACATTTGTCATTTAGCTGAGCTGCTGGCTGAGGTTCCTGTTGTAGTTCATTGACCTCTGGCCACTGTTCTGTTTCATTTGGAGTTCAGGGAGCAGAGGAAGTGCATGTCCACAACCCACATCTCCTTAAGCCTCACCAAATCCCGACCTGTTTCATTTACTAACTTTGATTAACCAATCTTAGAAGAGTAACCTGAGAATATACAGTATACATCCCTGTACCACTCAACCTACAATCACAAAATACATTACTCTGATACTGATATATTCCACAAGGTCTGGGTTTTTACCCTGTTAGATGTGTTTTTAAAATAAATAACAGCCGAAACCGGTTTGGCTCAATGGATAGAGTGTCGGCTTGGGGACTGAAAGGTCCCGGGGTTCGATTCCGGTCAAGGGCATGTACCTTGGTTGCAGGTATATCCCCAGTAGGGGGTGTGCAAGAGGCGGCTGATTGATGACTCTCTCTCATTGATGTTTCTAACTCTCTATCTCTCTCCCTTCCTCTCTGTACAAAATCAATAAAATATATTTTAAAAAAATAAAAAATAAATAAATAAAAAACAAATCATGCTGGTTCATAATTATAAAATCTGAGTGTTGTATATAGGATTCAGTATAATATTGTTTCATTGTAATTATACCAAACTATATGTGGAGAATCTTATTTCTGAGTTATTGCATATATATTTTCTCTGTTTTCATTTTTCCTGATTTTTTTAACCACTTTTATCATTTAATATATCTCATTCTTTTGGGTTAGTGCAACTTATTATTTGACTTACATTTTATTTTTTTATTATATATTCTTAGTGATTTCAGAGAGGAAGTGAGAGAGAGATAGAAACATCAATGATGAGAGAATCATTGATTGGCTGCCTTCTTTATGACCCACACTGGGGATTGAGCCCACAATCCACGCATGTGCCCAGACTGGAATCAAAACCTGACCTCTTGGTTTATAGGTCAATGCTCATCCATTAAGTTGGGCACTTTTTTTGTTTATAAAGTACTGAAAGTTTTCCTTTTTCCTTTGTGATAAAATATATATAACATAAAATTTACCTTTATTATTAAATTTATTTGGGTGACATTTGCTTAGTCTCTCTCTCTCTCTCTCTCTCTCTCTCTCTCTCTCTATATATATATATATATATATATATATATATATATATAAAGCATAATATGCTAATTAGACAGGACAGCCAAACGATCTTCAGAACATCATTCTGGATGTCCTTCTGGACAAAGCTGCAGTGGTGGAGGCTGAGGCAGAGGCGGTTAGGGGTGATCAGGCAGGCAGGCAAGCAGTTAGGGATGATCAGGCAGGCAGTCAGAGGGGCTAGGGGTGATAAGGCAGGCAGATGAGTGATTAGGGGCAATCAGGGAGGCCAGCTGAGTGATTAGGGGCTATCAGGCAGGAAAGCAGAATGGTTAGGGGTGATCAGGTAGTCAGGCAGAGGCAGGTAGGGGCAATCAGGTAGGCAGATGAGTGGTTAGGGGCAATCAGGCAGGCAAGCAGAGGGGTTAGGGATGATGAGGCAGGCAGGCAGAATGGTTAGGGGTGATCAGGCAGGCAGGCAGAGGCAGTTAGGGCCAATCAGGCAGGCAGGCCAGTGGTAAGGAGCCAGCGGTCCAGGTTGTGAGAGGGATGTGCGACTGCTGGTTTAGGCCTGACCTCACATCATGATTGCAAGAGGATGCAGGCCAGGCTGAGGGTCTCCTTCCCACCCTGTGCATGAGTTTCATGCACCAGGCCTCTAGTATGATCATATAAGTTTTCCGGTTTGGGTTTCTATGTTACAAGATCTGTATATTGCACTATGTTTGGCTGTCCTGTCTAACTAGCTTATTATGCTCATATATATATATATATATATATATATATATATATATATATATATATACTAACCAATGTCACCAGGATAAATTTAATAATAAAGGTAAATTTTATGTTATGTATATTTTACCACAAAGGAAAACCACCCAAAGTCAGTTCTTCCCTCACCATATATTAGGCCTCTTCACCCCCACGCCCTTTCCTCTGGCAACCAACCACCACACTGCTGTTTGTGTTCATAAATTTCAGTTTTATATCCACATATAGTGAAAGCATATGGTTCTTAGATTTTTCTGACTGACTTATTTCATTTAGCAAAATATTCTCAAGGTCCACTCAGGTTGTTGCAAATGGCAGTATTTCATCCTTTCTTATGGCTGAGTGGTTCTCCATTGTGTGTATGTGTGTGTGTATGACATCTTCTTCCAATCTTCTGTCTCCGGATACTTTGGTTGTTTCCATGTCTTGGCCACCATGAATAATGCTACAATGCACATAGGGATGCATATATCTTTCCAAACACGTGTTTTCAAGTTTATTTGGCTACTTACCAGGAGAAGGAGTGCTGGTACTTATGGTAGCTCTATTTTTATTTTTTAAGGAATTTCCAGACTGTTTTCCATATTGTTGTACTATTCCACATCCTCACCAGCAGTGAAGGAACATTCTCTTTCTTCCACAACCTTTCCCACACTTATTTGTCTTGTTGTTAATAGCCATTCTAACGGGTGTGAGGTAGTATCCCATTGTAGTTTTGATTTGCATTTCCCTAATCGCTGGTGAGTTTGAACATTCTCTTCATATATTTATTGACTGTTCCTATAACTTCTTGGGAGAGATGTATTTTCAGGTCCTCTGCCCACTTCTTGAGTGGGTTGCTTGTTTGATGTTGAGTTTTATGAGTTCTTTATATATTTTGGAAACTAAACTTTTGTCGGAACTATTGTTTGCAAATATCATCTCCCATATATTTGGCTGCCTCTTTGTTTTGTTGTCAGTTTCTTTACTGTGCAGAAAATTTTTAGTCTGACACAGTCTTGTTCATTTATTTTTGCCTTTAGTTCTCTTGCCTTTGGGATCAAGTTCATAAAATGTTCTCTAAGACCATGTCCGTAAGTTTGGTACCTATGTTTTCTTCTATGTTATTTATTGCTTTGGGTTTTTATATTTTAATTTTTGATCCATTTTAAATCAATTTAAAAATATATATTTTATTGATTTTTTTTTTTTTTACAGAGAGGAATAGAGATGGATAGAGAGTTAGAATATCAATAAGAGAGAAACACCAATCAGCTGCCTTCTACACACCCCCTACTGGGGATGTGGCAGCAAGCAAGGTACATGCCCTTGACCGGATTGAACCTGGGACCCTTCAGTACAAAGGCTGACGCTCTATCCACTGAGCCAAACCAGTTAGGGCATTTTTTGAATTAATTTTTGTACATGGGAACAAACTGTAACCCAGTTTCATTCTTGTGCATATGGCTTTCTAATTTTCCCAATACCATTTATTGAAGAGATTATCTTTACTCCATTGTGTGTTTCTGGCTCCTTTGTCAAAAATTATCTGCCCATATACATGTGGTTTTATATCTGGGCTCTCTATTCTGTTCCTCTGATCTGTGTGTCACTTTCTCTGCCAATACCATAGTGTTTTTATTATTGTGGCTCTGTTGTATAATTTGAAGTCAGGCAGTGTGATACCTCCAATTTTATTCTTTTTTTCTCAGGATTGCTTTAGGTATTTTGTGGCTCCATACAAATCTGGTGATTTCTTGTTTTATTTCTTTAACAAATGACATTGGGGTGTTTATGGGGATTGCATTAAATATGCATATTGCTTTGGGTAATATGGCCATTTTAACTATGTTGATTCTTCCAATCCATAAACACATTTTTTCCATTTTGTTGTATCTTTTTCAACATCTTTTAAGACTGCTTTATAATTATCAGTATATAGTTCTTTCATGTTCTTTGTTAAGTTATTCCTAGGTATTTAATTCTTTTGGTTACAATTGCAAAAGGAATTTGTTATTTTTTTCGTTCCTTTTTCTGAAGTTTTGTTGTTAGTATACAGGAAGGCAACGGATTTTTGTACATGGATTTTTATATCCTGCATGGCAGAGAATTAATTTTCAGAATCATTGTGGAAGCCCACTCTTAAGTGGCTTAAATCCAGAGCCACTTCTTCTTGGCATGGAATTGTCGCTGACAATTCTATTAATTGGGGCTGCATTACTTGCATGCTGGGTTATCATGACTGCCCCTGTCCAGCCATCACCCATCACCTTGCATCATGACATCCAGCCCTTGAGAAGGTGGACTATGCCGCACTTTCCTTGGCCCATTAGTGTCCTTGACAGCCCTGACATTCAACCACATTTCATTTTTCAGTGCTGTGCTCCACTTCCTGGGACTGTGATGACCCTGACTCCCTCTCTGTTTCCATGACTCGAAGCATTACTATGATTCCCAGGGAGAGCCCCTCTACACTGTGTCTTGACACCTCTCCCAGATCATCTGGCCTTTCAATTCTACTTTCCCATTTGTCATTGGACAAGCCTCCTCCATTTTTTCCAGGTGGATGGTCTCAAAGGATGGGGCCCTGCTTCTCGAGGCTGCCTAGGGTGGATGATCACAGCTCTCTTCTCATCTCATTCCTCTCGTACTCTTGACTGATTCCCTATAAATGTCTTGGTGGAGGATCATTTCTTCTGGAATCATGAAAATTTGGGGGATACCTTTCAAATCCTGCATCTTCTCTTCAGGCAATAGGAAATGTTTTTTCCCCCCTTCACTTTGACCAACAAAGCGTTCTTGCCTTTCAGAAGATAAAGGCTTGTCCTGTATGGTTTTGCTCAGTGGTTAGAGCACTGGCCTATAGACCAAAGGGACCAGGTGTGATTCCTGGTCAAGAGTCTGTATCTGGGTTGGAGTCCTGATCCTGGCCAGGGTCAGGGTGCTTGCAGGAGGCAAGTAATTCATGTGTCTCTTCCCTGCGGGCCCCTCCTCCCCACACACTTTTTCACTCTATCTAAAAATCAATGGAAAAAATATCCTCCAGTGAGGATTATATTTTTAAAAAAATGAAGGTTGTACTGTTCAGTTCTCAGGAAACCTGTCCTTCTCTCTTGGTGATCAAAGTCATTCAATCTGTTCTGTTGGTGAAAGTAGTCAGATTCATGGTTGAGTTGTGCATCTGCATCTGGAGACAACTTTTCATTCTCCCTTCAGGAAGAATCATCTCGCCTATGATCGACATTACCTGTGCGTTTCAAAGAATTCCCTTTTTTTTTTCTTGTTCATAACACAGTTGCTGCTGTTGCCTTTTCTGTTCTTCTTCTTCTCTAGTAATATCTTCAGCTTCTTTAGAGGTTCCTGTTCTATATGAATTCATTCCTTTTCCAAGCATTTGCATTCCATTCTTTGTCTCTCTCTAGTTTTTATTTTTCAATTTCTAGGCACTCTCCAAGAGTGTTATAAATAAGAATCCTTGTATGGAACTCCTTCAGAGGCCTTGATTGCTTGAGAATATTTGTAATACACCTTTATATTTGAATAAAAATTTGGCTAGATATACTTTTAAAAATACCACATTACATATAACCTAAGTAATTTGGGGCATGTGTGAAAACTATAAGACTAAATGCAAAAGCAAGTGCACACAAGCATTATACTGTAGTGAATATTTCTCATTAGCAATTGTGATACTCTATAAAGATATTGTCAATTGAGCAATTAAGTAAATGTATGGTGACTGTTGGGACCCAGGTTTCTTACTGCTGGAGTGAGAAGTTACATATAAGAGGGTGAGTAAGAGGCTAGAATCATCCCCTGACAATGAATTAGAATGGTGATTTCAATATAAACACAGATATGTGTGTATATGTACATATACTAGTGTGTGTGTGTGTGTGTGTGTGTGTGTGTGTGTGTAAGCACACACATATGTAGTTCATTATTAAGTCAGGCGAGAAGACCTAGAATTAATGACCCTCCAGAGGCAGTAAACAGGTCAACACTCAACCACTGAAACATACCGCCAACACAGTATTTGTTTTTAAATGATTGTGTTTGCTGAATTATGTTTCTTATGTTATCATTTTTTTTCTCCTTTTTTTTTTTTTTTTTTAATCTTGGACTTGTCCCTATGTGGGGTAGCTTACCTAACTCCCTGAAGATCCTTATTATTATTATTATTATTATTATTATTATTATTATTTATGATTAACACTGAGGCAATTTGTCGGTGAGCCTGAAGCTCTACAAGGACAGTACTTATTGACTACAGGGCTCTGCCTTAGAATGAAGACCCATTTCTCTTGTGTGTTAGGCTAATCTGCTGTAATGAGGATAGAGTGCCTCCAACAAAATAGACACTTATTTCTCTTGTACATAATGCTCGGAGCTCTCCAGGGTATGTTAGTGGTTCTGATAAATGCAGTCAACAAGCAAAACACCTATGGTATTGTCTTAATTTACATGATTGAAGCTAGTTTACTACTATCATGTTAACATTCCAAACTACAGGAAACTAAACAGAGAACATAGAGAGCAAGCCCATTGTTTTAAGGAAGTCAGCAATGGCACACATCACTTCTGTTCATATACTAAACACTACAGTTAGTCATATGGCCAACTCTGGCTGACAGAGGGGTGTTTGGAAAATTTATTTTCTATTTAAATAGAAATAGAGAGGTGTCTGTTTGAGTCTTTGTTATTATTTTAGCATCATGTTTATTGTACTTTGGGAATAAGATGAGATAAAAGAGTAGGTTCTTTTCTCCATCTCAAACCAGAAGCTTGATTAAGTGTTTTTCCCCTCAAATCAGAGTAAAGATTTTTTTAAGGTTTTATTTCTTTTAAAAATCTATCATTTTAAGAATTTATCTTTATTGTTGTATGTATCTGTAATATGATCCAATCAAAGGGAAGGTTTGATCCAATTGATTGGATCCTATTCAATTGAAGCCAAGATAACATAAGAGGAGATACTGTTGTGGGGCATGCCCATAGGAAGTAAAATAGCAACCATAAAGGGGAGGTACCAATCCTGGGTAAGTGATCAGATTCAATAAGCATCCCAGAACCCAGATGATCTAGTAAATGGATTGGTTATAGAGATAAACAAAATGAAGCCAGAAAGGATTGGGAAGCTGATTGGTTGGTTTGAAAGGGCACCTGGTTCTTATTATGCCTGAGATACTATAATGGAATTCAACAGTGTTTACAATGGCAAATTGGATATATCTCAAGAATTCAAAGTTGATTTAAGACTAAACACTTTATATAAATGAGTTCACTGACACAAACAAACCATAACACACTATATTTGGATAATAACAAGCTGATTTTAATATATATATGAAAGGTCCCAAGTCCAAGAAAAGCTGTCACCTCTAAAAGACAAATTTGATGTACAATATATATGCTACAAAATAGTAGGTTATTTTAATTTAAAAAGTTGTAGTAATTATGTCAGTATGGTATAGAGTAAGACAGCCACATTAATGAAAACATAGATTAGAAAAAAAATTTCCATTCTCATTTGGCAAAGTGATATATGCTAGCATTATAGATCAGTGAGAGAGGATGGGCTCTTGAATAAACTATGCTTGTATAATAGATTTTCCCAAGAGAAAAATTGGAATTGAATATTTATCTCATGCAATATTAAGAAATCTATCTCAACTGCTGCTAGGCTGGACTTGGATATTAAAAACCCACTTGCCCACACCATGAGTATGAGACCTCTCAAATAAGTCTTGTTGCAGTGAGAGGGCAGCTGCTGTCAGCCAAGTCTCTGTCTGTTACCTGGGTCCCACTTTGAGCTGTGCATGGGATGCGAAACAGCCAAGGGGGCAGGAGACCTCCCTCAGAATGGGACAAGGTTCAGGTGCCTGCCATGTTGCAGGGGAGATTGGTAAGGGTCTGTGCCCCACCTCTGTTGACCCCCAAGTTCTCTCCTGATGGCCCCTCTGCGACTGTGCCTGTCTTAGGTTGTTCCTTCCTTGAGGAATCTTACCCGTCTCTGGCTAACCAGCCATCCTGGTTATGTGAGGGGGCCAAGCAGGGTGATGTGAGGTTTAGTTCCCCTATGCCCCCCAAGCACCTGCCTCGGGAACCCCTCACCTGCTGGCGGGGCCCAGACATTGATCTCATATTTTGGGGAACCCATGTTTCTTTTCCAGAAAGGGCTCAGCTCCCCCCACTGGGTGGGCAAGAGATCCGTGGTACCAGCCACCATGGTGCTTCAGCCTTGGTATGAACTGAAAGGTCAAGCAACAATTGTGGGCACCTGGACCACATGATTATATAATAAATGAAAAAGACAAATTTTCCAGAGGTAGGAGAAGGCTACATGAGTAAATATTGATCTCTTTAAGAAATGTATTTTCAAGTTAAATGTCATTCTGTTAGATGACCTGGAAGTGGGGACAGTGCCTCAGACTAGTGATATATTCAAGGAGGGAATTCAGACAGAAAAGAAAATGGAACCATAGCAACTCAGATGCAGGAAAACAAAACTCAAAAGGAAAATGTTAACCCTAGTATTGGCCTGTGGTCTTTGAGAGGCCATTATACTGGGGCTCAGAGAGCATCACTGTTAAGCTCTATGCAGCTGGGCTTCAGGTATTCATAGGGAAGGTCTAGCTGCTCATTCCGGGCCACTATCTCCCTTTCCAGGTGGTCCAGATCTGCTTGAAATTGTCTTAAAACAGCCTTGGGCTCAGAGCCTGAGAAATATTCTTCTGTGTGATGCCCCAGGGGTACCTGAAGCAGAAAATGAAAGATTGATCAGCTTCTAGTTCCAGAGCCCAGCCCCACACTCTGAACTTTCATTTCCATTACCACTGCCACAGAATTCCCCAAATCCCCTCTTACCATGTTTGGCTTCTGCCGGTGCACTTGCCTCACGAAAAGCATCTGAAGACAGCTCTTCTGGACATCTGGGAGTGAGCCCATCAGTGTGGCCATTGTCACATCTTCCTTGGTGGTAGGAGGGGGCATCCGCATTGTGAATGGGGTATTAGGGACCCAGAACAACCAGTCCTGCCAAGGGGAGAGGGATCTGGAGTCAACCAGACAATCTGATGTGCAGGGCTCTAGCTCCCAACTCTTTCCTTCAAACATACCCTAGACCAGGCACTTTCCCTCAGGGACCCAGGCTTTCAGTTGTCTATACCTGGCTGAAGTTGACTGCTGCATGCTGGGCAGTGCATCTGAAAATGCACATGGTAAGGAAATGGCAGAGCTGAGCGCGGGACTGGAAGGAGATAGGAAAACCTAGAAGAAGAAATACCAAAGTTTAGAAACTGCAATCCCTGAAAAAGATAAGGAAGTAAGTAATGATGTCTGGAGATACCCATATGTTATGATTAGTGTGCATTTATTCATATAAAATATATACTGCAACAAAAAAAATAGCTAGGAATACATTGAACCAAGGAGGTGAAATACCTGTACACTGAAAACTGTAAGACACTGAAAAAAGAAATTGAAGATAATTAAATGGAAACATATTCTATTGTCATGGATTGGAAGAATTAATATTGTTAAAATATCCATACTATCCAAGGCGACCTATATACTCAATGCAATCCCTATGTAATTACAATTGCATTCTTCAAAGAAATGGAATAAATCAATCTACAATTTATGAATTTAGTGAAACCCCAAATAGCAACAGAAATCTTAAGAGAGAAGAACAGAGTTCAAGGTACCCTCATCCTGCTTCCTGATTTCAAACTGTATGACAAAACAAAATTGATCAAATCAGGATGGTGTTGGGCAAACAGCAGACACATAAATCAATAAAATAGAAAGGTGAGCCCAAAAAGGGAGCCAGGAATATACAATGGGGAGAGGACATTGTCTTCAATAAATGGTGTTGAGAAAACTGGCAGCCACATGTAAAGGAATGAAACTGGACTGCTATTTTATGCCACACACACAAATTAAGGAAAAAATGATTCAAGTCCTGAAACCATAATACTCCTAGATAAAATATCAGTCTCGATGATGACATTTGGATTTGCTAAAGCAAAGGCACCAAAAGCAAATGGAACTACATCAGGCTAAATATCTTTTGCACAGCAAAGTAAACTGTCAATGAAATTAAAAGGCAACCTCCCGAATGGGAGAAAATATTTGGAAATCACATATCTAATAGGGGGGTAATATCCAAAATATATAAAGAGCGCATTCAACTCGATAGCATAATAAACCAGAAATCCAATTAAAAAGTGCACAGAAGATCTGAATAGACATTTTCCCAAAGACTAACAGATGGCCAACAGGTATATGAAAAAGTGCTCAACATCCCTAATCATCAGGGAAATGTAAATCAAAATCATAATGAGATGTCACCTCACACCTGTTAGAATGACTATGATAGAAATTCAAGGAATAACCAGTATTGGTAATGCAGTGGAGAAAAGAGAAGCCTTGTGCATTGTTAATGGGAATGTAAATTGGTGAAGCCACTATGGAAACCGGTATGGGAATTCTTTTAAACAATTTAAATATAGATCCAGCAAATACACTTCTGATATTTATCCAAAGGAAATAAAAACACTGTCTTGAAAAGATATCTGCATCCCAAGTTCATTGCAGCATTATTTATCATAACCAAGACATGGAAGCAACCACTGTTGTTGGTTTGGCTCACTTGGTTGGGCATTATTCTGTGCACCAAAAGGTTGCTGATTCAATTCCTGGTCAGTGCACATGCCAGGTTATGGATGGCGGGCTCCAGTAGAGGGCATGTGGGAGGCAGCTGTTCAATAGTCCTGTTCCTCAAAAACAGCTATGTTTCTCTCTCTCTCTCTCTCTCTCTCTCTCTCTCTCTCTCTCTCTCTCTCACCCTTACCATTTATCCAAAAGTAAATTTTAAAAAGGCATGGCTGCAGAGGGAGGGAAGGGGCCTCTGGCCAGAGGACTGGGGGCGGGACACGTGCTCAGTGTCTGCCCCCTAGAAGGAGAGAAGGGGCCTGTGGGACACAAGCCCAGCATCAGCGCCCCAACCATGCAGAGGAAGGGGAGGACCCAGAAAAATGGATTTTTCCAGATCCTGATGCTGACGGATCCCTATGAGTGCCAGGGTCCTCTGCCTATAGATCCACAGTCGAGAGGCGACCATCATGGCACCGTGGTGGGGGATGGTGTCTGGCGGGCACACTATAGACATCAAATCACTGTCACCGAGGCCACCCTCCACCCCTGACACACTTGCAAGTAGTATGGTCTAAGGGGGCGACTCCTGAGGCGTGGCTCCCATGGCAGCTGATGCACACCACCTCTGGTGGGAAAGCAGGACCTGAGAGCCCAAGACTCCGAGTACCTGAGCTGCAGGTCGTCATGGGCTGGGGCCCTGAGAAGGCCCCAGGACAAGCATCTTCCTAATGGTTGCATGGAAGGAGGGGAGGAATCTCTGTTTAGAGACCGGCCGAGGAACAACCCCACCCCCCAACTTTGTGCATGAATTTCGTGCACCAGGTCTCTAGTGAAGGAATAATAGAGCAAAGAGAACATTCAGAGTTGAGGGAAAGGAATGGTGGAATCAGAGAGTAAAGCTTATATATAAAAGCTTATATATGACTGTGTTTTGTAAATTCTTAAAGTGGATATTTCATGGGAAGAGGAAGGCCAGGCAGAGGCAAACGCATCTTCTGGGTTATGGGATGCTGAAGGACAGAAGTAAAAAGTACCAGAGAATATTTGGTACTAAAAGGGTAGGGGGTGTTTCCCAGACCCTCCCAAGAAAGCCTTCCTCCAAAGGTCTGGCATTGGTATATTAAACCTTGTATTCCCATGTCCCGGCCATAATAGCTTCCCAGTAAATGTTTGTACTTGTTCCACAGGCTGAGGATGGGACTCAAGGTGTTGGTGCAAAGTATGCAGGGGCAGGGCCTGAAGGACAATTTGAAACAGATGAGGTTGGTCCATGTGTGCTACAGAGAGGAGGATGAAACTAGGGAAAGCTCAAAAACACTGTATTTCTTCTTCATAGGTTAAAATGTGGAGTGGAAGAATGGAAGGTAGTAGGTAGAGCCTAGTGAGGAAATGTACTGGCTAGGGAAATCTGAGATTCAGTTTTCACCTACAAATGACCCTGCACTGTGATAATGTGCAGTGTGCTTGGATCCTCTGTGTGGAGTGGACAGTAGCAGGCAAGAGGAGAAGGGAGAGAAAGCCAGAGATTATCATTATGGAATTTGGTGGGAAAAATTTCCCCACTTATTTTCTTAGGAAGAGCATCAGAGGGCACAAGCAGGGCCTGAGCAGATCCCCTACTGGTTGTGGTTCTGGACCCACTGAGCCCCATGCTGTGGCAGGTTGGGGGCATCAGTGTCAGGAATGGGGGATGGTCATAAAGGTTAATAATCAGTTACTTTGAGGAGGAAAATCCTTGGGTTTGTAGGACAGTCCTAACACTTATGAAGTGGGAATGGTCTTCATATGCCTCATGTGTGGAGGACAAGAGGGTGATGAGTTTTTAGGTACATGTCCCCAGAAGGGCAAGATTGACAAGGGACTCTGGGCAGAGTGTCCAATGAGTTCTGTTCTCTGGGGAGGGATCTCACCTCGGTCCTGGGCCTGGCACAGCCCCACCTCAGTGATCTCCCGACACCAGGCCTGCAGCTCAGGGTCCCCTCTCACGACGTCATCCCTGTGGTAGAAGAGGTGGACGATCCCCTCCACGTACCTGCCCAGAGAAGGGAGCTGAGCTCCTTGAGAGTAGAAGCTCTAGCCTCTGACTGCTACTCCTTTTCTGTGGCCTCAGCCAAGCTTCTTCCACTGTATCTGGGGACAGATTATACAAGACTTACTTCTTGGGACATCCCTGAGCTCACACTACACACTAGTTTAGAAAGGAATAAAATGTGAATCCTTAGTTTTAATAGTTCCCTAAACATGATTAATAACCATTCTTCCTAACAAAACCCTGGTTCTTCTCGATACCCTTCTCCCCATTCCCAAGTTTCCCAACCTACGCTTTCTACTTTTCTATTCTATTTTCCTCTTTTTCACATCCAACTCACTATCTCTTCACCATTCCTCATCTCTCCCAGGATTGAGTCCTCTGCTCCTCCTGTCTGGACCTTCTTTCGTGTTCCTTATGCCCCATGCTGACCTCAAGACACAGATCCTCTCTCCCTCTCCCCAATGGCTCTACATTTCTCAGCTACCACTCTTACCCACCGGGCAATGATCTCCCAGAGCCGTAAAGCATCATGGGCATAGAGAGCACTTGGAATTCCCAGCAGGCCCCGGTCAGCCAGATCTTCAGGAGGACAGAGGGAGCGGTAGGTCAGCTTAGCCATGGTCCGACGCAGCAACTGCACATGGGGCCCTCCGCTTGTGCTCATTGTCTGGAATTTGAGAGTTGATAGGTCTCACGGAATAAAAGAGCTGCAGAATCTTATATAAGGGGTTCAGTGTTGGGGTTTGTAAAATTAAAGGTATAAAAGGAACAGGCACATAGGTTTAAGGATCAGGACATTCATACCAGGTGGTCTGAGTCTGTGAAGATGGTAGGAGGTTGTAGAGAGATGAAAGACCCATGTCCCCATTTCCTCTTTACCTGACTAAATATTCCACTATCAGAGTCTAATTGGGTCCGTCCCCCAATGTTGATCTCCATGATGTAGCGGATGTGTGGGATCAGGAGCTGAATGAAGAAAATTAGAGAAGGGTAGTTAATGGAGTACATTCTTGTGTCCTCCCTTGTAGGGAGTCTTTCAGCCTGGTGACTTTGTCTCCTCTGGGTCTTTTCCTCCCTGTCCTGGATCTTTTCCTTTGTAGGCTGTTCTCCTTCTGCTTCTTTGATCACTAACTCTCATGTTCTCCATAACTCTACTGTGAGTGGGGCTCTGGAGCTAGAATGACCTCGGTTTGAGTCCTGTGTTTTAACACCTCATTCTGATACTTGTTCAAGTCCATATACCCTCTACATATCAATTTCTTCATGTCAAACAGGACGATATCTTAAGGCAGGTGCTGCAGTGGTGATTATGTGACTGATATATAGAGAGTATTTTGCTCAGTGCCTGGTACACAGAAGCATTGATTGGGGATTGTGGCTGAGTGACATGGAAGCTACTGGAGTCCCAGATATTCCTCTTAAGAGCCTGTGCACAAACATACACGGTCATCCTTCCTCTTAGCCTCAGCTTCAGGTGGCAGCTTTGAGGGAATCCAGGGATATATGGAGAGGAAATGGACTGTCTGCCATTGGGGCAAGAACTCAGTGGCGACTTTCTCCAAGACAAGGGTATTCACAGGGGTTATTGTTCCTGTTCTGGGACCTCCCCCATAGCAGAGCTGACTGGCAGCATATGTAACTATCATTCACTGTGGCCAACACTGTTAGCTCTGCCCTGGTGATTCCCTGAGACCCCCACCCCATCCAATTTGTTGTCCCACCCAAGCTATTTGATGTGGCTTTTCCATATGAATGGCTTGTCCTGGCTCACGTTTCAGACTTTCCTAAAATCTCTTAAACAAGCGGTAGCTGGAGTCAGTGTGCTCCAAACCTATCAGTAAGAGGCCCAAGACCTTGCACTAGCACCAGTCTGTCTTACTTCACAGCTGGGCCTCGCTAAGGTACTTTTTAGCCCAATACAAATAATAGCCACCTGCAGATCTCTCTGTAGCTCCTGAGTGGCCCCAAGTAGTGGCTGACTTTGCACCTCCTGGGAGGCCCCAGAACCAGTGCACCCAGTGAACAGCTTCAGTGCATACCAGATTACAGCTCTACTCATCCACAAGTGACGCACTCAAGGGGAAGACTTAGTGTGCACCAAAGCCCCCCTGAAGCAAGTATTGCTCCACAAGGGTGTCTCCTGAATAGAATTTCTTCCGCTGTAGTCACAACAGGTCCTCACAGCAAATTGGCCTGGAGGTCAATTTCTCCAAGTGACTGCAACAACAATCAAGGATCAACTACAACAAGAATGTACATATAGGTCATACAGGGGCACACCTAGAGTGCACAGCTCAGGTGACTGGGAAAACTGAACCACTGGGCCCTACAGGACACCTAATACAGAAGGCCAATCTACCAATTCCAGGAGACATAACATCTCTATCTAATATATAGAAGCAAAAGCAGGGGGGCAGCCAAAATGAGGAGACAAATAAATGTTACAAATGAAAGAAATAGAAGCAAGAAAACTACTGGACATAGAGTTCAAAACAATAGTTATAAGATTACCTAAGGATCTTAAGGAACTTAAGGAACTTAATAAGAGTTCCAAGGGAATTAGTGACAGTGTCAAGAGAATTAGTGAAACTTCAAGAATCGTAGAGAGAATGTCAAAGATATGAAAAAGGACTTTAAGCATACACTGTCTGAAATAAAGAATAATATACAGAAATTCAACAGTAGAGTTAGAGAATTCTAAGAATCAAATCAATGATTTGAAATATGAGGAAGCAAAAAACAAAACAAAAACAATAACAACAACAACAAAAACACCCATCCAGAATAGCAAAAAGAATAAAAAAAATATGAAGATAGTGTAAGGAGCCTCTGGGACAAATTCAAGCATACCAACATTTGCATTATGAGGGTTCCAGAAGGAGGAGGAGGAGAGAGAGCAAGATGTTGAAAACCTATTTGAAGAAATAATGACAGAAAACTTCCCCCATCTAGTGAAAGAAATAGATTTACAAGTCTAGGAAGTGCACAGAACCCCAAACAAAAGTAATCCAAAGAGGACCACACCAAGACAAATCATAATTAAAATGCAAAGGGTTAAAGATGAAGAGAAGTTTAAAAACAGCAAGTGGAAAGCAGTTAGTTACCTACAAGGGAGCTCCCATGCAACTGTCAACTGATTTCTCAATAGAAACTTTGCAGGCCAGAAGGGAGTACCAAGAAATACTCAAAGGGATGAATAGCAAGGACCTACTACCAAGATTACTCTACCCAGCAAAGCTATCATTTAGAATTGAAGGTCAGATAAAGAGCTTCACAGACAAGAAAAAGCTAAAGGAGTTTATCAAAACCAAACCAGAATTACATGCAATGTTGAAAAGTATTCTTTAAGAAGAGAAAAAAGAAAAAGAAGAAGGAAAAAAGAGATCATAAATATACATGAACAATAAAATGGTAACAAATACATATCTATCAATAATCGAATCTAAAAATAAACAAAAAATCAAAATCTAAAGAACAAAATAAACTGATGAATAAAATAGAATCAGAGGCATGGAAACATGGAACAGATTGATGAATCTCATAAGGAAGGGGAGTGAGGCAGGAATAGATTAACAAAGATCTTATATGCAAATCCGCATTACCTATGGATACAGACAATAGGGTGGTGAAGGCTGGGGGCAGCGTGGGAGCGAAGTGGAAGGAGATAATGGTGGGGGAGGGTTATTACAAGAGAAGGACACTTATGCTACTTTCACAATAAAAAATGCACCTGCCAAGCTAGTGTGGGTCAGTGGTTGAATGATGATCCATGCAACATAGGTCTCATGATTGATTCCCGTTCAGGGCACAGGCCTGGAATTCAGGCTCCATTCCCAGTAGAGGGCATTCAGGAGGCAACTGATCAATGTTTCTCATTGATGTTTCTAAATATCCTCCCTTTCTCTCTCTAAAAATTCAATAACAGCATATATATTTTTTTAAATGTATCAGATCCTGACATGTGCTTTTTAAAAAATATATATATTTTATTGATTTTTTTACAGAGAGGAAGGGAAAAGGATAGAGAGTTAGAAACATTGATGAGAGACATCTATCAGCTGCCTCCTGCACACACCCTACTGGGGATGTGCCCACAACCAAGGTATATGCCCTTGGCCAGAATCGAACCTAGGACCTTTCAGTCCGCAGGCCAACGCTCTATCCAGTGAGCCAAACCGGTTTCGGCAATGTGCTTTTTAAAAAATATTAGATTATTTTTATTTCAGTTTTAACCTGATTAATATATAGGATTCAGGCAGTTTGGATATTGATCAGAGTTTTTTGATGCTGAAAAAGGGAAGGACACAAGTGATACTCTCATAATCAAGATATCAAGGAAGCTCAGATTGTTCTTTTCAGAAAGTTCATGGAGGAATGATGGTGTCACAGAAAATACTAAGACCACAGCAATGAATAAAGAACCCTGAACAGAGTTCCTAAGAGCAATGACAGAAATAATGATGACAATAAAAATAACACCAAAAAACAGACATTTTTCTAGCATTTACTCTGTAATGCCTTAGCAACCCAACAATGGAGATAGCATTTTTTTAAAAAATCCTCATTTAAAAAATCTTCAGACCTGAGCAGTCTGAATCCAGAGCCTGCACAGGTAACCTTGGTAACTCCTCCTGGGAGTTCCAACAAAGACCTGTCTGCCATGAGATGGAGTTGCTATGGTGAGGGAATATGGCTGTGGAGGGGGGCTTATCAATGCAAGGAAATTTTGAAGTGTAAAATTGAACATAACTGATTCAACTAGAGGGAGATGGTCATGCAAAGGCATCCTGAGATTATCAAATCTAAGAGCCCATGAACTACATTAGTAGCTATTTTGTCTATGTCACCTAGAACACCAAACAACCACAGCCCAGAGGAGGGTTCACATTGGACCTCTCAGTGACATTACAGTTCAGTTGTTCTGCCTTCCACATACTCATTTGCATATCTTACCAACACTTCAAACTCTTTGTATGGAAAGCTCAACACCTCATCTTTGCCTCCAAGCTGGCTTCTTTTCCTGACTACACTCTTTCTCACCACTGCTCTGCTTCATAGGCTTATAGAGTTTTGACCCCCTGCTCTGCCCTGTTCCCTGTATCAAAGTGCCATTGAGATTTGGAAAACAATTTTAAGACAAGCACAAGCCTTATTTTGCTGCCTCCTGCCTAACAATAGACACTGAACTCACTGTTTATAGCATTGCAATATTTTTGGGTCATTCCAACAGTATTCACTTTCTGAGCTCCTAGGTCTGGCAGTGAAGAGGCCTCTGACCTTTGTCTGCAATATTGCACAGACATGATGCAGGCAGTGTCTCCTCCCTTCCATCCCTGTCACCACCATGCTAATGTACATCTACTCTCCTCACTCTTGGGTAGATGTCAGTGACCAGCCCTTTTATTTTGTGCTCCTCATAACATTCGGTTGCAGTAGAACATTCTCCATCAATACTATAGTGTTTATAGTTGTCTCTTGTTATTTCCACCTCTATTCCCAGATATGGTTCTCTGGATGTTTGTCATGTCTACCATTTGTCTTCCTAGCTTAATGGCAACATATTGGTTTAACAAATTACATTCCTACTCCCCTTCAGACCCATTGTTGGAGAATTTCAGAGAATTGACTTGCAATACTAGTATGTGTAGAAAATGCTAAATGACTTGATTTAATAGGGTAGATATCTATGTGTATTATTTCTACAATTGCATGTGAATCTATAATTAGTTCAAAATTAAAGTAATTTAAACATGAAAATATAACCACAAGATGAAAAGTCTTGCCATAGTTATTTTTCTCTTTTCCCCTCCTGCCTATGAAGATCTTTGCAGCAATACCATATCAATGCTAGATTATTGCAAAGAAAGTTTGTTTCATATTCCCAGCCACATGATTAGGCTTTTAAAATCCTGGGGAACTGTTGTATTATTTCCTTTCTCTAGGATGTGAGCAAGAGGAGACATGGAGGGTAGGTATGTACCTTGAAGACAGGATGCAGTTCTGGGAGGCACCTCATGGTCGCTACAGCGATGACCTCAGTAACCAGATGAGTGGCCAGAAAGTGATATTGGAACAGGAGCAGTTGGAAATCTGAACTACGAACCCAGGTCTTTGCCAGGAGCCAAGTAAGTGGAGGATCTGAAGGCAGGAATATTGGTGAGGTGGGGGAGCTGGGATTGGGAGGCTGGATCTGCAATAAAAGGAATTAAGCATTCATTGACCTCATCATATGTTAGACACTGTGCTCAGTATTCTGGGGGAAACTGATGACTAAGATTATTGTCTCCCAAGGGTTAATACACTCATCCTCTGACTAGCTTTGGGGAAATGTGAGAACCATCATAGTCAGGTTCAAAGCATGAGGAATTGCAAAGAAGAATCCAGTATGATGGGAGAAATTTGATAAGGATGACAGTTAGGATTGGTAAAATAAGAAGGAGAAGCTTGATGTGTGAGGTAACTGACAGTTCTCATCAATTGATTGATGAGAAGAGTAAGAGTGAAAACACACTAAAACCAAGGAAGAGACTTTCAATATGGAAGTGGAACTAGGTGGATCTTACACTTGCCTTCTTCCAGAATCAAACTGGAAATACAACTAAATTAAAGAATAATTGCCCTGAATAAACAACTAAAGACAAGATGAAGAATATTCTTATAACCAAGGGTTTACAGAAACACATAAAGATTGGTAGGAATGACAGAGATGCAAAAAGGACAGGCCCCCCACCCCACTCCCAGAGGTAGTGGCTAAGGTTCAGGAGGTATACCTCATCTGTGAGGAGTTCCTCTGAGAAGCATGGGGCCTAATCCCTAGGCCATGCTCCCCAGTCCAACGCACCAGAGCCAGGAAGAAGCATTCACATAAACATTAGACTGTAAAAAAAAAAAAAGCAGCAGGGTTTCTATCTGCCAAAGAGTAATGGAATGTGCTGGAGACACAGGCACCCTCTTAAAGGGCTAATGCACAGAATTCCATTTGCAGCCACTCACTTTTGGTTCTAGTGGAGAGAGGGCAGTACAAACCAAAGTTGCCTAAGGAGAGTATGAGGTTTGGACTCTGGGGTGAAGTCAGGGAGATGGCTTCTGGGATACCTGTGCTGAGTCATTCTTCTGTGGCACAGTCACCATCTCTTCTAGGTGGAGCAATACTCTCCATGCAGCCTCAGACTGGGGAAAAGCAACGTACCCGAGGACAAAGACACCCATGAATGAAATTTTTTTTAAAATGGGCAAAGGATCTAAATTGGTAGTTCTCCAAAGTGGACATACAGATGGCCAAGAGGCATATGAAAAAATGCCCAAAGCCACTAATCATTTGAGAGATGCACATTAATTAAAATGGCAAGGAGGTACCACCTCACACCTGTCATAATGGCTACCCACAAATCAACAAATGACAAGTGCTGGTGAGGATGTGGAGAAAAGGGAACCCTAGTGCACTGCTGGTGGGAATGCAGATGGTGCAGCCACTATGAAAAACAGTATGAAGTTTCCAAAAAACATAAATATGGGATTCCATTTTATTCAGTGATCCCACTTCTAGAAATATAGCCTAAGAAATGTGAAACACCATTCAGAAAGAATATATGCATTCCTATGTTCAAGGCAGTGTAATTTATAATAGCTAAGATCTGGAAACCCAAGTGTTCATGAGTAGATGAATGGATTAAAAAAGCTGTGGTACATTTACACAATGGAATACTATGCAGCAGTGAAATGGACCTCTTAGCCTTTGAGACAGCATGGATGGACCTGGAGAGTATTATGCTAAGTGAAATAAACCAGTAAAAGAAAGACAAGTATCACATGATCTCACTCATATGTGGAATCTAAAGAACAAAATCAACTGATGAACAAAAGATATCTGGAGACATAGAAACATGGAACAGACTATCAAATCTCAGAGGGAAGGCAGGGGTGGAAAGGTGGTTGGGAAGAGAGTAACTAAAGAATGAATATATATGTATATTTATGTATATCCCATGGACACAGATAATACTGTGATGAGAGCTTGGGTGGAGGTTCGTGCAGGTTAGAAGGGGTCAATGGGGCAAACACTTTCAACAATAAATATGTTTTTCAAATGACGTGGTACATTTACACAATGGAATACTACACAGGCATAAAATAGAAGGACATCTTCCTTTTTGGACCTGGAGATTATTATGCTAAGTGAAATAAGCCCATCAAAGAAAAACAAATACCATATGCTCTCACTTATATGTGGAATATAATGAACAATATAAAGTGATGAATAAAATAGAAACAGAGGCATGGATACATAGAACAGACTGACAACTGTCAGAGGGTAGAGGAAGAGTGGGGGACAGAATGAAGGAAGGTGAAGCAATTAGCCAAAGATCATATATGCATAACTCACAAACACAGATAACAGTGTGCTGAAGGCCAGTGGGAGGGAAGTGAGGACTGGGTGGAGGTGAGCAAAGGGAGAGTTCATGGGGACATCTTTAATAGTGTCAAAAATAAAAGTTTAAAAAGGAAACAAGAAAAAAAGGAGAAAAAATGTCTAAGAAAGTATAAGTATTTCACAGATTCAAAGGTCAGAAAGAGACTGAGTAGTCTTAGGGTGAGTACCAATAGAGACCATTCTGACTCTGAAAAAGGCAATTTCAGATGAGTAGTGAGCAGGCTGTGAGGTAGAAAAGGGAGATTGGAGACCTGGACAGGTCGCACTGAGTGAGGCAGGGGTTGAGGGACAAGAGCCAGCTGTCTTTGTCCCTGAGCAGAGATTGGGGTGAAAACAGAGCAGTATTGGAAAGAGGATTTCCAAAACATGGCACCTGGATGGACATGGGGAGCAGCTTGCCACTGGGCTCCATCTTCAGCATGACGAGGGGGGCAGCCACATACTGCTTCTCTCCTTGGATCACGTTGCCTGGAATTCCATCCAGCAGGATAAAGTCAGCCTCAAACAGGGAACCGTTCTGGAGAAAGGGGGGACATATCAATGGTTAGAGTTTGAATACTACATCCAGAGCGACAAGGTAAAGTGGCAAAATGTAAAGAAATTCAGTCTAATTTCTTGCAATTATCCTATATCAGTTCCAGAGTCCTAGTGGCAGAAATAAAGAAAGCATCCAGAGCATTTAATCCAAATCATCTCAGTTGACAGTGAGTAAAGAGGCAAAATGAGCCAAAACCGGTTTGGCTCAGTGGATAAAGCATCAGCTGTGGACTGAAAGGTCCCAGGTTCCATTCTGGTCAAGGGCATGTACCTTGTTTGCGGGCACATCCCCAGTAGGGGGTGTGCAAGAGGCAGCTGATCAATGATTCTCTCTCATCGATGTTTCTAACTCTGTCCCTCTCTCTTCCTCTATGTAAAAAATCAATAAAATATATTTTTAAATTTAAATTAAAAAGAGGCAAAATGAGAGGAATCTTTCCCAGGGACATGTTAATTCCCTGTGGCAGTGGTGGTTCAAGACCATACTTGGCCAATTTCTTTGTACCATGGACATGCTAAGTTTCCCCCATCAAGGTTTCCAGGCCTCTTTCCTCAGCATATTCTAATTTCCTGCTACTCTATCTGGCACCCACCAAACTTATAGTATCCCCTGCATACTCTAGGTTTTCCCTGCAAAGGACTCTGCACCCAGGGACAGTGGGCTAACACAGCCTCCTTTCTCTGACTCACTTTTGGTCCCTCCCCTGCACCCCTTCACTTCCCCACACAGATAAGGAGAAGACAACAGAAGGCCAGGGCTGTACCTGGAGTTCTTTCTCCAGCTGGGCCTGAAGCTCCTCCATCCCTGAGGGCAGCACCAGCCGGGAGGGCAGAGAGGTGGAGCGTCTCAACACCATGGGGTTGGCGCCATTGAGGAACTGGTAGCCAAAAAGCTCATCTTCCTGCCAATGCTGGTGAACCTTCTCTGTGGGGTTGGAGTGGAGGGTAAAGGGAGGGTATTTACCACAACCTGATGTCCCTCTTTAATACAGCATATGTTCACGCTGTATCCAATCCCTGTCTTTTCTTCTTGTTGCCTCTGAGAAATGACCAGGCATAATATCTTCTCATCTGGGAAGCACTTATGAGAGACTATGGGGTGTGAAGGTTGGGCCATCAAAACAGGCTGTTTTAGGACTTACAGGGGCCAATGGGAATACTGACCACAAAGGGTGCTCTTGGGGCCACAGAAGATCTGATCAAAGTCCTTTAGGCTGTTCCAGGAGTTCACAGTGGTGTAAACACATTTGAGGATCATCTCCAGAGCCCTAGGACAGGTGTCAAGAATGCCACTGTCAACTCACCAAATCCTACCTGTTATGGGATCCACCACTCCCCACTCCATTGGCATCTTTTCTTACCCTGTTTTCTCTGCCTGTTCATTGTCCAGTGACTTCTCACCATGAAATTTCATATCGGGGGGCAGATTCTTCGCAGAGTCCACAGCTATTGTCAGGGGTAGTCCTTCCTTCCAGGTGCCCCAACTAGCAGATGGGAAAACAGTTCAGGGAGGAATTAGGGGGTCAGTGATGGTGGCAGGATCAGAGAAGAGGTGGGGATATCAGGAGGTCTATGGATGGGTGGTTACCCGTAAATCAGCTGTCTTTCCTTCAGTTCTTTCTCTCGATGCTTCTGGAATTCATCCAAGGGATTCCCTCCTGCCAGGCGGGCTGAGAGAACATTTGACCACATTGTTTGTCCAACTCATGCTATTCCTGACTAGATCTAATCTCTCACTCTTGACTGTATTCCATCAGACTCTTGTCTTTTTCTCAGGCTCTACCTCACCTGATGTATTCCCAAAGTCACTTATTATATCTTTGCGCAAAACCTATTCACGATTTCACCTCTTTCAACCCCAATATTTGTACTTAAGCAGCATTCTATGTTTTCCTCCCTTTCTTGTTTCTGGAATCAAATTCCACTACTTGGGCCTATAATTGATTATGAGTTATCTTCTTAAACATCTGACATGTCCACAATATCCCATATTATTGTGAATTGCATTTGTTAAGCTCATAACAAATGGCCTTCCCCTTTCTACACCTTCACCTTTCCTCTGAATGACACATTTCATATTCATGTTACATATGCACTCTGATATTTCCTGTCCCTACCCCAACCTGATCCCTGGGACAAGAATTCTATGTGTGCTCCCTTCAACCATCCCATGTCATCTGTCTTAGGGAGCGAATAGTTCCATGTTGCTACCTTTCCCTCACTCCATCTTACTTAGCTTCACCATCACATAGTTTATATTTGTTAACCTGACTTGTCCTTTTCTCACCTCTATATTGTCCTCAAAGATACATATTTCATGATTTTATTTTTGTTACATTTATTGGGATATACCATTGATTAATAACATCAAATAAAATTCAAGTGTACAATCTTACAATATGACATTTGTATACATTGAGTGTGCTCACCACCCAATGTCTAGTCTCCTTCTGTCAACATGTATTTACCCTCTTTGTTTTCCTTCTGGTAACCACCACTCTGCTGTCTGTATCTGTGAGTTCGTGTTGTTGTTTGTTCATTTGTTGCTTTTTGTTTTATATCCTACATGCAAGAATACATGTAAGAATACAGTTCTTTTTCTTTGACATTTCATTTAACATCATACTCTCAAGTTCCATCCATGTTGTCTCAAACAGCAATCTTTCATCTTTCTTATGGCTGATTAGTCTCCATTCTTACATGCCATTGTTCTAAATTTCTCTCTAGTTATATCTCTCTTCCATTTGTCCCACAGCAACAAATACCATATAGTCCCTGCTCACTCATCCCCATCCAAGTCAGAGTGCCCCCTGCCCTCACAGTTGTCTTCCATGTTTTCACAGGCAAACCAGCTCTTCACGTCATACTATATATACCTTCTCTTACATGCCTCCTCTCAGAGGTACCATATGCTAGCTTTACCTGTCCCTGGCCTAACTTGTTCCCAGTCACACTGAGATCTCCTTCCCACTTTACTTTGGCTCTTCTGTTTTCCAGCATGGCTGCACCTCCCATTCCCAGGGCACACCTTGGAGGTGGGTTTGACACATCACACATTTCCCTGTCCAGTCCTACTTCCAACCCTTCTAGTGCTATGTGTAATGTTCCCCTAGTTTCCTATCTTCCTTGCTCTAAGCCTGCTGAGCATGCACTTTTTCAAGTCTCTCTGACCTTCCTCTGTGCTACCGCTCCCACCACCACTACGACACCCAGTACTCCCTGGGGTCTGCTCCCACTTCCCTGAGGGAGCCTCCTCACCGGTGCCCTCGGGCAGGGTCAGCAGGTCCTCGCCCTGCACCCAGCGGTAGCAGGGGAAGGAGGCCTCCTCCAAGGCTCCCGGGCCCTGCACGGTGATGCGGTCCAAGAACCAGGCGTCGTCCACCAGGGAGTGGTGTTTGCGCAACTTCACGAACTGCAGTGGCCCCAAGTCCTGGGGAACGTCCTGCTCAAACTCCTCCACCTGTGAGGACCAGAACCCGGTGAGAACCAGTAGCGGGGACCCTGGAGAGGACGCTTAACTGAGGGTGCGGGTTCCTCTGTGGAGTCCGGGGACATGGCCTCCAGGGACAGCATGGCCTCCTCCCAACAACTGTGCTGACTGTGGGTCTCAGACATCCCATCTCACCAGAAGGAGGCCCACAGTGTCATGAACTGAACACAGAGCATCATCACCTACCCAGTCCATTCACTGAGCTCTCACCACGCCCGCGCTCTCAGAGGACCTTTGACCACTGATCCCATACGAACACTGGTCTGGAGTCAATGGGAGAAAGTAGTGGAGGGTGTGAGGACCACGGTGGGGGCGAGGGGAAGAGGATAGGTAAAAGGTTGAGGACCCTGGCTCTGAACCTGTCACCCACATTGGTGCAGGCTTCCTTTCTCACAGGAAAGCCCAGCTGGTGAAGCTGCATTGTCATTGGCTCCCAGACTCCCTCGTCCCGCCCGCCCTCAATCAGCCAGCCCAATCAGGAGGTCTGAGTTCCAGCTTGCCCAGCACACCTGTCCGTTTGCTGGCCACAGATGCTGCTCCAACTCTGCCTCCCCATGCTCCCCCACCAGCCATAGCTGCAGTGGTAAGAAAGAGCCAGGGAAGGGCCAAGCCCCGGTGGCCACGCGGATGCGGTAGCGGCCCATGGCAGCAGGTGGGCTCTCCTGGGTGGCAGAGGTTCCGTTACTGGTACCAAAGATTCCGTGGCCAGGCCTGGTCCTGTTGCCTCAGGACAAGTCCAGGGCTTAATAAAGCCGGACTCGGAGTGCCAGCCCACTGCAGGAATGGGCCCCACCCCAGACACACCTGAACCTGGATTAGTCCAGAGGGCGGGGGGAAAGGCTGGCTGCTCCTCTCAGCAAAGTGCTGAGAATGGGGCTTAGAGGAAGATGAGGGGTTGAGCCTGGGTGGGGCAGAGAGGGAGAGGTGCAGGGAGATTTCACCAGAGTTTCTTTCTAGGCTCTCATTTCCCCCACCTGGTTTTACTACCGAATAGTACTTTCTGAAGGGGTCTTGGGTGCCAGTCCCTTTTCATTCTGCCAGTGCCTGGTGCCCCTTGGCCACTGTACCCACTTATCCTTTGCCTACCGGGTCTCCTTGCTGAATGGACATTGGGATTGTCATTGTGGGCCAGAGAAGGCCATTCTTGAAGGACACCCCAGCGTTCAGGGATAAATTAGAGTATTTCCTGTAATAAGACTTGTGGTGCCCATTCACCTAATGTATTCCTTTTTTCCCTTTTTCTTTTCTATCCACACCCCCATCTCAAGACAAACAACCAACGTCGTGCATGCTATTTCTGCTTCACCACTCCTTTCTGTTAATAGGATTGTTTTATATGGTTTGTGTCCTTTCTTCCACCAAAACGGTCACACTATACATTAATTTTCTTGGAAATTGCTTTCCACAGTTAACAAACATGATGAGAATATCTTCAGATCAAAAGATGAAGATCTAACTACACTTTTGCTAGCTTTGAGATTACACTCTTGAAGGGTATTCAGTATTAACTGTGATGAGTGCTTGAATGAACACTTTTGTATGGAAACCCTTATGCACCCTTATATTGATGAGACAAATTCCCAGAATTGAGATTCAGATTAAAATACATTTATGAATTTTATATTAGATGTTAAATATTGTTTTGAAAATCGCTTTTTTTGAGGTATGCTTGACATGTAAAATTTGTATATATCCATGTCTATAATTCAACGAGTTTGCCCATAAGTGTACACCAATGTATGTTATTGTCAAAGTGCTTCACAAAAAGGCTGTAGCATGGTACCAGAGGGCCCCTTTCTCTTCATCTCCATCAGCATAGGAAGTTATCACTTTTTAAGTTTTTGCCACTAGGATGGGTGTAATTTTGTAGAAGAATGACTAGTTGCTATTTGAGGGATGGTGGCAGAAGACACAAACTTCAAGATCAGTAACAAAGGGGACATTATTACTCAGAGCAAAAGCAGTAGCCACAGTTCATATTCGCATCAGTCCCTGATGCCCTCCCTCCCAAGTCCCACAAGTGTGATGCAGGCTGATCTAGGTGAGTGGCAGCACATACAGTGGGCTACATTATAGGAGAGGACCACTGGGTTTGGGGGGCTCACCACTTTTGTGGCCAGCAAATCATATCCATTCTTTACCTACTGGAACATGATCTCATTTGCATGATTGCTCATTGCAAAAACAATCTTGATAAATAGCCCAAGTAAAGGCAGTCAAAGCTTCTCATTTGTGACATATCCAGCAGGAAGCTCTAGGGGCACTCATGGTCCATGACAGATCGCCAAACCCAAATGATAGACGTGTTTTAACTGCTTAACCCCTTTTAAGAGCTTCCTAATGAATATAAAATAAAACCTAAGTCCCTCACCAAGGTGTGGTTTCCACAGTTAGACCTGCTGTAAGTACAATGATAAGGAAACATGTAGAAAAGAGAAGTATAGATGGTGAACCCTTGAGTTTTGATTGAGCATGACCCACACCTCTCTATGAATCTCTTATTCCAGGCTCTCTGCTTTGGCACTCACTCTACACCAATACTATGAACATCTAGCACACCTCCACCAGAAAAGGGACTCAGCATTGGACCACAGCTACTTCACTCCCCCGGACCACTATGCTGATCTCCGCTATGCTGATCTCCCTTAAACCTTATACTTGCAGACTCAACAATAGCCTGACCTTAAGCCAATTCCATTTTCACATTCTTGCCAACTTCTAATCCAGACATCTTTATGCAATATTTTACTTCTTTGGTATATTCCAGCTAATAAATGATGCAGGAATGATGGAGTTAGAATACCAACAGTTTGAAAACCCTAATAACATAATACATCTGAGAAATGGTTATCTATAGTGGCTAGATGCACACAAAAAGACATTGTCAATGATTATGACAACAGGTGGCAGAGGTTCAGTAACTGGTACATAATGATTCTGCCTCTGGCAGAAAGATTTTGCACCAACTGTGAAGGCATCTTGAAACTTAAAACTCTTAGTAAATCTCATTAATTCTATAAATATAACTGCCAACATGTAGGACATACAGAGGATAAAGGAACATGTTAAACCACCAGGAAATAACCAGCAAAATATGTTTTGAGAGATAAACAACATTGTTTCATCATCATAAACATGACAAGAGGTGAGAAGAGAGAGCAAATGAGATATACAGATGGAATACAAGTGACTTCAAAAATAATTGCTACATAAGAAGCATATATAGCATTGATCTTGGTGTTTGGAGTTGGCTGGGGACTGTTGCTTTTCACACAAAAAAAAATATTTTGTGTCAGTAGAATATTTGAACATGGTGTTATGATTGATATAATCGCACAGAAAAGATCTACAACTATAAATAATGAATGATTATAAGGAGGTTGTATTGATGTTACAGAGATAAGAGGGGCCAGAATGCAGCAAGAAGTATGAGAGATCAAGGCAGGAATTCTCTTTGGGAATAGATTTGAGGATATTTAGATGGCAAAGACTAGTAGAGAGAGAATATTTAAGATGCAGGTCATGTGGTCCCTAACTGAAGAAGGGACCACATGATGCCGTGGGTGGATGAATTTAAAGCATATATGGAAGAACCAGTGTTGGATGGACAGGGAGACTCTTCCTTTCTAACAGAAGGCAGGGCATAGAAAATTCTGTGTAAGGATATTGAGGAGGTTGCCACTTAACAGTTTCCATGTTCACCCCACTCCTCCTCCTAACCCTAGATGTACTCTACTTCTCAGGGACCCAGGTATCACAGTCCCAGAGCTGAGTCACAATGGCAGTCCTAGACCTTCTCAGATTTCTCTTTCCATCTTGGACAGGCAACGTTAAATTCCGAATGAGAATGGAGCCTACCTAGGCTGGAGAGGGGGCAAAAACTACCTGATTTGGGGGGAGGTGTCTCTGCTTACAGTTCCAAGATTCATTTACATTTCCTTTCATCAGCTCTTTTTAATATAATTCATTGGGGTTACATTGGTCAATAAAATTATATAGGTTTCAAGTGTACACTTCTGTAATACACCATCTGCACATTGCAATGTGCACTCACAATCCAAACCATCACCATTTATCCCATGTTTATGCTCTTCCACCTGCCCAGCCCTCTTTCCTCTGTTAATCACCACACTGTTGTCCATGTCCATGAAGTTTTTTTCTAACTCCTTTCACCAATTCATTAGCTCTTGTTCTAATATCTTTTTCTCTTTATTTTCTCAACCTAACTCATTATTTGCTGGTCTCTGCTCTGCCCTGATGATTCAAACTTGAAAGCTAGTCCTCCAAAAATGTTAATTGTCATGCAGTCACACCACATAAGTTTTCTAAAAGTTGGCAGAATGGAGTAAATAATTATTTTTCACCTAATACAGCAAGGACAATGATAATTAATATATTGTTAAATGTTTAATGGCTATTCCTGACAACATTGCTTCTGCTGTCTATATTCCCATACTCCCCCTACCTCAAACACTCTCTCTCTCTCTCTCTCTCTCTCTCTCTCTCTCTCTCTCTCTCTCTCTCTCTCTCTAGATGTGGATCAGGTCTCTCACACTCCTCTTTATTTCTAGTCACTCTCACAATTCTCCCCTTCTCCCCATTTCTATTTAAAATACTATGAGAAAGTAAAAATTCTCCCCTTTTTGTTTTACAAATGAATTAAAATCATTTGATCATTTATTGTTTGAGCAACTTAAAGTAAAGACAGATAGTATGGGTGATCATTAACAAGTTCAATTCTTTGCTATTAACTCTTTCCCAGGAGTTGTAAGTAGAAGAAAGTAGAGACAAATTCTTTAAATTTTATGTTTTAAGTGCCACCAACACTCTCAAAGGAAAATGGCTACATTCAGTTTTCTGGTTGAAGAAAATATAAAATGCCTTTTATTTAATCCTTTCAAAAACTCAGTAAAGGAGCTATTGATGTACCCCTTTTTATAAAGAAGGCAAAGTTCAAAGAAATGAAAATATGTCCCCAAAGTTACCCAAAATGCAGGTGGTTGACCCCCAGAAAGTGTCATGAACACTTGCTGATTCATATTATAATTAGCCATTGTCTATTTGATCCTGTGGGTATTGGCTTCCTGCCTTAGTTTTCTACTGAAACTTCTAAAGCTATTGATTCTTAAATCCCAATGTTTTTTCTCAGTGATCTTGATTGTCAAAGCTTGTGATACTTTGACAGTTTATCTTTTAGCTGAGCTACTGACTGAGGTTCCTGTTGTAGTTCATTGACTTCTGGCCACTCTTCTGTTTCATTTGGAGTTCAGGGAGCAGAGGAAGTGCATGTCCACAACCCACATCTCCTTCAGCCTCACCAAATCCCGACCTGTTTCATTTACTATCCTCAACTAATTTATTAATCCTAGACAAATAATCTGAGAATATACAGTATATCCCTGTGCCACCCAACCTACAATCATGAAGTAAATTGCTCTGATGCTGTTATAATTCACAAGGTCTGCACTTTTATCCTGTTACATATGTTTTTAAAATAAATATCAAAAGATAGTAGAATCTTTTAAAATTGGCAAAGATAAGCCTGATTCACAATTCTAAAATCTAAGTGTATATAGAAGTCACTATGATAGTGATTCATTGTAGTTACAACAAATCCTACATGCAAAATTGTATTTCTAAGTTATGGATATACTTGCCATTTTTTTTAATTGATTTTTTTAACCACTTTATCATTCAATGTGTTACATTCTTCTGGGCTAATTTAATTTTCTATTTGACTTAAATTTTTTATTTTACAAAGTATTAAAAGTTTTGCTGTTTTCTTTGTGGTAAAATAGACATAACATAAAATTTACCATTTTAACCTTTCTTTTTTTTTTTCAGTTTACCATTGAGTGGCATTAAGTATATTGACATGGGTTAGCCCATCCATCTCCAGGACATTTTAAATCTTCCAGAACTGCAAAGTAAACAATAATTCCTGCGAGTACCTCTTTGAGGAAGCCACCCTCACTTTCTGACCTGATGCCAGACAGTCCAGCTTCTCTCTGTAGGAGTCTGGGTCCCCAGAGTTTTGGCAGAAACTGGAGTTCAGAGCAGTAGGGAGCTTGTATCTCCTTCCCAATTGAAAAATGCAGTGCACCCAGTTGCCAGCCCTATTCACTTGCCTCCATACCTCTGCTTTTTCGCACATTGCATGTCCTAACCGGTCTCAATGCTCTTCTTTCTTTCCTTCTAGTTGTAGAACTTCTAATCGTTTTGTCTTTTAGTTGTAGTTTTGGTGTGGTTGTGAGAGGCAGCACGGATAGGTGTATACCTTATGTCACCATCTTTGTTGTCCTCCATTTTTCTAATTCTTCCCTCTGCCTGAAATGTCTCTCAATGTCTCGCTTATCTGGTTAATATCTTATATCTCCACAGACTAGAAATGGCAAGTTCTCTTTAGGGACTCTCTTTAGAAATGGAGACACAATACTTCTCCATAAAGAAATGTCCTCTTCCTGTCACCCTAAGCCCACTTGTGCTATGGGAACCACATGACGTCACTGTCCTCATAGATCTGTATTCCAACGAGAATGGTGCTGGAAAAGACGTTAGCATCACTGCCCTCTAGTACTTAGCAGTTCCAAAACACAGGACTTACTCTGAAACCATTTTTTGTTAAAAAGATATTTGTTCAAATTCTGGTCTATCCCATTTACTGTTACCAGGAAAGGCCCATGGCCTCTAATGTACACCTACCCTCCTGTACTTCTTCAGCCTTTGTTTAATCTCACAATGCTTCCCTCAATTGCTATCGCACATAGAAAATCAGGATAAAGTGGGTAGACAAATTCTTGTACATCTTCTGGTTTGCTTTAGGAATCCCATCCTAAAGAGCCTTGTGTGTGATCCCCAGCAGGGCTTGTGTTCTCAATGCTTATGGAACCAGGTCAACCACAGGACTCATCACATCCCACTAGAATTTCCTTAATGCCCGTGTCAGCCCAGAGAAGTGCTCATCTTGACAGCATGGACTGTGTGCCTGGTTAAAAGCTTATTCCCATTTGTCCTAAGACATTGCAGCTTTTTTCAGGGCATGGTGCCTAAAAGGGTGTTTGTTCCTTATCTCCAGGGTGACTTGGAGAACTGAAGAGGACTGATATAAAAAGAGAAGCCAGGCAGTCTTCATAATCTTGTTCAGCCTTGGGGCATGAGAAAGAATGGCCACTGGGCTCTGGTGAGATGGAAAAGCCTCAGGAAAAAGCCCAGCTGAACCAGAGCTCAGGGGCTGAGGGCAGAGAGAGGCTCTGACCCCAGAGGAGATTTGGAAGCGGTGCCTGTGGAGGAGGTGAGTGTAGACCCCGGGTCCTGGGGCATTCCCTGCCCCTCTTCAGTGCTATGGGCCAACCCAGGAGATGCTCAGAATGCTGTTCAGTTCCAGTGTAGGAGGGTGGAGTTTCTGTCCAGGTGCAGGTGGCAATCAGTGTTCAGAAACTGCTTGCTGCTGGTTAAACCCTACAGCATTCTGCAACGTGCATGCCAGGGAGTGCTTAAGACCATGTTTTGTCCACGTGCTGGAGGCAAATGAAGTCAAACTAAATATGGGTTCCCAGGAGGAGCCCTGATATAAAGGGTCCCTGCCCCAATGCTCCTAGGTCAATGTCCCCCAAAGTCCCATTGTCCTGGGTCTCAAGAACTTCACATTCGTAGAGCACATGGCTCCTGAGAGACTAATTATTCCCAACCTGTGACTCAAAATAACATCATGGAGGCCCAGAAGAAACAGACTGGCTCAAGGCTCTGAAGGATTGTAGAGTTAAATTTTATAGAATCTAAATTAAAAAATTTGAGTATTTAATTACATTTTTTTTAAAATTGACTGTAGGTTACTGAATAGTATAAGAAAAACACAGTACACTGTAAGTATATATATATATAAAATAAACAAAACATTTTTAAACTGTATATAAAGGGGGTGTTGGAGCCCCATCTGCCTTGGCAGTTGACACATGCTGTGGCCCAGGATCTGGCACCACAGGCCTCCCAGGAGCTGAGGTGAGTTGCACAAATGCTGCAGGTGGTTCCACATCTGGAAGTTCAGTGACAGCTGTGCCCAGAGTTTGGTGTTTCCTCTTCAGGTGTTTCTTCATCTTGCTCTGGAGCTGCTTCTGGAGAACCAGGAAGAGAACATGTTATCACCAAGATTTCCTTTTGTTCACATTCCAAGGAAGGGAAACTCCCACCACTGAACTCTCAGTTCAAGCCCCACCCCAGGAAGTCCCCCAGCCTGCAGGCCCTGAGCACTGGCCTGAGCGGCTCTGTGCTCCTGCCTAACCCCAGCCTCTGGGAGCTCTTTTCTGAGTGGTAAAGCCCCATCCCCTCCCCACTCACCCACACCACCCAAATCCACATGCACAGCTCTCTTTGACTCCCTCCCTTTTTTCTAGGAGAAGCCCTCAGACCTTTGACCTCTGGCACAAATCCCACCATCTGTGGGATCCAGGGTGTTGCCACTTTTTTCAAGTCACAGTCCCCATACTCCCCTAAGGCTCTGATCCAAAGCCCATTCACTTTTTCTGCTGGTCCAGAGATCCACTTTCTGCTTCAAATTATGAGAAGATGTGGCGATACTTTGAGGAAGAAGTAACGTTGGTTGTCCTGTGGATGCTACCTGCCTGTGTAGCCTAGTTTGACTGAATCACTTCTGACTAGAAGGAAGCACTGCAATGCAGTGCTGGGGGCAGGGCATTTGCTGACTGAATGAGCCCAAACCAGCCCCATCTCAGATAGCTGGGTGACCCTGGGATCCCCCTGCTCATCCCTGGGGTTTCTAATCTAGCTTCACCAGGGACAGAGACCCTAATGGAATCTCCAATGTCTTTATCACAAGAGAAAATAGCTTAGCCTAAGTTGAATCACAAATAAGGCAGAAGCTTCTTTAAGAAGAAAAAATGGCCAAATAGGACAGCCCCTCCAGCTACCTCTCCAGTATCTAAGCACCCAGAGAGCCTTTTTTCCAGGGGACCCCCTCCACCAAGTCCCTACAATAACCCTATGAGCTGGGCCTCAGTATTCCCCATGGTCAGAGAAACAAACACTCAGAGAGATGCAGTGACCTGAAGACTCACAGCAAGCAGGTGGCTGAGTGGCCACTGTGCTGTGGAGGGGCAGGGCTCACTTAGGACATGGTTGGTGCCACCCACATTGGTTAGTAGCACCTGTTCTGTATGAACACAGAGGGTGGGTGGGGACCAAAGTGGGGATGCTGCCAGGAAGCTGGGCACCAACTATGTGATCAGTATTTCCAGACACTGTTCCTGGGCAGCCTGCACTGTACATCCTTTTATTTTATTTTTGCTCTCTGAGGGTCAAGTTTATTTGGAAGCCCGAGTGAGTGGTGTTGGGGTCAACATGGAGGCCCAGGGCTGAGACTACTGGCCTCCATGTTGGGCTCAGAATGCCCCATGGGAGGCCAGCCCTTGGCTTCTGGCCACCCAGCTCTGAGTCTGGGAACAGAAAGGGGAAAGGGAGCCAGCTCCAGGAAGGGCAGGTGGAGAAGGTGAGGACAGTTCTCCCTGAGTGGGTCAGGGTCCAGAAAAACAGACTTGCTCAAAGCTTTGAGGGTTAATAGGGTTAAATTTTATAGAATCTAAATTAATGTTATTTTAGTAGTATTGCATTAAATATTCTCTACAATACAATCTATGTTACTAAATATCATAAATAATACATTAAAATTATAACCATATAACATAAACATAAACTTTTAACATAGCATCTAAATTGGAGTAGGGGTGCCCTCTGCCTTGGCAGCTGACACGTGCTGTGGCCCAGGATCTGAAACCACAGGCCTCGCAGGAGTTGGGTGAGTTGGTGAAATGCTGCAGGTGCTTCTTCTGTCTCTTGAAGTTCAGCGAAAGCTGGGCCTGGATCTGGCTCTTGCTCTGGAGAGGTCCCTAGGGTGGCGTTGCCTCTGGAGGGTTTTCCTGATGTCGCTCTCGAGCTGGTTCTGTAGATCCAAGAGGAGCACATGTTACCACCCTCACTGCCTTTTGTGTGCCTTTCAAAGGCACAGTCACCCACACCACCCCCGGAGGCCTCCTCCTCCTCCTGGCTCAGCCTCAGTGGGCTCAGATGCTCCTGCCATGACTGGAGGCACTGGGCCTGGTTTGGCAGGTCGGGGACTGGAAAGGTGGCTTTATGGAGGCCAACAGCATCATCAAGCTGGAAATTCTGGCAGCAGATTAAAATCCTGAGGATACTGGTCCAGCCAGATGCCCAGGATGCAGGAGATGGCCCTGGGGAGAGAGAGGTGGAAAACAGAGTCTGAGGCCTGGCTTTTCCTTTCACATGGCCTTCCCAGAGCATCACTAAGAAAGTCTGGAGTCCTGAGCCTGCTGCTCCTGCCTAAACCTACTCCTTGTTTACCTTCAACCTGGCAGTTCTGGCAGAGAAACACCTGGTCACCCAGGAGGGGCTGGCAGAAAGCACTCCTAACTAACAGCTCTGGATCAATGAGGGAACCACCTGTCCCCTTCTTCAAAAGACCCTGACATGCTCTCTCAGTATGCCTGTCCCCTCCCACTACCTTCCCACCAAAATGTCAACTCCATGAGGACAGGGAAGGCTGGTGTCCTCCCTGTTCATGTCACTCATTGGCACACAGTAGGTGCTCCAGGAATAGCTGACCAATCAGCAAACAAACAAACTCTGTTTCCATCCCTGGCTCCCAAGGGCCTTCCTATCACCTCAAGCTTTGGCTCCTGCACCTACATGCTGCCTAATTCACTAGCTGCCTGTGGGGTTCTTCACCTCCCACTGAAACTCAACTCCCACAGGGTGGGGTACACTTGCCCAGCTGCCACTGACAAGGTTCTACCAGATTAGTGAACACGGTCACAGGGTAGGGGTGCAGGCAGGGCTGGGATTAGGAGTGGAAGGGTGTGAATATTCTGAGGGTCTGACTTTCTCACTGAGCTTCCACTGCTAACCCACACCACCCATATCCACATGCACAGCTCTCTTTGACCCCTTCCCTTTTTTCTAGAAGAAACCCTCAGTCCTCCGTCCTCTTGCAGAAATCGCACCATGTGTGGGATCCAGGGTTTTGCCAGCACTTTGAATTCACACTCTCCATACTCCCCCTCTTGGCTCAGACCCAAAAATGACTCACGTTTTCTGCTGGAACAGAGGTTCACCTTCCTCTTCACGGTATGGGAAGATGCAGCCACAGGGAGAGGAGGCCAGGAGGATGTCACATCGGCTGTCCTGTGGATACTACGAGCCTGTACAGTCTGGTGTAACTGAATCGCTACCGACTAGAAGGAAGCTCTGGAGTGCAGTCGTGGGATCTGCTCTGTGCACTGGATTATGGTCAGTGCCTAGAGACATATCGGTAACTGGCAGACTTCTGATATATTTGCTGAATGAGTGAGCCCAAACCAGCCCCATCACAGATAGCTGGGAGAGACTGGGCCCCACTGCTCAACCCTGGGGTTTCTGTTCTGGCTTCACCCAGGACAAGACCAATAACAGAATCTCCAGTCCCTTTATGACATGAGGAAAGAGGCCTCGAGAAGAATCACATATGAGGAAGAAAAATGACCAACTAGCACAGCCCACAGCCCCCGCTGCAGGCCTATCCACTGTCCAGGCACCCAGAGAAAGCTTTAGGGGAACACCCTGCAGGGTCCCTACAAAAATCCCATTAGGATGCTCCTTGACTCACCTCATGTTCTTAGAAACAAACACTCAGAGGGATGCAGCGATCTGAGAGGTCACAGCCAGCAAGTAACCAAATGATCACCGTGCTATGGAGAGGCAGGTTGCTCACCTTGTCAATAGCTGGTCCAACACCTGTTGCATGGCAGCAAACGTTTGGTGATCACATGAAGAGGTGGGGAAGAAGGTGGGTCGCTGCCCAGGAAGGAGGGCACTGGTTTGTCCAGCCCGTGTGCCTGTGGGTCTACACCATGAAGGTCTTTTTTTGTTATTTTATTCCATGAGGCAGGAGTTCATTGGGAACCATAAGAAGACAGTGCTGGGGCCACTTGGCTGGTTGGCAGCTGGGGTTCAAGCCTGGCTGGCTGGACCCCATGTTTTTCTCAGGATGCCCCAATGGGAGGCCAGCCCTTTGCCTCTGGCAGCCCAACTCTGAGTCTGGGCACAGGCTGCAGCAAAATTCTAGGGTTAAGCAGGGCCCTGGTTTCCAGGAAAGATAGGTCTCCAAGGCCAGAACACTTCTCACTGAAAATGGTGGGGATCCTGAGGCTAAAACACACCTTCCACAATTCTCCAGTTCAACAGTGCCCACCTGACCTCCCACTTGAAGGAGTGTTCTGGTTATTAAACAAAGCATTTGGAGGTCGCAGTGGGGGTAACCCTCTTAGGTTCCAGACTGTGAACAGCACATCTAACTAAAAAGAGTTTCTCTGTGTTTCCAGGGTCTGTGACTGTAGTAAACTGAACTGTTAACAGAAAAGCAGCTGAGCCCTTCGGGGCTTGGCCCAGGCAGGGTTAAGGGCAGGGGGAGGGGGAGGGCTAGAAGGTGGAATTGGAGTGTCCAAAGATGACAATGGGGAGGTGCTTGACATGGGAGGACCACTGGGCTGCCAGCTGGAAGAACTTCACGTCGTCCCACTCCACGCCATCAATGAGGACCCGCTGCCTGTTCTCCTGGTCCTTAGCTGAGCAGACCAAGCGGCCAATGCCCTGGATGCACTGGCTTTTGGACTCCAAGGCCTTGCCCTTGTCTTTCTTGGGCAATAACATCACCTTTTTCTTCTCCTTGGTGACCACAGTCACGGACATAGCGGGCGTGCCTGCATCCTCGCCACTGCTGGGCAGCCTGCTGACCTGGAGAGACCGGAAGGTGCACTGGAGTGTGTTTTTGGTGGTAGGCAGGTCTTCCTTCTTCCCATTTCTCTTCCTATTTGTGGGCTGGGCTGCCATCCAATAATCCACCTGTAGCTCCATCAGCTCAGCACTGACACCCTGGATGGAGGAAGGTAGGCCTCCACTGACTGATGAGGAGAAGGTTGAGTTGTGTGAGGCCTCCCTGGCGGGGGACAAAGGCATGTAGGAGCATGAGGGGACCGCATCATCTGTGTCTCCTGACATGGCTGAAGTTGGTTCCACTATTTCAACTTTCACTGCCCCCACAAAGGGAATGAACTTCTGTGAGGACATCTTGTTCGGGCTCTTCGGCTTAGAGATGAGCATGGCCTCTGGGATGGGCAGCTGGTGGACACAGTTGGCCCCTCTGATGTACTCTGTGATTCTCGACACAATGTTCTTCACAAAACTCTGGGTCTCCAGATGGTTGAGCATGTCCTGCCAGGCCAGGTCCTGGAAGAAGTTGTTGTAGCGGTGATCCACAGAGCCCAGGTAGCTGGCCACAGGGTGGGAACCCAGTGGGATGACCAGGAAGCGCATGTAACCCAGCCAGTCAGGGTTCTTGTTTGACAGCTGCTCCACAAAGACCCGCAGCACGGTGCTGAAGTAGTGCTGAGCCCCTGCCACTGTGATCTTCACTGGCATCGGGGCCTGGGTATTGCAGTCGCAGTATCTTTGCATCCAGGAGATGATGAAGCTGAAGGCCTCCTGGACATCCACCATGGAGCAGGTGCACACGATGGGCAGCGTGTGCTGCTGCAGGACTTCCGACAGGAACTGCCCCTGCCTGTCCGAGGTGCTGATGAGGATGATGTTCCTGGGCAGATAGTCATTGGAGATGAGGATGTTGTTCAGTTGATCGCACATGGCCTTCCTGGGGATCTGCACGTGGCTCTGTGGCACTGGGCAGCTCTCCTGGATCAGGCTGTTAGACGACTCATTCAGGGACCTGCACTGGCTCCGGCAAGTGGGCTGCTTCCCCTTGGAGCAGCTGGAGGGGAGGACCAGAGACTCAGTCTTGGTGGTGTGCCTGCTGGGTGGCAGCTTCTTAGTGAGCTTGTCCTGGGCAGAGGTCTCTGCCTCTGGGCTGTCCTCATGCTGTGCCGGCTGCTCCTCAGGGTTGGGCATGCTGTGGGCCACCCAGTCAGAGCCGCTGTCACTTGACAGGCTGTCACAGTATGACCTGAGTTTGGGCCTGGGCTTGCGGGTGCCTAGGACTCCGTCGTCCTCCTCCATATCTGGGCCACTTGACAGGCTTTCAGAGTATGCCATGAGCTCAGGCATGGGAGGGGTTAGGAGACGGTCATCATTCTCCTTATCTGAGCTACTCTCACTTGGGTTCACCAGTCTGTAAAACAGATCAGCCACATCCTTGTCCACATCGGGGAATTGCACTTCAGGGTCCTTCTTTGTGTCCTGGACCTCCTCCGTCATTTGGTACCTGTGTAGCCAGGCTTCGACTTTCTGCTGATAGTTCTGTTGCCTGGTCATAGCCCTCCTTCTTCTTATCGGCTTCTTGACTAGGTCATGCCTGTGAGCAGCATTGTAGCTGACCTCCAGCTTAGAGAAGGCAATCTCAGAGTCTCCTTCAGAAAAGTTATCTGCCTTGGTGCTCGCTGGCAAGGCTCTGTTCAGGTGGCTGACGGGCTGGCTCGATAGAGGGAAGACACAGGTCTTCTCCACCTTGGTGGCAGGGGTGCTGTAGGCCATCAAGTCAGAGACACTGCCACTGAACAGCTTTCTGCCAGTGCCCTGGGCCTTCATGGGCATGTTGGCCAGTCCAGGAGGCTCTTTCTGCCTCCAGGCACTGTGTATGCTTGTCATCTCCATCTGCCAGCTGCAGCGTGCCAGGCCTTCAAAGTGTTGTCTTGTCTTGGTCTTGGTGTTGCTAAGGATGATGCCATCATCCTCCACATCTGAGCCACTGTCGCTGGGATTATCAAGGTTGTGATACAGAAGATCCAGTTTCTCTTCTACTGGGACATGCTCTGTAGGGTCCTGATCTGAGTCTAGGACCTCTTCTGTCATGTTGGACTTGGGAAGCAGCACCATCACTTTCTGCTTCAAGTTTCGTTGCATGCATGGCTGCTGCTTTTTGGACTGACTCAGGTCAAAGTCATCTTCTTCCAGGTCCTGCCTGGGTGTCACATTGTAGCTGGCCTCCAGCTCAGAGAAGCTTTCAGATTTCCCCTCGATGTAGTTATTTGTGGTCTTGTCCTTGGGGCTAGCCTGCATGGTGAGGTCCTTGTAGTTGATGGGCTGACTGGACAGAAAGGAAATCCAGATCTCAGCCACCCTGATGGAGGACTCCTGGATGCTGCTGCTGAGGCTCAGCACCTGGACACCCTCAGGGGGTCGCTGCATCACCTCAGTTATGTGGATGGCACCTGTGGCCAGTGTCTTGTAGCCCAGGGTGATCTGGTTGTTATTGCACTTCCTCTGCTGCAGCATGATCTGGAGCTAATTCCATTCTCCCTTGAGGAAGTGTGGGTACTGCAGGGAGAAGGTCAGTGCCAGGTCTGTCTCCACTTGTCCACTAGTGGGCAGCACAATTTCATGGGATCTCAAGATGCCCTTGGAGCCCTGCATCTGCACTGCTATCACCATGGTGATGGGCTCCTTCTCCAGCTCCTTCAAGATCACCAGCTTCTTTAAAGTCAGGCTGCACAGCCTGAGCACGCAGATGGGGCTGGAGCAGTCCACCTCCCAGGTAGAGAAGAGGTTCATGGGTACTGGGGTGCTGAGCACGGTGGGTGAGCAAGCCAGGCCAGCAGGTGATGAGGAAGCTGCAGCTGCTTGCAGCATACAGGTACCTGATGGTTTCTCCCCCTGTGGTGGGACAGAGGAGGAACATGATTGGTGGCAAGAGGTGGAACACTGTGATGGAAGGAGAGAATGGATGAAAAACGGTCACATGCTTGACTGTGACTAGCACAGGTAAGGCCTGCATGGTGGCCTTTCAAACTCAGAGACCTAAATTAACCACAAAGTTGGCCTGAAGTTAAAACTTGTTATCTAAAAGCAGTTTATGGCTTGTGGTCATGTGCTAGGCCAGTATCTTCCCTGACAAAGGTCAATCTTCACATTCACTGAGCATGTCTATTGTCTTTTGGCATCTATAATAACACACCTTTGTAATGTCAAAGGAATTTTCCTTTTTCTGGACACCTCCAAGTGCAGGCACTGCTCTGTGCTCTGCAGAGATCACAGATCTGCTCATTGCTATTGAGTTCATTGCTGACTGCTAACTAGCCTGTAGGGACTTGTATAAGGGAGGCATGTGTCTATCATTTTACTTTTTATCTAATCTCAGGGATTTCCCTGCTTTGCTTTCTCCTGCCTCCCTAAACAATGAATTCCATGTAACCCACATACATCTCTCCTGTTTTTTATAATTTATAAAATAAGATGCAATACTGCCATTCTCTAGAGCACTACCTCAATACATTAAGATTGTGTTTTCTGGCAATTCTCGACAATTGGGCTCCAATAAACTCACAAAAACTCTGCTCAGGGATGAATGCTGCTTACATTGATATTTACTTGGCTTCCTGCGGCAAGACTCCAATGAAGCTCATCAGGACCAGCCTGCAGGCCCAGACCCGGTGCTCAGACATAGCAAAGGGCCCATTGGCCTGCCAGTGCCCTGCCTGTCAGGTGAATTTGGCTAAATTGTCCCTTGGATCCTAAATATTTATTTGCTTGTGATACAGGGTCTGACTATATTTGAGCTATATTTTCAAATCTTCAAGGTGGAGCTAAGGTTAAAAGTTGACAGAAGAAAGGCTAAGGAGAAACAAGAGGAAACATGGGTGGCTGGTTTTTAATTCTGGATTTTCATTTGGATTTGCTTTTCTAGAGTCTGACCAAAATAACCTTCACTGGATAAGGGGTTCATCCTCCTCTAAATGTGGATCTCAGCTGTTCTTAAGCAACTAAGAATCTTTGTGGAGCTGTCAGAGATGATTCCTCACACAAAGCAGGAGCCCCAAAGGGAAATTCGAACTCAACTGTAATTCAACTGCCTGGCTGTTCTGGGGGAGAGCCCATAGGGTGTGGTCCACCAGCATTCCTAGCCCTTCCTCTGGCTCTTATTTTTATTTATTTATTTGTCCTCACTGGAGTATATTTTCCGCATGGACTTAGATAGAGAAGAAGTCAGGAGGAAATACACAGAGAGAGAATTAGAGAGACATATAGATTGGTTGCCTCCGCCACACGTTCCCGTAAGGGCTGGGGATCTGCAACCCAGGTACATGCCCTTCACCTGGAATCAAACCCAGGACCTCTAAGGGCCTGCATTCTACCCACTGAGCCAAACTGGCTAGAGCTCTTCAGGTTGCATTAGATAGCTGGGTGAGAAGCTGAGGCACATGAGAGGGATGAATGAGACTCGAGGGGTGTGAGTATCATGGAGCCAGAAGCTGTACACTTTGACCCACTCCATAACATCGCTAGAAAATTTTCTTAGACTCTGAAGATATAAAACAACAACAAATACATCTATAGCCGGCACCGGTTTGGCTCAGTGGATAGAGCATCGGCCTGCGGACTGAAAGTCCAGGATTCGATTCCGGTCAAGGGCATGTACCATGGTTGCGGGCACATCCCCAGTGGGGAGTGTGCAAGAGGCAGCGGGTCGATGATTCTCTCTCATCAATGTTTCTAACTCTCTATCCCTCTCTCATCCTCTCTATGAAAAATCAATAAAATATATTTAAAAAAACAACAACAACAACAAATACACCTATAATTAACATGGGAAACTGTGCCTCCAAGGCTGGGAACTCCCAGACTCCAGCCCTCATTAATATTCCTGATAGGAAGCCATTTATTGCAAGTGCTTTACAGAAATGGGAAGATTTAACTTCAAAATATCAACTTAAAAAAATGGCCAAAATAAATTATTTCAGGAAAAAATAACACTTGAAAAATGCTGGCCCCAAAATGAAAATGATTAAATAGCATGCATACCTTGATTTGGAAATCAGAAGCTTCCAAGAAGAAGCACAGATAAATTCTCATTTAAAAAAAATAGCAATTTCAGAGATTATCTCTGAACTCTCCTGAAGCTAATAAATGCTAACACCCCATCCCCCTTCTATAGCAAGTCCACTACATCTTTTGCTCTCTAAGCTTCCTCGTCCAGATGTGTTCTTTTCCTTCCCTTCTTCCTTCCCCTTCTATCCCCTCCACTGCCCCTCCCTACTGACTTAAGGGAAAATGAGGACAGGAATTCCACCAGCTCCCTTTGGAGAGAAGCTACCCTCAGCCAGAGCAGAACCAGCCATTGTTCTGGATTTTCTCTATGGCCCTGACTGATTCACAAAGAAATTTAACTGATAGAACATGCAATCCTGGCTATTCTAACTTATCCCCATTAACATACTCCTGGTTTCTGGGAACAAAAGCAACAGAATTACTAAATGAGGTTGTAAGAAAACTCTTGTAGAGAAGTCTGCCCACTTTAAAGATGATAGGAAACTGAAATAGGATTTAGAAAAAGTAAACAAACACAAACAAGCATAGGGTTGCTCCAAGAGTGTTTCCCCTTCTCTCTGATAGTTTGGGAGAATTTGAAATTATCATAAAAAGGGGAGTCACCAAGGCCCCTGTAGATACTGGGCCTACTTTACTTGATCTTAACTGCACCCAACTAATTGCTTTCTGCATTGGACTGAAGCTTCTGTACAAATGTCTGCTTTTTAATCAAAATCTGTTTCCTTTCAAATAGGGAATATTATGGAACAATATATATATATACATATATATATATATATATATATATATATATATATATATATATATATATGGTTTGCTAATCAAATTTGCCCCAATTCACCTGATAGGTGAGGGTTTGTTTTTTTTTTCTTTTATATGAAATCAGTGATACTTACATATTCTTTTTCCAGAATAATTAGGATACTTATATATTTAGAATAAACGAACTAGATACTGAACCAAAAGGGAAATTAATTATTTTAAAGGAAACTTCCAGGAGGAAACTAACCTTGAGACTGACCAAATGTTTGCTAATCATCTTTTATTCATTATTATCTCCCAGAAGAGCCTGAGGGATGGCTTCACAGGATACCCACCCTGCTCAGAATGGCCCCAAACAGCACAGACACGTGCAGAGATGCCTCTAACACTTGGCTTGCTCATATGTCTCTCTATAGATGGGAAACCAGCCCTGAGTGACCTGAGAGTCCTCTTTTGGGTACATATTCACCAAATGGGAGAAACTTGACCCTGAGTCCCTCAAGAAAGAATGCAATCTTCTTGTGTTACACCACCTACCTGGTCCCAATATAAAGTGCCTGCTAGAGAGGTTTGGCACCATTAATTTTAAGACTATCATACAGCTAGGACCTGGGAGATGGACAGAGGTTTCATATACCTCAAAGCCTTTATACTTCTCAGAGGTATGTGCTTTCTGGAAACTAGGAAAATGTACCAAATAGAAAGAAACATTCCAAAAATAAGTGAATGAATTTGTCAGTCCCTTGGCAATATTTGGGTGGCAACCCAGTCCCTGAGGTATGAAAATGACTATCCTTGTTTTACAAATGAAGGTTTCAAGGGGCCAGAGGTTTGGCTCCAGAAATAATTCAAGGCCCACCAAATCCTTTTGCCTTCCCCAAACCTCCCCTATTCATTTCAGAGGCTTGTAGATAATGGACTTTATGCAACCAAAGTCCCAGTACTTTGAAGAAAATACCTGAGTTCACCAAGACATCTTGTCTAGGCCATTTATAAAAATACAAATCTCTGGAAGATATGTCTTATCCCAATAGAAAAAAACACCTTACCCATTTGCAAAAATCACTTTAGCTTATTGCAACTATTTCTTTCATACTTACTAAGTTTTAATGAAAGTTATTGAATATCTAGAAATAACATAAAATACTACTAAAACATTGATTGCTAGACAAATCTTAAGTTCACCTGCTTTTTTTCTTTTTTTTTTATTACAGAAGGTCTGTAAAATGCATTTGGAACTGTTGATGTAATGTTTTGTGCTTTGTTAAAGGTGTGATTCTTGAATGTGAGAGTGCAATTAAAATATGTGCATCAAAGCCAATCTAAGGAATGCTGGTTGTTCACTTTTGTGCTTATCATTGGAAATTAAAGCTCCTAAGAGTTAAAAGTTCCAATTAAGTTGGAAGCAATTATATAGTTGTGATAATAGAAGGCTTGAAGTATGGAGAGTCATATTTGAAGGAAAAGGACAAATGCAAGTTTCTCTAAGGATAGTTATTTCTGAATGGGTAAGAAGGTTTGTGAAAGTTGAGGAAAGGTCTGTAAAAGGAGGTATAGGCTATAAAATTTTGTGAACGTTTTATATTTAAAAATTCTTAAATTTTCTCTGTAAAAATTAGTAATTCAAATTATGTGTATAGTCTTTATGTGACATGTGTTTATCTATTTGTTATGAATGGTGAATTTTCAGCTTCCAGGAGGCATTACTAGCATATAATCTTTTATTGGCCTAAAAAGATTAAATACTGATGTAATTTAAGGTGAATTCTGTAGTCTGGACAAAATATTTAATATTAAAACTGTTTTTAAGTGTGATTAATGTCTTTTAGAATTTATTTCGATTTACAAAAAGTCCAGGCCATAAGCTTTTGTGTATGTATATTTGCAACCTTCCCAAAGTTTCCATTTAAAGAGACTTTCTGAACAGAAGATGGCTTTGAGTTAATTCCAATGGGCCCTGGAATACCTTTAGGATTTATTCTCTATCCTTATTAAAGGAATGTTTTAAACTAAATTAGGCCTATTTTGTATGCTTGAAATTACATGGGAAACTTTGCTCAATTAAAAAATAAAAATGACTTCTATTTGGGTACATATGCTTTTATTAAAATGGATGGTCTAAAGATTTCAACCTGCCATATGAGAGAGTTACAAAGATTCAAAGAAAAGTTCAAATAGGAAACTTTCAGGTGTAACATTGACACCAGTCCAGCCAAGAGGGATGGTTCCCTGTGAGGGTGTCTGGCAGTGGGACTTCAGATATTTGTGGTGCAAACATTGCAAGTGTATGAATTATTTCCAATGCTCAGTATAAGAAGCCATGAATAATGTTTTAAAATCTTGCATATTATTTGTTCTTTTTATATTGAAATTATGATTTGAATCGAAATATATATGCACTTACATATTTTATAATTTTCTCTCTCATTTTACAGTAATTATTATTTTCCAAATATTATTGTCTTAAAATGGTACAGCTTACTAAACAAGCAAAGTTTTTTTTATCAATTGCATTATAATCAAATCTATAACCATGCCACTTTGTTTTGTCATTCATAGATAATTATTGTCTTACTCTGATGCATTTTCAAATGTCATATCTTTAGAAAAATCCATGAAAAGGATTCTGACTTACTCTAAATTACAGGTTTCTAAGCAGGTCATATCTTTGAACTGAATGAAAATATATAGAATTCTAAGGCATAACTGAACTCATGAAAATACTGGCAAATAAACAGAATAAACAAAAAATGGGTATTGGATACATGAAGTGAATATGATTATTGTTTGTATGACCCTGTTTAAAATATTGCTGATTTTTAAATCATTCTGTTTCCCAAATATAAAAGCAGACATTCTACATTACTATCAATGACTCAGTAAGAAGTTATAGGTAATGATAAATAGTGACATTCATTTCACAGTACTCCCAAGAGACAAAGACTTCAAAGACCAAAACTTACAACCAGGAGATTTTTGATTATTGATAAACACATTAATTAAAGACTCTCTCCAACATGTTAAAAGGGACTTTATCTTATCAGGTGCGTAACCACAAATGGACATCTGTTTCTGACACTGCCTCCATCCACCATGGAGATCAAAGACTTTTCAAGGATGAGAAACCACTGGCCATGGGGGCTGACAGCTAGCCCAAGAAGTCAACAAGACCTGGACACTTAAAATTACTGCTGCTCAAACCTTGTTCTTATATCACTTCATTGATATTGGTTGAATGTACATAAAATAATTTTATATTATTATTATCCTCTTTATGGTTTCCATATGAAAACATTTCCCCAGGCTGCTCCCTTATTACATATGAAAAGTTGAATTTTGATACCTCCTAATTTTTCCCTCCTACTAGACAATGATATTCTGATGATCAGTTATGATAATGAAAGAGTAGAGAGTCTTATAATTCATTTGGCCAAACATAGCATAAACACAAGGGACAGTGCATGAAGGAGGAAAACATATACTTATCTTAATAAACAATTATGATAATACATGTAAAGTGATTTTTAGTTGGCTGGGATGCTTATTCCCCTCAGTCTAGCACTAGACATTTTCTATTCCTAAATGGTGTTACTGCTTTAATACTGTTGCTTTTGTTCCTGGTATGTAAATGTTATACTAGATGCAAAATACCAAAACTTAAGACAAGCAGCAAAAGCACTCTGCTCATGGTAGCTCAAAATTTAAAATTGATACAGAATATTTTTTAACAAATACATTTCATGACCTCCCATTCACCTACCTTTTATTTTAAATAATAATAAAAATTCCACCTTGAATAGCATTTGAGTTTATTTAAGGTGTTGCCTCATCCCCAATGATCCATTGTTCAGCAAAACAAAGCACTAACACTGATCATCAATGCATAGTGTGTATTGATTTATGAACAAAAGGAGGATGTGTAGACAAAAAAAGGGGCCACATGCTAACCTGACTAGGTCAGGGAAGTCCTGCGTGGAGGTCTTGCAAATTCAGAGACTACAAAGGATGGTCTGATATTAAAACCCTAACTAAAAGGCACTCATGGTGGGTAGTCATGTTGTAGTCTGGCATCTTCCCTGACAAAGGTCAATTTTTACCTTAACTGAGTCAGTGTACTGCCTTTTTGCATCTATGATAACTTAGCTTTGGATTATCAAAGGAATTTTCCTTATTTTGGACAATTCAAGCACAGGCACCCTGAGAAGACCACAAATCCCTTCCTTGTTATTGAGTTCATTGTCAACTTAAGCTATCCTACATCCACCTATGGAAAAGAAGTATGTGCCTATCATTTTACCGTTTATGCAATCACAGAAATTTCCACACTTTGCTTTCTCCCCTCTCCCTAATCTATCACCCATGGATTTCATGTGACCCATATAAATCTGCACTTTGCTTATAATTTATAACATAAGGCGCAAAATTGTCATTCTCCCCTGTGTCCTCTCAACCCATTGAGATTTTGCTCGCCCGCATTGTCGACACTTCGGTTCAAATAAACACACAAAACTTTTTCACAGCTTTGCACATTTTTCACATTGATAAGAGAAAAGGTTCTTCACATTGATAAGAGAAAAGTAGAATTGGAGGTGAGGAATATGAAACACATTAGTATCTTAGGTCATTTTCTTAGCAGGGGACAGACAGCACATGCTTTATTAAGTGTCACCCATGTGATTTCTGACAAAACATCCCAATGTAAGATGAGACACAGAGGCTTTTCCTGGGGTGGAGGGTTGGATATTAGGACATGTGGTTATGTTCGGGGTGGCTTCCGTTGTCATGGCAACAGAAGGAGATAAGGTCCAGGTCCCACAGCAATGAAGACATGGATCACTGTGATAAGCAGTCCCCACCCTGGTACAATGTGCAGTCCAGGGAGGACCCAGCTCCTGACCTGGAGGAGATGGGGACCCAGATTCCTTTGGAAACTGGATGCTTAGAGGGATCTCAGGGGAGTAGCAGAGAGCCTTCTGGTACCCAGGTCCCGTTGACTCCCTGGGGTTCTGAGTTTGGGTCAACTGGGCACCTACACTCACCCTGAGGTCATGCTGCATACTTGTGGGTATATCAGGTATCCATGCCTCCTGCAGGGGCATGGAGTTGAGGACCCCATTTGTCAGCTCCGGTGCGTTCTCCTGTGCAGAGCTCTGTAAAGACAGTTCCCAGTCACCAGGGGAAAGCCTCAGAACCCTGTTTTTGTAAGTTCTCTGTCTCTGTGACCCTCCACTCCAGACATGCACACATTGTGATCTGCTGAGACCTCCACTGGTGAAGAAAATGTGTGACAGCCTGAGGGCTAGGACTCCATTAGCACAGATAAGGGACCCCTCTGGAAGCCCATCTCCAACTACCTGTCCTGTCCTGCCCTACCCTGGAGTGTGATCAGAGCAGGACCTCCAGATTATCCGCTGCCCCAAGAGCTGTTCCTTCTCTGGGGTTCTCTCTTAAGGTCCTCTTCCCACCACATGAAGGGGAGGCATGTGGGCTGCACAGGGATGGCCCACAGAGGAGGCTGGACTGGTGTGAATGGGTCTGACCCAGGCCACCTTCTCTTACCTGACGGGATTTTCTTGAAAAAGGCCAGAGATGTCGGGCATGAGTGTTGAACTATCTACAGAGTCTGGAACAACTCTCTCTGCAGGGTCTTCGGGAACCAGAGTCTCGATAACTGGGAACACAAACGAGAACATGTTGAACTGTCAACCGTCTCTTGCCAAGTGAGTGGCAGTTGGGCAGTTGCTGGAAAGTGGGTGCCTGGTTACAGGGGTTCCAAGTTCTATTAGGAAGTGACCTCATGTCCTGGGATTGCCCCCCCTCCCAGGTCCCCTCACTTAATAACAGCTATAGATAGTCCTGTGAGCTGCTGACTGTTCACCCACCTTCTTCGTGAAATACCAACAGTATACACAGTGACACCACAATACCCTCTCCACAGCCCCTAGAGCAGAGGTCGGCAAACTCATTAGTCAACAGAGCCAAATATCAACAGTATAACCTTTGAAATTTCTAATTTTTTAAACGTAAACTTCTTCTAAGGCCACTTCTTCAAAATAGACTTGCCCAGGCCGTGGTGTTTTGTGAAAGAGCCACATTCAAGGGGCCAAAGAGACGCATGTGGCTCTCGAGCCGCAGTTTACTGACCACCACCCTACAAGTTCTGGCTGCAGCCAGGGCCCCAGATTTGAGGAGACAGACCTGGGCTCAGACTCAACCCCTCATTCTTACCTCTTCTTGACCCTGGATAAGTCACTGTACTTTTCAGAGCCTGTCTCTCTCCTGCCTGCAAAATGGGTTATTGCAGCGTGTGCTTCTTAGCAATGTTCAGGCTCATGAGGGGGAGTAGCTATCAAGTAGGAGGAAGACTGTCACAGGCAAACGTGTCTCCAACCTCTTTTTTTTTCCTATTGTCACCTCCTCGGTCTCTGCTGTTCTTCTGTCTGCACACACACACACACACACACACACACACACACACACACAAGAGTTAGTGCTAGGTTGTATTGGGTACAACCTGAATCTCAGTGATTTGCAGCAGCAAAGGTTAATTTCATAGCCATGTGACTTCAGGGATCTGATGGATCTAAAAAGAGTCCCTGTCTTTTGGATTGTTCATCGCTTTTCTTCTTGTAATGATGGGAGTAAGGACTCCCAAGTTCTTCTATGTCAGAGTGGAAACCAGAAGTTGACATTTTATTTGACAATGGCCTGTGGTGGACATGACTTCTATTTGCCCCTTTCTAACAGCTCCAATTTCCACACCCAGCTGGTTCTGGAGAGTGTGGTTCAGGGTCCCAGAGTGGAGGTATCAGCACATCTCACTGGCCTGGCCACAGTAATGATGGATGGATGTGGACATGTGACTTCAGCGAGTTTAATAAGATTCTTTATACTAGTGACCAGAAGAAAATTCTGGATGTTCTCAATTAAATTGAGCAGCCAATGAGTGAGAGAAAGAGACAGAGCTGTTCACCTGTAATAGTTGGGAGCCTGTGGACTGAAGGGTCTTGGGTTTGATTCTAGTCAAGGTTACATACCTCAATTGCAGGCTAGATCCTTGGCCCTGGTCTGGGCAAGTATAGTAGGCAGCCAATGTCTCTCTTTCTCACATCTATGTTTCTCTCTCTGTGTCTTCCTCCCTCCCACTCTCTCTAAAAACCAAGGGAAACTTATCCTTGGATGAGATTTAATTTTTAAAAAAATTAGTGAAAAGAATGGCAATGCCACTTGCATTGAAACCTCATGCATGTTAGCTGAATTCCTTAAGGTTTGTTTTTTTCACTTGAAAGATGAGTTGCAAGAATAAAATTGAATAATAAAGTGCTTAACAAAGAGTTGGCATGTGGTGGGCACTCAATATATATTGCCCATTGCTATTATACACTACAGGCCCGATGCACAAAATTTGTGCAAGGAGCTTGGCCCTCGCAGCTGCTTGCAGCACCGGCCAGCCCTCGCAGGCCCGGCTTCATCAGTAATGTCATCCAGACAGTCATTCCTCTGTTCGGTCTAATTAGTATATTAGCTCTTTATTATATAGTATATATGTATGTAAACAATCATCAGGTGGAAATACAAAGTGTGACATCAACAAAATAATCTAAAGCAGTAAGATATTAACAGGAATTGCCCAGGGACTGCCAATGCTCTGTTTCTCCATTTAAGCATAAATGCACGGACTTACTGATTTCTGGAAAGGAGGAACTAGGCTGAGAGGGAGCATCAGGAGCACCAACCAGGTCGCGCACGAGACTGCCTCAATACTCCCATCTGTGTCCTCACTAATGAGGCTCCTGCTCCCTCCAGGTTCCTTGACTCAGATGCTGCATTAATCACTAGGAAGGTCTCTGCCATCCCATTTAGTGAGTAAAAGTTGGATTATTTGGAAGATCTCTCAGAAAACCTGTTCCCCATCCCAGGTATGGGTCTCCACACGGTGAAGGAAAATAATTGGTAGGGATGTGGGTGTTTGCTGTTTTGATTTTTGTTTTCTTGGTGCAGGGCTCCATAAATCATATGCCTCAATTCATGGCACCTGGCCACCACCATTCCTTGCAAGATATCTTCTTAATTGTATTGTCTTTTATTACATGTAATTTCCATTCCTTTATTCTCCTTCCATAAAGGTAGCCACTGAAAAATAGGGATGTGCACTTGAATTCGTGTCTCTGTATGCTTGTGTGATTTATATACACACAGTGTTGTGCTATAAACCCCATAGTGTTTCTTACTTTCTGTGCTAACACTATAATATTTATGATCCACTCTGCTTGCTATGTGGATACTCAAATCCCTGCTTCTTTTATCTTTTTCCAAACCATTCTCTCTACACACAGATGAATTTTCTTAGTTTAATTCAAACCCTATCAATTTCTAGCTCGAAGCATTTAAAGAACTTGCCATTACTGTTAAAAAAATAAAAAAGGAAACTAGCCTATGAGGTCTACTTGTCGGCTCCTACATACATCTCCAACCTCAACCAGTGTCCCTCTCTTTCCTCTGCTCCCCACACTTCAGCCATTCTTGCTTTCACTGAGTTTGTGGAATTCACAAAGCTCTTTCATCTCAGCGCCTTTTCCTTCTCCCCCTTCCCCACCTCATCTCTTGGAAGGGCTTCCTCTGTCTCAGCCTTCAAGCCTCTCCTAACTGTGGACATTGGTGCGGCCCTTTTGGAGAGACTTTGGCAATAGTATTCATCTAGGGCCAGGCTGCCTGGAAGCAGTGGCTCCTGGGAACTGGGACAGAGTTTAGTGAAGGAGTGACCTCAGAGGAGAAGATGGAGGGAGGTGAGCAGAGATGTGGACTCAGCACATTACGTTCAGCCTGGTCTTGAGAGGGGATCTGGAACATGAATTGTACCCATTGAATGAGTCCCATTGGAGGTAGGGAGTCAGGCTTGTTTACCTGGTGCCAGTCATCACTGGCCTCTGGCTGAGCCTACATCCCAGGGCAGTGGAGCGGGAGTGCCTACCTGAGCAGCCAACATCCACAGCAGCTGGGAGGCGGGGATGGCTGAACCAGCCAGTGAAGTTGCACCCACTAGTAAAAACTAAGGTGTGCATGGCCTTCCTGCTAGAAATTCATTCTTAGCAACATACTCTAGAGAATCTTCATCCACGTGCCCATGAAGAAAGATACAAGAAAGTCCATTTAAGCATTGTTTATAATGGTAGAAAACTGGAAATAACCTAAATGTCCTTCAACAGGAGAATAAAGTAATCATAGTAAATACCTATTAAAGCCGTAAAATAAATGGATTTGAGCATGTGTAGCAAAGTGGACAAATCTCAAAGCATGATTTGAATGAAGAAGCAAGTTTCATGGTATATTCTGATGATGATATTGAAATAAAATTTCAATAATGCAAAATCAACACTAAATATAATTTGTGTATATATAACTTTCGAGTAAAATTATAGAAACCTACTTGAGGACAAGACAAAGTGGATGATAGTAAGTAAGTCTGGGGAAGGAAAAACTGGGATGGAATCAGGAGTTCAACTGTCTCCCAACTGTCACCCTAATGTTCTACTTAAAGACACACAGCAATGGCAGCATTTTAACATTTAGTAGTAACACAGGTGATTATATTTTATTCCACATATATTTTATTCTTTTACATTTAGTCCATAATATTCACATTTTCAAAATTACAAAAATTATTCACATGGCTGTATGTACACCTACAGTGATATTTTGCTTCCCCCTCGAACTCCCCACACCCCATATTATCTTTTTACTTACAAATGACAACAGAAGGAAGTACACAGACCATCGATTTTTCCTTATCTAGGCTCCATCACAGCACTTTGCCATGTTTCATCATGTCACATGAGTTTGTTAGCCATACTGTTCATATACAATACAATTAACATCGCATGAGGATGTTTATGTCAGCAGGAAAATACTCATAAAAAAATCTAATGTTTCTGAGATGGAATTGACAGGATTAGGTTTGGGATCCCACTTATTCCAGGTGTCTCTTTGCTATGTATTCTAGCAAATATTTCCAGTGGTCCATTCCCACCCAGTGATGCTGATATGAAGAACCACGTTCATGCTCTTAAACTCTTAGGAATATATTTTGACACAGCATGCTTTTTCCTCTGTGTCCCAGCCGAGCAAATGTTATTCATAAAGTGATCAATTCAAGCTTGAGAATGAGAGGCCTATGTTATAGATTCTCCTACAGTGATTCTTTTTGTTTGTTTTTGTTTCCTATGGTGATTCTTAATGCTCTCCAGACTTAGCAAAATCATGTATATACTAGAGGCCCAGTGCATGAAATGCATGCATGGGTAGGGCCCCTAGTCCTGACCAGCTATCAGGGCCAATCTGTTGGGCAACAGGCAGGGCGATTGAGGGGCCTCCACTGGCACCCACCTTGGCTGGCCTGGTGCCACCAGCTCGCCAGTCCCACACTCTTTACCTCCCCCCCTCAATGCTGCCACCAGTCACCTCCCTCTGCCGGGCAACTGGCTGGATGATAAGGGGAGCCCCCGCTGGCACCCGCCTTGGCTGGCCTGGGGCCTGCAGGCTGGGGGCAGCTCCTGGTGTTCACATCATAGTGACCAGTCTTCCCACTGGTCATTGTGCCACCCTAGGCTACCAGCTGGAATAACTTCACGTCATTCCACACCACACCTTTGATGAGGACCTTTTTGGCCCTGCAGACCAGGTGGCTTATGCCCTCCATGCACACTGGCTTCTGTGCTCCATGACTTTGTCCTTGGTTTTTGGGTTTTTTTTTGGTAAAACCAATGCCTTCTTTTTCTTTTCCTTGGTGCCACCATCATGGACATGGTGGGTGTTGCTGCAGCCTCACCACTGCTGAGCAGCCTGCTGACCTGGAGAGAGTGGAAGGTGCACTTGAGTGTGTTTTTGGTGGTAGGCAGGTCTTTTTTCTCTGTGTCTCTCTTCCTGACTGTGGGCTGGACTGCCGTCCGGTAATCCACCTGAAGCCCCATCAGCTGGTGCCTATGCCCAGGCTGGGGGAGGTGATAAGGATGTGTGAGGCCTCCTTGTTTGCCGCAGACCTGTAAGGAGTTCTCCACCATGTTCTCCAGCATGTTACAGTATATAGGAGATATCCACCTGAAAATGGTCAAAACACAGTTTTCTTTGCGTGCCTAACCTAACTTTTTAGAATGCAATAAGAATTAGAAAAATGCCAGCTCTACCATTAAACTGAATAAATGGGAAGCATATCCTGATTTGGAAATGAGGAGATTCTAAGGAGAAGCACAAATTCTTTTTTAAAAAGAAAGGAATTAGAAATTTTAGAGACTGTCCTTGAACTCTTCTGAAGCGAATGAATGCCATCACCCCATATTCTCTCTTCTCTAGCTCCCCCACTATATCCTTCACCCTTTCCCTCCTTTCTTCCTTCCCCTTCAGTCCCCTCCACTACCACTCTCTATTGACTTCAGGAAAAGTGAGAATAGGAATTCTACCAGCTCCCTTTGGAGAAAAGCTTGTCTCAGCAAGAGAGGAACCAGCAATTGTTCCTGATTTTCTCAATGACCCTGATGGGTTCACAAAAGCATTTAACTGTTGGAACTTGTAATCCTGACTCTTCCAATTTATGCCAATTAGAATACTTCCTGGTTTCTGCAAGCAAATGTAACACAATTACCAAAAATGGTTTGCAAGAAAGTTTCTGTAAAGAAGTCTATCCACTGTTAGGATTACAGAAACTGAGATAGGATTTAGGAAAAGAAAACCAAGAAAAACAAGCATAGGGTTGACCCAAGGGTGTTGTGTCCCCTTCTCACTGATAGTTTTGGGAGCAGTTGAAATGATGTAGAAAGGGAAGCCAATAAGAACCCTGTAGATACAGGGGCTACTTGATTTGTTTCTAACCACATCCAACTAATTGTCTTCTCCTTCAGAGTAAAGCTTCTGTACAAATGGCAGGAATATTTAACCAATATCTGTTTTTTAATCAAAACCTATTTCCTTCCAACTAGCGTATATATATCTCACCAGGCAAGATGGCCATTTCCTCAGTATTGAAAAGGAGCTCAGATTTGGAACCCACAGAGGTGCACCTCTGTCCACAATTCATCCAGGGTTGAGGGAGCTGGGTCCCTGTCTCCTGAGCTCAGGCTTACTAATATGCAGTTCTGAACCCAGCCTCAGTGGAAAATTGGGAAACTGACCTCAATAGAGTGGCAGGTGCTGCCAAATGTACCTGACATTTGTAGTCCAGAGTTCAGGAATGTTTAGGACTGCCAGGCCAAGGTCCAAACTCTCCTACAGAGTTGGTCTCCAAATTTACAAATCCTGACAGATTGCCTATTCCTCAGTATCCTGGGACCAGGGGGTGCTTTGTTCTGGGACACACACACACACACACACACACACACACACACACACACATGATCTAATGACTTGGCTGGAATTAGAAGAAAAGCAGACACAGAATAGGAAGAAAAAAGAGGCTGGAGGCATTACTGACAAGTGACATTTCTCCTCCTACTTTATAGCTACTCTTCACATGAGCCTGAACATCCCTCAGAAGCACATGCTACAATAACCAATTGTGCAGGCAGGGAGAGATGGGCCCTGACAGGTACAGTGTCTTATCCAGGATCAAGAAGAGGTAAGAATGAGGGGTTGAATTTGAACCCAGGTCTGTCCCCTCAACTCTCAGACGCTGACTGCGCCCAGACCTTCTAGGGCAGTGGTTCTCAACCTTTCTAATGCTGGGACCCTTTAATACAGTTCCTCTTGTTGTGGTGACCCCCAACCATAAAATTATTTTTGTTGCTACTTCATAACTGTAATTTTGCTACTGCTATGAATAGTAATGCTTTTATATGTGTTTTCTGATGGTCTTAGTTGACCCTGCTAGTGATTCTCAACATGTGGGAACCTCAAGCTGTAGAGCCTAAGACCATTGGAAAACACAGATAGTTACATTACGATTCATGAACAGTAGCAAAATTACAGTTATGAAGTAGCAACGAAAATAATTTTATGGCTGGGGGTCACCACAATATGAGGAACTGTACTAAAGGGTTTCAGCATTAGAAAGATTGAGAACCACTATTCTAGGGGCTGAGGAGAGGGTGTGTGGGTGTCACTGTGTATACTGTTGACATTCCATGGAGAAGGTGAGTGAGCAGTCAGCAGCTCACAGGAGTATCTGTAGCTGTTATTAGTTGAGGGAAGTCATAGGGGGCAATCCCAGGAAGTGAGGTCACTTCCAAATAGAACTTGGAACCCCTGTAACCAGGCACCCACTTTCCAGCAACTGCCCAACTGCCACTCACTTGGCAAGAGACGGTTGACAGTTCAACATGTTCTCATGTTGTGTTCCCAGTTATCGGGGCTCTGGTTCCCAGAGACCCTGCAGAGAGAGTTGTTCCAGACTCTGTAGATGGTTCAACACTCGTGCCCGACATCTCTGGCCGTTTTCAAGAAGATCCCGTCAGGTAAGAGGAGGTGACCTGGGTCAGACCCATTCACACCAGTCCAACCTCCTCTGTGGGTCATCCCTGTGCAGCCCACATGCCTCCCCTTCATGTGGTGGGAAGAGGACCTGAAGGGAGAACCCTGGGGCAGTAACTGCTTTTGGGGCAGCAGATAACCTAGAGGTCCTGCTGTGAACACACCTCAGGGCAGGGCAGGTAGTTGGAGATGGGGTTCCAGGGGGGTCACTTATCTGTGCCAATGGGAGTCCTAGCCCTCAGGCTGTCACACATTTTCTTCGCCAGTGGAGGTCTCAGCAGATCACAATGTGTGCATGTCTGGAGTGGAGGGTCACAGGGGCAGAGAACTTACAAAAACATGGCTCTGAGGCTTTCCCTTGGTGACTGAGAACTGTCTTTACAGAGCTCCGCACAGGAGAATGGATCGGAGCCAACAGATGGGGTCCTCAACTGCATGCCCCTGCAGGAGGCACTGATACCTGATATACCCACTAGTATGCAGCATGACCTCAGGGTGAGTGTAGGTGCCCAGTTGACCCAGACTCCTGAACCAAAGTCAATGGGTTCCAGAAAGCTCTCTGCTACTCCCCTGAGATCCCTCCAAGCATCCAGTTTCCAAAGGAATCTGGGTCCCCATCTCCTCCAGGTCAGGAGCTGGGGCCTCCCTGGGCTGCACAATGTACCAGGACGGGGATGGCTTATCACGGTGATCCATTTCATCACTACTATGGGACCTGGACCTATCCCCTTCTGTTGCCATGACAACAGAGCCACCCTGTACACACCACATGTCCTAATATCTAGACCCTCCACCCCAGGAAAAGCCTCTGTGTCTCATCTTACATTGAGATGTTTTGTCAGAAATCACACAGGTGACACTGTTAATAAAGCATGTGCTATCTGTCCCCTGCTAAGAAAATGACCTAAGATACTAATGTATTTCATATTCCTCACCTCCAATGCTATTTTTTCTGCCAAGAATCTTTTCTCTTATCAATGTGGGAAACGTGCAAAGCTGTGGAAAAGTTTTGTGTATTTATTTGAACCAAAGTGTCGATAATCGCAGGCGAGCAAAATCTCAATGGGTTCAGAGAATAATGCTCCAGAGAATGACAATCTTGCACCTTATTTTATAAGATACAAGCAAAGTGCAGACTTATGTGGGTTACATGAAATCCATGGGTGATAGATTAGGGAGAGAGGAGAAAGCAAAGTATGGAAACTTCTGTGATTGGATAAACACTAAAATGATAGGCACACACTTCTTTTCCATTGGTGAATGTTGTAGGACAGTTTCAGGTCAACAATGAACTAAATAACAACAAAGGGATTTGTGGTCTCTGCAGGACACAGAGTGGAGCCTGTGCATGAGTTGTCCAAAATAAGGAAAATTCCTTTGATAATCCAAAGCTATGTTATCATAGATGCCAAAAGGCAGTACATAAGACTCTGTTAGGGTAAAGATTGACCTTTGTCACGGTAGATACCAGACTAAGACATGACTGCCCACAATGAGCTCCTTTGAGTTAGTGTTTTAATTTCAGATCATCTTTTGTGGTTACTTAAGGTCTCTGAGTTTGCAAGACCTCCACGCAGGACTTCCCTGAGCTAGTCAGGTTATCATAGGGCTCCTTTTTATCCACACATCCTCCTTTTGTTCATAAATCAATACACATTATGCATTGTTGATGAGTGTTAGTATTTTGCCTTGCTGAAAAATGGACCATTGGGGATGAGGCAAAACTATAAACTTGAATGGCATTTGAGGTGGAATTTTTATTCAAAATAAAAAGGCAGGTGAATGGGAGGCCATGAGATCCTATATGTCTTTGTTAAAAAATATTCTGTATCAATTTTAAATTTTGAGCTACCATGAACAGAGTCCTTTTGCTGCTTGTCTTAAGTTTTGGTATTTTGCAGCTAGTATAACATTTATATCTAGGAACAAAAGCAACAGTATTAAAACACCTCTTAGGAAAAGAAAATGTTTAGTGCTAGCCTGGGGGGAATAAGCATCCCAGCCAACCAAAAATCACTTTACATGCATTATCATAATTGTTTATTAAGCTAATTATATGTTTTTCTTTTTCATCCACTATCCCTTGTACTGATGCTATGTTTGGCCAGATGAATTATGACTCTCTACTCTTGTTATCATAACTGATCATCAAAATGTCATTGTCTAGTAAGTGGGGAAAATTAGCAGGTATCCAAATTAAACTTTTCATGTGTAATAAAGGAGAGGCTTGGGGAAATATATATTGTTTCCATTAGGAAACCATAAAGAGGATAATAACAATCTAAAATCATTTAATGTACATTCAATCAATAACAATGAAGTGATATAAGAGCAGCAGTAATTTGTGAGCATTCAGGCCTTGTTGACTTCTTGGGCTAGTTGCTAGCGGTTTCTCATCCTTGAAAAGTCTTCAGTCTCCATGGTGGATGGAGGCCTGTGTCAAAGACAGATGTCCATTTGTGGTTACATACCTAATAATGTCCCTTTTAACACTGTTGAAGAGAGTCTTTAATTAATGTCTTTATCAATAAACAAAAATCTCCTGGTTGTAAGTTTTGGTTTTTGAAGTCTTTGTCTCTTAGGAGTACTGTGAAATGAATGTCACTAATTTATCAGTCCCTATAGCCAACTTTCTTAGTGAGTCATTGATAGTAACATAGAAGATCTACTTTTAGTTTTCTTTATATTTGGAAAACAAAATGATTTAAAAATCAGCAGTATTTTAAACAGAGTCATATGATCAATAACCATATTCACTTCATTTAGTCCTATACCCATTTTTTGTTTATTCTGATTATTTGACAGTATTTTCATGAATGCAGTTATTCCTTAGAGTTCTATATATTTTCATTCAGTTCAAAGATATGACCTGCTTAGAAACCTGTAATTTAGAATAAGTCAGAATCCTTTTCATGGATTTTTCTAAAGATATGACATTTGAAAATGCATCAGAGTAAGACAATAACTATCTATGAATGACAAAACAAAGTGGCATGGTTATAGATCTGATTATAATGCAATTGATAAAAAAAAAAACTTTGCTTGTTTAGTAAGCTATATCATTTTAAGATAATAATTTTTGGAAAATAATAATTACTGTAAAATGAGAGAGAGAATTATAATATATATATATGTCCATATATATTTAGATTCAATACATAACTTCAATGTAGAAAGAACAAATAATATGCAAGATTTTAAAACATTATTCATGGCTTCTTGTACTGAGCATTGGAAATAATTCACACACTTGCAATGTTTGCACCACAAATATCTGAAGTCCCACTGCCAGACACCCTCACAGGAAACCATCCCTCTTGGCTGGACTGGTGTCGATGTTACACCTGAGAGTTTCCTATTTGAACTTTTCTTTGAATTTTGGTAACTCCCTCATATGGCAGGTTAAAATCTTTAGAACATCCATTTTAATAAAATCATTTGTACACAAATAGAAGTCATTTTTATTTTTTAATTGAACAAAGTTTCCCATGTAATTTCAAGCATATAAAATAGGCCTATTTTAGTTTAAAAACATTCCTTTAATAAGGATAGTGAATAAATCCTTGAGGTATTCCAGGGCCCATTGGAATTAACTCAAAGTCATTCTTTTTTTCAAAAACTCTCTTTAAATGGGAACTTTGGGAAGGTTGCAAATATACATACACAAAAGCTTATAGCCTGGACTTTTTGTAAATCAAATTAAAGCAAATACAGACTTATGGTAATAATTCTAGAAGACATTAATCACACTTAAAAACAGTTTTAATATTAAATACTATGTCCAGACTACAAAATTTGCCTTAATTTATGTAAGTTTAATCTTTTTAGGCCAATAAAAGATTATATGCTAGTAATGCCATCTGGAGGTTGAAAATTCACCACAAATAACACATAGTTGAACACATATCACATAAAGACTATACACATACTTTGAATTACTAATTTTTACAGAGAAAATGCAAGAATTGTTTTTATAAAACTTTCACAAAATTTTATAGCCCATACCCCCTTATACAAACCTTTCCTAAACTTTTACAAGTGTTCTTACCCATTCAGAAATAACTATCCTTAGAGATACTTGCATTTGTCCTGTTACTCCAAATATGACTCCCCATACCTCAAGCCTTCTATTATCAACAACTATATAATTGCTTCCAACTTAACTGGAACTTTTAACTCTTAGGAGCTTTAATTTCCAATGATAAGCACAAAAGTGAACAACCAGCATTCCTTAGATTGGCTTTGATGCACATATTTTAATTGCACTCTCACATTCAAGAATCACACCTTTAACAAAGCACAAAACATTACATCAACAGTTCCAAATGCATTTTACAGACCTCCTGTAATAATAATAATAAAAAAAACCCAAAGCAGGTGAACTTAAGATTTGTCTAGCAATCAATGTTTTAGTAGTATTTTATGTTATTTCTAGATATTCAATAACTTTCATTAAAACTTAGTAAGTATGAAAGAAATAGTTGCAATAAGCTAAAGTGATTTTTGCAAATGGGTAAGGTGTTTTTTTCTATTGGGATAAGACATATCTTCCAGGGATTTGTATTTTTATAAATGGCCTAGACAAGATGTCTTGGTGAACTCAGGTATTTCCTTCAAAGTTCTGGGACTTTGGTTGCATAAAGTCCATTATCTACAAGCCTCTGAAATGAATAGGGGAGGTGTGGGGAAGGCAAAAGGATTTGGTGGGCCTTGAATTGTTTCTGGAGCCAAACCTCTGGCCCCTTGAAACCTTCATTTGTAAAACAAGGATAGTCATTTTCGATACCCCAGGGACTGGGTTGCCACCCAAATGTTGGCAAGGGACTGACAAATTCATTCACTTATTTTTGGAATGTTTCTTTCTATTTGGTACATTTTCCTAGTTTCCAGAAAGCACATACCTCTGAGAAGTATAAAGGCTTTGAGGTATATGAAACCTCTGTCCATCTCCCAGGTCCTAGCTGTATGATAGTCTTAAAATTAATGGTGCCAAACCTCTCTAGCAGGCACTTTATATTGGGACCAGGTAGGTGGTGTAACACAAGAAGATTGCATTCTTTCTTGAGGGACTCAGGGTCAAGTTTCTCCCATTTGGTGAATATGTACCCCAAAAGAGGACTCTCAAGTCACTGTGGGCTGGTTCCCCATCTACAGAGAGACATATGAGCAAGCCACGTGTTAGATGCATCCCTGTACGTGTCTGGGCTGTTTGGGGCCATTCTAAATATGGAGGGTTCTCTGTGAAGCCATCTCTCAGGCTCTCATGGAAGATAATAATAAATAAAAGATGATTAGCAAACATTCGGTCAGTCTCAAGGTTAGTTTCCTCCTGGAAGTTTCCTTTAAAATCATTTATTTCCCTTTTGGTTCAGTATCTGGTTCATTTATTCTAAATATATAACTATTCTGGAAAAAGAATATGTAAGCATCATTAATTTCATATAAAAGAAAGAAAAGCCGAAACCAGTTTGACTCAGTGGATAGAGCGTCAGCCTGCGGACTGAAAGGTCCCGGGTTTGATTTCGGTCAAGGGCATGTACCTTGGTTGCGGGCACATCCCTAGGGGGGGATGTGCAAGAGGCAGCTGGTCGATGTTTCACTCTCATCGACGTTTCTAACTCTCTATCCCTCTCAATTCCTCTCTGTGTAAAATCAATAAAATACATTAAAAAAAAAAGATGCTCTTTTATTTAAAAAAAAAAAAAAAAAAAAAAAAAAAACAACAACAACAAAAAACACACCTCACCTATCAGGTCAATTGGGGTAGATTTGATTAGCAAACCATAGATATACATATAGATATAGATACAGATATAGATATAGATACAGATATACAATAGATATATGTTGTTCCATAACATTCCCTAGTTGAAAAGAAACAGATTTTGATTAAAAAGCAGACATTTGTACAGAAGCTTCAGTCCAATGCAGAAAGCAATTAGCTGGGTGCGGTTAAGAATAAGTAAAGTACCCCAGTATCTACCCAGCCTTGGTGACTTCCCTTTTTATGATAATTTCAAATTCTCCCAAACTATCAGTGAGTGGGCAAAACACTCTTGTAGCAACCCTATTCTTTTTTATGTTTTTTCTAAATCCTATTCTGTTTCCTATCATCCTTAAAGTGGGCAGACTTCTCTACAGGAGTTTTCTTACAACCTAATTCTGTTGATATGCTTCCAGAAACCAGGAGTATATTAATTGGGGTAGGTTAGAATAGCCAGAATTGCAGGTTCTATCAGTTAAATTTCTTTGTGAATCAGTCAGGGCCATAGAGAAAATCCAGAACAATGGCTGGTTCCGCTCTGGCTGAGAGCAGCTTCTCTCCAAAGGGAGCTGGTGGAATTCCTGTCCTCATTTTCCCTTAAGTCAGTAGGGAGGGGCAGTGGGGAAGGGGAAGGAAGAAGGGAAGGGAAGAAGGGAAGGGAAGGAATATGTCTGGACAGGGAAGCTCAGAGAGCAAAAGATGTAGTGGACATGCTACAGAAGGGGGATTGGGGTGGTAGCATTTATTAGCTTCAGGAAAGTTCAGAGATAATCTCTGAGATTTCTTATTTCTTTTTAAAAGAGAATTTGTCTGCACTTCTCCTTAGAAATTTCTAATTTCCAAAACAAGATATGCGTCCTATTCAATCGTTCTCATTCTGGGGCCAGCATTTTTCTAGTTTTCTTTTTTCCTGCAAAAAATTTATTTTGACCATTTTTTTTTAAGTTGATATTTTGAAGGTAAATCTTCCCATCTGTAAAGCATTTGCAAGAAAAGGCTTCCTATCAGGAATATTAATGAGGGTTGGAGTCTGGGAGTTCCCAGCCTTGGAGGCACAGTTTCCCATGTTAATTATAGGTGTGTTTGTTGTTGTTGTTTTATATCTTCAGAGTCTAAGCAAATTTTCTATGGATGTTATGGAGTGGGTCAAAGTGTGCAGCTCTGGCTCCATGATGCTCACACCCCTCGTCTCATTCAGCCCTCTCAAGTGCCTCAGCTTCTCTCCCAGCTTTCTAATGCAACCTGAAGGCCTCTAGCCAGTTTGGCTCAGTGGGTAGAATGCAGGCCCTTAGAGGTCCTGGGTTTGATTCCAGGTGATTCCAGGACATGTACCTGGGTTGCAGATCCCTGGACCTGACTCGAAAATGTGGGGGAGGTAACCAATCTATATGTCTCATTCTCTCTGTATTTCCCCCTCACTGCCACTCTCTCTAAGCCCATGGGAAAAATATACTCCAGTGAGGACAAATAAATTAATAAAAATAAAAACCACAGGAAAGGCTGCGAACACTGGTAGACCACACCCTATTGGCTCTCCCCCACAAGAGCCAGTCAATTGAATTACAGTTGAGTTCGAATTTCCCTTTGGGGCTCCTGCTTGGCATAAGAAATCATCTCTGAAAGCTCCGCAAAGATTCTTAGTTGCTTAAGAACAGCTGAGATCCAGGTAAGAGGAGGATGAAGCCCTTATCCAGTGAAGGTTATTTTGGTCAGACTCTCAGAAAGCAAATCCAAATGAAAACCCAGAATTAAAAACCAGCCACCCATGTTTCCTCTTGTTTCTCCTTAGCCTTTCTTCTGTCAACCTTTAACCTTAGCTCCACCTTGAAGATTTGAAAATACAGCTCAAATATAGTCAGACCCTGTATCACAAGCAAATAAATATTTAGGATCCAAGGGACAATTTAGCCAAATTCACCTGACAGGCAGGGCACTGGCAGGCCAATGGGCCCTTTGCTAGGTGTGAGCACCGGGTCTGGGCCTGCAGGCTGGTCCTGATGAGCTTCTTTGGAGTCATGCTGCAGGAAGCCAAGTAAATATCAATGTAAGCAGCATTCATCCCTGTGTAGAGTTTTTGTGAGTTTATTGGAGCCCAACTGTCGAGAATTGCCCGAAAACAAAATCTTAATGTATTGAGTTAGTGCTCCAGAAAATGGCAGTATTGCATCTTATTTTATACATTGTAATAAAAAGTGGAGATGTATGTGGGTTACATGGAATCCATTGATTAGGAAGACAGGAGGAAGCAAAGCAGGGAAATCCCTGAGGTTAGATAAAAAGTAAAATGATAGACATATGCCTCTCTTATACAAGTGCCTACAGGCTAGTTAGCAGTCAGCAATGAACTCAATAGCAATGAGCAGATCTGCACTTGGAGGTGTCCAGATAAAGGAAAATTCCTTTGACATTACAAAGGTGTGTTATTATAGATGCCAAAAGACAATAGACATGCTCAGTAAATGTAAAGATTGACGTTTGTCAGGGAAGACACTGGCCTAGTACATGACCACACACCATAAACTGCTTTTAGATAACAAGTTTTAACTTCAGGCCAACTTTGTGGTTAATTTAGGTCTCTGAGTTTGAAAAGCCACCATGCAGGCCTTACCTGTGCTAGTCACAGTCAAGCATGTGACCATTTTTCATCCATTCTCTCCTTCCATCACAGTGTTCCACCTCTTGCCACCAATCATGTCCCTCCTCTGTCCCACCACAGGGGGAGAAACCATCAGGTACCTGTATGCTGCAAGCAGCTGCAGCTTCCTCATCACCTGTGGGCCTGGCTCGCTCACCCACCATACTCAACACCCCAGTGCCCATGAACCTCTTCTCTACCTGGGAGGTGGACTGCTCCAGCCCCAGCTGCGTGCTCAGGCTGTGCAGCCTGACTTCAAAGAAGCTGGTGATCTTGAAGGAGCTGGATAAGGAGCCCATCATCATGGTGATAGCAGTGCAGATGCAGGGCTCCAAGGGCATCTTGAGATCCCATGAAATTTTGCTGCCCACTAGTGGACAAGTGGAGACAGACCTGGCGCTGACCTTCTCCCTGCAGTACCCACACTTCCTCAAGGGAGAAGGCAACAAGCTCCAGATCATGCTGCAGCAGAGGAAGTGCAATAACAACCAGATCATCCTGGGCTACAAGACACTGGCCACAGGTGCCATCCATATGGCTGAGGTGATGCAGCGACCCCCCGAGGGTGGCCAGGTGCTGAGCCTCAGCAGCAGCATCCAGAAGTCCTCCATCAGGGTGGCTGAGATCTGGATTTCCTTCCTGTCCAGTCAGCCCATCAACTACAAGGACGACACCATGCAGGCCAGCCCCAAGGCCAAGCCCACAAATAACTACACCGAGGGGAAATCTGAAAGCTTCTCTGAGCTGGAGGCCAGCTACAATGTGACACCCAGGCAGGACCTGGAAGAAGATGACTTTGACCTGAGTCAGTCCAAGAAGCAGCAGCAAGGCATGCAACGCAACTTGAAGCAGAAAGTCATGGTGCTGCTTCCCAGGACCAACAAGACAGAAGAGGTCCTAGACTCAGATCAGGACCCTGCAGAGCATGTCCCGGAGGTAGAAGAAAAACTGGACCTTCTGTATCACAACCTTGATAATTCCAGTGACAGTGGCTCAAATGTGGAAGATGATGGCATCATCCTTAGCAACACCAAGACCAAGACAAGACAACACTTTGAAGGCCTGGCACACTCTAGCTGTCAGATGGAGACGAGGAGCATACACAGTACCCGGAGGCAGAAGGAGCCTCCTCGTCTGGCCAACATGCCCATGAAGGCCCAGGGCAGGGGCAGCAAACTGTTCACTGGCAGAGTCTCTGACTTGATGGTCTACAGCACCCCTGCCACCAAGGTGGACAAGATCTGTGTCTTCTCCCTATCAAGCCAGCCTGTCAACCTCCTGGACAGAGCCATGCCGGCCAGCACCAAGGCAGATAATTTTTCTGAAGGAGACCCTCAGATTGTCTTCTCTGAGCTGGAGGTCAGCTACAATACTGCTCACAGGCATGACCTAGACAAGAAGCCGATAAGAAGAAGGAGGCCCATGACCAGGCAACAGAACTATCAGCAGAAAGTCGAAGCATGGCTGTACAGGTACCAAATGATGGAGGAAGTCCTGGACTCAAAGAAGGACCCTGAAGTGCAAGTACCTGATGTAGACAAGGATGTGGCTGATCTGTTTTATAGGCTGGTGAACCCCAGTGAGAGTAGCTCAGATAAGGAGGATGATGACCGTCTCCTAACCCCTCCCATGCCTGAGCTCATGACATACTCTGAAAGCCTGTCAAATGGCCCAGATATGGAGGAGGATGACGGAGCCCTAGGTACCCCCAAGCCCAGGCCCAAGCTCAGGTCATACTGTGAAAGCATGTCAGGTGACAGTGGCTCTGACTGGGTGGCACACAGCATGCCCAACCCTGGGGAGCAGCAGGCACAGCCTGAGGACAGCCCAGAGGCAGAGACCTCTGCCCAGGACAAGCTCACTAAGAAGCTGCCACCCAGCAGGCGCACCACCAAGACCGAGTCTCTGGTCCTTTCCTCCAGCAGCTCCAAGGGGAAGAGGCCTGCCTGCTGGGGCCAGAGCAGGTCCCTGAATGAGTCGTCCGACAGCCTGATCGAGGAGAGCTGCCCAGTGCCACAGAGAAACCTGCAGATCCCCAGGAAGGCCGTGTACGATCAACTGAACAACATCCTCATCTCCAATGACTATCTGCCCAGGAACATCATCCTCATCAGCACCTTGGACAGGCAGGGGCAGTTCTTGTCGGACGTCCTGCAGCAGCACACGCTGCCCATCCTGCGCACCTGCTCCATGGTGGATGTCCAGGAGGCCTTCAGCTTCATCATCTCCTGGATGCAAAGATACTGCGACTGCAATACCCAGGCCCCGATGCCAGTGAAGTTCGCAGTAGCGGGGGCTCAGCATTACTTCAGCACCGTGCTGCAGGTCTTTGTGGAACAGCTGTTGCACAAGAACCCTGACTGGCTGGGCTACATGCGCTTCCTGGTCATCCCGCTGGGTCTGCACCCTGTGGCCAGCTACCTGGGCTCTGTGGATCAACGCTACAACAACCTCTTCCAGGACCTGGCCTGGCAGGACATGTTCTACCATCTGGAGACCCAGAGTTTTGTGCAGAACATTCTGTCAAGAATCACAGAGTACATCAGAGGGGCCAACTGTGTCCACCAGCTGCCCATCGCAGAGGCCATGCTCATCTCTAAGCCAAAGAGCCTGAGCAAGATGTTGTCACAGAAGTTCATTCCCTTTGTGGGGGCAGTGAAAGTTGAAATAGCGGAACCAATTTTAGCCACATCAGGAGACACAGATGATGCGGTCCCCTCATGCTCCTACATGCCTTTGTCCCTCTCCAGGGAGGCCTCACACAACCCAACCTTCTCCTCATCAGTGAGTGGAGGTTTACCTTCCGCGATCCAGGGTGTCAGAGCTGAGCTGATGGAGCTACAGGTGGATTATTGGATGGCAGCCCAGCCCACAAATAGGAAGAGAAATGGGAAGAAGGAAGACCTGCCTACCACCAAAAACACACTCCAGTGCACCTTCCGGTCTCTCCAGGTCAGCAGGCTGCCCAGCAGTGGCGAGGATGCAGGCACGCCCGCAATGTCCATGACTGTGGTCACCAAGGAGAAGAAAAAGGTGATGTTATTGCCCAAGAAAGACAAGGGCAAGGCCTTGGAGTCCAAAAGCCAGTGCATCCAGGGCATTGGCCGCTTGGTCTGCTCAGCTAAGAACCAGGAGAGCAGGCAGAGGGTCCTCATTGATGGCGTGGAGTGGAACGACGTGAAGTTCTTCCAGCTGGCAGCCCAGTGGTCCTCCCACGTCAAGCACCTCCCCATCGGCATCTTCAGACACTTTAATTCCACCTTCTAGCCCTGCCCCTCCCCCTGCCCTTCACTCTGCCTGGGCCAAGCCCTGAAGGGTCCAGCTGCTTTTCTGTTAACAGTTCCGTTTACTACATTCACAGACCCTGAAAACACAGAGAAAGTGTTTTAAGTTAGATGTGCTGTTCACAGTCTGGAACCTAAGAGGGTTTCCTCCACTGGGACCCCCAAATGCTTTGTGTAATAACCAGAACACTCCTGCAAGTGGGAGGTCATGTGAGCACTGTTGAACTGGAGTATCGTGAAAGGTGTGTTTTAGCCTTAGGATCCCCACCATTTTCAGTGAGAAGGGTTCTGGCCTTGGAGACCTATCTTTTCTGGAAACCAGGGCCCTCTTAACCCTAGAATTTTGCTGCAGCCTGTGCCCAGACTCAGAGCTGGACTGCCAGAGGCAAAGGGCTGGCCTCTCATTGGGGCATCTGGAGCACAACACAGGTCCAGCCAGCCCTGGCTTGAACCCCAGCTGCCAACCAGCCAACTGGCCCCAGCACTGTCCTCTTATGGTTCCCAACGAACTCCTGCCTCACGGAATAAAATAACAAAAAAAGAGCTTCATGGTGTAGACCCACAGGCACACGGGCTAGACAAACCAGTGCCCTCCTTCCTGGGCAGCCACCCACCTTCTTCCCCACCTCTTTATGTGATCACAGAACGTTCGCTGCCATGCAAAGGTGTTGGATCAGCTATTGACAAGGTGAGGAACCTGCCTCTTCACAGCACGGTGGTCATTTGGCCACTTGCTGGCTGTGACCTCTCAGATCGCTGCATCCCTCTGAGTGTTTGTTTCTAAGAACATGAGGTGAGTCAAGGAGCATCTTCATGGGATTTTTGTAGGGACCCTGTAGGGTGTTCCCCTAAAGCTTTCTCTGGGTGCTTGGACAGTGGATAGGCCTGCAACAGGGGCTGTGGCTGTGCTAGTTGGTCAATTTTCTTCCTCATATGCGATTCTTCTCTGGGCCTTGGGCTAAGCTCTTTCCTCATGTCATAAAGGGACTTGATATTCTGTTATTGGTCTTGTCCTGGGTGAAGCCAGAACAGAAACCCCAGGGGTGAGCAGTGGGGCCCAGGCTCTCCCAGCTATCTGTGGTGGGGCTGGTTTGGGCTCATTCATTCAGCAAATATATTGGAAGTCTGTCAGTTACAGAAATGTCTCTAGGCACTGACCATAATCCAGTGCACAGAGCAGACCCCACGACTGCACTCCAGAGCTTCCTTCTAGTCGGGAGCGATTCAGTCACACTAGACTGTACAGGCTTGTAGTGTCCATAGGACAGCCGATGTGACGTCCTTCTGACCTCCTCTCCCTATGGCTGCATCTTCCCATACCTTGAAGAGGAAGGTGAACCTCTGTTCCAGCAGAAAACGTGAGTCAGTTTTGGGTCAGAGCCAGGAGGGGGAGTATGAAGAGTGTGAATTCAAAGTGCTGGCGGACCCTGGATCCCACACATGGTGTGACTTCTGCAAGAGGGCAGAGGTCTAAGGGCTTCTCCTAGAAAAAAAGGGAAGGCGTCAAAGAGAGCTGTGCATGTGGATATGTGTGGTGTGGGAGAACAGTGCGAGCTCAGAGAAAAAGTCAGACCCTCAGAAAATTCATACCCTTCCGCTCCTAATCCCAGCCCTGCCAGCACCCCTATCCTGGGACCGTATTCACTAATCTGGTAGAACCTTGTCAGTGGCAGCAGGGCAAGTGTACCCCACCCTGTGGGAGTTGAGTTTCAGTGGGAGGTGAAGAACCCCACAGGCAGCTAGTGAATTAGGCAGCATGTATGTGCAGGAGCCAAAGTTTGAGGTGATAGGAAGGCCCTTGGAAGCCAGGGATGGAAACAGATTTTGCTTGTTTGCTGATTGGTCAACTATTCCTGGAGCACCTACTGCATGCCAATGAGTGACATGAACAGGGAGGACACCAGCCTTCCCTGTCCTCAAGGAGTTGACATTTTGGTGGGAAGATAGTGGGTAGGGACAGGGACACTGAGAGAGCATGTCAGGTTCCTTTGAAGAAGGGGACAGGTGGTTCCCTCATTGATCCAGAGCTGTCAATTAGGAGTGCTTTCTGCCAGCCCCTCCTGGGTGACCTAGTGTGTCTCTGCCAGAACTGCCAGTCTGAAGGTGGACAAAGAGTAGGTCTGGCTTCTGGATGGGCAGGAGCAGGAGGCAAAGGACCTCTGGGAGGGCCATGTGGAAGGAAAGAGCACACCTCAGACTCTGCTGCCCACCTCTCTCCCCAGGTCCATCTACTGCATCCTGGGCATCTGTTTGGACCAGTACGTCCACAATTTCTCAGCCTGATGATGCTGTCCACCTCAGTAAAGGCGTCTGCCAAACCCAGGCCCAGTGCCTCCAGTCATGGCGGGAGCACCTGAGCGCACTGAGGCTGAGACAGGAGGAGGAGGAGGCCTCCGGGGGTGGTGTTGGTGAGTGTGCCTTTGGAAGGCACACAAAAGGCAGTGAGGGTGGTAACATGTGCTCCTCTTGGATCTACAGAACCAGCTCCAGAGCAACATCAGGAAAACCCTCCAGAGGCAATGCCACCCTAGTGACCTCTCCAGAGCCAGAGCCGGATCCAAGCCCAGCTTTCACTGAACTTCAAGAGACAGAAGAACCACCTCCAGCATTTCAGCAACTCAACCAACTCGTGCTATGGCAGAGAGGGCACCCTCACGCCCATTTAGATGAAATGTTAAAAATTTATTTTCATGTTATATATGTGTATAATTTACTGTAATTTTTATATTTAGTAACATAGATTGTATTGTAGAGAACCTTTAATGAAATACTACTAAACATAACATTAATTTAGTTTCTATAAAATTTAACCCTATTAACCCTCAGAACTTTGAGCAAGTCTGTTTTTCTGGACCCTGAGCCACGCAGGGAGAACTGTCCTCAACTTCTCCACCTGCCCTTCCTGGACCCAGGACTCTGCTTCCCAGAAGATCTGGCTCCCTGCGCCCTGTTCCCAGACTCAGAGCTGGGTGACCAGAGGCCAAGAGCTGGCCTCCCATGGGGCATCCTGAGCCCCACATGGAGGCTAGTAGGCTCAGCCCTGGGCCTCCATGTTGATCCCAACACCACTCACTTGGGCTTCCAAATAAACTTTACCCTCAGAGAGCAAAAATAAAATAAAAAGACAGAAAGTGCAGGCTGCCCAGGAACAGTGACTGGACAAAATGATCACATATTTATTGTCTAGCTTTCTGGGCAGCATCCCTACCTTGGTCCCCACACACCCTCTGTGTTAATACAGAACATGTGCTACTAACCAACGTGGGTGGGACCAACCATGTCTCAGGTGAGCCCTGCCCCTCCACAGCACAGTGGCCACTCAGCCACCTGCTTGCTGTGAGTCTTTAAGTTACTGCATCTCTCTGAGTGTTTGTTTCTCTGATCATGGGGAATACTGAGGCCCAGCTCATAGGGTTATTGTAGGGACTTGGGGGAGGGTGTTTCCCCTGGAAAAAAGGCTCTCTGGGTGCTTAGATACTAGAGGGGTGGCTGGAGAGGCTGTGGTCGTCCTAATTGGCCATTTTCTCGTCTTCTTAAAGAAGCTTCTGCCTTATTTGTGATTCTCCTCAGGCCTCAGGCTAAGCTATTTTCTCTTGCGATAAGACATTGGAGATTCCATTAGGATCCCTGTCCTGGGTGAAGTCAGATTAGAAGCCCCAGGGGTGAGCAGGGGGACCCCAGGGTCACCCAGCTATCTGAGATGGGGCTGGTTTGGGCTCACTCAGTCAGCAAAAGCCCTGCCCCCAGGACTGCACTCCAGTGCTTCCTTCTAGTCAGGAGTGATTCAGTCACACTAGGCTGCACCGGCAGGTAGCGTCCACAGGACAGTCAATGTGAAGTATCGCTGCATTTTCTCATATTTTGAAGCAGAAAATGGATCCCTGGACCAGCAGAAAAGTGAGTTGGTTTTGGATCAGAGCCATAAGGAGTGTATAAGGATTGTGACTTGGAGAATGTGGCAACAACCTAGATTCCATGCCTTGTGGGATTTCTGCAAGAGCTCAGAGGTCTGAAGGCTTCTCCTAAAAAAAAAAAAAAAAAAAAAAAAAAAAAAAAAAAAAAAAAAAAAAAAAAAAGGGAGGGAGTCAAAGAGAGCTGTGCACATGGATTTGGGTGGTGTGGGTGAGTGGGAGGGGTGTGGCAGGACCACTCAGAGAAGAGCTCCCAGAGGCTGGGGTTAGGCAGGAGCACAGAGCCGCTCAGGTCAGTGCCCAGGGCCTGCAGGCTGGAGGACTTCCTGGGATGGGGGATTGAACTGGGACTTCAGTGATGGAGACCGGAGGTTCCCTGTTTTGGAAGCACACAAAGGGCAGTCATGGTGTAACATGTTCTCTTCTTGGTTCTCCAGAAGCAGCTCCAGAGCAAGATGAAGAAACACCTGAAGAGGAAACACCAAACTCCAGGCACAGCTGTCACTGAACTTCCAGATGTGGAATCACTGGCCCCATTTGTGCAACTCACCTCAGCTCCTGGTCGGCCTGTGGTCCTAGATCCTGGGCTACAGTGTGTGTCATCTGTCATGGCAGAGAGGGCTCCCTCCCTCCTTTATATGAAGTTTTAAAAATATTTGTGTTTTTCACATATATATTTATAACTTTACTGTGCTTTTCTTATGCTATCCAGTAACATATAATCTATTTTATTTTATTTTATTATTATTTTTTTAATAGAGATGATGTATTTGTTTTTTTTATATATTTTATTGACTTTTTAGAGAGGAAGAGAGAGGGATAGAGAGCTAGAAACATCGATGAGAGAGAACCATTGATCAGCTGCCTCTTGCACACCCCCTACTGGGGATGTGCCCGCAACCAAGGTACATGCCCCCGACCGGAATAGAACCCGTGACTCTTCAGTCCGAAGGCCGACGCTCTATCTACTGAGCCAAACCGGTTTCGGCCATATAATCTATTTTAAAGAAAATGTAATGAAATACTCTTAAATATAAATTTAATTTCGATTCTATAAAATTTAACTCTACAGTCCTTCAGAGCCTTGAGCAAGTCTGTTTCTTCTGGGCCTCCATGGTGTTACTATGAGTCACACATTGGGAATAAATAGTCTGTCAGTAGCCATCTGCTCTACCAATGTGACGTTCTTGAGGCCCAGAACAATGGGACTTCGGGGGAAATTGACTGATGAGCATTGGGGCAGGGAACCCACATTTTGTTTGAATTCATCTCCCACAGGCACATGGGCAAAGCCTGGTCTTAAGCGCCCTCTGGCGTCCACGTTGCAGAATGCTGTAGGGTTTAACCAGCAGCAAGCAGTTTCTGAACACTGACTGCCACCTGTTGGACAGGAACTCCACCCTGCTCCACTGGCACTGACTAGCATTCTGAGCATCTCCTAGATTGGCCCATAGCACTGAAGAGGGGACAGGGAATGTCCACACTTACCTCCTCCTCAGGCACCGCTTCCAAATCTCCTCTGGGGTCAGAGCCTCTCTCCACCCTCAACCCCTGAGCTCTGGTTCAGCTGGATTTTTCCCTGAGGCTCTTTCATCTCACCAGAGCCCAGTGCCATTCTTTCTCATGCCCCAAAGGCTGAAATACAATTATGGAGACTGCCTGGCTTCTCCTTTTATATCAGCCCTCTTCAGTGCTCCAAGCCACCCTGGAGAGAAGGGACTAACACCCTTCTAGGCACATTGCCCTGGACAAATGGGAATAAGTTTTGGATCAGGCAAACAGTCCATGCCCTCATGATGAGCACCTGTCTGGGCTGACACGGGCATTAAGGAAGTTCTAGTGGGTTGTGATGAGTCCTATGGTTGACCTGGTTCCATAAGCATTGAGAACATGAGCCCATGAGGAGATCACACACAAGGCTCTTTAGGATGGATTTCTTAAAGCAAACCAGAAGATGAATAAGGATTTGCCTACTCACTTTACCCTGATTTCTCATGCGGCATGGCAATTGAGGGAAGCATTGTGAGATTAAATAAAGGCTGGAGAAGTAAATGGAGGTTTGGTCTACCTTAGAGGCCATGGGCCTTTTTACATTTAGGATTGCTGGTAACAGTAGATGGGATGGACCAGAATTTGAACAAATACATTTTAACAAAAAAATGGTTTTAGAATGAGTTCTGTGGGCTGGAACTGCTAAGTACTAGAGAGCAGTGATGCTAATGTCTTTTCCATCACCATTCTCTTTGGAATACAGATCTATGAGGACAGTGACGTCATGTGATTCCCACAGCACAAATGGGCTTAGGGTGACAGGAAGAGGACATTTTTCTTTCTCTCTTTTTTTAAAATATATTTTATTGATTTTTCACAGAGAAGAAGGTAGAGAAATAGAGAGTTAGAAACAATGATGAGAGAAAGTCATCGATCAGCTGCCTCTTGCACGCCCCCCACCAGGGATGTGCTTGCAGCGAATGTACATGCCCTTGACCAGAATCGAACCTGGGACCCTTCAGTCCGCAGGCCGATGCTCTGTCCACTGAGCCAAACCGGTTTTGGCGAGGACATTTCTTTATGGAGAAGTATTTGTGTCCACTTCTAAAGAGTCTCCCTAATGAGAACTTGCCATTTCTAGTCTGTGGAGATATAGGATATTAACCAGGAAAGCTAGGCATTGAGAGACATTTCAGGCAGAGGGAAGAATTAGAAAAATGGAATTGAGTCAGGATACAATCAGGGATGAGGGGATGGGGTTTCAAGTACATCAAGATCATCAGGAGGTTGGTTCCCAGGACAGAAACAGGGATGGCTGAGCAGAGAGCAAGCCAGACACCAAGTCTGCGAGCCCTGGCATGGTGGTTCCTAGCAATGACCAGCAGTCCTGGTGAGGAGAAGAGAAGGGAAGCAAATGTTACTGAGTTTGAGAGCAGGTGGAATGAGAAGGGGAAGGGAATGGCAATAGTAAAGGGAGAGTGAGGTGTAGGCGGGGAGAAGTCAGACATGTCCTAAATGATGACAAGCTGCAGAGTATGGTGAGGACAGGATGTCCCTGAAGTGGAGGGAGGTGATGGTCTCAGCACTGAGGTGCTAAGGAATCAGTGAGGTAGGACATGGAGGAGGCAACTTCATTGACAAGTACCGAGTTTCCTGCAGGTGGGACAGAGGAGATTTTGGAGCCAGTTGCCTACTTTGTCCCAAAAGAATGTGGCCTGATTGAAGGGTTAGTAGGAGACTGTGGCAGAAGGTAGGAGTGACACACTGGGATGATGGAAGCAACAGAAGCATGATTGGAGGTGTCCCTGTGCATACAGGTGAGTGCTGACTTGTCTGCTGGCTCTACGGAGATAACTTGTGGGGAGAGCCAGTGCTGCTCAGGTAGCACCTGTGTCCTGATTGTTTCTGAAATCCTCAGCTAAGAGCACTCTTTATGATCTTGAAAAGTCCAATGGTAATGACATGACCCTTTCGATGACATCAAGGGACCGGTCATTTAGGATGCGCAGCATGAGCTCTCCACTCTTCCTCAGTGCCCTCTCCTCCCTGCTCCCCTTCAGTCCTGTCTGCTCAGTGGGAACCCCGAGGTTGTCTGGAATCCAGGCCTAGCTTTACTCTTCACACCTGGAGCACCATCAGCAAGTGGTTTCCTGAAACCTTCAGCTCCTGGCTTTTAACAAATCAGCTCAGCTCACAGGGTGACTCTCTCACCTAGAGGGGGACACCCACACAGTCTTAAATACACACAGATGCACACTGAGAGGACACAGCTCAGGAGCCCAGGACACAGGACTAGGGATCCAGGCCTCTCGGCACAGCTGAGTGTCTCATTCCCAGTGCCCCCGTGTCCCCAATGACCTCCACGGAGCCTCTGCTTCATTTATGCCCTCTCCCCTCTGTCCTCCGCAACATGCTGGGGCAGAAGCTGGCAGGCTGAGGCTTGTTGATACCTGGGCTCCTGCTCACTCACTGCAGTCCCTTGATTCTCAGATGTGGATTCAGACTTTGAAGGAACAGCATGGCTGGGGCCAGCAGAATGGTTTGTCCTGCTCACCCCAGGGACCTGGCATGGGGGCTGTAATAGGGAGCAGGGGCAGCTGTGGCCAAAAGGCCCTGCTGAGAGAGAGGGTCACTTATGCTGGAGACCAAGGGAGGGTGCCCTGCTGGCCTCTTCCTGGGTAACCCCCCGCTGCAAATCACACAATTAGATTCACCAAGAAGTGGCAGTTTTGACAGCAAATGTAGGCAAAGAAAAGCAGCAAAGAGGCCATATCTGGGAGAGGAGACACTTTATTGATACTCAGCGTCTCTGGAGGCCTCAGGTTGAGCTGGGATGACTGGCTTTTCCAAAAGGCTGCTGCTCCGTGGCTCCAATTGTGACAGTCCATTACTGTTCCCCAACCAAGGACAGAAACTCAGAACACTGAACATGCCTTCACTCTTGTTCCTTTCCTCAAAAATATGGGACAAGTCATTTTCTCAGAACAGCCCCACATCTAAGCTTAAGGTGACAGGGTGAATGGGCCCAGTTCCTCTGGGTTATGAAAGGGGCAAGAAGGGCAGTTGGCAGTGAGCAGAATTTCAGGCTCCAATAGGGAGGGAGAGGGACCAAGTCTGAACAGCCTCGTTTCTCTGTGGACAGAGCAGGCGCTGAGCTGAGGGTGGGTGGGCAGGATGATGGTGACTGTCAGAGAACTCAGGTTGCAGGACAGTTGCTGAGCCTGGATGTGAAGCCCCTTCAATCACACAGGTTTTTCTTCCCTTAAAGACCAAGATGCCTGCTGTGCCCCTGCAAGGCCTTAGGGGTTGCACCTGTGAAAAACTGACCTGCAGGTTCCTACCTCAGAAGACACACTTGTAGGGGGTATAGAACTCCCATGATCACACACCTCTAACCAGAGATGTGGAAGCAGCCAACCTGGTTCTGCTGAGATCTTCTGCCGGTCACTGTCCTCAGATCTCCCAGGTTTCAGAGTTTGTTCTGTGGTGTTATAAGAGAACCACTTGCTGCCCAAAGATCCTTATCACCAAGATGGGGGGACACGATTGACGGATGTCTCTAAAACATCACACGTAAGGTCAAAGACACTTTACAGAGATAGATCATATACATGGCTGGAGAAGGGGAGGTATGGATAGAGGTGCACACATGGTGGGACACATGGTTTTACATGTCTGTGTCACAGCTGTAAGTGACAGCTGCCAGGCAGTGGGTCATCTTATTTTTGTTACTTAAAGGGGATTTTCATAACCTTTCAAATTTAATTGAAGAAAAAAAATCAAATGAATATTCCTTAGAGAAATCCTTGAAGTTTATGAAGCACCTTCTGAAGAAGGCGAATTTGTCAAAGTTGAAAGTGGGTCAAGGTCATTGTCATGAGCTGCAAGTGCACTGCCCTCCAGTGGACCAGTGAGACATGGCACAAGTGTTGTGGGGCTCATGGTTCTGTCAGCAATACAAGCAGACACCAAACTGAGCTTTTGCCTGGGCTTGCCTTTAGACCAAAATAAATCAGTCAAAGTCAATATTTTGGGGTGCCTTCTAGTAAAAGTCATTGTCCGGTTATTTCACTCTAGGAAGACTCAGGCTTTATTCCAGGTCTGGCATTTCAGGGAGTCTGCATTAAGCTCCTGAGTCAGGCCCTGGGTTCCAGGACAGAAAAGCCAGACAAGGTCCCAGCCCTTGGACCCCAGGGCAGGGCCGGGGAAGTTTGGGGATAATGGGTCTACATCACAGTGCCATATGTCCGGTTGAAAAAAATTGTACATAAACCAAAGCATGTTGATGGAAGCCTTCTGATTAAACAATAAGCAGTTTAGAAGATTGGAACATAACTCTCAATCTATTTATAAATTTTTATCTAGATTTAAATACAAAGTTATTCTAATTATGGGGTCACCCTATATTCCCACTACCCATTCATTTAACATGAATATTATCCCTGACTTTTTTCTCCTTTACATCTCACCCAAAAAAGACATCAACATGTGGAAAGTGTTATCTATCTCTACATCATGGAATGAAATAGAGTCTGTTTATATCCTCTCATTTTTCATTTTTAAAATTTTCATTCCACCTGCATTAGATTTTCAAAAGGAAAAAGACACAGTAAAATGTACTAATTTAAAATACATTTAAATGTTTTCTGTAAGATCTGAAATATTGATCTAAAGATTTTCCCTCAGTCTCTTAACTGGTTTGTCTCAGTGGGTAGAGCGTCATGTCAGCCTGCGGACTGAAGGGTCCCAGGTTCGATTCCAGTCAAAGGCATGTAAGTTGGTTGCAGGCACATCCCCAGTAGGGGGTGTGCAGGAGGCAGCTGATTGATGTTTCTGACTCTCTATCCCTCATCCTTCATCTCTGTAAAAAATCAATAATATATACACTCACACACACACACACACACACACACACACACACAGTGTGTGTGTGTGTATGTGTATATATATATATATATATATATATATATATATATATATATATTTTTTTTTTTTTTTTAAATAAAGTTTTCCCCTCAATAAGTGAGCAGCTGTCCCAGTGCTATTAATTGCCAAAGGCTCTCCATAATGATCCACTCAGTCCCATGTGTCCTCAGCCCTGTTCCTCATGTCCAGCTCCCAAGGCCTGCTCACTCCAGCACCCGGTCCGCACTGCCTGAGAATCCTGTCCCCTTCTTATATTCTTTCCAACTGTTTCCTGATTTGTTTGCATATTTATGTTCGGATAAAATTTAGAGTAGTTTTTGTTTCCCAAAATCCTGTTATAATTTTTACTTCAAATAAGTAAATTTTAGATTAATTCAGGAGAATATGTGTCTTTGCAGTATTTTATCTTTCTATCCAGAAATCAGTAAGTCTGTGCATTTATGATAAAATGGAGAAACAGACCATTGGAAGGCCCTGGGCAATTCCTGTTAACATCTTACTGCTTTAGATTATTTTGTTGATGTCACACTTTGTATTTCCACCTGATGATTGTTTACATACATGTCCTATACCATAAAGAGCTAATATGCTAATTAGACCAAACAGAGGAATGACTGTCCGGATGACATTACGGATGAAGCCGCGGCTCTGAGGGCCGGCCAGTGCTGTGAGCAGCGGCAAGGGCCAAGCTCCTTGCACAAATTTTGTGCATCGGGCCTCTAGTGTATTTATAATAGCAATGGGCAATATATATTGAGTGCCCACCACATGCAACTCTTTATGTTAAGTACTTTATTATTGAATTTTATTCTTGCAACTCATCTTTCACGTGAAAAAAAAAAGACTTAAAGAACTCAGCTAACAAGCATGAGGTTTCAATGCAAGTGGCAGTGCCATTCTTCTCACTAAAATTTTTTTAGTTAATTCTCTCCCAAGGATAAGTTTCCTTTGGTTTTAAGAGAGAGTGCAAGGGAGGGAGGAAGACACACAGAGAGAAACATTGATGTGAGAAAGAGAGACATTGATTGACTGCCTACTACACTTGCCCAGACCAGGGCCAAGGATCTAGCCTACAACTGAGCAGGAACAGCTTTCGGGGCAGCAGATAACCTGGAGGTCCTGCTGTGATCACACTCCAGGGCAGGGCAGGTCATTGGAGATGGGCTTCCAGAGGGTTCACTTATCTGATGGGAGTCCTAGCCCTCAGGCTGTCACATATTTTCTTCACCAGTGGAGGTCTCAGCAGATCACAATGTGTGCATGTCTGGAGTGGAGGGTAAGAAGGGCAGAGAGCTTACAAAAACAGGGCTCTGAGCCTTTCCCCTGGTGACTGGGAACTGTCTTTACAGAGCTCCGCACAGGAGAATGGACTGGAGCTGACATATGGGGTCCTCAACTGCATGCCCCTGCAGGAGGCACAGATACCTGATATACCCACAAGTATGCAGCATGACCTCAGGGTGAGTGTAGATGCCCAGTTGACCCAAACTCAGAACCCCAGGAAGTCAACGGGACCCGGGTACCAGAAGGCTCCCTGCTACTCCCCGGAGATCCCTCCAAGCATCCAGTTTTTAAAGGAATCTGGGTCCCCATCTCCTCCAGGTCAGGAGCTAGGGTCTCCCTGGGCTGCACATAGTACCAGGATGGAAATGGTTTATCACGGTGATCCATGTCTTCATTGCTATGGGACCTGGACCTTATCCCCTTCTGTTGCCATGACAACAGAGCAATCCTGAGCATACTACATGTCCTAATATCTAGACCCTCCACCAAAGGAAAAGCCTCTGTGTCTCATCTTACATTGGGATGTTTTATCAGGAATCACACGGGTGACACTGTTAATAAAACATGTGCTGTCTGTCCCCTGCTAAGAAAATGATCTAAGATACGAATGTGTTTCATATTCCTCACCTCCAATTCTACTTTTCCTGCCCTTATCAATGTGAAAAACTTTCAAAGCTGTGAAAAAGTTTTGTGTGTTTATTTGAACCAAAGTGTCGACAATGCGGGCGAGCAAAATCTCAATGGGTTGACATGATGCACGGGAGAATGACAATTTTGCGCCTTATGTTATAAATTATAAGCAAAGTACAGACTTATATGGGTCACATGAAATCCATGGGTGATAGATTAGGGAGAGAGGAGAAAGCAAAGTGTAGAAACTTCTGTGATTGGATAAACGGTAAAATGATAGGTACATACTTCTTTTCCATATGTGAATGTTATAGGACGGTTTCAAGTTGACAATGAACTCAATAACAAGAAAGGGATATGTGGTCTCTGCAGGGCACAGAGTGGTGCCTGTGCTTGAGTTGTCCAAAAAAGGAAAATTCCTTTGATCATCCAAAGATATGTTATCATAGATGCAAAAAGGCAGTACACAGGCTCAGTTAAGGTAAAGATTGCCCTTTGTCAGGGAAGATGCCAGACTACAACATGACTACCCACCATGAGCGCCTTTTAGTTAAGATTTTCATTTCAGACCATCCTTTGTAATTACTTAAGGTCTCTGAATTGCAAGAACTCCACACAGGACTTCCCTGAACTAGTCAGGTTAGCATGGGGCCACTTTTCATCCACACATCCTCCTTTTGTTCATAAATCAATACACATTATGCATTGGTGATCAGTGTTAGTGCTTTGTTTTGCTGAACAATGGATCATAGGGGATGAGGCAACACCTTAAATAAACTCAAATGCTATTCAAGGTGGAATTTTTATTATTTAAAATAAAAGGCAGGTGAATGGGAGGCCATAAGATCCTATATGTCTTTGTTAAAAAAATATTCTGAATCAATTTTAAATTTTGAGCTACCATGAGCAGAGTCCTTTTGCTGCTTGTCTTAAGTTTTGATATTTTGCATCTAGTATAACATTTACATACCAGGAACAAAAGCAACAGTATTAAAGCAGTAACACCATTTAGGAATAGAAAATGTCTAGTGTTAGACTGAGGGGAATAAGCATCCCAGACAACTAAAAATCACTTTACATGTATTATCATAATTGTTTATTAAGCTAATTATATGTTTTCCTTTTTCATCCAGTGTCACTTGTACTTATGCTATGTTTGGCCATAAGACTCGCTACTCTTTCATTATCATAACTGATCATCAGAATATCATTGTCTAGTAGGAGGGAAAAATTAGCAGGTATCCAAATTCATCTTTTCATGTGTAATAAGGGAGCGGCCTGGGGAAATATATATTGTTTCCATTAGGAAACCATATAGAGGATAATAATAATATAAAATCATTTGATGTACATTCAATCAATAACAATGAAGTGATATAAGAACAAGGTCTGAGCAGCAGTAATTTGTGAGCGTCCAGGCCTTGTTGACTTCTTGGGCTAGCTGTAAGTCCCCATGGCCAGTGGTTTCTCATCCTTGAAAAGTCTTCAGTCTTCATGGTGGATGGAGGCCAGTGTCAGAGACAGATGTCCATTTGTGGTTACTCACCTGATAAGGAATGTCCCTTTTAACATGTTGGAGAGAGTCTTTAATTAATGTCTTTATCAATAATAAAAAATCGCCTGTTGTAAGTTTTGGTCTTTGAAGTCTGTCTCTTGGGAGTTCTGTGAAATGAATGTCACTATCATTACCTATAACCTTCTTACTGAGTCATTGATAGTAATGTAGAATGTCTGCTTTTAGTTTTCCTTATATGTGGAAAACAAAAGGATTTAAAAATCAGCAATATTTTAAACAGAGTCATACAAACAATAATCATATTTACTTCATTTAGTCCTACACCCATTTTTTGTTTATTTTGATTATTTGCCAATATTTTCATGAATGCAGTTATGACTTAGAGTTCTATATATTTTCATTCAGTTCAAATATATGACCTCCTTAGAAATCTGTAATTTAGAGTAAGTCAGTATCCTTATCATGGATTTTTCTAAAGATATAACATTTGAAAATGCATTAGAGTAAAACAATAACTATCTATGAATGACAAAACAAAGTGGCATGGTTATAGATTTGATTATAATGCTATTGATAAAAAAAACTTTGCTTCTTTAGGAAGCTATATCATTTTTAAGACAATAATTTTTGTAAAATAATAATTACTACAAAATGAGAGATAAAATTATAATATATATATGTACATACATATTTAGATTCAATACACAGTTTCAATATAGAAAGAACAAATAATATGTAAGATTTTAAAACATTGTCCAAAGCTTCTTGTATTGAGCATTGGAAATAATTCATAAACTTTCAATGTTTGCACCACAAATATCTCTAGTCCCACTGCCAGATGTCCTCATAGGGAACCATCCCTCTTGGCTGGACTGGGGTCACTGACAAGTCATCTGTTACACCTGAGAGTTTCCTATTTGAACTTTTCTTTGAATCTTGGTAACTCCCTCATACGGCAGGTTGAAATCTTTATAACATCCATTTTAATAGAAGCATATGTACACAAATAGAAGTCATTTTTATTTTTAATTGAGCAAAATTTCCCATGTAATTTCAAGCATATAAAATAGGCCTAATTTAGTTTAAAAACATTCCTTTAATAAGGATAGAAAATAAATCCTAAAGGTATCCTACCGCCTATTGGAATTAACTCAAAGCCATCTTTTGTTCAAAAAGCTTCTTAAAATGGAAACTTTTGGAAGGTTGCAAACATACATACACAAAAGCTTATGGCCTAAACTTTTTGTAAATCTAAATAAAGCAAACACAGACTATGGTAATAATTCTAGAAGACATTACTCACACTTAAAAACAGTTTTAATATTATTTTGTCCACACTACAGAATTTGCCTTAAATTACATAAGTATTTAATCTTTTTAGGTAAATAAAAGATAATATGCTAGTAATGCCATGTGGAAAATAAAAATTCACCACACATAACAAATAGATTAATACATATCACATAAAGACTATACACATAATTTGAATTACTAATTTTTACAGAGAAAATGCAAGAATTTTTTAATATAAAACTTTCACAAAATTTTATAGCCTATACTCCCTTTTACAAACTCTTCCTCAATTTTAACAAATCTTCTTACCCATTCAGAAATAACTATTCTTAGAGAAACTTTCATTTGCCCTTTTCCTTCAAATAGGACTCTCCATACTTCAAGCCTTCTTTTATCACAACTATATAATGGCTTCCAACTTAACTGGAACTTTTAACTCTTAGGAGCCTTAATTTCCAATGATAAGCACAAAAGTGAACAACCAGTATTCCTTAGATTGACATTGATGAACATATTTTATGTATTTATTTATTTATTTGGTATTTATTTATTTATTTATTGGCTTCCAAAGGGGATTTTAAGGTCAAAAGGAGTTTGGGGTGTGCCCAGATCCTATTCATCAAAATCTGGGTAAGCTCCTTATTTTTGGTACTAAGATTTAGCGAGTGGAGACCTGGGTGAGTCAAGGTGCTATTTGTTCCTCATTCCAAGCACGTGGAATTAGAAATCAGTACTGATAAGAGAATTCTGCCAGTGCTCTCGGGCTCTGATAAGAATTAAAAAATGTCCATGTGTCTTCTCAGGTGGCTCTCTACATCTCACCCTTTTTTACTAATTAAAATAAAATTTAAACATTAATAATAGGGTTCAAAAATTAAAAACACTTGCAAACAATGCCAATGAAAAAATTAAATTACATACATGTTATTTTCACTGATTTCATATAAAAGAAAGAAAAAAATACAAACCTCACCAATCGGGTGAATTGGGGCAGATTTGATTAACAAAATATATATATATATATATGTTGTTCCATAACATTTCCTAGTTGAAAGGAAACAGATTTTGATTAAAAAGCAGACATTTGTACAGAAGCTTTAGTCCAATGCAGAAAGCAATTAGATGGGTGCGGTTAAGATCAAGTAAAGTAGCCCCAGTAACTACAGGGATCTTGGTGACTTCCCTTTTTATGATAATTTCAAATTCTCCCAAACTATCAGTGAGTAGGGGAAACACTCTTGGAGCAACCCAATGCTTGTTTGTGTTTGTTTACTTTTTCTAAATCCTATTTCAGTTTCCTATCATCCTTAAAGTGGGCAAACTTCTCTACAGGAGTTTTCTTACAACCTCATTTAGTAATTCTGTTGCTTTTGTTCCCAGAAACTAGGAGTATATTAATTGGAATAGGTTAGAATAGCCAGGATTGCATGTTCTAACAGCTAAATTTCTTTGTGAATCAGTCAGGGCCATAGAGAAAATCCAGAACAATGGCTGGTTCCGCTCTGGCTGAGAGCAGCTTCTCTCCAAAGGGAGCTGGTGGAATTCCTGTCCTCATTTTCCCTTAAGTCAGTAGGGAGGGGCAGTGGAGGGGACAGAAGGGGAAGGAAGTAGGGGAGGGAAAGAACAAGTCTGGACAAGGAAACTCAGAGAGCAAAAGATGTAGTGGACTTGCTATAGAAGGGGGATGGGTGTTAGCATTTATTAGCTTCAGGAGAGTTCAGAGATAATCTCTGAAATTTCCTATTTATTTTTTAATGAGAAATTATCTGTGCTTCTCCTTAGAAGCTTCTGATTCCCAAATCAAGGTATGCATCCTATTCAATCATTTTCATTTTGGGGCAAGAATTTTTCTAGTGTTATTTTTTCCTGCAAAAAATTAATTTATTTTGGCCATTTTTTAAGTTGATATTTTGTAGTTAAATCTTCCCATCTGTAAAGCATTTGCAAGAAAAGGCTTCCTATCAGGAATATTAATGAGGGCTGGAGTCTGGGAGTTCCCAGCCTTGGAGGCACAGTTTCCCATGTTAATTATAGGTGTATTTCTTGTTGTTGTTTTATATCTTCAGAGTCTAAGCAAATTTTCTAGCGATGTTATGGAGTGGGTCAAAGTGTGCAGCTCTGGCTCCATGATGCTCACACCCTTGAGTCTCATTCATCCCTCTCATGTGCCTCAGCTTCTCTCCCAGCTATCCAAGGCAACCTGAAGGCCTCTAGCCAGTTTGGCTCAGTGGGTAGAATGCAGGCCCTTAGAGGTCCTGGGTTTGATTCCAGGTGAAAAGCATGTACTTACCTGGCTTGCAGATCCCCAGCCCTTACTGGAACGTGTAGCAGAGGCAACCAATCTATATGTCTCTCTCATTCTCTCTCTCTGTATTTCCTCCTCACTCCTCTCTCTCTAAGCCCATGGGAAAAATATACTCCAGTGAGGACAAATAAATAAATAAAAATAAGAACCAGAGGAAGGGCAAGGAACACTGGTGGACCATACCCTATGGGCTCTCCCCCGGAAGACCCAGGCAGTTGAATTACAGTTGAGTTGGAATTTCCCTATGGAGCTCCTGCTTGGCGTGAGGAATCATCTCTGACAACTCGGCAAAGATTCTTAGTGCTTAAGTAAAGCTGAGATCCACATCAAAGGAGGATGTAGCCCTTATATAGTGAAGGTTATTTTGCTCAAACTCTCAGAAAGCAAATCAAAATGAAAACCCAGAATTAAAAACCAGCCAACAATGTTTCCTCTTATTTCTCCTTAGCAGTGGTTCTGTCAACCCTTAACCTTAGTTCCACCTTGAGGATTTAAAAATACAGCTCAAATATAGTCAGACTATCTACCATAAGCAAAGGAATATTCTGACCCAAGAGACAACTTAGCCAAATTCACCTGACAGGCAGGGAGCTGGCGGGCCCAATGGGCCCTTTGTTAGGTCTGAGCACCGGGTCTGGGCCTGCAGGTTGGTCCTGATGAGCTTCTTTGGAGTCCTGCCGCAGGAAGACAAGTAAGTATCAATGTAAGCAGCATTCATCCCTGTGCAGAGTTTTTGTGAGTTTATTGGAGCCCAACTGTCAAGAATTACACAAAAACAAAATCTCAATGTATTGAGGTAGTGCTCCAGAGAATGGCAGTATTGCATCTTATTTTATAGATTATAATAAAAAGTGGAGATGTATGTGGGTTACTTGGAATCCATTGCTTAGGGAGGCAGGAGAAAGCAAAGCAGGGAAATCTCTGGGATTAGATAAAAAGTAAAACGATAGACACATGCCTCTCTTATACAGGTGCCTACAAGCTAGTTAGCAGTCTGCAAAGAACTCAATAGCAGTGAGCAGATCTGTGGTCTCTGCAGAGCGTAGAGCAGTGCCTGCACTTGGAGGTGTCCAGAAAAAGGAAAATTCCTTTGACATTACAAAGGTGTGTTATTATAGATGCCAAAAGATAAGAGACATGCTCAGTGAAGGTAAAGATTGACCTTTGTCAGGGAAGACACTGTCCTACCACATGACCACACACCATAAACTGCTTTTAGATAACAAGTTTTAATTTCAGGCCAACTTTGTGGTTAATTTAGGTCTCTGAGTTTGAAAGGCCACCATGCAGGCCTTACCTGTGCTAGTCTCAGTCAAGCATGTGACCGTTTTTCATCCACTCTCTCCTTGAATCACTGTGTTCCTCCTCTTGCCACCAATCATGTCCATCCTCTGTCCCACCACAGGGGGAGAAACCATCAGGTACCTGTATGCTGCAAGCAGCTGCAGCTTCCTCATCACCTGCTGGCCTGGCCTGCTCGCCCACCGTGCTCAACACCCCAGTGCCCATGAACCTCTACTCTACCTGGGAGGTGGACTGCTCCAGCCCCATCTGCGTGCTCAGGCTGTGCAGCCTGACTTTAAAGAAGCTGGTGATCTTGAAGGAGCTGGAGAAGGAGCCCATTGCCATGGTGATAGCAGTGCAGATGCAGGGCTCCAAGGGCATCTTGAGATCCCATGAAATTGTGCTGCCCACTAGTCGACAAATGGAGACCGACCTGGCGCTGACTTTCTCCCTGCAGTACCCACACTTCCTCAAGGGAGAAGGAAACAAGCTCCAGATCATGCTGTAGCAGAGGAAGTGCAATAACAACCAGATCATCCTGGGCTACAAGACACTGGCCACAGGTGCCATCCACATGGCTGAGGTGTTGCAGCAACCCTCCGAGGGTGGCCTGGTGCTGAGCCTCAGCAGAAGCATCCAGAAGTCCTCCATCAGAGAGGCTGAGATCTGGATTTCCTTCCTATCCAGTCAGCCCATCAACTATTGTACAAGGACGACACTATGCAGACCAGCCCCAAGGCCAAGCCCACAAATAACTATACTGAGGGGAAATCTGAAAGCTTCTCTGGGCTGGAGGCCAGCTACAATGTGACACCCAGGCAGGACCTGGAGGAAGATGACTTTGACCTGAGTCAGCCCAAGAAGCAGCAGCGATGCATTCAACGAAACTTGAAGCAGAAAGTCATGGTGCTGCTTCCCAGGTCCAACATGACAGAAGAGGTCCTAGACTCAGATCAGGACCCTGCAGAGCACGTCCCCGAGGTGGAAGAGGACTTGGACCTTCTGTATGACAACCTTGATAATCCCCGCGACAGTGGCTCAGATGTGGAGGATGATGGCATCATCCATAGCAACACCAAGACCAAGACCAGACAATACTTTGAAGGCCTGGCACACTGCAGCTGGCAGATGGAGATGACGAGCATACACAGTGCCCGGAGGCAGAAGGAGTCTCCTTGGCTGACCAACATGACCGTGAAGGCCCAGGGCACGGGCAGCAAGCTGTTCAGTGGCAGTGTCTCTGACTTGACGGTCTACAGCACCCCTGCCATCAAGGTGGACAAGACCTGTGTCTTCTCCCTATCGAGCCAGCCTGTCAACCATCTGGATAGAGCTATGCCAGCGGCACCAAGGCAAATAACTTTTCTGAAGGAGACCCTGAGATTGTCTTCTCTGAGCTGGAGTTCAGCTACAATGCTTCTCACAGACATGACCTAGACAAGAAGCCGATAAGAAGAAGGAGGCCCATGACCAGGCAACAGAACTATCAGCAGAAAGTCAAAGCCTGGCTGCATAGGTACCAAATGACGGAGGAGGTCCTGGACACAAAGAAGGACCCTGAAGTGCAATTTCCAGATGTGGACAAGGATGTGGCTGATCTGTTTTACAGGCTGGTGAACCCCAGTGAGAGTAGCTCAGATAAGGAGGATGATGACCATCTCCTAACCCCTCCCATGCCTGAGCTTATGGCATACTCTGAAGGCCTGTCAAATGGCCAAGATATGGAGGAGGATGACGGAGTCCTAGGCACCCGCAAGCCCAGGCCCAAACTCAGGTCATACTGTGAAAGCGTGTCAAGTGACAGCGGCTCTGACTGGGTGGCCCACAGCATGCCCAACCCTGGGGAGCAGCAGGCACAGCCTGAGGACAGCCCAGAGGCAGAGACCTCTGCCCAGGACAAGCTCACTAAGAAGCTGCCACCCAGCAGGCGCACCACCAAGACCAAGTCTCTGGTCTTCCCTTCCAGCTGCTCCAAGGGGAAGCAGCCGCCTGCCAGAGCCGGTGCAGGTCCTTGAATGAGTCGTCTAACAGCCTGATCGAGGAGAGCTGCCCAGTCCCACAGAGCCACCTGCAGGTCGTCAGGAAGACCGTGTGCGATCAACTGAACAACATCCTCATCTCCAATGACTGTCTGCCCAGGAACATCATCCTCATCAGCACCTTGGACAGGCAGGGGCAGTACCTGTCGGACGTCCTGCAGCAGCACACGCTGCCCATCGTGCACACCTGCTCCATGGTGGATGTCCAGGAGGCCTTCAGCTTCATCATCTCCTGGATACAAAGATACTGCGACTGCAATACCCTGGCCCCGATGCCAGTGAAGATCGCAGTGGCGGGGGCTCAGCCCTACTTCAGCACCGTGCTGCGGGTCTTTGTGGAGCAGCTGTCCCACAAGAACCCTGACTGGCTGGGCTACATGCGCTTCCTGGTCATCCCGCTGGGTCTGCACCCTGTGGCCAGCTACCTGGGCTCTGTGGATCAACGCTACAACAACCTCTTCCAGGACCTGGCCTGGCAGGACATGCTCAACCATCTGGAGGCCCAGAGTTCTGTGCAGAACATTGTGTCAAGAATCACAGAGTACATCAGAGGAGCCAACTGTATCGACCAGCTGCCCATCCCAGAGGCCATGCTCATCTCTATGCCGAAGAGCCTGAGCAAGATGTCCTCACAGGAGTTCATTCCCTTTGTGGGGGCAGTGAAAGTTGAAATAGTGGAACCAACTTCAGCCATGTCAAGAGTCACAGATGATGCGGTCCCCTCATGCTCCTACATGCCTTTGTCCCCCGCCAGGGAGGCCTCACACAACTCAACTTTCTCCTCATCAGTCAGTGGAGGCCTACCTTCCTCCATCCAGGGTGTCAGAGCTGAGCTGATGGAGCTACAGATGGATTATTGGATGGCAGCCCAGCCCACAAATAGGAAGAGAAATGGGAAGAAGGAAGACCTGCCTACCAACAGAAACACACTCCAGTGCACCTTCCAGTCTTTCCAGGTCAGCAGGCTGCCCAGCAGTGGTGAGGAGGCAGGCACACCCTCAATGTCCATGACTGTGGTCACCAAGGAGAATAAAAAGAAGGTGATGTTATTGCCCAAGAAAGACAAGGGCAAGGCCTTGGAGTCCAAAAGCCAGTGCATCCAGGGCATTGGCCGCTTGGTCTGCTCAGCTAAGAACCAGGAGAACAGGCAGCGGGTCCTCATTGATGGCGTGGAGTGGAACGACGTGAAGTTCTTCCAGCTGGCAGCCCAGTGGTCCTCCCACGTCAAGCACCTCCCCATCGGCATCTTCGGACACTCCAATTCCACCTTCTAGCCCTGCCCCTCCCCCTGCCCTTAACCCTGCCTGGGCCTAGCCCAGAAGGGCCCTGCTGCTTTTCTGTTAACAGTTCAGTTTGCTATATACAGTCCCTGGAAACACAGAGAAACTGTTTTAAGTTAGAATGTGTTGTTCACAGCCTGGAACCTAAGAGGGTTTCCGCCACTGGGACCCCCAAATGCTTTGTGTAATAACCAGAACACTCCTGCAAGTGGGAGGTCATGTGGGCACTGTTGAACTGGAGCATCGTGGAAGGTGTGTTTTAGCCTCAGGATCCCCACCATTTTCAGTGAGAAGGGTTCTGGCCTTGGAGACCTATCTTTCCTGGAAACCAGGGCCCTGCTTCACCCTAGAATTTTGCTGCAGCCTGTGCCCAGACTCAGAGCTGGGCTGCCAGAGGCAAAGAGCTGGCCTCTCATTGGGGCATCCTGAGCAAAACACGGGGTCCAGCCGGCCAGGCTTGAACCCCAGCTGCCAACCAGCCAAGTAGCCCCAGCACCGTCCTCTTATGGTTCCCAATGAACTCCTGCCTCATGGAATAAAATAACAAAAGAAGAGCTTCATGGTGTAGACCCACAGGCACACGGGCTGGACAAACCAGTGCCCTCCTTCCTGGGCAGCGACCCCCCTTCTTCCCCACCTCTTCATGAGATCACAGAAGGTTCGCTGCCATGCAACAGGTGTTGGACCAGCTATTGACAAGCTGAGCAACCTGCCTCTCCACAACACGGTGATCATTTGGTCACTTGCTCACTGTGACCTCTCAGATCGCTGCATCCCTCTGAGTGTTTGTTTCTAAGAACATGAGGTGAGTCAAGGAGCATCTTCATGGGATTTTTGTAGGGACCTTGCAGGGTGTTCCCCTAAAGCTTTCTCTGGGTGCCTGGACAGTGGATAGGCCTGCAGGAGGGGCTGTGGCTGTGCTAGTTGGTCATTTTTCTTCCTCATATGTGAATCTTCTCTGGGCCTTGGGCTAAGCTCTTTCCTCATGTCATAAAGGGACTGGAGATTCTGTTATTGGTCTCTGTCTTGGGTGAAGCCAGAACAGAAACCCCAGGGGTGAGCAGTGGGGCCCAGGCTCTCCCAGCTATCTGTGGTGGGGCTGGTTTGGGCTCACTCATTCAGCAAATATATTGGAAGTCTGCCAGTTACCGACATGTGTCTAGGCACTGACCATAATCCAGTGCACAGAGCAGACCCCGCGACTGCACTCCAAAGTTTCCTTCTAGTCGGGAGCGATTAAGTCACACTAGACTGTACAGGCTCATTGTGTCCATGGGACAGCCGATGTGACGTCCTCCTGGCCTCCTCTCCCTGTGGCTGCATCTTCCCAGACCGTGAAGAGGAAGGTGAACCTCTGTTCCAGCAGAAAACGTGAGTCAGTTTTGGGTCAGAGCCAGGAGGGGGAGTATGGGGAGTGTGAATTCAAGGTGCTGGCAAACCCTGGATCTCACACATGGTGTGATTTCTGCAAGAGGGCAGAGGTCTAAGGGCTTCTCCTAGAAAAAAAGGGAAGGAGTCAAAGAGAGTTGTGCATGTGGATATGTGTGGTGTGGGAGAACAGTGCGAGCTCAGAGAGAAAGTCAGACCCTCAGAAAATTCATACCCTTCCGCTCCTAATCCCAGCCCTGCCAGCACCCCTATCCTGGGAAGGTGTTCACTAATCTGGTAGAACCTTCTCAATGGCAGCTAGGCAAGTGTACCCCACCCTGTGGGAGTTGAGTTTCAGTGGGAGGTGAAGAACCCCACAGGCAGCTAGTGAATTAGGCAGCATGTAGGTGCAGCAGCCAAAGTTTGAGGTGACAGGAAGGCCCTTGGAAGCCAGGGATGGAAACAGAGTTTGTTTGTTTGCTATTGGTCAGCTATTCCTGGAGCACCTACTGTGTGCCAATGAGTGACATGAACAGGGAGGACACCAGCCTTCCCTGTCCTCATGGAGTTGACATTTTGGTGGTAAGATAGTGGGTAGGGACAGGGACACTGAGGGAGCATGTCAGGTTCCTTTGAAGAAGGGGACAGGTGGTTCCCTCATTGATCCAGAGCTGTCAGTTAGGAGTGCTTTCTGCCAGCCCCTCCTGGGTGACCAGGCGCGTCTCTGCCAGAACTGCCAGTCTAAAGGTGGACAAAGAGTAGGTCTGGCTTCTGGATGGGCAGGAGCAGGAGGCAAAGGACCTCTGGGAGGGCCATGTGGAAGGAAAGAGCACACCTCAGACTCTGCTGCCCACCTCTCTTTCTCCAGGTCAATCTATTGCATCCTGGGCATCTGGCTGGACTAGTACCTGCACAATTTCCCAGCCTGATGATGCTGTCCACCTCAGAAAAGCCAACTGCCAAACCCAGGCCCAGTGCCTCCAGTAATGGCAAGAGCACCTGAGCCCACTGACACTGAGACAGGAGGACGAGGAGGACTCCGGGGGTGGTGTGGGTGAGTGTGCCTTTGGGAGGCACACAAAAGGCAGTGAGGGTGGTAACATGTGCTCCTCTTGGATCTACAGAACCAGCTCCAGAGCAACATCGGGAAAACCCTCCAGAGGCAACGCCACCCGAATGACCTCTCCAGAGCCAGAGCCGGATCCAAGCCCAGCTTTCACTGAACTTCAAGAGACAGAAGAACCACCTGCAGCATTTCAGCAACTCAACCAACTCGTGCCATGGCAGAGAGGGCACCCTCACCCCCATTTCGATGAAATGTTAAAAATTTATTTTCATGTTATATATGTGTATAATTTACTGTAATTTTTATATTTAGTAACATAAATTGTATTGCAGAGAACCTTTAATGAAATACTACTAAACATAACATTAATTTAGATTCTATAAAATTTAACCCTATTAACCCTCTGAACCTTGAGCAAGTCTGTTTTTCTGGACCCTGACCCATGCAGGGAGAACTGTCCTCACCTTCTCCACCTGCCCTTCCTGGAGCCAGGACTTTGCTTCCCAGGGCATCTGGCTCCCTGCACCCTGTCCCCAGACTCAGAGCTGGGAGGCCAGAGACCAAGGGCTGGCCTCCAAGGGGCATCCTGAGCCCAGTAGGCTCAGCCCTGGGCCTCCATGTTGACCCCAACACCACTCACTTGGCTTCCAAATAAACTTGACCCTCAGAGAGCAGAAATAAAATAAAAAGACAGACAGTACAGGCTGCCCAGGAAAGTGACTAGACAAAATGATCACATACTTAGTGTCTGGCTTTCTGGGCAGCATCCCCAACTTGGTCCCCGCCCACCCTCTGTATTAATACAGAACATGTGCTACTAACCAACATGAGTGGGACCAACCATGTCCCAGGTGAGCCCTGCCCCTCCCCAGCACAGTGGCCACTCAGCCACCTGCTTGCTGTGAGTCTTCAGGTCACTGCATCTCTCTCCATGTTTGTTTCTCTTACCATGGGGAATACTGAGGCCCAGCTCATAGGGTTATTGTAGGGACTTGGGGGAGGGGGTTTCCCCTGGAAAAAAGGCTCTCTGGGTGCGTAGATACTAGAGAGGTGGCTGGAGATGCTGTGGTTGTCCTAATTGGCCATTTTCTCTTCTTCTTAAAGAAGCTTCTGCCTTATTTGTGATTCTCCTCAGGCCTCAGGCTAAGCTATTTTCTCTGTGATAAAGACATTTGAGATTCCATTAGGTTCCGTCCTGGGTGAAGCCAGATTAGAAATCCCAGGGTCACCCAGCTATCTGAGATGGGGCTGGTTTGGGCTCATTCAGTCAGCACATGCCCTGCCCCCAGGACTGCACTCCAGTGCTTCCTTCTAGTCAGGAGTGATTCAGTCACAGTAGGCTTCACAGGCAGGTAGCGTCCACAGGACAGTATTGCTGCATTTTCTCATATTTTGAAGCAGAAAATGGATCTCTGGACCAGCAGAAAAAGTGAGTTGGCTTTGGATCAGAGCCTTCAGGGGAGTATAAGGACTGTGACTTGGAGAAGTTGGCAACACGCTAGATTCTATGCCTTGTGGGATTTCTGCAAGAGGTCAGAGTTCTGAAGGCTTCTCCTAGAAAAAAGGGATGGAGTCAAAGAGAGCTGTGCATGTGGACTTGGGTGGTGTGGGTGAGTGGGGAGAGGATGGGGCTGGACCACTCAGAGAAGAGTTCCCAGAGGCTGGTGTTAGGCAGGAGCACAGAGCCACTCAAGTCAGTGCCCAGGGACTGCAGTCTGGAGGTCTTCCTGGGGTTGGGGCTTGAACTGGGACTTCAGTGATGGAGACGGGAGGTTCCCTGTCTTGGAAGCACACAAAGGGCAGTCATAGTGTAACATGTTCTCTTCCTGGTTCTCCAGAAGCAGCTCCAGAGCAAGATCAAGAAACACCTGGAGGACGGGGAAACCTTGCCATCTTGAGAGGAAGATAGGATCGTGTCAGAGGCCTGAATATCCACAGCCGCAGCGACCACCAAGCATCTGTGACCCCCAGAACGCGGATCCCAGGCAGTGCCAACACCTGCCCTCACAGGATTGCCCCACTGCTCAGCGAAAAGGTCAGATTTCGCGGGGAGAGGGTGGAGAGCGCTCACGGCGAAAACAAAAAGCCTGCGTGCACAGAGCGCGCTCTCGGAAGCTGGAGGACAACGGCAGTGATTACAAGTAGAAGCCCCCGCTGTTGGGCGGTTGTCACCCTTGAAAGTGGACGGGGCTCCTAACAGGGGAGATATCTAAAGAGCAACACATTTGAATCCGGCTCGGAGGGATATCAGAGAGTTGCGGGAGATTGCAGTTGCTTGGACCTGCCCCCTCCCCCCCTCTGTAGTTCTAGCTTCAGAGAGGACGGGGGGGGGGGGGGGGGGGGGGGGGGGGGGGGGGGGAAGCTGGAGAGGCTAGAGTCTGGAAGTCAACCTAGAAACACTGCCCCCAGAGGCTAATTCACAAATTGACTCTAGTGTAATAAAAACAAAGCAAAATCTGCCTAAAAATCAGGACTGGATCATAACAATAGAGGAAGCGAATGACCTTCATTACTGCAAATTTTAATTAAATTTTTTAAATTTTATTATTATTTTTTTAATTTTTTAATTTTTGTTTTTTATTTTTGTTTTCATTATTTGCAATGTTTACTCAAGAAACTATTTTTTTTCTCAGTTGATTTTATCTTGATAATTATTACATTGTATATGTAATCAACATTATTACTACTACTAATTTACCTTTTTCATCTTATTTTCTTTTGTTTATTTTTATTATTTTTATTTCATTTGAATATATATATATATATATATATATATATATATATATATTTTAATTTCAGGATTACTGTTCTACAGTCTTTATCTATCCTTCTTTCTCCAATGCTTTATTCTATCTCAACCCTACCTTTATGCCTTCACCCTCTTTCCAATCTTTTCCTTTGATACCCTGTTTATCTTAACCCTTTCCTGCTCTAGATTTCCCCCATTCCTTCTGTCTACCCCCTTCTAAAATTTCACCCTACTTGTATATATCTAATTTCCAACTACCTGCTCCAAACCCATTCACACCTCCCTCGCAGTTGTCCTAAAAACAAAACAAAACAAAAAAACAAAACAGTCTTTCTCTCTAACTCTTTGAAGTTGTATGTTGAATGTTAACTTTACTGAAGTTGTATGCTTTTCTTTTATAAGATTGATTTGCCTATGCTTTTTGTTTGATTGTATGTTTTTGTTAGCTGGGTTCTAGTCACCCTTATTGGTGGTTATTAATATCGCAAACACATTTCTATTCAGTGCCTTGTGTGTTGTACCTGGTTGTGTTGTATTTTGTGCCTTTAAATCAAAGCAGGAGAGAGAGAACTACACAACCAGACTTCCTAGATCATGGGGAGACCAAAAAACAGCCTGCATATGAAAGAAAATCAGGCTTCACCAGAAAAGGAAGTAAACGATATAGAGGCAAGCAACCTACCAGAGCAAGAATTCAGAGTAACGATCATAAGATGGCTAAAAAGAATGGAAGACAAATTTGACAATATGAGTAAGACCCAAGAGGAAATGAAAAAAAAACCAAGAGGAAATGAAGATGACTCAAGATGAAATGAAAAATGACATCGCTACTATGAAGAACTCAATAGAAAGCATCAAGAGCAGACTTGAAGAAGCAGAGGATCGCATCAGTGAGCTAGAAGACAAGATGGAAAAAAATACCCAATTAGAGCAGCTTCTAGAAAAAAAAATTAAAAAGCAGGAGGAGAGCTTACGGGAGCTTTGGGACAATGCAAAACAAAACAATATTCGAATAATAGGGGTTCCGGAAGGAAAGAAAAGGAGGTAGACATGGAAAACGTATTTCAAGAAATAATGACAGAAAATTTTCCTGAGATAGAGAAGAAAAAACCCACACAAATCCAAGATGCTCGCAGAGTCCCAAGCAAAATGGATCCCAGAAGACCGAAGCCAAGACATATTATAATTAAATTGGCAAACACCAATGACAAAGTTAGAATCTTAAAAGCAGCCAGAGAGAGACAGAAAGTTACATATAAAGGAACCCCCATCAGACTAACAACTGATTTCTCAACAGAAACTTATCAGGCCAGAAGGGAATGGGATGAAATATACAAAGTCATGCAAAGAAAGGGTCTGAATCCAAGAATACTGTACCCGGCAAGACTATCAATCAAAATTGAAGGGGAAATCAGGAGCTTCACAGACAAAAAAAGACTAAAGGAATTTATCTCCACCAAACCAGCAATGCAAGAAATGCTAAAGGGTCTACTGTAAAAATAAAGAACTAGGAAGCGAAGAAGGAACACAGGGGTATAGAATAAAAATGGCATCAAATGAGTACCTATCATTAATAACATTAAATGTAAATGGTTTAAATGCTCCAATCAAAAGACATAGGGCAACAGATTAGATAATAAAACAAGACCCATACATCTGTTGTCTACAAGAAACCCACCTCAGAAAAAGTGATGCACACAGACTGAGGGTGAAGGGATGGAAAAAGTTTTTCCAGGCAAATGGAAATGAAAAGAAAGCTGGGGTAGCAATACTTATATCTGACAAATTAGATCTCAGAGTGAAGGACATAACAAGAGACAATGAAGGCCACTTCATAATACTAAAGGGAGCAATAAAACAAGAAGAAATAACCCTGGTAAATATATATGCACCCAATACGGGAGCACCCAAATACATAAAAAATCTGCTGGAGGACATTAAGGGAGAGATTAACAGCAATACAATCATAGTAGGAGATTTTAATACCCCACTGTCACCCTTCGACAAATCATCTAAACAAAAAATCAGCAAAGAAATATCAATCCTAAATGACTCACTAGACCAGATGGAATTAATTGACATCTTCAGAACATTCCACCCCAAAGCCACAGAATATACATTCTTCTCAAATGCACATGGGACATTCTCAAAGATAGACCACATTTTGGGACATAGGCAAAGTCTCTTCAAATTCAAGAAGATAGAAATCATATCAAGCATCTTCTCAGACCATAATGGCATAAAACTGGAAATTAACTACAATAAAAATAATCCAAAGAAATCAAACACATGGAGACTAAACAGCATGCTATTAAACAAGGACTGGATTACCAGAGAAATCAAGGAAGAAATTAAAAACATCCTGGAAACAAATGACAATGAAAACACAACAATCCAAAATCTATGGGACACAGCAAAAGCAGTTTTGAGAGGGAAGTTCATATCCTTACAAGCCTATTGCAAAAAACTAGAAAAAAGTGTAACAAATGATCTAACTCTACAACTCAAAGAGTTAGAAAAAGAGCAACAAGAAAAGCCCAGTGTAAGTAGAAGGAAGGAAATAACAAAAATCAGAGCACAGATAAACGACATAGAGACCAAAGAAACAATACATAAGATCAACAAAACCAAGAGCTGGTTCTTTGAAAGGATAAACAAAATAGATGGACCTCTAGCCAGAATAACCAAGAAACAAAGAGAGAGGACCCAAATAAACAAAATCAGAAATGAAAGAGGTGAAATAACAATAGACCCCACCGAAATACAACGGATTGTTACAAAATACTATGAACAACTCTACTCCAACAAACTGAACAACCTGGAGGAAATGGACATATTCCTAGAAAAATATAATCTTCCAAAACTCAATCGGGAAGAATCTAAAAATCTCTATAAACCAGTTTCTTGGGAAGAAATTGAAAGTCATCAAAAAGCTTCCAGCAAACAAAAGCCCAGGGCCAGATGGCTTCACAGGAGAGTTTTACCAAACATTCAAGGAAGAACTAAAAACTATCCTCCTCAGACTATTCCAAAAAATCCAAGAGGAAGGAACACTTCCAAATTCCTTCTATAAAGCCAGCATCACCCTAATACCAAAACCAGATAAAGACAACTCAATGAAAGAGAATTACAGGCCAATATCCCTCATGAACATAGATGCCAAAATCCTCAACAAAATTCTAGCAAATCGACTCCAGAGGAACATCACAAAGATCATACACCACGACCAAGTAGGATTTATTCCAGGAATGCAAGGATGGTACAATATCCGCAAATCAATAAACGTGATACATCACATAAACAAATTGAAAGATAAAAATCATATAGTCATATCAATTGATGCAGAAAAAGCATTCGATAAAATCCAACACCCTTTTCTGATAAAAACTCTTAACAAGGTGGGAGTACAAGGATCATACCTCAACATAATAAAAGCTATATATGATAAACCCACAGCCAACATTATACTCAATGGGCAAAAACTAAAACCATTCCCTCTAAGAACAGGAACAAGACAGGGATGCCCACTCTCGCCACTCCTGTTTGACCTAGTACTGGAAGTACTGGCCATTGCAATTAGACAAGATGAGGAAATAAAAGGCATCCAAATTGGAAAAGAAGAAGTAAAGTTATCCTTATTTGCAGATGACATGATATTGTACATAAAACACCCAAAAGACTCCATTAAAAAACTAATTGACTTAATAAATGAATTTGGCAATGTAGCAGGATACAAAATTAATGCCAAGAAATCCATGGCTTTTCTATACACCAACAGAGAAACTGCAGAAACAGAGACTAAAAAAGCAATTCCATTTACCATCGCACCAAAAAAATTAAGATACCTAGGAATAAATTTAACTAAGGAAGTAAAGGACCTATATGCGGAAAACTACACGACACTGAAAAAAGAGATAGAGGAAGATGTAAGGAGATGGAAGAACATACCATGTACATGGATTGGTAGGATCAACATCATCAAAATGTCCATACTTCCTAAAGCAATCTATAGGTTCAATGCACTCCCCATTAAAATACCAACGACATATTTCACCGACCTAGAAAGAACTCTCCAAAAGTTCATTTGGAACAATAAAAGACCCCGAATAGCCACAGCAATCCTGAGAAAGAAGAGTAAAGTAGGAGGGATCTCAATGCCAGACTTCAAACTATATTACAAAACCACTGTTCTCAAAACAGCCTGGTACTGGCACAAGAACAGACATATAGATCAATGGAATAGAATTGAGAACCCAGATATCAACCCAAATCACTATGCTCAATTAATATTTGACAAAGGAGGCACGAATATACAATGGAGTCAAGACAGCTTCTTCAATAAATGGTGTTGGGAAAATTGGGCAGACACATGCAAAAGAATGAAACTAGATCACCAACTTACACCATTCACCAAAATAAACTCAAAATGGATACAGGACTTAAACATCAGACGGGAAACCATAAAAATACTAGAAGCATCCACAGGCAGCAAAATCTCAGACATATGCCAAAAGAACTTCTTCACTGATACTACCCCTCGGGCAATGGAAGCTAAAGAGAAAATAAACAAATGGGACTACATCAAAATAAAAAGCTTTTTTACAGCAAAAGAAACCATCAACAAAACAACAAGAAAGCTCACTGTGTGGGAGAACATATTTGCAAATGTTACCACTGATAAAGGTTTAATCTCCAACATCTACAAACAGCTTATACAACTAAATAAAAGGAAGATAAATAATCCAATTAAAAAATGGGCAATGGATCTAAATAGAATCTTCTCAAAAGAAGACAGAAGGAAGGCCAAGAGACACATGAAAACATGCTCAAAGTCACTAATTACCCGAGAAATGCAAATCAAAACAACAATGCGGTACCATCTCACACCTATCAGAATGGCCAACATCAACAAATCAACAAATGACAAGTGTTGGCGAGGTTGCGGAGAAAAAGGAACCCTCATGCACTGCTGGTGGGAATGCAGACTGGTGCAACCACTGTGGAGAACACTGTGGAGTTTCCTCAAAAAACTAAAAATGGAACTCCCATTTGACCCAGTAATCCCACTTCTAGGAATATATCCCAAGAAACTAGAAACACCAATCAGAAAGGATATATGCACCCCTATGTTTATAGCAGTACAATCTACAATAGCCAGAATTTGGAAACAGCCTAAGTGCCCATCAGCAGATGATTGGATCAAAAAACTTTGGTACATCTACACAATGGAATACTATGCTGCCATAAAGAAGAAGGAATTCTCATCATTTGTAGCAACCTGGATGGAATTGGAGAACATCATGCTGAGTGAAATAAGCCAATCAATGAAAGAGAAACACCACATGACCTCATTCATTTGTGGATAATAAAGAGCATTATAAACTGATGAACCAAAAGATAGATATAGACACAGTATATCAACAAGTAGACTGTCAAATTATAGCGGGGAGGGGAGGAAGATCTGGGGGAGATAATAGATCAACCAAAGGACTTTTATACATGCATATAAGTACAACCAATGGACACAAAACTCTGGGGAGGGAGGGGATGTATGGGAGGGAGGGAGGGGGGCAAAAAAAATCAATAAAATATATTAAAATAAATAAATAAATAAATAAATAAATAAATAAATAAAATAAAATAAAAAAATAAAAAAGAAACACCTGGAGAGGAAATGGCAACCATCGTGCCCTCTCCAGAGCCAGAGCAGGCTCCAGGCACAGCTGTCACTGAGCTTCCAGATGTGGAACCACCTGCAGCATTTGAGCCACTCGCCTCAGCTCCTGGGAGGCCTGTGGTGCCATATCCTGGGCTACAGTTTATGTCAACTGCCAAGGCAGATGGGGCTCCCATACCCCTTTTATATACAGTTTAAAAATATTTGTGTTTCTTTTATATATACTTACAGTGTTACTGTATTTTTCTTATACTATTCAGTAACCTACAGTCTATATTAAAGAAGATGTAATGAAATATTCTTAAACTTAAATTTATTTTTGATTCTATAAACTTTAACTCTATATACCTTCATAGCCTTGAGCAAGTCTGTTTCTTCTGGGCCTCCATGCTGTTACTATGAGTCACAGGTTGGGAATAATTAGTCTGTCAGGCGCCATCTGCTCTACCAATGTGACATTCTTGAGGACCAGGACAATGGGACTTTGGGGGAAATAGACCTACGAGCATTGGGGCAGGGACCCTTTATGTTAGGGCTACTCCTGGGAACCCACATTTTGTTTGACTTCATCTGCCTCCAGCACATGGACAAAGCATGGTCTTAAGAGCCCCCTGGCATCCACGTTGCAGAATGCTGTAGGGTTTAACCAGCAGCAAGCAGTTCCTGAACACTGACTGCCACCTGCACCTGGACAGAAACTCCACCCTGCTCCCCTGGCACTGAACAGCATTCTGAGCATCTTCTGGGTTGGCCCATAGCACTGAAGAGGGGACAGGGAATGCCCCAGGGCCCGGGGTCCACACTCACCTCCTCCACAGGCACCGCTTCCAAATCTCCTCTGGGGTCAGAGCCTCTCTCTGCCCTCAGCCCCTGAGCTCTGGTTCAGCTGGGCTTTTTCCTGAGGCTCTTCCATCTCACCAGAGCCCAGTGGCCATTCTTTCTCATGCCCCAAGGCTGAACAAGATTACGGAGACTGCCTGGCTTCTCCCTTTATATCAGTCCTCTTCAGCACTCCAAGCCACCCTGGATAGAAGTGACTAACACCCTTCTAGGCACCTTGCCCTGGAAAAAGCTGCTATGTCTTAGGACAAATGGGAGTAAGCTTTTGACCTGGCACACAATCCATGCCATCAAGATGAGCACTTCTCTGGGCTGACATGAACATTAAGGAAATTCTAGTGGGATGTGATGAGTCCTATGTGAGACCTGCCAGTCACCCTCCTCAGGTCTCCCAGGTTTCAGAGTCTGTTCTGTGGTCTCATGAGAGGACCACTTGCTTCCCAAAGATCCCTATCACCAAGATGGGGGTACACGATTGACAGATGTCTCTAATACATCACATGTAAGGTCAGAGACACTTTACAGAGATAGATCATATACATGGCTAGAGGGTGAGAGATAGGGATAGAGGTGCACACACAAGGTGGGACACATGATTTTACATGTCTGTGTCACACATGACAGCTGCCAGGCAGTGGATCATCTTATTGTTGTTACTTAGAGGGGATTTACATTAGCTTCCAAATTTAATTGAAGAAAAAAAATCAAATGAATATTCCTTAGAGAAATCCTTGAAGTTTATGAAGCACCTTCTGAAGAAGGCGAACTTGTCAAAGTTGGAAGTGGGTCAAGGTCATTGTCATGAGCTGCAAGTGTACTGCCCTCCTGTGAACGAGTGAGACATGGCACAAGTGTTGTGGGGCCCAAGGCTCTGTCAGCAATAGAAGCAGACACCAAACTGAGCCTTTGCCTGGGCTTGCCTTTAGACCAAAGTAAAATCGATCAGAGTCAATATTTTGGGGTGTCTTCTAGTAAAAGTCATTGTCCGGTCATTTTACACTAGGAAGACTCAGGCTTTATCCTAGGTCTGGCATTTCGGAGAGTCTGCATTAAGCTCCTGAGTCAGGCCCTGGGTTCCAGGAGAGAAAAGGCAGACAAGGTTCCAGCCCTTGGACTCCAGGGCAGGGGCAGAAAAGTTTGGGGATAATGGGCCTACATCACAGTGCCATATGTCCAGCTGAAAAAAATTATACATAGACCAAAGCATGTTGATGGAAGCCTTCTGATTAAACAATAAGCAGTTTAGAACATTAGAACATTACCCTCAACCTATTTGTGAATTTTCATCTACATTTAAACACAAAGTGATTCCAAATAGAGGGTCACCCTTTATTCTCACTCCCTGTTCACTTATCATGAATATTGATCCCATCCCTATGGGGAAGCACAGGACTTGGTTGGAATGTCTATAAGGAGGATTCTCTGAAAGGCCAGGGCTTCTGAGGGGACCTTGTCAAAGGGGGCAGCCCCTACTTGTTTTCCAAACAAGTCCATTCCCCTGGGGTGTTTTGTTATAATCTCTATGTTTAATCTTTAAAGACCTGACCTTATAAAAGCATATACTATCTAAAGGATGCTTACCTTGCTAATTGTATCTAGAGGTTAATTTTAGTTCAAGCTGTTATGACAAAAGCCAAAGGAGGCATGTGAACAGAGCTACTTGGCGACGATCGCCACGCAGTGCCTCAGCCCTCTCACAGAAACGTGTATTAGAGCAATCTGTTCATCCGTGGCTCAGGGTCTGTCAGTCAGCCTTGGCACTGCCCTTTAATAATTTTGAACCTATACATGGTTGCACAGCACTTTTTTGTGTGTGTGTTTAAACAACAGTTTTATTTTTTATTTTTGTTTTTATTTAATATATATTTTCATTAAATTATTATTTTTGTACATATACCAATGCCCCCCCTCCCATACATACCCTCCCTCCCTAGAGTTTTGTGTCCATTGGTTGTACTTATATGCATGTATACAAGTCCTTCGGTTGATCTCTTATCTCCCCCAGATCTCCCCAACCTCCCCGTTGTAATTTGACAGTCTGCTTGTTGCTTTACTGTCTCTATATCTATCTTTTGGTTCTTCAGTTTATAATGTTCTTAATCATCCATAAATAAGTGAGGTCATGTGGTGTCTCTCTTTCATTGACTGGCTTGTTTCACTCAGCATGATGTTCTCCAATTCCATCCAGGTTGCTGCAAACGATGAGAATTTTTTCTTTTTTATGGCAGCATAATATTTCAATGTGTAAATGTACCATAGTTTTTGGATCCAATCATCTGCTGATTGGCACTTAGGCTGTTTCCAAATCCTAGCTATTGTAAATTGTGCTGCTATGAACATAGGGGTGCATATATCCTTTCTAATTGATGTTTCTAGCTTCTTGGGATATATTTCTAAGAGTGGGATTACTGGGTCAAATGGGAGTTCCATTTTCAGTTTTTTGAGGAAACTCCACACTGTTCTCCACAGTGGTTGCACCACTCTGCATTCCCACCAGCAGTGCATGAGGGTTCCTTTTTCTCTGCAACCTCGCCAACACTTGTTTTTTGTTGATTTGTTGATGTTGGCCATTCTGACAGGTGTGAGATGGTACCGCATTGTTGTTTTGATTTGCATTTCTCGGATAATTAGTGACTTTGATCATGTTTTCATGTGTCTCTTGGCCTTCCTCCTGTCTTCTTTTGAGAAGATTCTATTTAGATCCATTGCCCATTTTTTAATTGGGTCATTTATCTTCCTTTTATTTAGTTGTATAAGCTGTTTGTAGATGTTGGAGATTAAGCCTTTATCAGTGATAACATTTGGAAATATGTTCTCCCATACAGAGGGCTTTCTTGCTGTTTTGTTGATGGTTTCCTTTGCTATAAAAAAGCTTTTTATTTTGATGTAGTCCCATTTGTTTATTTTCTCTTAGCTTCCATTACCCTAGGGGAAGTATCAGTGAAGAAGTTCTTTTGGAATATGTCTGAGATTTTGCTGCCTGTGGATGCCTCTAGTATTTTTATGGTTTCCCGTCTGATGTTTAAGTCCTGTATCCATTTTGAGTTTATTTTTGTGTATGGTGTAAGTTGGTGATCCAGTTTCATTCTTTTGCATGCATCTGTCCAATTTTCCCAACACCATTTATTGAAGAGACTGTCTTGACTCCATTGTATGTTCGTGCCTCCTTTGTCAAATATTAACTGAGCATAGTGATTTGGGTTGATATCTGGGTTCTCAATTCTATTCCATTGATCTATATGTCTGTTCTTGTGCCAGTACCAGGCTGTTTTGAGAACAGTGGTTTTGTAATACATCTTGAAAGCTGGTATTGTGATCCCTCCTACTTTACTCTTCTTTCTCAGGATTGCTGTGGCTATTCGAGGTCTTTTGTTGTTCCAAATGAACTTTTGAAGAGTTTTTTTCTAGGTCAGTGAAATATGCCGTTGGTATTTTAATTGGGAGTGCATTGAACCTATAGATTGCTTTGGGAAGTATGGACATTTTGATGATGTTGATTCTACCAATCCATGAACATGGTATGTTCTTCCATCTGTTTACATCTTCCTCAGCCAACATTCAAGCAGTTCTGAATGATGGCTGCTCTATATTTTAGTTGAAATTTTGACATGGTTGTGGGAGGTGGCAAGTACAAGCATTTAACTATGCCAAAATCTGGGGACTTTGGTGCATTTTTTAATAACTAAAGAAAAAGCAGAAAAGAGGGGACAATTAGGAAGGGGAATAGATTTGATGACAACCATTTGCTGCTTAAGCAGGTAGCTTGACTTGGATCCTAAAATTCTGATTGAAGGTACCCTCTCCTCAAAAGAATCCAAGAATACAACAATAACCAGTTGAAATGAACAGAGAAGTTAGTTTACAGAATAAGGAGATGCGAATGATAGAAGAATCATGAAATGATATAGAAATCCAGAGATAGGTTCTAAATGGACAACCACATTGAAGGTGGATACAATACAAGTAATGACAATATCTCCTAATCAGTGCTTCTGTGTACCAGGCACTGAGCAAAAACACTCTCTATATATCACTCACATAATCACCACCGCAGCACCTGCCTTAGGATATTGTCCTGGTTGACATGAAGAAATTGATATGGAGGGGGCATATGGACTTGAACAAGTATCAGAATGAGGGGTTAAAACCCAGGACTCAAACCGAGGTCATTCTAGCTCCAGAGCCCCACTCACAGTAGAGTCATGGATAACATGAGAGTTAGTGATCAAAGAAGCAGAAGAAGACCAGCCTACAAAGGAAAAGGTCCAGGACAGGGAGGAAAAGACCCAGAGTAAAGAACATCACCAGGCTAAAAGCCACTCCCTACAAGAATGTACTCTATTAACTACCCTTCTCTAATCTTCTTCATTCAGCTCCTGATCCCAAACATCCGCTACATCATGGAGATCAACATCGGGAGACGGACCCAATTAAACTCTGATAGTGGAATATTTAGTCAGGTAAAGAGGAAATGGGGGCATGGGGTTGCCTAGTCGTTTATCTCTCTACAACCTCCTACCATCTTCACAGTCTCAGACCACCTAGTATGAATGTCCTGGTCCTTAAACCTATGTACCTGTTCCTTTAATTTTGCAAACCCCAACACTGAACCCTTTATATAAGATTCTGCAGCTCTTCTATACAGTGAGATCTGTCAACTCTCAAATTCCAGACAATGAGCACAGGTGGAGAGCCCCTTGTGCAGTTGCTGCATCGGACCATGGCTAAGCTGACCTACTGCTCCCTCTGTCCTCCTGAAGATCTGGCTGACCGGGGCCTGCTGGGAGTTCCAAGTGCCCTCTATGCCCATGATGCTTTACGGCTCTGGGAGATCATTGCCAGGTGGGTAAGAGTGGTAGCTGAGAAATGGAGAGCCATTGGGCAGAAGGAGAGAGGGTTTGTGTCTTGAGTTAAGCATGGGGCATAAGGAACATGAAAGAAGGTCCAGACAGGAGAAGCAGAAGACTCAATCCTGGGAGAGATGAGGAATGCTGAAGAAATAGTGAGTTGGATGTGAAAAAGAGTAAAATAGAATAGAAAAGTAGAAAGTGTAGGTTGGGAAACTTGGGAATGGGGAGAAGGGTATCGAGAAGAACCAGGGTTTTGTTAGGAAGAATGGTTATTAATCGTGTTTAGGGAACTATTAAAACTAAGGATTCACATTTTATTCCTTTCTAAACTAGTGTGTAGTGTGAGCTCAGGGATGTCCCAAGAAGTAAGTCTTGTATAATCTGTCCCCAGATACAGTGGAAGAAGCTTGGCTGAGGCCACAGAAAAGGAGTAGCAGTCAGAGGCTAGAGCTTCTATTCTCAAGGAACTCAGCTCCCTTCTCCTCTGGGCAGGTACGTGGAGGGGATTGTCCACCTCTCCTACCACGGGAATGACGTCGTGAGAGGGGACCCTGAGCTGCAGGCCTGGTGTCGGGAGATCACTGAGGTGGGGCTGTGCCAGGGCCAGGACCGAGGTGAGATCCCTCCCCAGAGAAGTGAACTCCTTGGATACTCTGCCCAGAGTCCCTTGTCAATCTTGCCCTTCTGGGGACATGAACCTAAAAACTCATCACCCTCTTGCCCTCCACACATGAAGCATATGAAGACCATTCCCACTTCATAAGTTTTAGGACTGTCCTACAAACCCAAGGATTTTCCTCCTCAAAGTAACTGATTATTAACCTTTATGACTATCCCCCATTCCTGACACTGATGCCCCCAACCTGCCACAGCATGGGGCTCAGTGGGTCCAGAATCACAACCAGTGGGGAATCTGCTCAGACCCTGCTTGTGCCCTCTGATGTTCTTCCTAAGAAAATAAGTGGGGAAATTTTCCCCACCAAATTCTATAATGATACTCTCTGGCTTTCTCTCACTTCTCCTCTTGCCTGCTACTGTCTACTCCACACAGAAGGTCCAAGCACACTGCACATTATCACAGTGCAGGGTCATTTGTAGGTGAAAACTGAATCTCAGATTTCCCTAGCCAGTACATTTCCTCACTAGGCTCTACCTACTACCTTCCATTCTTCCACTCCACATTTTAACCTATGAAGAAGAAATACAGTGTTTTTGAGCTTTCCCTAGTTTCATCCTCCTCTCTGTAGCACACATGGACCAACCTCATCTGTTTCAAATTGTCCTTCAGGCCCTGCCCCTGCATACTTCGCACCAACACCTTCAAACCCATCCTCAGCCTGTGGAACAAATACAAACATTTACTGGGAAGCTATTATTGCCGGGACATGGGAATACAAAGTTTAATATACCAATGCCAGACCCTTGGAGGGAGGCTTTCTTGGGAGGGTCTGGGAAACACCCCTATTACCCAGACCCTTTTAGTACCAAATATTCTCTGGTACTTTTTACTTCTGTCTTTCAGCATCCCATAATCCAAAAGTTGCTTTTGCCTCTGCCTGGCCTTCCTCTTCCCATGAAATATCCACCTTAAGAATTTACAAAACACAGTAATATATAAGCTTTTATATATAAGCTTTACTCTCTGATTCCACTATTCCTTTCTCTCAACTCTGAATGTTCTCTTTGCTCTATTATTCCTTCACCAGAGACCTGGTGCACGAAATTCATGCACAAAGTTGGGGGGTGGGATTGTTCCTCAGCTTGTCTCTAGCCAGAGATTCCTCCCCTCCTTCCATGCAACCACTAGGAAGATGCTTGTCCTGCGGCCTCCTCAGGGCCCCAGCCCATGACGACCTGCAGCTCAGGTACTCGGAGGCTTGGGCTCTCAGGTCCTGCTTTCCCACCCGAGGTGGTGTTCATCAGTTGCCATGGGAGCCACGCCTCAGGAGTCGCCCCCTTAGACCATACTATTTGCAAGTGTGTTGGGGGTGGGGGGTGGCCTCGGCGACAGCAATTTGATGTCTGTAGTGTGCCCGCCAGACACTGCCCCCCACCTCAGCACCATGATGGTTGCCTCTTGACTGTGGGCTGCAGGCAGAGGACCCTGGCACTCATAGGGCTCCGTCAGCATCAGGATCTGGAAAGATCCATTTTTCTGGGTCTTCCCCTTCCTCTGCATGGTCAGGGCGCTGACTCTGGGCTCCTGTCCCACAGGCCCCTTCTCTCCTTCTAGGGGCGGACACTGAGCACGTGTCCCGCCCCCAGTCCTCTGGCGAGAGGCCCCTTCCCTCCCTCTGCAGCCATGCCTTTTTTTTTTTTTTTAAAGATTTTTAAATTTACTTTTGGAGAAATGGTAAGGGTGAGGGAGAGAGAAATAGCTGTTTCTGAAGAACAGGACTATTGAACAGCTGCCTCCCGCATGCCCTCTACGGGAGCCCTCCATTCATAACCTGGCATGTGCACTGACCAGGAATTGAATCAGCAACCTTTTGGCCCAACCAATTGAGTCAAACCATCAATGGTGGTTGCTTTCATGTCTTGGTTATGATAAATAATGCTGCAATGAACTTGGGATGTAGATATATATCTCTTCAAGTCATTATTTTTGTTTCCTTTGGATAAATACCAGAAGTGTATTTGCTGGATCTATATTTAAATTGTTTAAAAGAATTCCCATACTGGTTTCCATAGTGGCTTCACCAATTTACATTCCCATTAACAATGCACAAGGCTTCTCTTTTCTCCACTGCATTACCAATATTGGTTATTCCTCGTCTTTCTATCATAGTCATTCTAACAGGTGTGAGGTGACATCTCATTATGATTTTGATTTACATTTTCCTGATGATTAGTGATGTTGAGCACTTTTTCATATACCTGTTGGCCATCTGTTAGTCTTTGGGGAAAATGTCTATTCAGATCTTCTGTGCACTTTTAAATTGGACTTCTGGTTTATTATGCTATTGAGTTGAATGAGCTCTTTATATATTTTGGATATTACCCCCCTATTAGATATGTGATTTCCAAATATTTTCTCCCATTCAGTAGGTTGCCTTTTTATTTCATTAACAGTTTCCTTTGCTTTGCAAAAGATGTTTAACATGATGTAGTTCCATTTGTGTATTTTTTGCTTTTGGTGCCTTTGCTTTCGCAAATCCAAATGTCATCATCGAGACTGATATTTTATCTAGGAGTATTATGGTTTCAGGACTTGAATCAAATTTTCCTTAATTTGTGTGTGTGGCATAAAATAGCAGTCCAGTTTCATTCCTTTGCATGTGGCTGCCAGTTTTCTCAGCACCATTTATTGAAGACATTGTCCTCTCCCCATTGTATATGCCTGGCTCCCTTTTTGGGCTCACCTTTCTGTTTTATTGATTTATGTGCCTGCTGTTTGCCCAACACCATCCTGATCTGATCAATTTTGTTTTGTCATACAGTTTGAAATCAGGAAGCAGAATGAGGGTACCTTGAACTCTGTTCTTCTCTCTCAAGATTTCTGTTGCTATTTGGGGTTTCACTGAATTCATAAATTGTAGATTGATTTATTCCATTTCTTTGAAGAATGCAATTGTAATTTCATAGGGATTGCATTGAGTATATAGGTTGCCTTGGGTAGTATGGACATTTTAACAATATTAATTCTTCCAATTCATGACAATCGAATATGTTTCCATTTCATTATTTTCAATTTCTTATAGTTTTCAGTGTACAGGTATTTCACCTCCTTGGTTCAATGTATTCCTAGTATTTTTTTTATTGCAGTATATATTTTATATGAATGAATGCACACTAATCATAACATATGAGTATCTCCAGACATTATTACTTACTTCCTTATCTTTTTCAGGGATTATAGTTTCTAAACTTTGGTATTTCTTCTTCTAGGTTTTCCTGTGTCCTTCCGGTCCTGGGCTCAGCTCTGCCATTTCCTTACCATGTGTCTCTTCACATGCACTGCCCAGCATGCAGCAGTCAACTTCAGCCAGGTATGGACAACTGAGAGCCTGGGTCCCTGAGGGAAAGTGCCTGGACGAGGGTATGTTTGAAGGAAAGAGTTGGGAGCTAGAGCCCTGCACATCAGAGTGTCTTGTTGACTCCAGATTCTTGCCCCCTCGGCAGGACTGGATGTTCTGGGTCCCTAATGCCCCATGCACAATGCAAATGCCCCCTCCTACCACCAAAGAAGATGTGACAATGGCCACATTGATGGGCTCGCTCCCAAATGCCCAGCAGAGCTGTCTTCAGATGCTTTTTGTGAGGCAAGTGCACCGGCAGAAGCCAAACATGGTAAGAGGGGATTTGAGGAATTCTGGGGCAGTGGTAATGGAAATGAAAGTTCAGAGTGTGGGGCTGGGTTCTGGAACTAGAAGCTGATCAATCTTTCTTTTCTGCTTCAGGTACCCCTGGGGCATCACACAGAAGAATATTTCTCAGGTCCTGAGCCCAAGGCTATTTTAAGACAATTTCAAGCAGATCTGGACCACCTGGAAAGGGAGATCGTGGCCCGGAATGAGCAGCTAGACCTTCCTTATGAATACCTGAAGCCGAGCTGCATAGAACTTAACAGTGATGCTCTCTGAGCCCCAGGATAATGGCCTTTCATAGACCACATGCCCATACTAGGCTTAACATTTTCCTTTTGAGTTTTATGTTTTCCTGCATCTGAGTTTCTATGGTTCTGTTTTCTTTTCTATCTGAATTCCCTCCTGAATATATGACTAGCCTGAATCACTCTCCCCACTTCCAAATTATCTAACAGAATGACCTTTAACTTGAAAATACATTCCTTAATGAGATAAACTATTCACTCATGTATCCTTCTCCTACCTCTGGAAAATTTATATTTTTCATTTATTATATAATCATTTTGAGATAGATTTCTTAATATTGCATGATATAAATATTCAATTAGAATTTTTCTTTTGGGAAAATCTATTATACCAGCACAGTTTATTTAAGAGCCCATCCTCTCTCAATGATCTATAATGTTAGCACATCAGAATGGAAATATTTTTTTAATTCTAACCTATGTTTTCATTAATGTGCCTGTCTTACTCTATAATACTGTTATAATTACTACAACTTTTTAAATTAAAATAACCTACTATTTTGTAGCATATATCCATCAAATTTGTCTTTTATTTTATTTTATTTTTTTTAATTTATTTTTTTTAACATATTTTATTGATTTTTTTATTGCCCCCCTCCCTCCCTCCCACACATCCCCTCCCTCCCCATAGTTTTATGTCCATTGGTTGTACTTATATGCATTTATACAAGTCCTTCAGTTGATCTATTATCTCCCCCTGATATCCCTACCCTCCCCACTGTAATTTGACAGTCTGCCTGTTGCTTTACTTTCTCTATATCTGTCTCTTGGTTCATCAGTTTATAATGATCTTTATCATCCACCGATGTGTGAGGTCATGTGGTGTTTCTCTTTCATTGATTGGCTTATTTCACTCAGCATGATGCTCTCCAATTCCATCCAGGTTGCTGCAAATGATGAGAATTCCTTCTTCTTTATGGCAGCATAGTATTCCATTGTGTAGATGTACCAAAGTTTTTTGATCCAATCATCTGCTGACGGGCACCTAGGCTGTTTCCAAATTCTGGCTATTGTAGATTGTGCTGCTATGAACATAGGGGTGCAAATATCCTTTCTGATTGGTGTTTCTAGTTTCTTGGGATATATTCCTAGAAGTGGGATTACTGGGTCAAATGGGAGTTCCATTTTCAGTTTTTTGAGGAAACTCCACACTGTTCTCCACAGTGGTTGCACCAGTCTGCATTCCCACCAGCAGTGCATGAGGGTTCCTTTTTCTCCGCAACCTCGCCAACACTTGTCGTTTGTTGATTTGTTGATGTTGGCCATTCTGACAGGTGTGAGATGGTACCGCATTGTTGTTTTGATTTGCACCTCTCGGACAATTAGTGACTTTGAGCATGTTTTCATGTGCCTTTTGGCCTTCCTTCTGTCTTCTTTTGAAAATATTCTGTTTAGGTCCATTGCCCATTTTTTAATTGGATCATTTATCTTCCTTTTATTTAGTTGTATAAGCTGTCTGTAAATGTTGGAGATTAAACCTTTATCAGTGGTAATATTTGCAAATATGATCTCCCACACCGTGGGCTTTCTTGTTGTTTTATTGATGGTTTCTTTTGCTGTAAAAAAGCTTTTTATTTTGAAGTAGTCCCATTTGTTTATTTTCTCTTTAGCTTCCATTGCCCTAGGGGCAGTATCAGTGAAGAAGTTATTTTGGCATACGTCTGAGATTTTGCTGCCTGTGGATGCTTCTAGTATTTTTATGGTTTCCCGTCTGATGTTTAAGTCCTGTATCCATTTTGAGTTTATCTTTGTGAATGGTGTAAGTTGGTGATCTAGTTTCATTCTTTTGCATGTGTCTGTCCAATTTTCCCAACACCATTTATTGAAGAGACTGTCTTGACTCCATTGTATATTCGTGCCTCCTTTGTCAAATATTAATTGAGAATAGTGATTTAGGTTGATATCTGGGTTCTCAATTCTATTCCATTGATCTATTTGTCTGTTCTTGTGCCAGTACCAGGCTGTTTTGAGAACAGTGGCTTTGTAATATAGTTTGAAGTCTGGTATTGAGATCCCTCCTACTTTACTCTTCTTTCTCAGAATTGCTGTGGCTATTCGGGGTCTTTTATTGTTCCAAATGAACTTTTGGAGAGTTCTTTCTAGGTCGGTGAAATATGTCGTTGGTATTTTAATGGGGAGTGCATTGAACCTATAGATTGCTTTAGGAAGTATGGACATTTTGATGATGTTGATTCTACCAATCCATGAACATGGTATGTTCTTCCATCTCCTTACATCTTCCTCTATCTCTTTCAAATTTGTCTTTTAGAGGTGACAGCTTTTCTTGCACTTAGGACCTTTCATATATATATATATTAAAATCAGCTTGTTATTATCCAAATATAGTGTGTTATGGTTTGTGTCAGTGCACTCATTTATATGAAGTGTTTAGTCTTAAAGCAACTTTGCATTCTTGAGATATATCCAATTTGCCATTGTATACACTGTTGAATTCCATTATAGTATCTCAGGCATGATGAGAACCAGGTGTCTTTCAAACAAACCAATCAACTTCTCAATCCTTTCTGGCTTCATTTGGTTTATCTCTATAACCAATCCATTTACTAGGTCATCTGGGTCCTGGATTCCTTATTGAATCTGATCACTTTCACAGGCTTGGTACCTCCCCTTTATGGTTGCTATTTTACTTCCTATAGGCATGCCCACAACAGTATCTCCTCTTATGTTATCTTGGCTTCAATTGAATAGGATCCAATCAAAGGGGACATTTGTAATACATACAATAATAAAGATAACATTTTAAAATGAGAGATTTTTAAAAGAAATAAAACCTTAGGAAAAAAAATCTTTACTCTGATTTGAGGGGGAAAAACACCTGATCAAGCTTCTGGTTTGAAATGGAGAAAAGAACCTACTCTTGCCAAAACGGTTTGGCTCAGTGGTAGAGCCTCGGTCTGCAGACTGAGGGTTCCCAGGTTAGATTCCGGACAAGGGCATGTACATTGGCTGTGGGCACCTCCCCGGTGGGGGGTGTGCAGGAAGCAGCTGGTCGATGTTTCTCTCTCATCAATGATTCTGGCTCTCTATCCCTTTCCCTTCCTCTCTGTAAAAAATCAATAAAATATATATTTTAAAAAGAACCTACTCTTTTATCTCATCTTACTCCCAAAGTACAATAAACGTGATGCTAAAATAATAACAAAGACTCAAACAGACACCCCTCTATTTCTATTTAAATAGAAAATATATTTTCCAAACACCTCTCAGCCAGAGTTGGCCATATGACTAACTGTAGTGAATAGTATATGAATAGAAGTGATGTGTGCCATTGCTGACTTCCTTAAAACAATGGGCTTGCTCTCTATGTCCTCTGTTTAGTTTCCTGTAGTTTGGAATTTTAACATGATAGTAGTAAACTAGCTTCAATTATGTAAATTAAGACAACACCATAGGTGTTTTGTTTGTTGACTGCATTTATCAGAACCATTTACATACCCTGGAAAGCTCCCTTACTCTAGAGCAGTGTTTCCCAAACTTTTGACATATGTGTACCCCTTCTATAATTTTCATAATGCTGAGTACCCCTCGTACTCATGAAAATGTAGAATTAGGCGCAGCTAAGCACGGTGCAGTGCATATCCCCACCAAACTCCGGTGCAACGCGTACCCCCACCAAACTCTCCCAGTACTCCTAGGGGTACTCATACCACACTTTAGGAAACACTGCTCTAGAGCATTATGTACAAGAGAAATAAGTGTCTATTTTGTTGGAGGCACTCTATCCTCATTATAGCAGATTAGCCTAACACACAGGAGAAACAGGCCCTCATTCTAAGGCAGAACCCTGTAGTCAATAAGTACTGTCCATGTAGAGCTTCTAGCTCACCGGCAAATTGCCTCAGTGTTAATTATAAATAATAATAAGGATCTCCAGGGAGTTAGGTAAGCTACCCCATACAGGGACAAGTCCAAGATTAAAAAAAAGAGAGAGAAAAAAAATGATAACATAAGAAACATAATTCAGCAAACACAATCATTTAAAAATACTGTGTTGGCCGGTATGTCTCAGTGGTTGAGTGTTGACCTGTTTACTGCCCTCTGGAGTGTCATTAATTCTAGGTCTTCCCACCTGACTGAATAATGAATTACATATGTGTATGCTTACACACACACACACACACACACACACGTATATGTATTATACATATACACACACATATCTGTGTTTATATTGAAATCACCATTCTAATTCATTGTCTCAGGTCAGCATGGCTGCACATCCCCACTGTGTGATAATCCGACCAGCAGTGGCAGCCTGGGCTGGGGTCTCAGGCCAGCAGGGCCATGCAACCCTGCAGCAAGATCTTCAGGCCAGCAGCAGCCTGGGCTGGGGCCGTGAACCAGCACTGCATGATCTCCAGGCCGCAGCAACAGCTTGGTCTGGGGTCTCAGACTGGCAGGGCTGCGCACCCCCAGTGCATGATCCCCTGGCCCCAGAGGCAGCCTGGGGTGGGGTCTCATGCCAGCAGGGCTGGGCACCACCGCTGTGTGATCATCTGGCCAGCGGTGGCAGCCTGGGCTGGGGTCTCAGCCTGGCCAGGTATGATCCCCTTCCAGTGGTGGCAGCCTGGGGTCTTAACCATTGAGTCAGACCAGCCAGGCAGATATGGAGGAATTTTAAATGTTTCTTTTTAAAAATATATATTTTATTGATTTTTTACAGAGAGGAAGGGAAAGGAATAGAGAGCTAGAAACATCTATGAGAGAGAAACATCAATCCAGCTGCCTCCTGCACCCTCCCCACTGGATATGTGCCCCCAACCAAGGTACATGCCCTTGTCCAGAATCAAACCTAGGTCCTTTGAGTCTGCAGGCCAATGCTCTATCCACTGAGCCAAACCAGTTAGGACTGTCCAATAGGCTAAAGAAAAAACCCTAACTAATAAAGAGGGAATATGCAAGGGAGGGCATTTGAGGGTGACTGGAGTTTCAGGGGAGGGCAGTTGGAGACAACTGGGCTGGCAGGAAAGTAGTTAGCTGGCAGGGGAGTGGTTAGGGGGTGATCAGGCTGGCAGGCAGAAGAGGTTAGAGACAATCAGGAAGGCAGGCAGGCAAGTAGTTGGGAGTCAGCAGTCCTAGATTATGAATGGATCGGGCCTAAATAGGCAGTCGGACATCCCCCAAGGGGTCCCAGATTGGAGAGAGTGCAGGTTGGGCTGAGGGACACCCTCCTCCCATGCACGAATTTCGTGCACTGGGCCTCTGATATTACATAATTGAGATAATCACTCTCTACTTCCTTCTCCTTACAATTGCTGAGAAAGAGGTGATGGCAAAGAATTGACTGTTAATGGTCTCCCAAACTCTCAGCCTTTACTTTATTCTGCTCAAATAATAAATGACCAAATGATTTGAATTCTTCTATAAAATAAAATTGGAAGAACTTTTGCAATCCAATATTTTAAAGAGAAATGGGGAGAAAGGGAGCATTGTGAGAGTAATTTTTTAAAAGAGAGAGAGAGAGAGATAAGTGGGAGATCTGAGTAACATGGAGAGAGAGAGAGAGAGAGAGAGAGAGAGAGAGAGAGAGAGAGAGAGAGAGAGAGAAAGAGAGAGAGAGAGAGAGAGAGAGAGGGAGAGAGAGTGTGTTTGGGTAGAGAGAGTACTGGGAATAAAGACAGCAGAGGGAAATCGTGTTGTCAGGTAAGGCTAGCACATGGGACCCCTGAGAGGAGACAGGGAAGGGAAGCAACAAATGATATGACCATGAAAAACAGTTAACAATATAAATCCCTTACAGTGTGTGGAGAGGAGCAGCCGCTTTCCCCCATCCTCTGGGCTAAACCCAGGTTCTGGTTTGTCTGGGTGGGGCCCAATCTGGTAATGGGCTGGCATACAGAGTCCTGCTTTATTAAAGCCTGGACTTGTCCTGCTTGAAGCAGGATCAAACCTGGCTGCGAAATTTTTGGGAACTTCTGACACTCAGGCGGTCCACCTGCTGTCATGGGCCACTACCGCATTCAAGTGGCCACTGGGGCCTTGCTCTTTTCTGGGTCTTTCAACCCCATGCAGCTGTGGCTGGTCGGGGAACTCCGGGAGGCAGAGATGGAGCTGCAGCTGAAGCCAGCACGGGGCCAGGTAAGAGGAAGAAGTGGGAATTGAGTCCCCTTGCCTGGGCTCCATGTCTGAGGGCAGTTGGGACTTGAGAGGCTGAGAGCCAGTGACAGCAGAACCACACCAACTGGTTACTTCCATTGAGAAGTGACGCCTGCACCTGGTGGGTGAGAGTTTCAGAGCCAGGGCCCAGCTAGACTCAGCCCCTTTCTCCCTCCCCTGGATTCTGCTCCACACAACCTCCTCTCCTTTTCCAAGTCTCATTATGGGCTTAATGGTTAAAGGGGAAGATCCTCTGAGAGACCGGGCACAGGTGCAGGTGTTGGTGCTCAGTGTTCAAGTCACTGTGGTCTCATCCAGCGTCCCTGGTCCTCCGGGTTCAATGGATCATCTGAGACCCACCACGCAGGTGTTGGGAGGAGGCAATGCTGTCTTTGTGGAGACTGGACTCCACAAAGCCCCCACCCATCCTTCTCCCTGGGTTAAATGCCTCTCCCGGGTTCCTGCTACTAAGTCTCACCGGGTTCTGGTCCCCACAGGTGGAGGAGTTTGAGCAGGATGTTCCACAGGACCTGGGGCCACTGCAGTTCGTGAAGTTGTGCAAACACCACTCCCTGGTGGATGACTCCTGGTTCTGTGACCGCATCACCGTGCAGGGCCCGGGAGCCTTGGAGGAGGCTGCCTTCCCCTGCTACCGCTGGGTGCAGGGCGAGGGCCTGCTGACCCTGCCCGAGGGCACCAGTGTGGATCTACCTAAGAGAAGGGAGAGCAAAGCTTAGGGAGTACTGGGGGAGAAGGGGAACATTATACATAGAAATAATGAGGCTGTAAGTAGGACTGGAGAGGGAAATAAATGATGTGTGCATCCCACCTCTGAGGAGTGCCCTGGGAATGGGAGGAGCAGCTGTGCTGGAAAACAGAAGCGCCAAAGTAAAGGGAAAAAGAAATCTCCATGTGACTGGGAACAAGTTAGGGCAGGGACAGGTAACACTAGCACATGGCTCCCCTGAGAGGAAACAGGGAAGGGAAGCAATAAATGATATGACCATGAAGAGCTGGCTTGGTTGTGACAACATGGAAGACAACTGTGAGGGCAGGGAGCACTCTAACTGGGATGGGGATGAATGAGCACAGGATATAGGTTATTTGTTGAGGTGAGATACATGGAGGAGAGATATGACTAGAGAGAATTTTAGAACAATGGAATTTATGAATGGAGATTAATCAGCCATAAGAACGATGGCATGCTGTTTGAGACAACATGGATGGATCTTGAGAGTATTCTATTAAACAAATTGTCAAAGGAAAAGGACAAGAATTGTATTATTTGACTCATAAGTGGGATAAAAAACAAACAACAAAAGAACAAACAAAAATACAAACTCATAGATACAGACAATAGAATGGTGGTTACCCGAGAGAAGAAAAAGAGAGTAAAGGGGTAAATACATGGTGACAGAAGAAGACTAGACTTTGGCCAGTGAGCATATCCAGAATAGATAAATGTCATATTGTAAGATTGTACACCTGAGGTTTATATAATGTTACCAATCAATGTTATATCACAATAAGTTTATTAAAAATAAAATCATGAAATAGGCATCTTTGCAAGACAATATAAGTACAGGTGAGAAAAGGACAAGTCAGGTTAACAAATATAAACTATTGTGATGATGAGGGTAGGTAAGATGGAGTGGGGAAAAAGTAGCAAAATGGAGCTATTTGCTCCCTAAGACAGGTGAGATGGGATGGTTGAAGGTAACAACACATGGAATTTTTGATTCAGTGTTCAGGTGGAGGTAGGGACAGAACACTGCAGATTGCATATGTATAGGGAATATGAAATATGTCATTTGGAGAAGGGTTAAAGTTGCAGAAAGGGGAAGGCAAGTATTGATGAGTTTAACAAAGGCAATACACAATAATATGGGTTTTTGTGGATATGGCATGTGATCAAGAAGACAATTCGTAATCATTTATAGGCACTAGTAATAGAATTTGATTTAAGGAACATGAAAGGGAGGGAAACATAAGATGTTGCTTAAGGACCACTATGGAGTTGAAATAGGTGAGATCATGAATAGGTTTTGGACAAAGATGCAGTGACTAACTTTGAGAATACATCAGGTAAGGAAGAGCCAGAGAAAAGGCAGAAGTATGATGGAATACAGTCAAGAGTGAGAGATTAGATCAAGTCAGGGATAGCAGCAATTGGAAACACCTATGAGGTCAAATGTTCTTCCAGCCCGTCTGGCAGAAGAGAATACCTTGGATGAGTTCCAGAAGCATCGAGAGAAAGAACTGAAGGAAAGACAGCTGATTTACTGGTAACCACTTACCCACAGCCCTCCTAATATCCTCACCTCTTCTCTGATCCTGCCACCATCACTGACCCTCTAATTCCTCCCTGAACTGTTTTCCCATCTGCTAGTTGGGGCACCTGGCACAAAGGGTTACCCCTGACAATGGCTGTGGACTCTGGGAAGGATCTGCCCCCAGATATGAAATTTCATGGTGGAAAGAGACTGAACTATGAATGGACAGAGAAGACAGGGTGAGAAAAGATCCCAATGAAGTGGGGAGCAGTAGATCCCATAACAGGTAGGATCTGGTGAGTTAACAGTGCCATCCTTGATATCTGTTCTAGGTTACTGGAGATGATTCTAAAATGTGTTTACACCCTCCTGAACTCCTGGGACAGCCTAGAGGATTTTGATCAGATCTTTTGGGGCCCGAGGAGCACCCTTTGTGGTCAGTATTCCCCTAGACCTTTGTAACTTCATAATAGTTTGTTTTGATGGCTCAAAAGTCACATTCATTAGTCCCCCAGTACTTTCCAAATGAGAAGATATTATGCCTGGTCATACATATCTCTGAGGCAACAAAAAGAAAAGACAGGGGCTGGATACAGAGTGACCATAAGCTTGAGTTGCTGTGTTAAAACCTAAATAAGAGGGACATTGGGTAATTGTAAATATGCTCCCTTTACCCTCCACTCCAATCCCACAGAGAAGGTTCACCAGCACTGGAAGGATGATGAACTTTTTGGCTACCAGTTCTTCAATGGCGCCAACCCCATGCTGCTGAGACAATCCATCTCTCTGCCCTCCCGGCTGGTGCTGCCCTCAGGGATGGAGGAGCTTCGGGCTTCGGGCCCAGGTGGAGAAAGAACTCCAGGTACACCCCCCACCCCACCAGCCCTCTGTTGTCTTCTCCTTGTCTGTGGGGGAAGGGATGTGGTGAAGGAGAAGGACCAGAGATGAATCAGGGAAGGGAAACTGTATTAGTCCACTGTTCCTATGTGCAGAGTCCTTTGCAGGACAAACTTAGAGTTGATAAAGTATGTAAAGGAAACCATGGGACTCTTGGGTGCCAGACAGAGGTAGCAGAAAAGAAAGAAGACGAGGAAAGAGACTTGGGCACCTTGACAAGGGGAAGCTTAGCATGCCTGTGCTGGGAAGGAATTGGTCAAGTATGGTCTTAAAACCACCACTGCCACAGGGAATTATAATAACATGTCCCTGGGGAAGGTTCCTCTCATTTTGCCTCTTTCCTCACTGTCATCTGACTTGGACTAAATGTTCTGGATGCCTCCTTCCTTTCTGCCACTAGGACTCTGATATTGATGTAGGATAATTGCAAGAAATGAGACTGAATGTTATTACACTTCTTCCCCTTGGTGCTAGCCCTCTGGAGTAGACTTTGAACTTTTCCCCCCAGAACGGTTCCCTATTTGAAGCTGACTTTATCCTGCTGGATGGAATTCCAGCCAATGTAATCCAAGGACAGAAGCAATACCTGGCTGCCCCCCTGGTCATGCTGAAGATGGAGCCCAGTGGGAAGCTGCTACCTATGGTCTTCCAGGTGAGATATTTTGGAAATCCTCTTCCTAACACTGCTCTCCCTTCCCCCAACCACTGCCCAGGGACAAAGACAGCTGGCTCTTGTCCCCCACCCCCACCTCACTCAGTGAGATCTGTCTTTGTCTCCAATCTCTTTTCTACCTTGCAGCCTGTCTCACTACTCATATTCAATTACTTTTTGTGAGAATCATAATGCTCTTTATTGGTCCTCACCCTAAGGCTACTCAATCTCTTCCTGATCATTGAATCTGTGGAATATCCTTTCTTTCTTGGACATATTTCAACCTTGTTTTTAATGCATTTTTCCTTCTTAAGTGTTCTCATCAATCAGTTGATGAGAATTGTCAGGTATCTCACACATCCAGTTTCTCCTTCCTGTTCTACCATCCTAACACACACTTTTATCAGGTTTCTCCCAAACCACTGTTATGGCCATACCGACTCCCCCCTTTCCAATTCCTCCGGCTTTGTACCTGACTATTATGACACACACACTTTCCTAGAGCTAGTGAGAGGATGAGTGGCAGGATCCTCAATCCTACAAAGAGATTATGACCCCTGAGAGACAATTTTATACATCATTCTCCCCATAAACTGAGCATAGTGTTTAACATCTGATGAGGTCAAGGAATACTTAATTCTTCCTTTTTGCAGATCCAGCCTCCCAATGCCAGCTACCCAACCCCACCACTGTTCCTGCCTCAGATCCTCCTCTTGCCTGGCTCCTGGCAAAGTCCTGGGTCAGAAATTCAGATTTTCAACTGCAACTGTTTCAATATCACGTGCTGAACACTCATATGCTGGCTGAGGTCATCGCTATTGCCACCATGAGGTGCCTCCCGGAACTGCACCCTGTCTTCAAGGTATGTACTCTACCTTCCATGTGTCCTCATCCCAGAGAAAGGAAACAACACAACAGTTCCACAGAATTTAAAAAGCCTAAGGCCCTAAGCCATCTACCTGGTCTCAAAACAAAACCTGCTTTGAAATAATCTAGCACTGATATGGCATTGCAGCAAAAAATTGTCATTGGCATGAGGGGATAAGACACATTTAATTATGATAAGACCTGGATTTTGTGGTCATATTTTCATGTTTAAATTCTATTGATTTTGAGCTAATTATACATTCACATGTAATTGTAAGTCATAATACACATAGAGATCATCTATCCTGTTAAGTCCAGTTATTTACATTTTTCTACACATATTCTAAGTCAATTCTCTGAAATTCTCCAACAATGGGTCGGGAGGGGAGTAGGAATATAATTTGTTAAACCAATATGTTGCCCTTTAGCCAGGAAGACAAATGGTAAAACAGCCAAAGAACCATATCTTGGAATAGAGGTGGAAATAACAAGAGACAGCTATATTGAACACTATAGTGTTGATGGAGAATGTTCTACTACAACCAGATGTTATGAGGAACACAAGGTAAAAGGGCAAGGATAGCAGCTTGGCAGGTCACTGACATCTACCCAAGAGTGAGAAGAGTAAAGATGTACATTAGCATGGTGGTGACAGGGATGGAAGAGAGGAGACACTGCCTACATCATGTCTGTGCAATATTGCAGACAAAGGTCAGAGGCCTAACCACTGCCAGACCTAGGAGCTCACAAAGTGAATACTGTTGGAATGACCCCAAAATACTGTGATGCTATAAACAATGAGTTTAGTGTCTATTGCTAGGCAGGAGGCAGCAAAATAAGGCTTGTGCTTGTCTTACAATTGTTTTCCAGATCTCAATGGCACTTTGATATAGAAAACAGGGCAGAGCAGGGGGGAAAAACTCTATAAGCCTATGAAGCAGAGAAGTGGTCAGAAAGAGTGTAGTCAGGAAAAGAAGCCAGTTTGGAGACAAAGATGAGGTGTTGAGCTTTCCATACAAAGAGTTTGAAATGTTGTAAGATATTCAAATGAGCATTTAGCAGGCAGAACAACTGAACTGTAATGTCACTGAGAGGTCCAATTCCAACCCTCCTCTGGGCTGTGGTTGTTGGTGTTCAAAGTGACATAGACAAAATAGCTACTAATGTAGTTTACGGGATCTAAGATTTTATAACTTCATGATGTTTTTGCATGACCATCTCCTTCATAGCTTGAATCAGTTATGCCTAATTTTACACTTCAAAAAGTCCTTGTATTAGATAAGCCCCCCTCCACAGCCATATTCCCTAACCATAGCAACTCCATTTCATGGCAGACAGGTCTTTGTTGGAACTCCCAGGAGGAGTTACCAAGGTTACCTGTGCAGGCTCTGCATTCAGACTGCTCAGGTCGGAAGCCTGAATCTGGTCTCAGTACTTACAGATGTGTGTTCAGGATCCTCATTTCCAAATGAGGATTAAAAAAAAATGCTATCTCCATTGTGGGGTTGTTAAGGCATTACAGAGTAAATGCTAGAAAAATGTCTGTTTTCTGCTGTTATTTTTCTTGTAATCATCATTTCTGTCATTGCTCTTAGGAACTCTGTTCTGGGTTCTTTATTCCTTGCTGTAGTCTTAGTGTTTTCTGTGACACCATCATCCTTCCATAAACTTTCTGAAAAGAACAATCTGAGCTCCCTTGACTCTTGATTATGTGAGTATCACTTTTGTCCTTCCCTTTTTCCAGCATCAAAAAGCTCTGATCAATATCCAAACTGCCTGAATCCTATATATTAATCAGGTTAAAACTGAAATAAAAATAATCTAAGATAAAAAGAAGCCCATGTCAGGATTCAGTATAATTTATATCATTTTTTTTCTTCCTCCTCATCTGAGGATATATTTTCCAAGGATTTTTTTAGAGAGACTAGAAGAGGGGAAAAGAGAGACAGAGAGATATCATTGTGAGAGAGAACACACAAAAAATGGGGATTGAATTTGCAATTCAGGTACATGCCCTTAACTGGGAAAGGAACCCATCACCCATCAGTGCTCAGACCAACATTCTAACCACTGAACACAGTGGCCAAGGCAGCCGTACCTTTTTAATAGATTAAAAAAAAAAAAAAAAAAAGGCAGGAAAGAGGAGACAATTAAGAACAGATTTCATGACAACCCATTTGCTGCTTAAGCAGGTAGCTTAATTTGGCTCCAAAAATGCTAACTGAAGGTATCCTTTCCCCAAAAGAAATCAAGAGTAAAACAATAAGTGGTTGGAGAGAGAGCTTTGAAAATGAGGAGAGAGGCTAGTTTAGGGAACGAGAAGATGTGAATGATAAAGCATGGAATGATATAGAAAGATAAGGGGTAGCTTCTAAACAGACAACTACATTCAAGGTGGATACATTAAAGTATTGATATATCTCCTAACCAATGCTTCTTCTGTGTGCCAGGCACTGAGCTAAACACTCTTTATATGTTACTCACATAATCACCACCAAAGCACCTGACTTAGGAGACCTATTATCATCTGTGTTGACAGATGAGGAAATTGACATGTAGGAGTTGATTATCCTGACATGTAGGGTTTATTGCCTTGAACAAGTACCAAAATGAGTGGTTAAGCAAGGATTCAAGCCCAGGTCATTTCTAGTTCCATAACCCCACTCACAATAGTCGTGGAGAGGATGAGAGTTTGTGATCATAGAAGCAGAAGGAGACCAGCCTACAAAGGCCCTAGCAGGGAGGAAAGCATCAAGATGGTGTCCAATAACGACCCCTTTCTAATCTTCTTCATCCAGCTCCTGATCCCACAAATCCGCTACACCATGGACATAAACATACGGGGACAGATACACTTCAACTCAGCTAGTGGACTATTTAGTCAGGTAAAGAGGAAATGAGGGCATGGGGATACCTAATCTTTTATCTCTCTGCAACCTCCTGCCATCTTCACAGGCTCACACCACCTGGTATGAATGTTCTGATTCTTAAACCCATGAGCCTGTTCATTTTATACTTTTAATTTTGTAAACCCCATTGTGAACACCTTGTACACTATGCCAAGGTTCTGAGGCCATTTTTCTATCTCTCAAAGCCTGTCAACTCTCAAAATCCAGGCAATGAACACAGGTGGAGGGCCCCACGTTCAGTTGATGCATTGGGCCATGGCTTAGCTGACCTACAGCTCCTTCTGTCCTCCTGAAGATCTGGCTGACCGGGGCCTCCTGGGAATCCCAAGTGCTCTCTATGCCCATGATGCTTTATGGCTCTGGAAAATCATTGCCCGGTGGGTGAGAGTGGTAGCTGAGAAATAGACAGCCATTGGGGGAGACGGAGAGTGGGTCTCTGTCTTGAGTTCAACATGGGGCATAAGGAACATGAAAGAAGAAGGTCCAGACAGGGGAGCAGAGGACTTGATTTTGGGAGAAATAAGGAAGAGTGAGGAGACAGTGGGTAGGATCTGAAAAGGAGGAAAGTGGAATAAGGGAGAGCCTAGGTTGGGAAAGCTGGGAATGGGGAGATATGGTTTCTGGAACAACCAGGGTTTTGTTAGAAAGAATGGTTAGCAATCATGCTTAGGGAACTCTTAGAACTAATGACCCACATTTCCTTCCTTTCTAAACTAGTGTGTAGAAGGAGCTCAGAGATGTCCCAAAAAGTAAATCTTGTGATCTGTCCCCAGATACAGTGGAAGGAGCTTGGTGGAACCACAAAAAAAGGATTATTAGTTAGAGGCTAGGGCCTTGTACTCAAAGAGCTCAGCTTCCTTCTCCTCTGGGCAGGTACATGGAGGGGATCATCCACCTCTTCTATCAAGGGGATGACGTCATGAGAGGGGACCCTCAGCTGAAGGCCTGGTGTCAGGAAATCACTGAAGTGGGGCTGTGCCAGGCCCAGGACCAAGGTGAGATTCCTCCTCATAAAAGGAAACTGTTCAGAAACTCTGCCAGAGTCCCTTGTAAGCCTTGGGGACATGACCCCTTATTACCCTCTTGACCTCCACACATGAATCATCTGAATACCATATTCACCTCCTAAGTGTTTAGGACAATTCTAGAAACTCAAGAATTATTATCCTCAATGTTCCTGACCATCAACGTTTATGGCCACTTCCCATTCTCACTGCAGATGCCCCCAACTTGCCACACCCTGGGGCCCAGTGGGTACAGAACCTGCTTGTGCTCTCTAATGCTCTTCCTAAGAATACAAATAGGGGGGGAAAATTCCCACCGAAGTCCATAATGGTCCTCTCTGGCTTTCCCACCCTTCTCTTGCTTGCTATTGTCCACCACCCAGAGAGGATGCAGACACACGCCACACTACCACAGTGCAAGGTCATTTCTAGGTGCAAACAGACTTTCGGTTTTCTCTTGCCTGTTCATTTCCTCACTAGGATCTGCCTTTAGTTCTCCCACACCACATTTTACTCTGCAGAAGAAATCGCTTTTTTGAGCTTTGCCTAGTTTCTGCCCCCTCTCCCTAGCTCATATGGGCCGGCTTGTTTCGTTTCAAATTGTCCTTCAGGCCCTGCCCCCTCATACTTCACACAAACACCTTGAGTCCCATCTTCAGCCTTTGGAACAGATACAAACATATACTGGGAGGCTGTTGTGGATAGGCCTTAAAATACCAATGATACAGGGTTTAAAATACCAAAGCCAGATTCTTGGAGAGAGGCTTTCTTTGGAGGATCTGGGCAACACCCCCACTAGCCCAACACTTTCAGAACAAAATGTTCTCTGGTACTTTTCAGTTCTGTCTTTCAAGCATCCCATGCCCCAAAAGATACTTCTTCCTCCCCCTAACACTCTTCCCATGAAATACAAGCATTTAAAAAATAGTCATATATAAGCTTTAATCTCTGATTACCCTTATCCTCTCCTTCAGCTTTCAATGTTCTCTCTGCCCTGTTATTTCCATATTATTCTCATTAAAGACCACATATTAAGATTTGTTTTTAAAGTATTGGTTTCTGTTTCCTTCCATCTATGTGACCTTGAGCCATCCACTAGATATCTTTCGCTTAGACTTTTAGTTTCCTTAAAGCTAAAATAGACATATTTGGCTGCAATCCTCACATTTAATCTGACAGAATTTTTGAGATCCAATGATATGTGTGACAGTGCTGAAATCTGCATAGTATATAGTGGTGGATGAGTTTAATCATATGCTCCACCCCATGCAAAAGTACCTCCCCAACATGATCGGCATGTGAATTAGGAGAGTCCAGACAAAGCATGTAGTAGATGACCTTGAGCAGGCATCAAACTCTATGACTCACTGTATTCACCATGCCTGTTTATTCTGCAGTTTTGATACTTTGACATCTTGGAATCTTGTTGACCCAGAAAGCACCACCCTTCCCAGAGCCAGCTAATTCTCAGATATAGCAAACCACTCCCCTGAGAGCATGCTTTCATATTCCAGAAGTCCCAACCACCACTTCTATTGAGCTCTTACACTCTGGGCCAATATTCCCCTGGCCTAATCACCTTGGGCCAGGTACCAGTCTAGAGACAACTACCACACTCCAGAGCCCACTGGAAGTATTACAACTATTATTTAATGTCCTAAACAGGCTTATTCTGTTCTTTCTCATGGGAACCATGACAAAGGCTCCTGCTACCTTTTACTGTCACTTCCTCTGCCTCTTGACCAACCCTGGTGCTCCCAATGTGGTCCCCGGTGGTATGGCAGGTACCCATCTCTTGGGATCTGTGAGTATAACATACTTTTACATGGCAGTTATCGCCTGACCTGTTGGCCTCAGCACAACTGTATATTAATAGAAACTATATTTTAAAACAGTCACCTGTATATTGAGTGGAATGGATAGCTGATTTTGATACCCTTCCTGTATTTTAACCGAATCAATTACTTTTCTTTCTCTGCATCATTACCCAGCTATCTGTAAGCATTTGAACCCCTTTTGGGGAGACAACAATTTTGTTGAAATACAGAAAACCTAGAGAAAGCTACAGAAATCATAGGTGTACAACTTAGTGATGTGTTACTATGGTGACACACCTGTATAATTAGCATGAAGATCAAGAATCAGAACCTTACCAGCTCCCTCGGAAAGCCCCTTGTGTACTCTTATAGTCATGCCCATGTGAAAGTAACCATTACCTTGACTTCTAGGTTGGTTAGTTTTACTTATTTTCACCTTCCACAGATGGAAATACAAGCACACACTTGCTTATGTCTGGCTTCATTCGCTGAATACTATGTTTGATATTTACCTACTTTGCTGCATGTAGCATGTAGTTTGTTCTTTATCATTGTGCGAACCTACGTTTTCTCACTGGCACCATTTATTTTTCCTTTTTGCCATTGATGGGAATTAGTATTGTTTCCAATTTGTGGCAATCAATATTAGTGCTGTTGTGAACATTTGTGTGTGTTTCCTGTGGACGTGATGGAACTTAAAGTATGCAAAAATCAGCTTTAGTAGTTACTGGCCCTTTTCCAAAGTGGTTACCAGTTTCCACTTCTTTTATCAGAGTATGAGTTATCGTTGCTTCATATACTTTCAAATACAAGAAAAGATATTTGTATCTTTTTTGTTTTAGCCATTTTGGTGGGCATGTAGATCCATTCTATTGTGAGTTTAAGTTATGTTTCTTCAAGACTAGTTGCATTGAATGCTTTTTCCTTAGTTTAATAGTCATTGGAATATCCTCCTTTATGAGGTGCCCATTAAAGTTTTTTACACTTATACCTTTAGGGTTGTAGCCCTCATATTGTGATTTTTTTAAATTGAGTTATAATTGATATATATTAACTTCAGATATACAACATAATGATTCAATATTTGTATGTATTGTGAAATGATCACCACAGTAAGTCTATTACTCTATTTAATGTCCATCACCACACAGAGTTACAAAGTTTTTGCTTTAATGAGAAATTTTATGATCTACCCTTCTAGCAACTTTCAAGTATACAATACTTGTATATAGTATTATTAACTGTAGCCACCATGCTGTACATTACATCCCATATCTTATTCATTTTATAACTGGAACTTTGTTACTTTTGACACTTCATCCATTTCACCCACCCTTAGCCCTACCTTTTTTTTTTTTTTTTTTTTTTTTTTTTTTTTTTAAGATTCCACATATAAGTGAGGTCATGTAATCATTATCTGCCTCAGGCTACTTATTTCATTTAGCAAAATGCCCACTCATGGTCTATCTATGTTTTGCAAGATATTCTTCTTTTTATATATAATTTTGTTCATTCATTCATCCATTGATGAACACCTAGTTTACTTCCATGTCTTTGTTTTATTTTTTTTAGGGATTATTTATTTACTTCTAGGGAGACAGTAAGAGAGAGAGAAACAATGGTATTGGATAAGAACAAGACTATTGAATGGTTGCCTCTTAAGGAGATAGAACCTGTAATCCACTATACATAACCAGGTCATGTGCCCTGACCAGGAATTGAAATAGCAACCTTTTGTTGAATAGGATGAAGCCCAACAACTGAGCCACATGGACCAGGGCAGTTGCTTCCATGTCTTGGTTATGATAAATAATGCTGCAATGAACATGGGATGCAGCTATATTTTCAAGTCACTGTTTTATTTCTTAGGATAAATACATAGAAATGAATTTGCCTGGATCATATGGTAATTCTATTTTTAATATTTTGAAGAATCCCCATACTGGTTTCCATAGTGGCTGCAACACTTTCCACTAACAGTACACAAGGCTTCTGTTCTCCACAGCCTCACCAATACTTGTTATTCCTTGTCTTTTGATAATAGCCATGCTAACAGGTGTGAGGTAGCATTTCATGATGATTTTGATTTACATTCCTCTGTTAATTAGTGATGTTGAGCACTTTTTAATGTACCAGTTGGCCATCTGTATGTCTTTAGAATAGGTCTATTCAGATCATCTGTCCACCTTTTAATCAGACTTCTGATTTATTTTTCTATTGAGTTCTCTATATATTTTTATATAATCCCATATTAGATATGAGATTATTTTCTCCCAGTTGGTAGGTTGCCTTCTATTTTTTTTTCTTTATTGATTAAGATATTACATATGTGTCCTTATCCACTCATTACTCCTTACCCCCCACTTATGCTCTCAACCCCCTGGTGTCTGTGTCCATTGGTTAGGCTTATATGCATGCATACAAGTCCTTTGGTTGATCTCTCCCCTTTAACCCCATCCTCTCCTACCTTCCCTCTGAGGTTTGACGGTCTAATTGATGCTTCTCTGTCTCTGGGTCTGTTTTAGTTTATCAGTTTATGTTGTCCATTATATTCTGCAAATGAGTGAGATCATGTGATATTTAACTTTCTCCAACTGGCTTTGATAGTTTCCTTTTCTGTGCAGATGTTTAGCCTGATGTAGTTCCATTTATTTATTTTTGTTTTTGTTGCCTTTGCTTTTGCAAATCCAAAGTATCATCAGCAAGACAGATGCCAAGGAGCTTACACCTAAGTTTTCTTTTAGGAGTACTGTGTTTTCAGGACTTTAATCAATTTGTCCTTAATTTGTGTGTGTGTTAAAACAGTCCAGTTTCATTCCTTTGCATATGGCTGTCAGTTTTCTCAACAGCATTTATTAAAGACATTGTCCTCTTCTCATTGTATTTTCCTAGCTCCCTTTTTGGGCTCATCTTTCTGTTCCATTAATCTATGTATCTGCTGTTTGCTCAACACCATACTGATTTGATTAATTTTGCTTTGTCATACAGTTTGAAATCAGGAAGCAGGATTAGGGTGCCTTGAACTCTGTTCTTCTCTCTCAAGATTTCTGTTGTTATTTGGGGTCTTTATTGATTCCATATAAATGTAGTTGATTTATTCTATTTCTTTGAAGAATGCAATTGTAATTTCATAGGGATTGCATTGAGTATATAGGTTGCCTTGGGTATTATGGACATTTTAACAATATTAATTCTTCCAATCCATGATAATAGAGTATCTTTCCATTTATTTATCTTCAATTTCTTTCTTCGGTGTCTTAGGGTTTTCAGTGTACAGGTATTTCTCCACTTTAGTTCAATATATTCCTAGCTATTTTATTTTTTTTTTTACATGATTGACTGACTGAATGAATGAATGAATGCTCACGAATTCTAACATTTGGTTATCTCCAGACATCAGCAATTATTTTCTTATCTTTTTCAGGGATTGCAGTTTCTAAACGTTGGTATTTCTTCTCCTAGGTTTTCCTGTGTCCTTCCAGTCCCGGGTTCAGCTCTGCCATTTTCTTACCATGTGCATTTTCACATGCACTGCCCAGCATGCAGCAGTCAACTTCAGCCAGGTATGGATAACTAAGACCCTAGGTCCCTGAGGGAAAGTGCCTGGTCTAGGGTATGTTTGAAGGAAAGAGTTGGGAGCTAGAGCCCTGCACATCAGAGGGCCTGGTTGACTCCAGATTCTTGCCCCCTCAGCATGACTGGATGTTCTGGGTCTCCAATGCCCCATGCACAATGCGGATTCCCCCTCCTACCACCAAGGAAGATGTGACAATGGCCACACTGATGGGCTCACTCCCAGATGCCCAGCAGACCTGTCTTCAGATGCTTTGTGGGAGACAAGTGGGCCGGCAGCAGACAGACATGGTAAGAGCGGATTTGGGGGATTCTGGGGCAGTGGTAATGGAAAAGAAAGTTCAGAGTGTGGGGCTGGGTTCTGGAACTAGAAACTGATCAATCTTTCTTTTCTGCTTCAGGTACCCCTGGGGCATCACACAGAAGAATATTTCTCAGGTCCTGAGCCCAAGGCTATTTTAAGACAATTTCAAGCAGATCTACACCACCTGGAAAGGGAGATAGTAGCCCGGAATGAGCAGCTAGACCTTCCCTATGAATACCTGAAGCCAAGCCTCATAGAGAACAGTGTTGCTATCTGAGCTCCAGTATAATGGCCTTTCACAGACCACAGGCCAATACTAGGGTTAACATTTTCCCTTTGAGTTTTATGTTTTTTCTAGATCCAAATTACTGTGGTTCTATTCTCTTTTCTGTCTGAGTTCCCTCCCTGAATATATCACTAGCCTGAGGCACTGTCCCCATTTCCAAGTCATCTTACAGCATGATCTTTAGCTTGAAAGCACATCCCTTAGAGAGATCAACTATTTACTCACGTAGCCTTCTCCTGTCTCTGGAAAATTTATCTTTTTCATGTATTATGTAATCATTTTGAATTGGATTTTTAATATAGTATGGGATCAATGTTCAATTCTATTTTCTTTTGAGGAAATCTATTATACCAGTACAGTTTATTTAAAAGTCTATCCTCTCTCAGTGATCTATTATGCTAGTATAAATCAGATTTCTGTATGTCAATGGGAGCATTTTTGAGTTTTTTATTTTATATTTTCATTGATATGTTTGTCTTACACTGTAGCAAACTGACATAATTACTACAACTGTTTAATTAAAACAACATACTATTTCATAACATATATTCATTAAATTTGTCTCAGAGGTGACAGTTTTTCTTTGACATCTGCTCTTTCATGTAAAATTAAAATAAGCTTGTTCTCCAATAAAATCTATTGTGATGTGTGTGTGTTAATGTGTTGCATCTATATGAAGTTTTTTAAATTAATTTCTTTATTGATTAAGGTATCACATATTTGTCCTCAACCCCCCATTCCAATCCCCCACCTTCTCCAGTCATACCCCCACCCCCCTATTGTCCTTTACCACTGGTTAGGCTCATATGTGTGCACATAGGTCCTTTGGTTGATCTCTCCATTTTATCCCCACTCTCCCTTTGAGATCCAACAGTCTGACCTATGGCTCCTTATCTCTGGGTCTGTTCTTGTTCATCAGTCTATGTTGTTCACCATTTCCCCTAGATGAGTGAGATCATGTCCTACTGGAAATATATTTATAAGAATCAAAAATGAGACAAGCAATAATTGTTATGCTGAAAGGCATATGCATCAGTCTGTAGTGAGCTTCTTTCTGGGCCACCAGTTCTTTTGAGACCCAATTTCAATGTCAAACAGTTCCTTATGTGTACATGTCAGCAATGACATTTCAGTTCTAGATGGTGGGCAAATGATGGTAATGCAGGTCCACCCCTCCCTGGTTTGGTCTTGGGCAACCTGCAGTGATACAAAGCTGCGGGCTGCTACTATGGTTAAGGTGTCATCAGCGACTTCCATCTCTGGACTGCTTCTCTTCTGTCTTCATGGTTGGGTAGTCCTGTCAATTCCTCTATATGAAGTTTTTAACCAACTTTGCATTCTTAAGAACTATCCAATTTTCCAATTTATATAGTGTTAAATTCCAATATATTTTCTCAGACTTGGGAAGAACCAGGTACCATATCCAATCAATTTCCCCAACTTTTCCTTGTTTCTGTTTTCTCTCTCTCTAACCAATCCATTTCCTAGATCCTCTGGGGTTCTGTGTCCCTTATCCAATCCAATCACTTCCCAGGCTATGTACCTCCCTTTATGGTCACTATCTTGGTTCCTACTATCATAACTCACAGTAGAAGCACCATCCCCTGTGCCATATTGGCTTCTACTGGACATGCACCCAGCAGAGGAATTTCCCTTTTATTGTTTATTCCTCCATCCAGATTGGAAAGCTAGTCTTTTCTCTATGCCTGGGATGGAGAAATGTTAATCCTCTTTATGGGAAAATGCTGCAATCCCCTGTGTGCCTATGAAAGCTTCAACTTTCTAGTAGATTAGGCATCTTTTTTTTTAATAATAAATCTTTATTGTTCAGATCATTACAGGTGTTCCTCTTTCCCCCCTCTTCCCCCATAGCTCCCCTCCACCTGATCCCCAACTCCACCCCCTGATCCCCAACTCCACCCCAATGCCCTTACCCCCCGCCCCTGTCTTCATCCATAGGTGTAAGATTCTTATACAATCTCTTCCCTCACCCCTCAGACTCCCTTCCCCCTGAGAATTGTTAGTCCAATCCCTTTCTATGTCCCTGATTCTATTATATTCACTAGACCATTTTGTTCTTCAGATTTTTTATTCACTTAATTTTTAGGTTCGCTTGTTGGTAGGTATGTATTTTATGTCTTTTTGTTGTTCATAATTTTTACCTTTACTTTTTTCTTCTTCTTCCTCTCCTTAAAGAATACCCTTCAGCATTTCATGTAATTCTGGTTTGGTGTTGATGAACTCCTTTAACTTTTTCTTGTCTGTGAAGCTCTTTATCTGACCTTCAATTCTGAATGATAGCTTTGCTGGGTAGAGTAATCTTGGTTGTAGGTTCTTGTTGTTCATCATTTTGAATATTTCTTGCCACTCCCTTCTGGCCTGCATAGTTTCAGTTGAGAAATCAGCTGACAGTCGTATGGGTACTCCCTTGTAGGTAACTAGCTGTTTTTCTCTTGCTGCTTGTAAGATTCTCTCTTTGTCTTTTGCCCTTGGCATTTTAATTATGATGTTTCTTGGTGTGTCCCTCTTTGGATTCCTCTTGTTTGGGGTTCTGCAAGCTTCCTGAACTTGTAAGTCTATTTCTTTCACCAGGTGGAGGAAGTTTTCTGTCATTATTTCTTCCATTAAGCCTTCAATATCCTGCTTGCTCTCCTCTGGCATCCCAAAAATCCGGATGTTGGTACACTTTAAGCCATCCCGGAGGCTCCTTACACTATCTTCACGCTTTTGGATTCTTCTTTCTTTCTTCCTCTCTGGTTGGGTGCTTTTTGCTTCCTTATATTCCAGATCTTTGGTTTGATTCTTGGGGTACGTTGATCTATAGTTGAGTTTCTGTTTTGTTCTTGTTGTTGTTGTTGTTTTAATATATTTTGTCGATTTTTCACAAAGAGGAAGAGAGAGGGATAGTTAGAAACATCGATGAGAGAGAATCATCAATCAGCTGCCTCTTGCACACACACCCTCCCCCCCACTGGGGATGTGCCTGCAACCAAGGTACATACCCCTGCCCGGAATCGAACCCGGGACCTTTCAGTCCGCAGGCCGACGCTCTATCCACTGAGCCAAACCGGTCCCGGCTATAGTTGAGTTTCTGTATATTCTTTATTTCAGAGATTGTATTAATTTCTGACTGGTCCTTTTCCTTTTTTTTTTTTTTTTTTTTTTTTTTTTTGGTATTCTCTTTAAGGTCCTTGAAGGTCTCACCAAGCTTCTTGGAGGTCTCATCAAGTTTCTCAAAGGTTTTCAGAAGATTCTTGAACAATCTTATAAATGTGATTCTGAACTCCATGTCGTCCAGTAGTTTACTTTCCTTCATCTTTACCATTCGTGACATGTTTCTGTGTCTCCTCATTTTGGCTGATGGAGTGGCTTTGTGTGGTAGGTGACCTATAGGGTCCAGTAGTTCAGCTTCCTCAATCACCTGAGGTGGTCGCTTTTGGTATATCCCTTTGTGGGCTGAATGCAAAGTCTTGGTGTAATTAAGCCTTGTTTGCTGTTGGTACTCTGGGAGGAATTGATCTCCAGGCCAATTGTCTGTGAGGACCTGCTGTGTCTATAAAGGAAGAACAGCTGTGCTGGAGACACGGTTTGTTTCAGTGGGGCTTTGGTGCTCACTGAGTCAGTCTCCCGAATGTGTCACTTATGGGTATGAGGGGTTGAAACTGACTACTAGGAACACTGGCTTCTGGATCATCAATGGGGTACAGTTCATTTGCTTGGGATTTGTCGGTTTTGTTGCTGGAGCTGCAGTTTATTTCGTAAAGCTGCCACAATACCAGGCATTTATTATATATGCAAAAGCAGCTGTGTGGTGCCTGGGCAGGTCTGTAGAATCTGCAGGCAGGGCCTCAGGGCAGGGTCTCAGAGTGGGGCGGGGTCTCAGGACAGTCACTAGGTTGGGACATGGCTAACAGCAATGGCTGTCCCATCCTTCCGCCCCCACCCCCTTGCGTTTCCAATTCCGTGTTTCCAAGTCCCCACTTCCCTGCTATCCAGTGCAATAAACAATGATTGCTGCATGTACCTCTGCAAGAGTCGCCCTCACTTCAGACCAATGGCCAGACAGACCAACTTCTCCCCATAGGTGTCTGGGTCCCCCACGTGACCCCAGAGACTTGATTTCAAAGTGATAGGGATCTTGTTTCCTTTAGGATTGAAAAGAAAAGCGGAGCACCCAATTGCCCGTCACCAGCCCTATTCACCACCAGCCCTATCCATGTACCTAGGCTCCTCAGCTTTTCAGGGCTTGTGCTCCTTTCTCTTTAAGCCAGCCTTCCCGTGGTTTTGGATGATAGATGTCCTTTATATTAGTTTTAATTTTTAAATTGTTGTGGGAGTAGCAGAGCATTTGCTCACCTATGCCGCCATCTTGGTTTCTCAGAATCTAGATTAGGCATCTTAATGTCTGATTCCCTTTGCTCCATTCCTTTATTCATATCTACATAACATTTTGATTATAATTTTTGCATTATATTTATCAGCATGAGTGGCTTATATTTATCTTTTCTGGTTTTGTTAAGATGGTTTAATAAATCTTAGTGAGTTAGTGATCCTCATTTTTTTGAAAAAATCTTTTAGAACTATCTGCGATTGGTAATATCTTTTTATTGAATGTTTTACAGAACTCACCTCTACAACTGTCTATTTTTGGTAGGTTTGAAAGTTTTTCCAGTGGTGGGAGGGAATATTTTAAACAACTGATTAAAATTAATTAATAGTTATATAATTCTAGTTAGTTATTTTGACTTCTGTCAGATTTAATTCTACTTTTTCTAGGAAGTTTTAAATTTTTCATCAATTTTTTTTAAATGTCATAAAAGTCTCTTATTTAATAAATAGAGGCCCAGTGCATGAAATTTGTGCATAGGTAGGGTCTTTAGCAGCTGTTGGCTGCTGACCAAGGCCTCCTTTCACATCCACCTTGGCCTGGTGCCGCCTGCTCACCTGCTCCTCCAACCTGCTGTGTTTCTGCTCTTGTTGGGGCCCATTGGGGCTGCTAGCACTTCCACTGTGGCCTGCATCCATATTCCTATGTATTCCCATATAACTCTTCTAGGATTGGCTAGTCAAGAATAGGAAATAAAACCGGTCAGGATTTGGTAAGACTGAAGGTGATGTGGGTTTGTTGACATGTACTTCCTCTGCTCTCTGAACTCCAAATGAAACAGAACAGTGGCCAGAGGTCAATGAACTACAAAAGGAACCTTAGCCAGCAGCTCAGCTAAAAGCCAAAGTGTCAAAGCATTACAGGCTTTCACAACCATGATCACTGAGAAAAAAAATCCTTGGGATGTAAGCATCAATAGGCCATAGAGAAGCTTGAGGAGAAGGTTCAGTGGAAAATGAAGGCCAGAAGTCAATAGCCAGAGGGTTAAATAGAGAATTGCTGGCTATGATATTAATCAGCAACTGCTCATGACACTTTCTGAGATCGTCTATCTATATTTGGAGACATCTCTTCATCTTTTTGAACTTGAATTTTTATAGAAGTGATACAGCAATAGCTACCTCACAGATTTTTTTGCAAAGATTAAATGGAAAAGCCATTTAAAATTTGGTCCACCAGAAAACTGAGCATAGTCACCTTTTCCTTCAGAGTGTTGGTGGCACTTATCCTATATAATAAAAGGCTAAAAACAAATTGTCCTCTTGACCAGGAGTTCAACAACAAGTTCCACCAGAGGGTGAGGCAAGCCGGCCAATCACCCTCGGCCCCTACCCCTGGCCAGTCCTGCCTCCAGTTAGCTCCGCCCACCACAATCAGAGGTGGGGCTGGCCAGACCCTACCCATGCACAAATTCATTCACAATGCCTCTAGCATCATATAATTGATAAAATCACTCTCTAATTCCTTCTACTTACAATTCCTGGGAAAGATATGATGGCAAAAAGTTGACCTATTAATGGCCTTCCAAATTCTCTGCTTTTCTTTATTGTTCTCAAAAAATAAATGATCAAATGATTTGAATTCTTCTATAAAATAAAATTGGAAGAAATTTTGCTTTCCAATAATATTTAAAATTGAAATTGGGAGAAGGGGAGCATTGTGAGGGTAATTAAAGAGAGAGTGTGAAATCTCAACAACATTGTGTGTGTGTGTGTGTGTGTGTGTGTGTGTGTGTGTGTATGAGAGAGAGAGAGAGAGAGAGAGAGAGAGAGAGAGAGAGAGAGAGAGAGAGAGAGAGTTGGGGGGAGTATGGGGAATAAAAACAGAAGAAAATCCTATTGTCAGAAATAGCCATAAAGCATTTAACAATATGAATGCTTACAGCAAATATCATCTGGGCTATATTAGGTGATGAAATAATCCTTCACTCCATTATGCCAACATTTAGAAAACCTATGTTGTGTGACTGCATGAGCAACAACATTCTGTGAGAGAGATAGCTTCTAAGTTTCGGTCATCAGAGCAGAACAGATGACCAGTAGGCAAGTAATGAGTTAGGTGGAGAAAATAATGAGGGAAAGATTAGGACAAGAGCTATTGAATTGGTGGAAAAGAAACACACAAGACAAAACAAAAACCTCATGGACATGGACAATAAAATGGTGATAACCAGAGGGAAAGGGGGTGGGGGCAGGTGGAGGAGGGTAAACCGAATAAAATGGTGATGGAATAAGACTAAGTTTAGATTGTGAGTGCACAATGCAATGTGCAGATGATGTATTACAGAATTGTAACAGAATTGTAACAGAATATGTAACTTTCTTAACCTATGTAACCCCAATAAATTCAATAAAAAGAGCCATTAGAAATAAATGTAAATAGAGCTTGGAACTGTAAGAACAGCTTTTCCCCCCTCTGCCAGCTAGGAGGGCTCCATCCTCATTTGGAATTTAACCTTGCCTGACCAAGATGAAAAGAGAAATCTGAGAAGGTCTGGTGCTGCCATTCTGGTTCAGCTCTGGGACTGTGACACCTAGGTCCCTTAGAAGTAGAGTACATCTATAATAGCATCAGGGTTAGGAAGGGGAGTGAACATGGAAACTATGAGGTGGGAACCTCCTCGTTATTCTTATGCAGAATTTTCTATTTACTGCTTTCTGTTAGAAAGGAACAGTCTCCCCATACATCCAACATAAACTCTTGCATATATGGTTTGAATTTCATCCTCCCACACCCATCATGTTGTTCCTTCTTCAGTTAGTTAGGCCTTCTTCACCCTGCATCTCAAATATTTTTCTCTCTACTAGTTATTTGCCATCCAAATATCTCCAAACCTATTCCACCCCAAAGAGAATTCCTTTCTTGACCTCTCACACTTATTGCTTCATTCTGGCCCCTCTTTTCTCTAAAATATCAAATGACCTACTTATACACATCTTCCCTGACATTCATTCATTATTTGTAGTTGTAGAAATTGTTCTGTGATTTTTATCAATCATACACTGTGTTCAGATATTCTGCTGACACAAAACTTGTGTACTGAAAAGCAATAATCCCCACCATTTCCCTACCCCAAGATCAATGTTATTTATGGTTCATGTGTTGCAATTGTTTTTGAAGTCACTTGTTTTCATCTGCATGTCTCATTTTCTCTCTCTTTTCATTTCTTACCATGTTCATGATGATGAAACAAAGCTGTTTGTCTCCCCAATGGGTTTCTCTGATTATTTCTTCATGGTGTAACATATTCCTTTATTCTTGTACTTCCTACAGGTTGGTAGTTATATTTATAAATTTGATCAGAATTCCTAACAATTTTATGCTTCAAGATGCCTTCATATAGTCAGTTCAAAATATTTCTTCCAGAGGCACATAATCACTGACAATGTCTCATTTTGTGCATTTAGCCACTGTAGATAACCATTTATAGGTACAGTATATTATTTTATTAGGGGTTGCACACTCTTGGTATAATAACTCCATCATTCCTGTGTAATTTATTAGCCTGAATATACCCAAGAAGTAAAATATTGCATAAAGATGACTTGGTTAGAAGTTGGCAAGGATGTGAAATTAGAATTGGTTTAAGGTCAGGCTAAGGTTGAGTCTGCAAGTATAAGGGTTAAGGGACATAGTGAAGATCAGGCATAGAGGGTGGTGGAGCAAAAAAGCTGTGGTTTCATGTTGAGTCCTTTTTCTGGTGGAGGTGTGCTTGATGTTCAGAGTTCTCTGCAATGCAGAGAGAAGATTCATCAGGCTTGCCGCTATAGTATTAGATTCACTGGAAGGAGTAGGTCATGCTCTATTAAAACTCAGGGGCTCACCATCTTGATGTATATAGAATACCTGCTGGGCTACATGTAAGTACTTCCCTTTTGTACATATTTTTTTATCATTACACGGAGGGCAGGTTTAACTGTCACAACCACACCTTGATGAGGAATTTGGGTTTTATTATATATTCATTAGGAAGCTCTTAGAAGGGTTTAAGCAGCTGACATGCCTCATTCTATTGGGATTGGTGATCTGCCATGGGCCTTGAGTGCCCCTAAGATTTCCTGCTGGGTATGTCAGAAATGCAAAGCCTGGGTGCTCTTTACTTGGGACTATTTATCAAGTTTGTTTCCACAGTGAGCAACCCTGAGTGATAAGGTCATGCTCCTGTAGACAGAATGAACATGGATCTGCTTACCACAAAAATGGTAAGTACCCCAAACTCAATGGTCCTCTCCTAAAATACAGCCTAGTCTATGTGCTGTCACTCACCTAGACCCATCTGCATCACATTCATGGGACATGGGAGGGCATGAGAAACTGATATGAATATGAACTGTGGCTATTGATTTTGGTCTGAGTAATAATGTTGCCTTGTTACTAAACTTGAAGTTTTATATGTTCTGCCATCATCAGCCCAACAGCAACTAGACAAACCTGACTAGATTTTAAGTTGGGTAAAATCCCACAACAGCTTTTTCTTTTCCCTTCAAAACCAGTGCTATCCTTTTGGCAAAAATTAAAAAGTGATAATTTTCTGTGATGGTGGAGATGCAGAGATAAGAGCCCTTTGGTATCATGCTATAGCTTTTTTTTGGTAAGTAATCTATATATATAAAAGACTAAGTGACCAGTATGACTGAACAACTGGAATGACCAGAATGACAAGAACAACTGGTGGACTAGTTTCTGGGATGCTCACTGACCACTAAGGGGCATATGCTCAATGCAGGCCCCATTGGCTCCAATCAGTAGGGATGACTGGCCAATCTCCTATGGCCTCTCCCCCTGGTGGGCTATCCTCCCAATAGGCCTTGATTGCTGACCAGGCCAACGGACCCTACCCATGCACTACTTCATGCACCGGGCCTCTAGTTTAACAATAATATACATTGGTGTATACTTATTGGAAAAAAATTGAATTATATACATCAAATATGTACAGATTTTATATGTCAAGCATACTTTAAAAACATGGTTTTCAAATATATATAACATCTATTATAAAATATACAATATACAAGCATTTTAGTCTGAAATCTCAATTCTGGGAATCTGTTCTTTAATTATAAGGGTGCATAAGAGTATAACTACAAAGGTGTTCATTAAAGCACTCATCATAGTACTGAGTACCCATCTAGAGTGTAATCCTTCAAGCTAGGAAGAGAGGAGTTAGATCTCCATCTTTTGATCTGAAGATATTCTCATCACATATTGGTAACTGTGGAAAGTAACTTCCAAAAACACAAATGTAGAGTTTGACCTCATTTTTGTGGAATAAATTACATAAACCACATGAAACAATACTATTAACAGAAAGGAGTAGTGAAGCAGAAATAGCATGTAATACCATTGGTTGTTTGTCTTGGGATGGGGGTGTGGATAGAAAACAAAAGGGAGAAAAGGAATACATTAGCTGCCCCCTAACTGAATGGGCACCACAAGTCTTACCCTCACGCATCCCTGAACACTGCAGTGTCCATCAAAAAAGGCCTTCTCTGGCCCACAATGATAATCCCAATGCCCATTCAGCAAGCAGACCTGGTAGGCAAAGAGAAAGTGGGTACAGTCTCCCAGGGGCACCAGGCACTGCCAGCAAAAGAAAAGAGACTGGGACTCAGGACACTTTCAGAAAATGCTCTTCAATAGTAAAATGAGGGTGGGGATGTATGTGGGGAAGAATGAGAGCCTAGAAAGAAAACTGGTGGATTCTCCCTGCCCCTCTCCCTGCACCCAGGCTCAGAGGAACAGTCAGCATTTCCCCCACCCTCTGGGCTAAACCCAGATTCTGGTGTGTCTGGGTGGGGCCCAGGCCTGCAGTGGGCTGGCACACAGAGTCCTGCTATATTAAGCCCTGGGCTTGTCCTGAGGCAGCAGGAGAAAGCCTGGCCCCAGAATCTTTGGTACCAGTAACAGAACCTCTGCCACCCAGGAGAACCCACCTGCTGCCATGGGCCGCTACTGCATTCAAGTGGCCACTGGGGCCTGGCTCTTTTCTGGGTCTTTTAACCCCGTGCAGCTGTGGCTGGTCGGGGAACTTGGGGAGGCAGAGCTGGAGCTGCAGCTGAGGCCAGCACGGGGCCAGGTAAGTGAAAGAAGTGGGAACTCAGACCCCCTGGCTGGGCTCCATGCCTGAGGGCAGTTGGGTCTTGGGGGACTGAGAGCCAGTGACAGCAAAACCACACCAGCTGGGACTTCCATTGAGAAGGGATGCCTGCACCTGGTGGGTGAGAGGTTCAGAGCCAGGGCCCAGCTAGACTCAACCTCTTTCTCCCTCCCTTGGACTCTGCTCCACACAACCTCCTCTCCTTTTCCAAGTGTCATTATGGGCTCAATGGTCAAAGCGAAAGATCCTCTGAGTACCCGGGAACAGGTGCAGGTGTTGGTCAGTGTTCAAGTCACTGTGGTCTCAACCCTGGTGCCTGGTCCTCCTGGTTCAATGGGTCATTTGAGACCCACCACGCAGGTGTTGGGAGTAGGCAATGCTGTCTTTGGAGGCTGTGTCACTGGACTCCACAAAGCCCACACCCATCCTTCTCCCTGGGTTAAATGCCTCTCCCAGGTCCCCGTTACTAAGTCTCACCGGGTTCTGGTCCCCACAGGTGGAGGAGTTTGAGCAGGACATTCCCCAGGACTTGGGGCCACTGCGGTTCGTGCAGTTGCGCAAACACCACTCCCTGGTGGACGACGCCTGGTTCTGTGACCGCATCACCGTGCAGGGCCCGGGAGCCTTGGAGGAGGCCACCTTCCCCTGCTACCGCTGGGTGCAGGGCGAGGGCCTGCTGACCCTGCCCGAGGGCACAGGTGAGAGGCCGCCTCGGGGGAAATGGGAGCATGGCCCAGGGAGTAGTGCGGGAAGGGCAGAAGGGGCAACTAGAGGAGGGAGGTAGCACAGAGGAAGGTCTGAGGGATTTGACAAAAATGCGCGCTTCGCAAGTTAAGAGGGCCCAAGACAGGGGGCAAGGGAAAGTTATACATAGAATGAAAAAGGTCTGAAGTGGGCCTGCACAGGGAAGTGAGTGATGTGTTGATCCCATCTCCCAAGCTGAGCAGAGGGAATGGAAGGGGCAGCCATGCTGGGAAACAGAAGAGCCAGAGTAAAAGGGAAAGGAGATCTCCGTGTGACTGGAAACAAGTTAGGACAAGGACAGGTAAGACTAGCACATGTGACCCCTGAGAGGAGGCAGGGAAGGGAAGCAATAATGATATGAAAATAATAACCACTTTGGCTGTGAAAATATGGAAGACAATTGTGAGGGCAGGAAGCGCTCTGATTGGGGTGGGATGCGTGAGCAGGGGCTATATTGTATTTATTGCTGGGGGACAAGTGGAGGAGAGATATGACTGGAGAGTAAATGTAGAACAATGCATGTAATAATGGAGAATAATCAGCCCTAAGAAGGATGGCATGCTGTTTGAGACAACATGGATGGATCTTGGAGTATTATATTAAATGAAATACCAAGGAAAAGGACTAGAAGTATACGATTTGACTCCTAAGTGGGATATAAAACGAAAAGCAGCAAATGAACAAACAAAAATACAAACTTATAGATACAGACAGCAGAGTGTTGGTTACCAGAGGGAAGACAAAGAGGGTAAAGGGATAAATACATGGTGACAGAAGAAGACTAGCCTTTGGCCAGTGAGCCTACCCAGAATATATAAATGTCGTATTGTAAGATTGTACACCTGAAATTTATATAATGTTACCAATCAATGTTATATCACAATAAATTTAATAAAATAATAAAATAATAAAATAGGCATCTTTGTGAAACAACATAAGTACAGGTAAGAAAAGGACAAGTCAGGTTAACAAATATAAACTATGTGATGGTGAGATTAGGTGAAATGGAGTGAGGGAAAGGTAGCAACATGGGATATTTCCTACCTAATAAGACAGGTGAGATGGGATGGTTGAAGGAAACACACATAGAATTTTTGTCTCAAGGATTAGGTGGGGATAAGGACAAGGAAGAGCAGAGTGCATATGTATAGTAAATATGAAATATGTCATTTGGAGGACAGGTTAAGGAATAGTAACAGAAAGGTCAATATTGAGGAGATTAACAAAGCCAATATATATATATGCCTAAGTGACAGTCTAACCTTCCGACGAGTAGTTATGATGCACACAGACCACCAGGGGGCAGATACTCAATGCAGGAGCTGCCAACGAGGAAGCCCGATTCCAAGGTGTGCCACCTGAGAATTGCCCTCTCACAATCTGGGACCCTTAGGCGATATCAGAGAGCCAGTTTCAGCCCAATCCTCTTGGGCCAGTCTGAGAGACCCTAGTATATAATAATATGGGATATTGTGGATATGGCACATAATTAAGGAGTAAATTCATAATCATCTATAGGCACAGGTAGTGGCATTTGATTTAAGGAGCAAGAAGGGGAGGAAAACATGGGATGTTGCTTAAGGACAAACATGGGGTTGAAATAGATGAAATCATGACTTGGATGTGAGTAAAGATACAATAAGTGACTTTGGGTACATATCAGGTGAGGTAGAGCCAGAGAAAAAGGCAAGTGTATGATGTAGCCCTAACTGATTTGGCTCAGTGGATAGAATGTTGGTCTGTAGACTGAAAGGTTCTAGGTTTGATTCTGGTCAAGGGCATGTACCTTGGTTGCGGGCACATTCCCAGTAGGGGATGTGCAAGGAGGCAGATGTTCAATGTTTCTCTCTCATCTATGTTTCTAACTCTTTATCCCTCTCTCTTCCTCTCTGTAAAAAAAATCAATAAAATATATACTTTTAAAAAAGAGTATGATGTAATACAGTCAAGAATGAGAGATTAGATCAAGTCAGGAATAGCAGCAATTTGACAAACTTATGTGGTTAAATGTTCTCCCAGCCCGCCTGGCAGGAAAGAGTACCTTGGACAAGTTCCAGAAGCAACGAGAGAAAGAACTGAAGGAAAGACAGCTGATTTACTGGTAACCACCTACACACAGCCCTCCTAATATCTCCACCTCTTTCTGATCCTGCCACCATCACTGACACCCTAATTCCTCCCTGAACTCTTTTCCATCTGCTAGTTGGGGCACCTGGCACGAAGGGTTACCCCTGACAATGGCTGTGGACTCTTCGAAGGATCTGCCCCCAGATATGAAATTTCATGGTGGAAAGAAGCTGGACTATGAATGGAGAATGAAGACAGGGTAAGAAAAGATCCCAATGGAGTGGTGAGTGGCAAATCCCATAACAGGCAGGATTTGGTGAGTTGACAGTGCTATCCTTGACATTTATCGTAGGACACTGGAGATGGTCCTTAAATACATTTACAACTTCCTGAACTCCTGGGACAGCCTAGAGGATTTTGATAAGATCTTTTGGGGCCTCAAGAGCACCCTTTGTGGTCAGTATTCCTATAGACATTTGTAAATTCTTCATAGCCTCTTTTGTTTTCATAAACCCTCATAAGTACTTCCCAGATGAGAAGACATTATGCCTGGTCATTTCTCAGAGGCAACAAAAAGGAAAGACAGGGCTGGATACAAAATAATCATATGCCTGAATAGCTGTATTAAGACCTAAAGGAGAAGGACATCAGGTTGTGGTTAATATCCTCCCCCTACCCTCCACTCCAACTCCACAGAGAAGGTTCATCAGCACTGGAAGGATGATGAGCTTTTTGGCTACCAGTTCCTCAATGGTTCAAACCCCATGATGTTGAGACGTTCTACCTCTCTGCCCTCCCGGCTGGTGCTGCCCTCGAGGATGGAGGAGCTTCAGGCCCAGCTGGAGAAAGAACTCCAGGTACACCCCCAGCCTTCTGTTGTCTTCTCCTTGTCTGTGGGGGAAGGGATGTGGTGAAGAGAAAGGACCAGAGATGAATCAGGGAAGGGAAACTGTATTAATCCACTGTTCCTATGTGCAGAGTCCTTTGCAGGACAAACTTAGAGTTGATAAAGTATGTAAAGGAAACCATGGGACTCTTGGGTGCCAGACAGAGGTAGCAGAAAAGAAAGTAGATGAGGATAGAGGCCTGGAAACCTGACAGGGGAAGCTTAGCATGCCTGTGCTGCAAAGGAATTGGTCAAGTATGGTCATAAAACCACCACTGCCACAGGGAATTAACATGTCCCTGAGGAAGAGACCTCTCATTTTGCCTCTTTCCTCACTGTCAGCTGAGATGACTTGAACTAAATGTTCTGGATGCCTCCTTCCTTTCTGCCACTAGGACTCTGATATTGATGTAGGATACTTGCAAGAAATGAGACTGAATGTTACTACACTTCCCTTTGATGCTGGTCCTCTGGAGTAGACTTTGAACTTTTCCCCCCAGAATGGTTCCCTTTTTGAGGCTGACTTTATCCTGCTGGATGGAATTCCAGCCAACATAATTCAAGGAAAGAAGCAGTACGTGGCTGCCCCCCTCGTCATGTTGAAGATGGAGCCCAGTGGGAAGCTGCTACCCATGGTCATCCAGGTGAGATATTTTGGAAATCCTCTTTCAACACTGTTCTCCCTTCCCCCAACCACTGCCCAGGGACAAAGACAGCTGGTTCCTATTCCCCCTCCTCTGTCTCAACTCAGTAAGGTCTCTCTTTGTCTCAGTCTTCCCTTTCTACCTTGCAGCTTACTCACTACTCACCTGAAATTGCCTTTTTTGAGAATCAGAATGATCTCTGTTGGTCCTCATCCTAAGGCTACTCAATCTCTTCCTGATCATTGAATCTGTGGAATATTTTTTCTTTCTTGGACATATTTCTCCCTTTTTTAAATGCATTTTCCCTCTTAAGTGTTCTCATCAATCAGTTGATGAGAATTGTCATGTATCTCACACATCCAACTTCTCCTTCCTGTTCTACCACCCTAACTCACACTTTTATCAGGTTTCTCCCAAACTACTGTTATGGCCATACTGAACTCCCCCCTTTTCAATTCCTCCTGCTTTGATCCTGACCATTATAGTGCTGACACTTCCCTGAAGCTAGTGAGAGGATGAGTGGCAAGATCCTCATTCCTCCTAATAGATTATAGCCCTCTGCCTGACAATAATATTAGTCATCAGTTTCCCCTACAATACTGAGCATAGTGTGCAACATATGATGAGATTAATGAATGCTTAATTCCTCTTCATTGCAGATCCAGCCTCCAAACGCCAGCAACCCAACCCCAGCACTGTTCCTGCCCTCAGATCCTCCCCTTGCCTGGCTCCTGGCAAAGACCTGGGTCCGAAGTTCAGATTTACAACTGTACCAGTTTCAATATCACGTGCTGAACACTCATCTGCTGAGTGAGGTCATCACTGTGGCCACCATGAGGTGCCTCCCAGGACTGCACCCTGTCTTCAAGGTACATACTCTATCTTCCATGTCCCATATTGCACACAAGGAAACATGTGAAATAATGCAACAGTTATCCAAGATTTTAAAAGCCTAAGCCACCTGGCTGGGAATACATAACAAACCTGCTTTGCAATAATCAAGCACTGATATGGTGTCAGCAAAGAATCTTCATAAACAGGAAGGGATAGGAGAGAGATAACTACAGCAACATCTGGAATCTTATGGTTATATTTTCATATTTAAATTCTTTTAATTTTATGCCAATTATAGATTCACATGCATTTATAAGAAATAATACACAATATATCCTATCAAATCGAGTCCTTTAGCAGGTTTCTTCTCATATTGCAAGTCAATTCTCTGAAATTCTCCAGCAATGGGTACAGAGGAGAGTAAGAATATAGTTTGTTAACCCATATGTTGCCATTTAGCCAGGACTACAAGTAGTAGACATAACTAACAGCCAAAGAATCATTTCTGAGAATAGAGATGGAAATAAAAAGAAACAGCTATAAACTCTATAGTACTGATGGAAAATGTTCTACTGCAACCGAATATTAGGAGGAGCACAAGATAAAAGGGCAAGGATAGCAGCCAGCCCGGCTGGTCACTGGCATCTATCCAGGAATAAGGAGAGTAAAGATGTACATTAGCATGGTGGTGGCAGGGATGGAAGGGAGGAGATACTGCCTGCTTCATGCCTATGCAATATTGCAGACAAAGGTCAGAGGCCTCATGACTGCCAGACCTAGGAGCTCACAAAGTGAATACTTTTGTAATGACCAAGAAATACTGCAACGTTATAAACAGTGAGTTCAGTGTCCATTGCTAGGCAGAAAGAACAAAATAAACTTGTGCTTGTATTACAATTGTTTTCCAAATCTCAATGGCACTTTGATACAGGGAACAGGGCAGGGCAGGGGGGCCAAAAATCTATAAGCCTATGAAGCAGAGCAATGGTCAGAAAGAGTGTAGTCAGGAAAAGAAGCCAGTTTGGAGGCAAAGATTAGGTATTGAACTTTAGATACAAAGAGTTGGAAGTGTAGGTAAGATATGCAAATGAGTATTTGACAAGCAGAACAACTGATCTGTAATGTCTCTGGGAGTTCCAATGCCAACACTCCTGTGGACTGTGGATGTTGGGGTTCTAGTGTGATATAGAAAAAATGGTTACTAATGTAGGTCATGGGCTCTCAGATTTGATAACCTCATGATGCCTTTTCATCACCATCTCCCTCCTAGCTTGAATCACTTATTCCCACTTTACACTTCAAAATTCCCTTTTAATGCATAAGCCCCCCCAGCCTCCACAGCCATATTCCCTAATCATAGCAACTCCATCCCATGGCAGACAGTCTTGTTGGAACTCCCACGAGGGCTAAGCTTGCAGAAGTTACCAAGGTTACTGATGCAGTCTCTGGATTAACTGCTTGGGTCTGAAGCCTGAATCCTGGTCTCAGTACTTACGGATGTGTGTTCAGGGTCCTCATCTCTGGAGGAGGATAACTATCTCCATTGTTGGGTTGTTAAGGCATTATAGACTAAATGCTAGAGAAATGTCAGTTTTCTGCTGTTATTTTGGTTATCATCATTATTACTATCATTGCTATTAGGAACTCTGTTCTGGGTTTTTTGCTCCTCACTGTGAAACCAGCATCTCTTCATGATCTTTCTGAAAAGAACAATATAATAAACTCCTTTGATATCTTGGTATCAGGAGTATCACTTGTGTCCTTTCTTTATTCCAGCATCAAAAAGCTCTGATCAATATCCAGTCTAAATCCTGTTTATCAACCAGGTGGAAATGAAATAAAAATTCATCTAAGATAAAAATAATATCTTAGTTGTATTTTTTAATAGCTAAAAAAATAGAAGGAAAGAGAGGACAATTAGGAATGGGTACAGATTTGATGACAACCCATTTGCTGCCTAAGCAGGGAGCTTGATATCATTTCTAAAATTCTGACTGAAGATATTTTTTCCCAAAAAAAATCTAAGAGTAAAACAATGAGCAGTTGGAGGGAGAGCTTTGACAATGAGCAGAAAGGACAGTTTAAGGAAGCAGATGTGAATGATAGAGGAAGCATTAAATGATATTGAAAACTAAGGGGTAGCTTCTAAACGCACAACTACATTCAAGGTGGATACATTGATGATACCTCCTAATCAATGCTTCTGTCTTCTGTGTGCTAGGCACTGAGCTAAACACTCTTTATATATTACTCATATAATTACCAGCATAGCACTTGACTTAAAAGATCTATTATCATCCTTGTTGACAGATGAGAAAATTGACAGATGAGGTATTTGAACAAGTACAAAAGTGAGTGGTTAAGCAAGGATTCAAGCCCAGGTCATTCTGGCTCCACAGCCCCATTCACATGGAGAGCATGAGAATTAGTGATCATAGCAGCAGAAGGAGACCAGCCTACAAAAGCCCTGGCAGGGAGGAAAGCATCAAGAGGAGAGAGTGCCACTCCCTACAAGGGAGGATCCAAGCATGGCCTCCAGTAATTACCTTCTCTAATCTTCTTCATCCAGCTCCTGATCCCACACACCCGCTACACCATGGAGATTAACGCCCGGTTACGGAGAGAACTTAACTCAGATAGTGGAATATTTAGTCAGGTAAAGAGGAAATGAGGGCATGGGGCTGCCTAATCTTTCATCTCTCTACAACCTCCTGCCATCTTCACAGACACAGACCACTAGTATGAATGTCCTGGCCATTAAACCTATGGGCTGTTCATTTCATACTTGTAATTTTGTAAACCCCACCATGATCTCCTTATATAATATGCCGATTGTCAGCTCTTCTGTCTCTCAAGACCTGTCAACTCTCAAATTCCAGGCAGTGAGCACAGGCAGAGGGGGCCATGTGCAGTTGCTCCGCCAGGCCATGGCTAAGATGACCTATCGCTCCCTCTGTCCTCCTGAAGATCTGGCTGACCGGGGCCTGCTGGGAATCCCAAGTGCCCTCTATGCTCATGATGCTTTACGGCTCTGGGAGATCATTGCCAGGTGGGTAAGAGTGGTAGCTGAGAAGTGGAAGGCCATTGGTGAGAAAGGGAGTGGGTCTCTGGCTTGAGGTCAGCACTGTGCAAAAGAAACATGAAACAAGAAGGTCCAGACAGTGGATAGAATCTGAAAAGGAAAAAAAAAGTGGAATAAAGAAAGAGCCTAGCTTGGGGAAATGGGGAGATGGAGATCTAGAAGAACTTGGGATTTGTTAGAAAGAATGGTTATTAATCATATATAGGGAACACTTAAAACTAACGTCTCACATTTCCTTTCTAAACTAGTGTGTAGAAAGAGATTGGGATTGTCCCAAAAGGAAAGTCTGGTAAGATGTGCCCCCAGATACAATGACAGTCAACTGCACAAAAGACACAGAAAAGAATAAATAGTCATAAGCTAGAGCCTTGTACTCTCAAGGAGCTCAGCTCCCTTCTCTGGGCAGGTACGTGGAAGGGATCATCCACCTCTTCTACCATGAGGATGATGTCGTGAGAGGGGACCCTGAGCTGCAGGCCTGGTGTCGGGAGATCACTGAGGTGGGGCTGTGCCAGGCCCAGGACCGAGGTGAGAACTGGGCTGAGTGAAGGAAGCTGTTCAGACACTCTTCCTAGAGCCCCTTGTCAGCCTTGCCCTTCTGGGGACATGGTTCCAACCTCTCATCAACCTCTAGTCCTTCACTCATGAAGCATATGAATACCATCCCCATTCCTAAGTGTTAGGACAGTTCTACAAACCCAAGGATTGTCCTTCCCAGAGACCCTGATCATCAACCTTTATGTCCATCTCCCATTCTACCACAGATGCTCTGGATCTTCCACAGCATAGAGCCCAGTGGGTCCAGAACCATGAACAGTGGGGGATCTACCCAGGCCCTGCTTCTAAAGCTCTTCCTAAGAATATAAGTGGGGGGAAATTTCCCACCAAAATCCATTACGACCCTCTCTGGATTTCCCTCCTTCTTCTCTTACCTGCTACTGTCCACCACACACAGAGGGTCCAGACACATGCAACACTTCCACACTGCAAGTTCATTTCTGGGTGCAAATTGAATGTCTGCTTTCTCTGTCCAGTTCATTCTTTCACTAGGATCTACCTTTAGTTCTCCCATTCCACATTTTACTCTCTGAGGAAGAAATAGCTTTTTTGAGTTTTGCCTAGTTTCCTCCTCCTCCTTTCTCTAGCACATATTGGCCAGTTTGCTTTGTTTTAAAATTGTCCTTCAGGCCCTTCCCCTCCATACTTCACACCAACACCTTGAGTCCCATCCTCAGCCTGTGGCACAGTATGAACATATACTGGGAAGCTATTATGGCTGGGACATAGGAATACAAGGTTTAATATACCAATGCCAGATCCTTGGAGGAAGCCTTTTCTTGGGTTTTGTTAGAAAGAATGGTTATTAATCATGTATACGGAACGCTTAAAACAAATGTCCCACATTTCCTTTCTAAACTAGTGTGTAGAAAGTGGTTGGGTTTGTCCCAAAAGGAAAGTCTGGTAAGATGTGCCTTCAGATACAATGACAGTCAACTGGACAGAAGCCACAGAAAAGGATAAACAGTCATAGTCTACAGCCTTGTATTTGGAGGATCTGGACAACAGATACCTTTTTTAAAAATAATTTTTATTGATTTTAACTATTAATTCTTCCAATCCATGTTAATAGAATATATTTCCATTTATTTGTCTTCAATTTCTTTCATCAGTGTCTTGTGGTTTGCAATGTATAAGTGTTTCACCTCCTTGGTCCAATATATTCCTAAGCTATTTTATTCTTTTGGATGCAACATACATTTTACATGAATTAATGAATGAATGAATGAATGCTCACTAATTTTAACCTATGGGTATCTCCAGACATCAGCACCTATTTTCTTATCTTTTTCAGGGATTGCAGTTTCTAAACTTTGATATTTCTTCTAGGTTTTCCTGTTTCCTTCCAGTCCCGGGTTCAGCTCTGCCATTTCCTTACCATGTGCATTTTCACATGCACTGCCCAGCATGCAGTAGTCAACTTCAGCCAGGTATGGACAACTGAGAGCCTGGGTCCCTGAGGGAAAGTGCCTGGACGAGGGTATGTTTGAAGGAAAGAGTTGGGAGGCAGAGCCCTGCATATCAGAGTGCCTGGTTGACTCCAGATTCCTCCCCCCTCAGCATGACTGGATGTTCTGGGTCCCTAATGCCCCATGCACAATGCGGATGCCCCCTCCTACCACCAAGGAAGATGTGACAATGGCCACACTGATGGGCTCACTCCCAGATGTCTGGCAGAGCTGTCTTCAGATGTTTTTAGTGAGGCAAGTGGCCCGGCAGCAGCCGGACAAGGTGAGAGTGGATTTGGGGAATTCTGGGACAGTGGTAATGGAAAAGAAAATTCAGAGTGTGGGGCTGGGTTCTGGTCCCTGTGTCTTGGAACTAGAAGCTGATCAATCTTTCTTTCCTGCTTCAGGTACCCCTGGGGCATCACACAGAAGAATATTTCTCAGGCCCTGAGCCCAAGGCTATTTTAAGACAATTTCAAGCAGATCTGGACCACCTGGAAAGGGAGATAGTGGCCCGGAATGAGCAGCTAGACCTTCCCTATGAATACCTAAAGCCGAGCCTCATAGAGAACAGTGTTACTATCTGAGCCCCAGTATAATGGCCTTTCATAGACCACAGGCCCATACTAGGCTTAACATTTTCCTTTTGAGTTTTATGTTTTCCTGGATCTGAATTGCTGTGATTCTATATTCTTTTCTATCTGAGTTCCTTCTCCCCCCACCCTCCAATATATCACTAGCCTGAGGCACTGTCCCACTTCCAGGTCATCTGACAGAGTGATTTTTAACTTGAAAACACATTCCTTAGAGAGATCAACTATTCACTCTTGTAGCCTTCCCCTATCTCTGGAAATGTTGTCTTTTCCATCTATTATATAATCATTAAGGGATAGATTTATTAATATCACTAATTGTCAGAGAAAAAGCATGAGATTAATGTTCAAGTTTATTTTCTTTTTGGGAAATCTATTATTCCAGCACAGTTTATTTAAAAGCCCTTCCTCTCTCACTGATCTATTATGCTAGTATAAATCACATTGGCATAACTGAATAAAAGTATTTTTGAGTTTTTTATTCTATATATTCATTAATATGTTTGTCTTATACTGTACCACATTAACATAATTACTACAACTGTAAAATTCAAATAACATATATTCATTAAATTTGTCTAAGAGGTAACAGCTTTTCTTTGTCTTCTGATCTTTCATGTAAAATTAAAATCAGCTTATTGTTCTACAATAAAATCTATTGTTATCTCTGTGTGTTAATGAACTACATCTATATTAAGTTTTTAATCTTAAACCAACTTTGCATTCTTGAGAGATATCCAATTTCTAATTTATATATTGTTAAATTTCGTTATATTTTCTCAAGCTTGGGAAGAACCAGGTACTATTTCTCACTAAGCCAGCATCAATTGATCTCACTCATATATGGAATCCAACGAACAAAATAAACTGATGAACAAAATAGATCCAGAGACATAGAAGCATAAAACAGACTGTCAAATCTCAGTGGAAAGGAAAGGGTGGGAAGAAATCAACCAAATAACTTATATGCATATATGCATAATCCATAGGCACAGACAACCGCGTAGTGAAGACCTGGAGTGAGGGATGGGGCATGCTAGAAGAGGTCAATGGGAGGAAAGGAAGGACATATGTGATACTTTCAACAACAGAGATTAAGTAAAATACAAAATATATAAAGAACTTATACAAACTCCAACACCAGGAAAACAAACAAATTTACAAAAAATTAACAAATGGGCAAAGGTCCTGAATAGATACTTCTCCAAACAGGACATACAGATGGCCAAGAGACATGAAAAAATGCTCAATATCACTAATCGTCAGAGATATACAAATCAAAACTACAGTGAGATATCATCTCACACCTGTCAGAATGGCTTCCATTAATAAATCAACATTCAAGTGCTAGTGGGAATGTAGAAAAAAGGGAACCCTAATGCACTGCTGGTGGAAATTCAGATTGCTGGAGCCACTGTGGAAAACAGTATGCATTTCTCTCAAAAAAAACAATTGAAAATGGAACTGCCTTTTTCCCAGTAATCTCACTTCTGGGAATATATCCTAAGAATCCCAAAATACTAATCAGAATGAATATATGCACTCTATGTTTATAGCAGCATTATTGATAATAAGCAAGATCTAGAAATATTCTAAGTGCCCATCAATAGCTGAGTATATAAAAAAGCTTGGTACATTTACATAATGAAATGCTATGCAGCCATAAAAAAAGAAGGAAACCATATCTATCTCTGGTGGTCAGTGTGCTCCCACAGCCAACCTCCCATGGTTCCTCCTCCCCTGCCAGCTGGCCCTTATGGGCCCTGATCAAGACTGGGAGAGAGCCCCAGTCACTGGCCAGGCTGAGGGACCCCACCCATGCATGTATTCATGCACTGGGCCTCTAGTGTGTGTGTGTGTGTGTGTGTGTGTGTGTGTGTGTGTGTGTGTGTACACACACACATATATCCCACATGCCCCCTGCTGGGGATCGAGCCCGCAGCTCAATGTGTCCTTGACCAGAATCAAATAACCAGGGATCCTTCAGTCTGCAGGCTGATGCTCTACCCACTGGGCCAACTCAGCTAGGGCAAGAGCAAAATTAAATAAACTAAAGAACAAAGAAACAATAGAAGAAATTAATGCAACAAAGAGTTGGGCCTTTGTGAAGATTGATAAAATTGACATAACATTGGCTAGACCCAGTAAGAAATAGAGAAAAAAAAAGAACCAAATCAACAAGATTAAAAATGAAAGAAAAGTTATGACACCACAGAAAACAAAGGGTTATGTGATAATACTATGAAAGATTATATGCTACCAAATTCAATAACCTAGAAGAAATGGACAAGTTCTTAGAAATATATAACCTTCCTAGACTAAATCATGATGAATTTGAAAATCTAAATAGATAAATCAACAGTAAGAAAATTGAAAACAATTGTTAAAACCTCCTTGTAAGCAAATATCCAGGACCAGATTTCTTCATTAGTGAATTCTACCAAACACTCAAAGAAAATGTAATAACTATCCTTCTCTGACTTTTCCAAAGAATTAAAGAAGAGGCAATACTTCCTAATATATTTCATGAGACCAACATTACTTTGATGCTAAAAACTGGCAAAAATAACCTACAGAAAAGGAAACTACAGACCATTATCTCTGATATTTAAACACAGAAAGAAAAACCCTAAACAAAATACTAGCAAATTGAATACAATACATAAAGAAGATAAAACATCACAACCAAGTGAGGTTCATTTCTGAGACACCCGAATAGTTCAATGTGATATATCATGTTAATTAAATAAAGGATAGGCCTGGCCAGCATGGCTCAGAGGTTGAGCATCAACCCATTAACCAGGAGGTCACTGTTCAATTCCCCATCGGACCACATGCCTGGTTGCGGGTTCTATCCCAGTGTAGGGCATCAGGAGGCAGCCAATCAATGATTCTCTCTCAATATTAATGTTTCTGTCTCTCTCTTCCTCTCCCTTCATTTCTGAATCATTAAAAATATTTTTAAAATAAAATAATGTATAAAATCATATAATCATATCAATAGGTGTAAATAAAGCATTTGACAAGATAAAACATCTATTTATGATTAAAACATTCAATAAAATGGGTACAGAATAAAAATATATAATAGAGGCCATGTATGACAGACCCTTAGATAATATCATACTCAAGAGTGAAAAACTGAAAACTTTCCCTTTAAAATCAGGAACAAGAAAAGGATTCCCACCCTCACCACTGATTTGGGCAATGAAAACTACAAATATCGCTGAAAGAATGTTTCTAAAAAACAAACACTCATCATAAATGAAAGAACATGCCATGTTTGTGGATTGAGGGCCAGAATATTATTAAGATGTCAACACTATCTACCATCATCAATAGATTCAATTGACACTTTTTGCAGAAATAAAAAATCCATTCTAAGATGCATATGGAATCTCAAGAGACCCCAAAGAGCCAAACAATTGTTTAAAGAAGAACCAGTTAGAGGGTCCACACTTTGTGATTACAAAAACTACTACAAAATTACAGTAATCTCAATGGTGTGCTACTGAAATGAAGATAAACATATAAACCAATTGGGCACAATACATAGTTCAGAAAGAAACCTTTTCCTATAGGGAAATGATTCTCAACAAAGGCACCAAGACCAACCAATGGGGAAAGGACAGTCTTTTCAACAAGTAGTGCTATCCAGGAAAATTGGCTACCCACATATAAAGAAATGAAGTTGGATTCTTACCATATACCATATACAAAATTGAATCAAAAAGTATTATTACCAAAATGCAAGAGATAAAACTGTAAAATACTTAGAATAAAACATAGGAGAATAGTTTATGTCATTGGAATTGGAAATTATTTTCTTAGATTTGATACCAAAAACACAGGTAACAAAATAAAAAAAAAAAACACATAAATTTAACTAAATCAAAATTTAAAACTTTTGTTCATCAAAAGGCACCAGCAAGAAGGTTAAGAGGAAATCCATAAAAATGGGAGAAAATATGTACAAGTCATACACCTCATAAGGTATTAACATAGAATTTATAAGGAGAACTCCTAAAATGCAACAACTAATCAACTAAAATTTTTAAAACTCCACAACAAAAAATAAAACAACCTCACTTAAAGATGAACAAAAGATTTGAGTAGATATTTCTTCTATGCAGTTATACAATTAACTTATGAAAAGATACTAAAACTTAATAACCTATACAAAAAATGCAAAACCACCAGGAGACATTATCCCATACCCGTTAGAATAGCTACTATCAATAAAACAGAGTAACAAGTGTTGACAAAGATGTGGAGAAACCAAAATCCCTGTGCAAGCTGCTGAAAATATAAAATGGTGCAGCCACTATGGAAAAACAATGTGGTGGGTCTTTAATAATTTTAAAATAGACTTACCATGTGATCCTGTAATTCCACTTCTGGTATATAACCAAAAGGACTGAAAGCAGGGACTCAAATGGTTATTTGCACACTCATAACCACAGCAGCATTTTACACAATAGCCAAAATATGAAAGCAATCCAGTGTTCTTCAGTATCGGAATGAATAAAGACAGTATGACATGCATAAAACAGAATATTATTCAGCCTTGAAAAGGAAGGGCATTCAGATCAATGGTATAACATGGAAGAACCTTGAGGACATTTTGTTAAGTGAAATCAGGCAGTCACAAAAGAACAGGTACTATAGGTTTCCATTCATATGAGGTATGCGGAGTTGTCAAACTTATGGAGATGGAAGTGCAATAGCAGTTGCTAGGGTCAGGTGGGATTTGTTTAGTAGATACAGAGTTTCAGTTATGAAAGATTAAAAAACGTTCTGAAGATGGATGGGTCCACCAATATCAATATACTTAATACCCATTAATTGTAAACTAAAAAATGGTCAAAATAGTAAATTTCATGTTGTTATATTTTATCACAAAGAAAAAAGCAAATTTTTCAATACTTTATTTTAAAAAAAAAATTAGTTTTTTTAAAATAATAAATTAGAATAACCCACAAAACACAACACATTAAAAATGACGTGGTATAAAAAATCAAGGAGAAAAGAAAACATGGGAAGTTTTCCCATGTTTATATATTTATATTTATTATATCCATAATAAATCAGGAATAATAATTTGAACTTATGATTTGGTATAATGACAAAGACTCAGTATCATACTGACTCCTGTGTACAACACTCAGATTTTAGATTTATGAATCAGGATTATATTTGCCAATTTTAAAAGATCTTATCATCTATTGTTATTTATTTTAAAAACATATGTAACAGGGTAAAAGGTCAGACCTTGTAGAATATATCAGTATCAGAGCAATTAATTTCATGATTGTAGGTTGGGTGGTTCAAGGATATATAGTATGTTTTCATATAACTCTGCTAGGGTTGGCTAGTCAAGGATAGGAGATAAAACAGGTCTGATTTGGTGAGGCTTAAGGAGATGTGGGTTGGTGGACATGCACTTCCTCTGCTCCCTTAACTCCAAATGAAACAGAAGAGTGACCAGAGGTCAATGAACTACAACAAGAACCTCAGCCAGGAGCTCAGCTAAAAGACAAAGTGTCAAAGCATCACATGCTTTGACAATGATAGCCACTGAAAAAAACCCTCAGGATTTAAGAATCAGTAGGCCATAAAGAAGCTTTAGGAGAAGGTTCAGTAGAAAACTAAGGCCAGAAGCCAACACCCATAGGCTAAAACAGAGAATGGATGGTTATGATATGAATCAGGGAATGCTCATGACACTTTCTGGGACCATCCACCTGTATTTTGGGTGACTTTGGGAACTTCTCTTCATCTCTTTGAACTCGAATGTCCTTATTTTTAAAGATGTGGTACAGCAATAGCTACTTCACTGAGTTTTTGTTCAAGGATTAAATGAAAGGCATTATATATTTTTGTTCTACAAGAAAACGTTTTCCTTCAGAATGTTGATAGTACTAAAATCATATAATTGAGAGAATCACTCTCTACTTCCTTCCATTTACAACTGGAAAGATAGATAATGGCAAAGAATTGAACCTGTTAATGGTTGTCCAAACTCTCTGCATTTTCTTTATGCTGCTCAAACAGTAAATTATCAAGTGGTTTCAATTCTTCTATAAAATAAACTCACTTAAAGATGAACAAAGGATTTGGCTATTGTGTATAATTCTGCTGTGGTTATAAGATTTTATTGCTTTATTTATATATTTTTAAATAATGTTTGAAGTAGAATATGGAGAAGAGGAGAATTGTGAGAGTGATTAGAAATTTAAAAAAAAAGAAAAGAGAGAGTGAGAGACCTAAGCAACATGACATGTGTGTGTGTGTGTGGGGGGGGGGGGGTGTGGGTGTGTGTGTTTGTGGTGTAGGTGAAGTACTGGAATAAAGACAGAAGAGGGAAATCCTGTTGTCGGGAGTAGCCATAAAACATTTAACAATATAAATGTCTTACAGTAAGTATCATTGCCCGGGCTGCAATAAGTGATGAAATAATCCTTCACTCCATTATGCCAACTTTTAGAAAACTTATATTGTGTTACTACATGAGCAATAACATTCTGGGAGGGATAGTGCTAAAGTTTGGGTCATCAGGGCAGAGCAGAGACCAACACCAGTAGGCAAGTAATGAGTTGAGTTGAAAAAATAATGAAGGTAAGATAGTAGAACAAGAGTTAATGAGTTGATGAAAGAAGTAAGGAAAAAAACAACAACAACAACCTCATGGACACAGACAGCAGTATGATGATTACCAGAGGGAAGGGGGGAATAAGGGCAGGTGGAAGAGGGTAAATGTAGGATAACGGTGATGGAAAGAGACTACACTTTGGACAGTGAAGCACACAATGCAATGTTCAGATGACGTACCACAGAATTGTACATTTGAAATCTATATAATTTTATTGACCAATGTAACCCCAATAAATTCAATTAAAAAGTACTGATGGAGAAACCAAGATGGCGGCATAGGGTAGACACCTGAATGCAGCCTACCACAACAAATTTGAATTTAGAACTGGAAAACAGGGAAAACATTGCCCTGAAGTGCTGGACGGCTGGCTGAGAGGAGGCTCTGCCATCTGGGAAGGAGAGAGAAGGCACGCTGAACCTCAGGAACTGTAAAGGTGTGGTGAACTGTGTGCATGAAAAGGCGGCCTCCCGACTCACTACTGGCTTGCTTGTGGAGAGCAGAGAGAGTGGGCCAAGTTCGCTACTGGCTTACTCCCGGTGCGTGGAGAGGGCGGACAGCTAACTCGCAGCTAGCTTTCTTGTTCGGGAGGAAAACAGAAGCACCCTATTGCTCTGATAGATGGCCCCAGACAGGGAGAGGCCAGACTGTCAGGCAGTGGACAGAGATCTCTCAGAGATGTGTGAAGCCAGCGGCCATTACTGCGGGACTCAGAAACCAGACCCTCGTAGGGAGGGGCTGACGAGAAACCAAGCTTATCTGCACCACCCTGAGACTCTGCCCCATCCAAGCAGAGCATAGAAGCCCTTCCAGTGGCTAGCTTTTTAGTTCGCCACAAATAGGACTCTACTAGGGAGGAACAGACAGGAATCCAAGCTTGTCTGCACCTATACCAAAGAAGTGTGCGCGCCTGCAACCAATCTTGTGGGATTCACCAAAGCTAGTCTGTGCCACCCAGAGACTCTGCCCCATCCAAGCAGAATACAGAAACCCTCCTAGCTGAGACACTTCTGATCCTCATAGCCAATTGGCTTGGCTTGGAGATCAACGCTTCCCAGTGATACCAACAACAAGCAAGGCTTAACACCAAGACTGCACACACAGCCCATAAAGGGCTACACCAAGACTGTCCACCTCAGGTAACTGGGAGGCTGACCCACTCAACCATATAAGACACCTTAGCACACAAAGCCACCCTACCAACTCAGGGAAGCTGTGAAAATGCCGATACAAGGAAACAGATCACAAATAAAAGAAATGGAGGACAAGAAGCGACTGGATATAGAGTTCAAAACCACGCTGATAAGGTTTTTCAAGAATTTCCTAGAAAATGCCAATAAAATAAATAAGACCTATGAGGATATGAAAAGGGATCAACTAGAAATAAAGAATACATTGTCTGAAATAAAAAATATTATACAGAGTCCTAAAAACAGAATGGAAGATTGCAAGAATCAAATCAAAGATTTGGAACACAAAGAGCCAGAGGACACTCCTCTGCAGAAGCAAGAAGACAAGAGAATCCAGAAAGTTGAAGATAGTGTAAGAAACATCTGGGACAACTTCAAGCGAACCAACATCAGAATTATGGGGATCCCAGAAGATGACAGAGAGCAAGATACCGAAAACATATCAAAAGAAATAATGACAGAAAACTTCCCCCACCTGGTGAAAGAAATAGACTTACAAGTCCAGGAAGCACACAGAACCCCAAACAAAAGGAATCCAAAGAGGACCACACCAAGACACATCATAACTAAAATTCCAAGAGCAAAAGACAAAAAAAGAGAATATTAAAAGCAGCAAGAGAAAAGCAGGTAGTTACCTATAAAGGAGCACCCATACGATTGTCAGCTGATTTCTCAACAGAAACCATGCAGGCCAGACGGGAATGGCAAGAAATATTCAAGGTGATGAATAACAAGAACCTACAGCCAAAAATACTCTACCCAGCAAAGCTATCATTCAGAATCGAAGGCCAGATAAAGAGCTTCACAAATAAAAAAAATAAAAAATAAAAAAGCTAAAGGAGTTCACCACTGCCAAACCAGAATTATATGAATTGCTGAAAAGGGTTCTTTAGGAAGAGGAAGAAAATGAAGATAAAGCTTTTCCTTGGCAAGATGGCAGAGAACGACTTGACTACCGCATCGCTCACTTTCTGGATCGCCATCTGGTCTTTCCGTTGCCAGAGTTTCTCTCCGTGAAGATTTATAATGAAAAGAATTATTACAAGGAAAATTGGGTCTCCTTAGTGATACCAACATGGTAGACTTTGCTATGGATGTATACAGAAACCTTTATTCTGATGATATTCCTCATGCTTTGAGAGAGAAAAGTACCACAGTTGTTGCACAACTGAAACAGCTTCAGGCAGAAATGGAACCAATTGTGAAGATGTTTGAAGATCCAGAAACTACAAGGCAAATGCAGTCAACCAGGGATGGTCGTATATTGTTTGACTACTTGGTGGACAGGCATGGTTTTAGGCAAGAATATTTAGATATACTCTACAGATATGCAAAATTCCAATATGAATGTGGGAATTACTCTGGAGCAGTGGAATATCTTTACTTCTTTAGAGTGTTGGTTCCAGCAACAGATAGAAATGCTTTGAGTTCACTCTGGGGAAAACTGGCCTCTGAAATCTTAATGCAGAATTGGGGTGCAGCCATGGAAGACATTACACGGTTAAAAGAGACCATAGATAATAACTCTGTGAGTTCTCCTCTCCAGTCTCTTCAGCAGCGAACATGGCTCATTCATTAGTCTCTGTTTGTTTTCTTCAATCACCTCAAAGGGCGCAATAATATTATTGATCTCTTCCTTTACCAGCTACAGTATCTTAATGCAATTCAGACCATGTGTCCACATATTCTTCGCTACTTAACTACAACAGTCATAACAAACAAAGATGTTTGAAAATGCCGGCAGGTGCTAAAAGATCTGGTCAAAGTTATTCAACAGGAGTCCTATACATATAAAGACCCAATTACAGAGTTTGTTGAATGTTTATATGTTAACTTTGACTTTGATGGGGCTCAGAAAAAGCTAAGGGAATGTGAATCTGTGCTTGTGAATGACTTCTTCTTGGTGGCTTGTCTTGAGGATTTTATTGAAAATGCTCATCTCTTCATATTTGAGACTTTTTGTCGCATCCACCAATGTATCAGCATTAATATGTTGGCAGATAAGCTGAACATGACTCCAGAAGAAGCAAAACGGTGGATTGTCAATTTGATTAGAAATGCAAGACTGGATGCCAAGATTGATTCCAAATTAGGTCATGTGGTTATGGGTAACAATGCAGTCTCACCCTATCAGCAAGTGATTGAAAAGACCAAAAGCCTTTCATTTAGAAGCCAGATGTTGGCCATGAATATTGAGAAGAAACTTAATCAGAATAGTAGGTCAGAGGCTCCTAACTGGGCAACTCAAGACTCTGGCTTCTACTGAAGAACTGTAAAGAAAAACAAAACAAAACTACAAAGTGAAGACAATAAAGCCACTATATAAAGGGTGACATACATTGCAGAAACAACATATTGAGTATAAATTTTGGAGAATTTGAATAAAATTGGATGTGTTTCATTAAAAAAAGAAAAGAAAAGAAAGATAAAAATTATGATAAACAAATACGTAACTATCAACAAGTGAAACTAAAAGCCAAGGGAATTAAAAAACCTGATGAACAATATTAACTGGTGAATATAATAGAATCAGAGGTATGGAAGGGGAGTGGACTGATGATTCTCAGGGGGAAAGGGGAGAAGGGGGTGCGGAAAAAGCCTGAACAAAAACTGTGCATCTATGGATGAGCACAATAGGGGGTGAGGAAAGGGCAGAGGATGGGGTGGGAACCTGGTGGAGGGGAGCAATTGGGGGGGGGGGAGGAGGAAAAGAGGAACATTTATAATAATCTAAACAATAAAGATTTATTTAAAAAAAAAAAAAAAAGTACTGATGAGGCGAAACCGGTTTGGCTCAATGGATAGAGCGTCAGCCTGCGAACTGAAAGGTTCCAAGTTCGATTCCGGTCAAGGGCATATAGATACCTTGGTTGCAGGCACATCCCCAGTAGGGGTGTGCAGGAGGCAGCTGATCGATGTTTCTCTCTCATTGATGTTTCTAGCTCTCTATCTCTCTCCTTTCCTATCTGTAAAAAAATCAATATATATATATATATATATATATATATATATATATATATATATATATATAATTTTTTTTTTTAAGGAACTGATGAAAAAAATTGTAAATAGAGCTTGGAATTATAAGCAGAGAACCCCAAGTCAGGTAGTCTTTGGCCCCTCTGCAGCCACAGTGGGCTCCATCCTCATTTGGAATTTTACCTTGCCTGTCCAAAATGGAAAGAGAAACCTAAGAAGGTCTGGTGCTTCCATTCTGGCTCAGCTCTGGGGCTGTGATGTCTGGGTCCCTGAGAAGTAGAGTACATCTAACATCTGCGTATTTCCTTATCATTCCCCTGAGAACAGGCTTAACTGTGGCAACCACAACTTGGCAAGGGACTTAGGTTTTATTTTATATTTGTTAGTAAGGTCTTATAAGGGATTAAGCAGCTGACATGCCTCATTCTTTTGGGATTGATAATCTGCCATGGGCCTTGAGTGCCCCTAGGTCTTCCTGCTGGGTATGCCAGAAATGCAAAGAAGCTTGAGTCTCTTTACGTGGTGCTATTTATGAAGGTTGTTTCCGCAGTGAGCAGCCCTGAGTGATGAGGTCATGTTCCTGTAGACAGAGAATGGACATGGATCTGCTTACCACAAAGGTGGTGAGTCCCCCAAACTCACGGTCCTCTCCTATAATGCAGCCCACTGTCTGTGCTGTCATCCATCTAGACCCACCTGCATCACACTCATGGGACATGGGAGGGCATAAGGAACTGATGTGAACGTGAGTTGTGGCTATTGATTTTGGTCTGAGTAATAATGTCAACTTTGTTACTGAACTTGGAAGTTTTGTGTGTTCTGCCACCATCGATCACACAGCAACTAGACAAACCTGAGTAGTTTTTACATTGGGTAAAATTCCACACCAGCCATTTTTTTTCTTCAAAATTAGACCTATCCTATTGGCAAAAATTAAAGTGATAACTTTCTATGCTGATAAGAACCTATGGTATCACCTACAGCCTTTTATGGAAGCAATTTGACAATAATATACATTGGTGTATTGTATTGTATTGGCAAGCTTATTAAATTGTAGATGTGAAATATGTACAGATTTTACATCTCAAGTATACCTTAAAAAAAAAAAAAGGCGTTTTTAAATATCAGAACATCTATATATACACTGAGTGGCCAAATTATTATGATCTCTGAATGCATAATAATCTGGCCACTCAATATATATATATATATATATATATATATATATATATATATATATAGGAGGCCCAGTGCATGAATTCATGCATGGGTGGGGTTTGGCCAGCCTGGCCAGGGAGAGGGAACATAGGCAGTTGGCCAGCCTGCCTGTTGGTCAAACTCCTGGTCGAGAGGACAATTTATATATTAGCCTTTTATTATATAGGTTATACACTGAGTGGCCATATTATTATGTGTTCAGAGATCATAATAATCTGGCCACTCAGTATATAAAAGCCTAATATGCAAATTGTCCCCTTGGGAGTTCAACTGGAAGACCAGGAATTAAATTGCTTGCTATGATGTGCTCTGACCACCAAGGGGCAGCATAGATCAAAGGAAGGCCCTGATCACCACCAGGCCAAGGAATCCTACCCATGCATGAACTTATGCACCAGGCCTCTAATCTAATATAAAATAAATACATGCATATTAGTTGAAATCTCATTTCTGGGAATCTATACTTTAAATATAAGGGTGCATAAGTGTATACATACAAAGGTGTTCATTAAAGCATTTACCATAGTCAATACTGAATACTGGGATCATAAAACAGTGTAACCACCAAAACCGGTTTGGCTCAGTGGTAGAGCGTCGGTCTGTGGACTAAAAGGTCCCAGGTTTGATTCTGGTCAAGGGCATGTACATTGGTTGCGGGCACATCTCCGGTAGGGGGTGTGCAAGAGGCAGCTGGTCAATGTTTCTCTCTCATCAATGTTTCTAGCTCTCTATCTCTCTCCCTTCCTCCTCTCTGTAAAATATCAATAAAATATATTAATAAATAAATAAATAAAATAAAATAAAAAATAAAACAGTGTAACCATTTTGTTAAAATATATATTTGTACTGGTTTGAGAGATAGAAACATCAATGATGAGAATATTTTTGTTGTCAACACTATTACAGATATCATCTCCCCCTATCCTTTGATTTTTTTTTAACAAGGGTTCCAAGACAGTTCAATGGGTAAAGGACAGTTCTTTCCACAAATGACAATGACTAGGAAAACTGAATATCCACATGTAAAAGAATTAAAATGGACCCTTACATTACACCATATAAAAAATTAACTTTAAATGGATCAAAGAACTAAATTTAATAGCTAAAACTATAAAATTCTTAGAATAAAACAGAAGGGGAAATTTTTATACCTTAGATTTGGCATTTTTTTTAAATTATGATACCAAATGCACAAGAAACAAAAGAAAAATCAGATAAATTGGACTACATTACAATTGCAAACTTTTGTGCATTAAAGGACACTATCAAGAGAGTAAAAGACAACCTATATAACAAGAGTAAATATTTGCAAATTATATATCAGATAAGAGATTAATATTAGGAATATATAAAGTACTCACACAACTCAACAACAACAAAATAACATAATTTAAAAATGGAAATTAAACTTGAATAGACATTCCTCCAAAGAAGATATCCAAATGACCAACAAACAAGGACATGAAAAATATACTCAATTATATAAATGAAAATCAAAACCATAATGAGATTTCTTATACCCACTTGGATTGTAAGCACGTTAAAATAAAAAATAGATATAAGTGTTGATGAGAATGTGGAGATATTGAAACCTTTGTACATGCTGGTGGGAATGTAAGATAGTACAGCTGCTGAAGAAAAACAGTTTGGCAATTCCTCAAAAAGTTATACATAGAATTACCATATGATCTAGCAAATTCACACCTAGGTATATACCCAAAGAATTAAAATTATGAACTCTAACAGATAATTGTACAACAATGTTCACAGCAACATTATAAGTAATAGGAAAAAATTAAAACAACCCACTTGTACATAAACAGATGAGTGGCTAAAAAAATGAGATCCTTGAGGATATGAAAAAGGATCAACTAGAAATTAAGCATACACTGACTGAAATAAAAAAATATTATACAAGAGACCAAAAAGCAGACTATAAAATCACAAGAATCAAGTCAAAGATTTGGAATATAAAGAAGCAATAAAAATAAATAAATAAATAAAATAAAATAAAATAAAACACTCCCCCAGAAAAGAAAAAAGAAAAAAGAACCCAAAAAGTTGAAGATACTATAAGAAGCCTCTGGGACAACTTCAAACCTACCAACGTCAGAATTATGGGAGTCCCAGAAGAAGAGAGAGAGCAAGATACTGAAAACCTATTTGAAGAAATAGTGACAGAAAACTTCCCCCACCCGGTGAAAGAAATAGACTTACAAGCCCAGGAAGCACACAGAATCCCAAACAAAAGGAATCCAAAGAAGACCACACCAAGACACATCATAATTAAAATGTCAAAAGCAAAAGACTAAGAGAATATTAAAAGCAGCAAGAGAAAAACCGTTACCTACAAGGGAGCACCCATAAGATTGTCAGCTGATTTCTCAACAGAAACTATGCAGGCCAGACAGGAATGGCAAGAAATATTCAAAGTGATGAATAGCAAGAATCTACAACCAAGATTACTCTACCCAGCAAAGCTATCATTCAGAATTGAAGGTCAGATAAAGAGCTTCAAAGATTAAAAAAAAAAAAAAAAAGCTAAAGGAGTCCATCACCACCAAACCAGAATTATATGAAATGCTGAAAGGTATTCTTTAAAAAGAGGAAGAAGAAGAAAAAGATAAAGATAAAAATTCTTAACATCAAGTATGTATCCATCAACAAATGAATCTAAAAACCAAGGGAATAAAAAAACCTGATGAACAGTATTAACTGGTGAATATAATAGAATCAAGGGTATAGAAAGAGAGTGGACTGACCATTCTCAGGGGAATAAGGGTGTGGGGGGTGCAGGAAGAGACTAAACAAAAAGCGTACACCTATGGATGAAGACAGTGAGTGGAGGGTAAGGGCAGAGGGTGGGATAGGAACCTGGTGGAGGGGAGCTATGGGGGGTGAAAGATAAACAATTGTAATAAGCTGAACAATAAAGACATTAAATTAAAAATACTTAGAAGAAAACATATGGGGAGACTTTGTATCATTGGATTTAGCAGTTATTTCTTTGATATGATACCAAAAGCATAGGCAACAAAATTAAAAACATTGGGCTACATAAAAATTTAAAAATTTGTACATCAAAAATACATCAAGAGTGTTAAGAGATAATCCATAGAATAGGAGAAACTACCCTGTTTCCCCGAAAATAAGACACTGTCTTATATTAATTTTTGCTCCCAAAGATGCTCTAGGTCTTATTTTCAAGGGATGTCTTATTTTTCCATGAAGAAGAATATGGTACACATTTATTGTTAAATGAAAATAAAGGAAATTTATTACCTGTATACATTACGGTAGTACGGTAGTTGTCAACACAAACCAGACAAACTGTGAATCCTACAGTATCAAGAATTTACTCATTTATTCAATGACAATCATGTCATCATCTTCTGGAACATCATCATAACAATCCAATTCCTGAATTTCCTGGTGAATTTCTTGTGACTCCATTTCTTTCAGAATCAGTGGACCAAATCTCTCATGTTTAGCAATAGCACTGTCTTTAAATGAGTACTTCTTGTCAAGGTAGCCTGCTCGCAGTGCATTTGCAATGCAACTGTGAGTGATTTTCTCCCATGAATTCTTCATCCAAGTCACAACTTCTAGCAGTTTAGGTTTCACAAAGTTTCCATGCTGATTTCTTTCCATTCTATTTTCAATGTAGTCATTCATTTCCATGCGCAAATTGTCTTTGAATGGCTTGTTTATTGCAATATCAAGAGTCTGGAGATAGGCCTTATTTTCAGGGGGATGCCTTATATTTCACTCAGAAGGAAACCTGTAAGTAGGTCTTATTTTCGGAGGATGTCTTATTTTCAGGGAAACACGGTATGTGCAAGTCATATATCGATATCTAATAAAGTGTTAATACCCAATTTATAAAGAGAACTCCTAAAATACAACAAGTCAACTAAAATAATAAAACCTCAAAGAACAACAAAAACAAACACCCTGATTTTAAATTAAAAAGGGTTTTAATAGATATTTCTTCCAAGAAGGTAAACAAATGGCCAACAAACTTTTGAGAAGGCACTCAACATTACAAAGCTTTAGGAAAATACAAATCAAAACCAAAATGAGATGCCATCTCACACTCATTAGGATGGCTACTACCAATACAACAGAAAATAATAAGTGCTGTCAAGGATGCAGAGAAACTAAAATCCCTGTGCACTTCTGCTGGAAACATAAAATGGTGCAGCCACAGTGGAAAACAGTGTGGTGGATCCTCAAAAAATTGAAAATAGAATTAGCATATGATTTAGTTATTCCACTTCTGGTATGTAGCCGAAAGGATTGAAAGCATCTAGTGTCCATTTACAATAGCATAAAGGTGAAAGCAATCCAGTGTCCATCAGTAGCTGAACAGATACACAAAATGTGACATATACATATGATAGAATATTATTCACCTTTAAAAGGAAGCAAATTCAGACAGGTGGTATAACATGGCTTAACTTGAGGACATTTGGCTAAAAAAATCAGCCAGTCACAGAGGATACTGCATGTTTCCATTTATATAAGGTAACTAGAGTTGTCAGATTATGGAGATAGAAAGTACAATAGTGGTTGGTGGAATCTGGTAGGAGGAAGAAATATGGTTTTTTGTTTGATGGTGTCACAAACAGCAGAGCACTGCACAGCACTGCTGTTCTAAGTCCATGTAGTCTTCTAAATTCTTCCCAACTATGCCAGAGTAGGTTCCTTCTCTAACCCTACTAGCTACACTAACTGTTGAGTCCGAGCTCCTCTGTCTAGTCTTGGACACTGGGTCTTAGATGGAGAAGTCATGAGAAGTTGTAGGTATATAAGAATGAATCTTTATTTCAGAAGCCAGTGGCCATTGGCCATCAGACAAAACATTTCTTCATAACAGTGTCCCAATCAGGCAGTGGTACATTGGCTGATAAATACAGCTTTCCCACAAAGCAGCAGCACCTCTAATAGCCCCTGTACCTACAGCTGTTTTCTGAGCAGCTGCAAGCTATCTCTAGATGCACATTGTAGTGGTATCTGAGCTCTCTATGAGCTCTTAGCCTTACATCGTACCAGCTTTCAACTCTGTCTGAGCTCTCTAGCCTTTTCCCCTAGTCCTCTAGCTGGTTAACAACATGCACATTACTACTTAGACAAAAGAGACCTCTAGCCAACAATGACATCAATCATTTGGTTATAGAAGGGCACAGCAACCATGAGATTGTTGTGCTTGCACTTGCTTATGGATCTAGCCTTGAACATTTGATTAAGATTCCTATGTTCAGAGTAGCCTTGGCAATTCAGCACACTAACAACAAGGCCTCCACACCCTTAACTATCCGGAGACTCTGGTGTGGTTCCAACAAATGGGTACAGAGTTTCAGTTATAGAGGGGGGGAAAAGAACTCTAGAGAAGTACGGGCCCACCAATGTCCATATACTTAATGCCACTAAACTGTAAACTAAACAACAGTTAAAATTGTAAATGTTATGTTATGTTTATTTTACCACAGAGGAAAAAGCAAAAATGTAAGTACTTTATAAAACAAAAAAATTTTAAGTCAAATAATAACTTAGACTGACCCACAACAATGCAACACATTAAATGATGAAATGGTTAAAAATATATATATATATATATGTCAATGAAAAAAAAACAGGGAAAAATTCTGCACCTATGGCATAATTTTTTGTAATTACAATGAATCAGTATCATACTGACTCTTAAATACAACATTCAGATTTTAGAATTTTGAATCAGGTTTATCTTGCCAATTATAAAAAAAAAATCTACCATCTTTTGGTATTTATTTTAAAAACATATAAAACAGGAAAAAAGTGCAGACCTTATGAAATATATCAGCATCAGAGCAATTTATTTTGTGATTGTAGGTTGGGTGGTATAGGGACATACTATATGATCTCATGCAATGCTTCTAGGATTGATTAGTCAAGGACAGTAAATAAAACAGGTCGGGATTTGGTGAAGCTTAAGGAGATGTGGGTTTGTGGGCATGCACTTCCTCTGCTTCCTGAACCCCAGGGGATCCAAATGAAACAGAAGAAAGGCCAAAAGTACAATAGAAACTTCTGCCTACAATGCAGCTTAAAGACAAAAAGTCAAGAAATCACACATTTTGACAACAGTGATCACTGAGAAAAAAAAATGGGATTTAAGAATCAACAGACCATAAAGAAGCATTAGGGGAAGGTTCAATAGAAAAGGCCAGAAGCCAATACCCATAAGGTGGAATAGAGAATGGGTGATTATGATATGAATCAATGGGTGCTCATGATACTTTCTAGGATGATTCACCTGCATTGTGGGTGTCTTTGAGGACATCACTTCATCTCTTTGAGCTAGAATGTCTTCATTTACTTAAAATGGTACAACAATAACTACCTCAGTAAGTTATTTTCAAAGATTAAATGAAGGATTTTTTTTTTTTTTTGTCCCACCAGAAAAGTGAACTTAGCCATTTTTTCTTTGAGAGTGTTGGTGGTGCTTATATCATATGATTGACAAAATCACTTTCTACTTTTCATTCTACAACTCCTGGGAAAGTGATGATGGCAAAGAATTGACCCTGTTAATGGTCTTTACTGTATGCTGCTTAAACAATAAATGATCAAATAATTTTAATTCTCCTACAAAATAAAATGGCAAGAATTTTTGCTTTCCAATAATATTTGAAATAGAAATGGGAAAAAGGGGAGCAATGTGAGAGTGACTAGAAATAAACAAAAAGAAGAACAGAATGAGCCACATGGGTGTGTGTGTGTGTGTGTGTGTGTGTGTGTGTGTGTGTGTGTAGTATTAGGAGGAGAACTGGGAATAAAGACAGTAGAGGGAAAGCCTGTTATCAGGAATAGCCATAAAACATTTAACAATATAAATGCCTTACAGTAAGTGTCCTTGTCCCAGCAGTATTAGGTATTGAAATAATCATTCACTCTATGATTCCAACATTCAGAAAACTTGTGTTGTGTAACTACATGAGCAACAACATCCTATAAGAGATAGCTTCTAAGTTTGGGAAATCAGGACAGAGCAGAGACCAACACCAGTAGTCAACTAACGAGTTAGGTTGAGAAAATTGTGAGGGAAAGATATTAGAACAAGAGCTAATGAATCAGTGAAGGGAGTAACATAAAAAACAAACAAACAAACAAATCCAGCAATATGGTGATTATCAGAGGGAATGCTGAAGTGGGGGGAGGTGGAAGAGAGTAAACACAGGATAAATGCTGAAAGAAGAAGACAAAATTTTGGACAGTGAATGCACAATGCAATGTGCAGATGACGTATTACAGAATTGTACATTTGAAACCTATATAATTTTATTGACCAATGTAACCCCAACAAATTCAATAAAAGTGAGTTAATGAAAATAATTATAAATAGAGCTTGGAACTATAAGCAGAGACTCTTCCCCTAAATCAGGTAGTCTTTGCCCCCTCAGTAGCCTCAGAGGACTCCATTCTCATTTGGAATTTAACCTTGCCTGTCCAAGATGGAAAGAGACATCTGAGCAGGTCAGTGCAGCAGTTCTGGCTCAGCACTCAGACTATGAATTCCTGCCTCAATGTCTCATATTTCTCACTGCATTCTAGCCCCCTCCTTTCACTATAACATCAATGTGACCTTATATTTGTCTTGCCTGAAACTCACTTATTATTTATAGTTGTAGGAATTTTTGTGTGATTTTTATGAATCACAACATTATGTTAAAATATCCTGCTAACTCGAAAGATTTGTAGTGAAAAGCAACAATCAATCCCTAGCCAACTCCCAAACATAAGATCAATGTTATGTATGGCTCATGTGCTGCAATTGTTTCTGAAGTCACTTGTATTTCATTTGTATGTCTTGTGTTCTCTCTTTTCATTTTTTGCCATGTTTATGATGATGAAATAAGATTATCTCCCCAAATGTATATTGATATTTATTTTCTGATGGTTTAACATGTTTCTTTATTCCCTGTACTTCCTACATGCTGGTAGTTATATCTATAGATTGGATGAGAAACACTAACAGTTTTACATTTCAAGGTGGCTTCTGAGTCGGTGCAAAATATATATTTCTACCAGAGGCACATAATCATTGGCAATGTCTGTTTTTGTGCATTTAGCCAGAGAACTATTTCTTAGATGTATTATTTTATTAGGGTTTGCAAACTGTTGATATTCTAACTCCATCATTCCTCAGTCACTTATTAGTTGGAATGTACTTAGAAGTAAAGTATTGCATAAAGATGTCTGGATTGGAAGTTGGCAAGAATGTGGAATTGGAATTGGCTTAAGGTCAGTCTACTGCTGAGTCTGCAAGTATAAGGTTTAAGGGACATAGCGAAAATCAGACATAGAGGTCCAGGGGAGTGAAGTAGTTGTGGTTCCACATTGAGTCCTTTCTCTGGTGGAGGCGTGTTAGGTATTCAGTGGTCACAGTACTCATGCAGAGTGCAGACCCACCAGGGCAGAGAGCCTGGGATAATAGGCTTGCTGCTTAGCATTAGATTCATGGAAAGTGTGGATCATGCTTTATTAAAACTCATGGGTTCACCATCTTAATGTGTACAGAACTTTCTTCTGGCCACATCTATTACTTCCTTTTTTTCTATGTATTTCCTCCTCATCACACTTAAAGTAAGTTTAACTGTGCAAACCACACCTTGGTGAGAAACTTGGGTTTTATTTTCTATTCATTATGAAGCATTATTCGGGGTTAAGCAGCTAAAACACTTCATTCTATTGGAGTTGGTGATCTCTGATGGACCCTGAGTGCCCCTAGGTCTTCCTGCTGGGTGTGTCAGAAATGCAAAGCCCTGACAGATCATTACTATTTATTTATTAAGGTTGATTAAGCAGGGGGGGCCATGGAAATGAGGTAATATTCTGTAGACAGAGAATGGACATGGATCTGCTTACCACAGTGGCCAGTTCCCCAAACTTACGGTCCTTTCCTATTGCAGCCCACTGTGTGTGCTGCCACTCACCTCGGCCCAGCTGCATCACTCTCGCTGTACGTGGTAGGGCATGAGGAACTGATGTGAATGTGAACTGTGGCTACTGCTTTGCTCTGACTAATAACATCCCCTTTGTTACCAAACTAGAAGTTTATGTCTTCTGCTACCATTCCTCAAATAGCAAGTAGTCAAATCTTATTGGTTTTTAAGTTGGGTAAAATCCCAGACCCTTCACTGATCTTGAAAATTATATTCAACCTATTGACAAATTTTTTTAAAATTATAGTTTTCTATGCTGGTGGAGATGCAGATAAAAGGGCACTCTGGTACCAGCCTTTGGGGAAGCAATTTGACAATAATAAACATTGGTCTACACTTATTGGCAAATTCATTGATTTTATACATTAATTTGTGTTGACTTCACATGTCAAGCATACCTCAAAATCATGGTTTAAAAGGAATAGCCAATATACAATATATACAAGCATTTTACTATGGAATCTCATTTCTGGAAATCTTTCCTTTGAGGGTACATACACAACAGTGTTCATTAAAGCACTCATCACAATTAATACTGAAAACCATCAAGAGAGTAATCCTTCAAGCTCATAAAGAGAGCAGTTAGATCTCCATCTATTGATCTGAAGATAGTCTCATCATGAATTGTTAACTATGGAAAACAACTTCTAAGAAAATAAATGTATAGTGTGACCATTTTTGTGGAATAAATTACATAAATCGTATGAAACAATCTGATTAACAGAAAGAAGTGGAGAAGCAGAAACAGTAGATATTGACATTGGTTGTCTGTCTAGGATGGAGGTGTGGATAGAAGGCATCCTTGATGTTGAAACAAGTTTGACTGAAAGGTCCCAGGTTTGATTCCAATCAAGGGCAGCATGTACCTTGGTTGCAGGCACATCCCCAGTAGGGGGTGTGGAAAAGGCAGGTGATTGATGATTTTCTCTAACTCTCTATCCCTCTCTCTTCTCTCTGTAAAAAAATCAATGAAATACATTAAAAAAAGAAAAAAAAGAAAGAAAGAAAACATCCTTGATGTCTGTTCTAGGATTATGGAGATTGCCGCCTCAGGGAGAAAAGTAAAGCATTAGCTACTCTGGGTGCATTGGCACTGAAATCTTATTACAGGAAACACTCTGACTTATCCCTGACCTCTGAAGTTTCCCAAGAAGGGCTTTCTCTAGCCCACAATGGCAATCCCCGTGCCCCTATGGCACACAGACCTGGTAGGTGAATAGAAAGTGAGTACAGTTGCCCAGAGGCACCAGACACTGCAAGAAAGTAAAGGGATAGCACCCAGGACCCTTTCAGAAAAATAGTACAACCGGGTGGATGCGGGGTGGGGTTGGAGGTAATGAGAGCCAAGACAGAAACTCTGGTGGAATCTCCCTGCCCCTCTCCCTCTCTGCCCCACCCAGTCTCAGTGGCTCATCTTCCTCCTGGCCTCATGTCTCAGCACTTTGCTGAGAGGAGGTGCCGCTTTCCCCCACACTCTGGGCTAATCTCAGATTTGGGTTGTCTGGGGTGGGGCCCATTCCTGCAGGGGGCTGGCACTCTGAGTCTGGCTTTATTAAGACCTAGACTTGTGCTGAGGCAGCAGGACCAGGCCTGGACACGGAATCTTTAGTACCAGTAACTCCCTGGACCTCTGCCACCCAGGAGAGCCCACCTGCTGCCATGGGCCGCTACCGCATCCGTGTGGCCACCGGGGCCTGGCCCTTCTCTGGGTCTTTCAACGGCGTGCAGCTGTGGCTGGTGGGGGAGCGCGGGGAGGCAGAGCTGGAGCTGCAGCTGCGGCCAGCGCGGGGCCAGGTGGGCAGGGGAAGCTGTTCAAGATACCCAGGCCTTGCCCGTGTCCTTCAGCCTCCTGGTGCAATGGGGCATCTGAGACCCACTATGCAGGTGTTGGGAAGAGGCAATGCTATCCCTGCAGGCCTTGTCCCCGGACTCCACAGAGGACCCCACACCCTCAGTTAAACGTTCTCTCCTGGGTCCCCGCTACTGGTTCTCACCAGGTTCTGGTCCTCACAGGTGGAGGAGTTTGAGCAGGACATTCCCCAGGACTTGGGGCCACTGCAGTTCGTGAAGTTGCGCAAACACCACGCCCTGGTGGACGACGCCTGGTTCTGCGACCGCATCACCGTGCAGGGCCCGGGAGCCTTGGAGGAGGCCGCCTTCCCCTGCTACCGCTGGGTGCAGGGCGAGGGCCTGCTGACCCTGCCCGAGGGCACCGGTGAGGGGGTGCCTCAGGGAAGTGGGTGCAGGACCTAAGGACTGGAGGTGCGGGATCAGGGAATAGCACTGAGGAAGGTCCCAGAGGGGTTGAAAAGTACATGCTCAGCAGGTTAAAGATGCACAAGACAGGGAAGGAAATGAGAGCCTAGAAAGGAAACTCTGGTGAACTTTCATACATAGAATGAAAAGGACTGGAAGTGGGACTGGACAGGGAAATGAGTGATGTGTGTAGATCCCACCTCTGAAAAAGGTGATCACAGAAAATGGGAGGTGCAGCTGTGCTGGAAAACAGAAGAGCCAAAGTAAAGGGGAAAGGAGATCTTTATGCGACTGCAAACAAGTTAGGGCAGGAACAGGTAAGGCTAACACATATGATCCCCAAAAGGAGGCAGAAAGGGGAGCAACAAACAAGAAGACATGAAGAGCTGGCTTGGCTGTGAAAACATGGAAGTCATCTGGGAGGGCAGGGAATACACTGATGGGGTGAGGATGAATGAGGACAGCTAACAGAATCTGTCACCTTAGGAAATAAGTACGAAAGACAATTGAGGGAAATGACAGGTAAGAATGGAAACCTGAACTAAAATGTCTTTGAGGCACAAGTAAATATAGGTACCGAGAAGGCAGGATTAAGCCAGGTGACAAACTATGAACTATGTGAAGTTGAGGACAGGTGAGGTGAAACCAGGTAAATGCAGCAACATGGATCCACTATTTGGTTTGGCACACAGAGAATACCTTGTCCCAGGGAACAGGTGACAGTGGAAGTAGGCTGTGGTCAGAGGATGTACCTAACTTGAAATATGTCATTTTGGAGAACAGCTTAAGGTGTGTACAGGGAAGGACCAGAATGGGGGAAATTAACAAAAGAATGTTTGATAATATAGGATAGATGTTGACATTTCAGCTGATTAAGAATGAAATTCATAGATAATGAAGAAGATATAGATAAATAGAGAGATAGATGATAGATAGATAGATAGATAGATTAGAGTTAAGTATTACATTAGGGTGTCAAAAATGGGATTTTCCTCTCAGGACAAATATGAGAACGAAGACTGGTAAAATGAAGAAGAGTGGGTGAAGATGAATGATTAGTAAATTACTAGTAAGTAGGGATACCGAGCCAGGGAAAAAAAAGGGGGTGGGGGGGAAGAGTATTATGCCATGCAACTAAGAAATAGGAGATTAGCCAAAACCGGTTTGGCTCAATGGATAGAGCATCGGCCTGCGGACTGAAAGGTCCCAGGTTCGATTCCGGTCAAGGGCATGTACCTTGGTTGCGGGCATATCCCCAGTAGGGGGTGTGCAAGAGGCAGCTGATCAATGATTCTCTCATCGATGGTTCTAACTCTATCCCTCTCTCTTCCTCTCTGTAAAAAAACAATAAAGTATATTTTTAAAAAAAGAAATAGGAGATTAGAAGTAGCCAGAGCATAGCATGAGATTGCAGAAAGCATTGAAGTCAACTGCCTTAATGTCTCCCCAGCCCGCCTAGCAGAAAATAATACTTGGGATGTGTTCCAGAAGCACCGAGAACAGGAACTGGAGGAAAGACAGCAAATCTACTGGTGACCACCCTATTACAAGCCTCCCAATTGTAACCCCTTCCCCGACAACTTCCTCTCCCCTTCATTAACCTTTGTCCCCATCTGCTAGCTGGGCCACCTGGAAAGAAGGGTTACCCCTGGGAATAGCTGCAGGCAGTAAGGAAGATCTGCCAGCAAATGCAAGATTCCACGGGAGGAAGAGGCTGGACTATGAATGGACAATGATTACAGGGTGAGGAAATGGTCAGAGTGAAGTGGGGCTGGTGGATCCAGAAACAGGTGGGATTTGGTAAATTGATGGTTTCATCCTTGATGTCTGTTCTAGGATTATGGAGATTGCCCTTAAACATGTTTATTTCCTCATGAGATCCTGGAACAGCCTAGAAGATTTTGATGAATTATTCTGGGGACAAAAGACAGCCCTGGCTGGTCAGTAGTTTCCCAGGTCTCCATAACACCTTGATGGCCCTGTTAATGAGCTGTCATACTCCATAGTCCCCAAAATTGCTTGCAAAAAAAAAACCCACAAAAAACGTATGCATGGGGATCTCACAGATGTCTCAGGCATAAAAACATGTGGGCTGGATATGGAGGAGCCATGTAACTAAATCCCTGGGTTAGAGTCTGGGGAAGAGAGAAATTGAGTTGTGAATATTCTCCTCCTAACCTCCACTCTGACCCCACAGAGAAGGTTCAAAAGTGCTGGCAGGATGATGAGCTTTTTGGCTACCAGTTCCTCAATGGCACCAACCCCATGCTGTTGAGACAATCCATCTCTCTGCCCTCCCGGCTGGTGCTGCCCTCAGGGATGGAGGAGCTTCAGGCCCAGTTGGAAAAAGAACTACAGGTATACCCACCAGGCCTTTATTGTCTTCTTTTCTATGTGAGGAGTCAAGTGGTGAAGGGGAGGGACCAAAGGTGAGTCAGGGAAGGGAGGCTGTGATGAGCCACTGTCCTTGGATACAGACTTCTCTGCTAGAAATCCTATTGGAGATAAAGTATGTAGAGGAAAGCACCAAGGCTTGATACAGCCAATAAAGAAGACCATTAGGAGATATTAGGGAAAGGAACTTGAGCAACTGAACAAGGGAAGAGTCGTATACCTGTGGTACACAATCAACTGGCATACCCACTTCTAAAACTACCTCTGGCACCAATAAGCCACATGTCTCTAGGGAAGATTCCTTTAATTGGAGTCCTCGCCTCCTGGTAAAATGGGAGCACTTGAACCTGATGCTCCAGTGCTTCCTTCACGTCTGCCACTGGGACTCTGGTGCTGATGTAGAATAATGGCAAGAAAAGAGAGTGAATGTCTTTACATTTCTGCCCCTTTGCCTTGGCCGTGTGGAGGTATGCTTTCAACTGTAACCATGGATATGGTCCTCTATTCCTCAGAGTGGTTCCCTGTTTGAGGCTGACTTCATCCTATTGGATGGAATTCCAGCCAATGTGATCCAAGGAGAGAAGCAGTACCTGGCTGCCCCCCTCGTCATGCTGAAGATGGAGCCCAGTGGGAAGCTGCTGCCCATGGTCATCCAGGTGAGGTGATATGGGTATCCTTCTCCTAACACAGCTCTGTGTTCATCCCCAACTTCTGGCAAGGGACAAAGACAGCTGACTCTTGTCATCTCCCCCTGCCTCAGTCAGTGAGACCTGTCCTCATCTCCAGTCTCTCATTTCAACATTGCAACCTGACCAATATTCACGCAAAATTGCCTTTTTAAGACTCATAATTGTTGGTTCTCACCTTAAAGCTACTCAATCTTTTTCTGATCTTAGAATCTGTGGAATATTTCTTCTTTCTTAGATGTCTTTATTCCCCTGGTTTTAATATGTTTTCATTTTTACTGTTCTCTTCAATCAATTGATGAGAACTGTCAGGTATTTCACACATCCAGCTTCTCTTTCCTATTCTACCATCCTAACTTACCCACTCATCAGGTTTCTCTCAGTCATACTGGACAACTCTTTCCAATTCCTCTGGCTTTGAACCTGGCCAGTAAGGCACTCACACTTCCCCACAGCTATTGTAAGGATGAGTGGAATGGTCCTCATTCCTCCTACTAGATTATAACCCTCTGAAAGATAACAATCTTAGTGACCAGTGTTTCCCCCAGAATACGGAGCATGGCATCTAACCTGTGATAAGGTTAATGAATGCTTAATTTATCTTCACTGCAGATAGAGCCTCCCAATCCCAACAACCCCACCCCACCACTGTTCCTGCCCTCAGATCCTCCACTTGCCTGGCTCCTGGCAAAGATCTGGGTCCGAAGTTCAGATTTCCAACTGCATGAGCTCTGCTATCACGTTCTGAACACTCATCTGCTGGCTGAGGTCATCATTGTGGCCACCATGAGGTGCCTCCCAGGACTGCACCCTGTCTTCAAGGTACATCCTCTACCCTCCATGTCCCATCTCTCTCACATCCCAGAGAAAGGAAACACAAATTAATTCTCCCAGATTTAAAAAGTCTTAACTATCTGGTTGGGAACATGTTAACAATGTTTCTTCTAATTAAGCAAGTGTCCATTTTATTATAACAAAAATCTTTATAGGAATATGTACCTAGAGAAGAAGAGATGGTTGTTTCAGGACCTTGAGCCTTGTGGATTTATTTCTAATGTTTAAATTATCTTTATTTTGAGATTACCATATATTTTCATGCTGTTTTAAAAATAATACAGAGAGATACCATCTATTGTACTAAGTCAAATCACTTAGTATATATTCAGCATTTATTATAAGGCAGCTCTGACATTCTCCAGCATAGTCCATTGTAGAGTAGGAGTATAATTTTTTTAAAGCAGAATCTAGAAATAGACTTTGAAATAAAGAGAGAAAGCAATGAACACCATATTTTTATGGAGAACATTCCACTACAACTTGGAAATAATTAAATAGAAGACCAAGTGAATAAAAGAGCAGCCCCATATGTTATTTATCCTGCCCTATGAGAGGTGTGTGGCATGATCATTAGATAAATGGAAAGGAAAATGCAAAGGCCTTGTGATGAGAGGAAATAGTAGATGCAGCATGCCTGGGTGCAAGATTGGAGAGAAAGCTCAGAGGTCTGAGCTTTTGCATTAACTGGGAGCCCCCCTGGTAGATAGAGTTGTATTGATCTAGAAATATTGTGATTTTTATAAAACAGTGAGCTTAGAATCTATTGCTAGTGAGAAGGCAGCAAAAATAGCCATGTGCTTGCAAAAAAAATGTTTTGAAATCTTGATGATACTTCACATATAGTAACAGGAGGAAAAATGAAACATGCTTATGAATAGGAGCAATTGTCAGAAACAATGCAATAAAAAAAATCCAGTTTTTTGGTGAAAGATGACATGTTCAGTTTTAGGTACATGGAGTTTGAAGTGGTAGCAATATATGTTAGCACATGTTAAGTAGAACATCTGAATTGTGCTTCCTCCAGGAGATCCTGTCTTTATCCCCAAACTTGTCCATTGGAAGTTATGACCCCTTAGGGTTCTAGAGTAACATAGACATGGTAGACACTAACCAAATTCATTGATCTTGGATTTGATTGACTTTATAATGCTTTTGCAGCACCATCTTCTGTGTATCTTACTCTTCTAAACCCCTTTTCACAGCCCCATCTACATGTGTCTCTTCTCACCATAACTTCTTCCTGTGGCGGGCCACCTAGGGGGGCTAAGCCTGCCCATTTCATCTATTTACCTGTGCCAGCTCTGCATTCAGGCTGCTGGGATCTGAATCCTGGTCTCAGTTTTTACCAGATGTGTTCTCAGTGTTCTTATCTCTATGTGGAGGTAATAGGAACTGCATCATTGAGTTAATGAGGAACAACAGAACAGCAGCATTGAACAAGCTAAATGCTACAAAAATTGGTAGTTCTCGCTATTATGATTAGCTCTTTGTTTCCTGATCTACTCTTGATGTAGACTTGGGGCTTTCTGTGAAACTCAGCATCTTTTTTAATCTTTCTGAAGTTTCAGACCAATGTGAGGTGCCTTGATATGTTGGTGCCAATGATATCAGTTGGGTCCTTTCTTCTCTGCAGCATCACTAACTCACATAAATAATAATAATGTATGAATCGTCCCTCTCAGGATGAAAACAAAGTTGTTAACACAAAGCAAATGCACATGAGGATCAGATGACTTTTTGATAATGACCAAGGGAAAGCAGGAGAAATGAACAGTGCCTAATTGATGGTGGGAGGAGGTCTGACAACAGCTCCTTGGCTGATAAAGAAGGTAGATCAATATGACTCCTTTAATCTGTCTGAAAGTACACTACCCACGCAACCCCTAATCCTGAAATTATAAATAAATAAAAAAAATGTGAGTAGCCGAAACCAGTTTGGCTGAAAGGTCCTGGGTTCGATTCTGGTCAAGGGCATGTACCTTGGTTGCAGGCACATCCCCAGTAGGAGTGTGCAGGAGGCAGCTGATTGATGATTCTCTCTCATCGATGTTTCGAACTCTCTATTCCTCTCTCTTCCTCTGTATATAATCAAAAAAAAACACATATATTTTTAAAAATGTGAGTAAAACAACTAGAAGTTAGTGGAGCAGCTTTGAAAATTAATAGAAAGGTCAGATTAAACTGTACGGATGTGTATGATAGAAATAATTATTTAAAAAAATCAAAAGTTAAAGGACTGATTCTCAAAGAACATCTATACTCAATGTGGAAATAATAAAGTTAATGATAACAGCTACTATTCAAGAACATCTATGTGCTAGCCGATGTGCTGAATGCTTTCATACATTATACACATAAACATCACCACAGCACCTGTAATGAGACCATATTATTATCCCCTGTAAAGAGATAAAAAAGATGGGCCCTTAGAGCATTTATTATCTTGTTCAAGTATGAAAGTTAGTGGTGAAATGTACATTAAAATCCTGGTCAGTCAGACTCTAAAGCTCAACTCACAGGGCAATAGGAAAACGTGAGACTAAGAAATCAGAGAAGAATGAGACCAGCCTGCAAAGGCACTAGCAGGTAGATAAGCATCAAGAGGACAGAAAGTCTCCATGCTGACTCCCACTCCCTAATAAAGAAAGATTCAAGCATGTCGTACATAAACCACCCCCTCCACCCTTCTCCATCCAGCTCCTGGTCCCACACACCCGCTACACCGTGGAAATCAACACCCGGGCACGAGCTGGACTCATCTCAGATGGAGGTTTATTTGACAAGGTAAGGAGGTAATGGGGTGGCCACCTAATCATCCAACTTTGCATGACCTCCTGTCACTTTCAAGCTGCCAGCCCCCCTTGTGTGTATGTCCTGACCCTTAAACCCAGGAGCCTTGTCCCTTTATGCCAATGTCACTGAATTGCAAAAGCCCACATCTGACCACTGTATATGCTATGCTACGTTCTCTAGCTCTGTTTCTCCCCTCAAGACCTTTCATGTCTATTGGCACAGGCAGGAAGCACAGGTGGAGGGGGGCATGTGCAGTTGATTCGTCGGGCCATGGCTCAGCTGACCTACCGCTCCCTCTGTCCTCCAGATGATCTGGCTGACCGGGGCCTGCTGGGAATCCCAAGTGCCCTCTATGCCCATGATGCTTTACGGCTCTGGGACATCATTGCTCGGTGGGTGAGAGTGGGAGCTGAGTAAAAAGGAGGCATTAGGAATAATGAAAATGGGGTTTGGCCTGAGGTCAGCACGGGACAAAAGGAACATGAAATAAGAAGGTCCAGACAGGAGGAGCAGAGGACTCAATCCTGAGAATGATAAGAATAAGAAGACCGTGGTTGGGGTCTGAAAATGGGGAGATTGAAATAGCCAGTGTAAGTAGGCAGAATTGTGTGGCTGGGTAAATCCAAGGGATTTTGTAAAATCAGGGATTTTATTATGAAGAGGGACTATCAACCATATATATGGAATTTTTAAATGAATGACCCACATTTTCTTCTTTTCTAAACTAGTGTGTAGAAAAAACTAGGGGGATATCCCAAAGGCAAGTCTTGTAAGATCTGTCCCCAGATACACTGAGAGTCAGATGGATAGACACCACAGAAAAGGAGTAACAGTCAGAGGCTACAGCCTTCTTCTCTTAAGGAGCTCAGCTCCCTTCTCCTCTGGGCAGGTACGTGAAAGGAATCATCCACCTCTTCTACCATGCGGATGACGTCGTGAGAGGGGACCCTGAGCTGCAGGCCTGGTGTCGGGAGATCACTGAGGTGGGGCTGTGCCAGGCCCAGGACCGAGGTGAGATCCCTCCCCAGAGAAGAGAACTCCTTGGACACTCTGCTGAGAACCCCTTCTCAGTCTTGCCCTTCTGGGGACATACCCTAACCCCTCATCATGCCCATCCCTCCATACATGAAACATCTGAATCCTATTCCCATCTCCTAAGACCCAGGACAATTCTAGAAACTCAAGGATTGTCCTCCTCAGAGACCTTCATGCTTTCTCATAGATGTCCTTAACCTTCCATAGGGACTAATAAGGCCAGAACTACAGCCAGTAAGGAATTTGCCCAGGCTCTGCCAGGCTCTCTCCTAATGGTTGTCTATTTTCTTACTTGAGGATAGAAATGGAGAGATTATCCCTGCCAAAGCCCATGACAGCCCATCCTAGCTTTCCCTCCCTTTTCCTCCTTCCTTCTACTGTACAGCACACAGAGAGGATCCAGACATCACACACACCTCCCACAGTGCATGGTCATTTCTAGATGTAGTCTCAATACCGTATATATTTTGCCTTAAACCATCCCTATGTAAGGTAACAATCACTATCTCTATTCTCATAATAAACTAAATAGCAGCTCAGAGAACCTAAGAAGGAAGTCCAAGGTAATGCAGTTAGTCAGCAGCAAAGCAAGCACTGGTCTCTTGACTAAATTGTTAACTATGCCCTTTACATCTCATATATCCTTTTCCTGCCTTACTTATATAGTTATCACTATCTAACAAACTGTGTGTACATTTTTCTTAGTTATTCTGTTTATTATCAGTCTTCACTATCACAGTCTGTTTTGCCTACCAGCATATTCCCAGTGCCTTTATAGTGTCTGGTACATACTAGTTTGTGACTTTTTGAATGAATGAACACTAACTAGTTCTAATATATAGACATGCCAAGATATCAGCATTTATATCTTTATCTCCTTTGGAACTGCAGTTTCTAAGCTTTGCTCTTATTTCTAGGTTTCCCTGTGTTCTTTCAGTCTCGGGATCAGCTCTGCCATTTCCTTACTATGTGCATCTTCACATGTACTGCCCAGCATGCAGCAGTCAACTCAGGCCAGGTATGGACAACTGGAAGTCTGGGTCTCTGAGAGAAAGCATCTGGTCTAGGGGACACTTGAAGGAGAAAGCTTGAGTATAGGGTCCTGAATCAGAGTTTCTGAGTGACTCCAGATTCTTCCTCCCCCAGTTTGACTGGTTTGCCTGGGTCCCTAATGCCCCGTGCTCAATGCGGATGCCCCCACCCACCACCAAGGAGGATGTCACAATGGACACAGTGATGGGCTCACTACCGAATGTCTGGCAGACCAGTGTTCAAATGTTTCTCCCATCACTCCTGAGCCGGCCGTCACCAGACATGGTGAGAGGGGACCTCTGGAGTTCTGAGGGGACTGATGGCTGACAAGGAGACTTAGGGGTGAGGGACTGGAGTTTGAGTTCTTTTGTCTTGGTACTAGATGATTGATTCTTTCTTTCTGCTTCAGGTACCACTGGGGCATCACAAAGAAGAGTATTTCTCAGGTCCTGAGCCCAAGGCTGTTTTAAGGCAGTTTCAGGCTGATCTGGACAAACTGGAAAAGGAAATCGTGGCCCGGAATGAGCAGCTAGACCTTCCCTATGAATACCTGAAGCCCAGCCTCGTAGAGAGCAGTATCACTATCTGAGCCCAAAATGTTCACCCTTAAAATACTTGAGGCCACCACCATGCTTAGCATTTCCCTAATTTTTATTGTTTTCATGGGTCTGAATTGCTATGGCTCTATTTTCTCCTTTTGATTTCCCGACCAAAATATCTAACTAGTATGAAGCATTGTCCTAACTTCTAGTTTCCCTAATATAATTATCTTTACCTTAAAACTGACTTCCTTAGAAATCAACTATCTACTCATATAACATTTTCTTTTCCCTGGAAATTTTGTCTTCTCCATTTGTCATAAAGTCCTTATATAATGATATTACATTATCACTGACATAAGTGATTTAAAAATTTGTTTTATAGGTAGAACTAATATTTTAATACAGTTGGATAAAAGTCAACTCAATGTCTTTTTTTTTCCTGCTCTGGATAATCGTTACCACAATACTTTTCATTGAAAATCCTATTCTTCCCATGAGTCTAAAAGCTGACATAAATCAAGTTTGCATTTATGAATGAGTCTAGTTCTCAGCTGTCCTGTTATTATACCACATTCACATAACTACTACAGCTTTATACTTAATATAGCCTACCATTTGATGATCTTTTCATCTAATTTGTTCTAGCTTTCCATAAAAATATTAGGATCAGCTTTTCTAATTCCAAAAATAACACTTGTTATGATTTTTATCAGAATTGCTTTGCATTTGCTGAAACCAGTTTGGCTCAGTGGATAGAGCGTCGGCTTGAGGACTGAAGGGTCACGGGTTCGATTCCGGTCAAGGGCATGTACCTTGGTTGTGGGCACATCCCCAGTATGGGATGTGCAAGAGGCAACTGATCGATGACTCTCTCTCATGGATGTTTTTAACTTGCTATCTATCTCCCTTCCTCTCTGTACAAAATCAATAAAATATATTTTTTTAAAAAGAATTGCTTTGCATCTACATAATTTTTAAAATCTTAAGCCAATTTTGAATTTTTGAAAGATATACACTGTTACCTATAAGCATTGTGAATTGAATTTACTTATTTTATTTTCATACTTCACATTTATGTTCATAAATAAAATTGGGCTATAATTTTCTCTTCAGCTATCCTTGTCATTTTTTTTTTGTTTGTTTTTTTGTTAAGAAGGCTGTCATTTCCCCAAAGAGAAAATAGGGTAGAATTCCTCATTTGGTGTCGTTTGGGGACAGCTATATATATAAAAGCCAAAAGACCGGAACAACAGAATGACCGGGCACTATTATGCTCACTGAGGTGGTCAACTGGCCCAATCAGGGCCCCAATCAGCACCCCCATCCTTCTGTAGCTTCTCCCCCTGGCCGGCCCCACTCCCAATTGGTCCCTCTACCCCAATTAGGGGTGGGGCCGCCTGGCCAACCTCCTGTGACCTCCCCGCACCAGCCCTGCATCTGGTTGTGCCCTCCAATCCTGATCTGGGGCAGGGCCAGTGTCCAATCTCCGGCATCCCCTCCACACCACTGGCCCAGCCCCAATCAGCCCCCATTGGGGTTGTCCAGACCCCACATGTGCACAAATGTGTGTACTGGGCCTCTAGTTTTACAATAGATTTGAATTATCTTTTCCTAGAGTATTTTATAGGGTTTTACCTGTTTCTATTATCTAGGTATGGTGGCTTTTTTTATGAGAAGATTTAAAAATACATATTAACATTCTTTAACAGTTATAGGGCTATTCAAGCTTTCTATTTCCTCTTCAGTTATATTTAGCTCTACCTTTTCCCTGATTTTTTTACATTTGATTAAATTTATTGTCATTTTATTTTTTCAATATTCTTTTATTAATTATCTGCAGCAACTGCTACCATGGTTCCTTTTCATTGTGACTATGGCTGTTTTTAACTTCCTTTTTTCTTGCTCAATCTTGCCATCAGTTATACTGATATTCTGAAAGAACCAATATTTGCCTTTTTTGTTTATCTCAACTGTGTCTTTGTTTTTAAATGTGTTAATTTATGGTTTTATAGTCACAATTACTTCCCTCTATACTTGTTGGGAAGCTTCTTTTGTTATTTTTCTAATTTTATAAGTTAGATGCTTAATCTTTTAAAAGTGTGACTTCATTGTTAGAGTATGTGGTAACTGGAAAGAGAACTGAAGTGAGTAGAGAGACATTTAAGATAAGGAAAATTAACAGCATGCTTTAGTGCTGATGAGAATGATCTAAGAGAGACAGAAAGACTGGTAATTGCATAGGAAGAGTTAGCGATGAAAGGTTGACCTATTTTTATAATAGGAATATTTTATCTCTAGAAAAGAGAGAGAGGGCAGCATATATCAACACTCTACTCATCAGGAATGGTGATAATAGTATTAGGGATAGAGTTCATGATCTAGAAATAAAATATTCAAGAAATAAAGGGAATTGATTTGAGAATAAGTAGGTAGATAATTACACATGGTGAAATAGTAGTGGGTAGAAATTGATGAAAATATTCAGAACTGTTATGTTTAAGAAGGAGAAAGAGGAAATGATCAAGAAGTGTCAGTGATGAACAAGGACTGTGGTATTTTGTTATAAAAACAAAGTATACAATTCTATAACTAGATGTTGGAAATTCATTTGTTAAAACTATGCAGTCATCCCATATAAAGCATCTAAGTAAAATATAAGTATAAAAAAAACTTCCTGTCTCAGTCTACTGGGGTTACTATAACAAAATACCACAGTCTGTAAGGCTTATAAACCACCAAATTTATTTCTCACAGTTCTGGAGACCGGAAGTTGAAGGTCTTGGTGCTAACATAGTTAGGTCAGGACACTCTTCCAGCTTACAGACGCGTATCTTCACATGGCAAAGGCACAAAGAAACTTACTAAGGCCTTTTTATAAAGGCAATAATCCCATTCATGAAAACTCTACCCTCAGGACCTAAGAATCTCCCAAAGGCCCTGACTCATAATTTCATCACATTGGACATTAACTTTTCAACATACAAATTGAGAGAGGAAAGATGAACATTAACATTTAGCCTGTAACAACAATTAATCTGCCAGAAGACACAATATTAAAATTTCAACACTGGAGAAAGAGAATTGATGGGAATCATGCAAAGGGATGGACATGAACTCCTGGAGATTAGAGTTCAGGAAATTGGACTCCTTGTAACCAATTATATAAACAGGGATACAGAGTGGGAAAATATTAATCTCAATGATACAAAGGCAGATTAAAATGATGAGGGTTTAGAATGTGAGAAAGTAAGATGTAGTCTCACTTCTCAGGCACTCACTTGAAGACTGCTGACCCAGGCAAAGGGACAGTCTTACTCCAGAGCCTTGCACTTCCCTAAATCAACTGCTGCCCAAAGGAACCTGGAAGAAGAGTGAACTTACTGCAAGCACTATGGAGCCATGGAGGCCTGCAGAGGGGCAATATCAAGCACTCTGCCAAAATGTTTTATTGCCTTAATCAGGAAAAAATAAAAAATACAATTTTATAACTAGATGCTAAATTTTTTTCATAACTGTGCATCCATCCCATATAAAGCATCTAAGAAAATAGAAATATATGAAAACTTCCTTAATATGACAATATATGTAAGAAATGAATTGAAAATGTTATATTAACCAATATCATTTCACTTAAAATCAGTATTAGGACAGAAAACACTATTCTCTCCTTTATTATTTCTCATTTTTGGGGAGAATCCAATCAAGACAATAAGAAAGGAAAAGAAGTACAGTTCACCAGAACAACAGGGGATTAGGGGCACCAACCCCCACCATAGCTGACCCCAAAAAAAACTTAACTAACAAATAGCCTTTTGTTGACCAGAAACCTTACCAAAAACATAAACAGTCAATAAACACATATTTTGTATGTTATATATAATATATGCTATATTATTACAATAAAGTAAGAAGAGAAAGAAATGTTAAGAAAACAATAAGGAACAGAAATTATATTTCTGCAATGCCATGTATTTATTGAAAACAACATATACATAAACCCTTGAGCAGTTCAAAATCCATGTTGTTTAAGCTTCAATGGTAGTTAACTTTAGGAAAACAACATAATAATAATTCTGAGAATATAATTATGAGAAAGTTCAACAGACTCAATAAAAGATATCAGAACTAATAAGAGACAGGATATAAAATAAATACTCAAAACATGATACCAAATAGACATATTTTAAAAGAATAATTTTGCTTTTATTTAGCAATAACTAGTTAAAACCTGAAATAAAAAAATGATTCTATGCTCTTAGTGACACATTATAAAACAAGAATAAATTTAATAAAACAGAAACAAGTCATCTATAGAAAATGTAAAATTATTTTGGATGATATTAAATAAGACCTTAATGAGTAGAGAAACATTCATTTCTGGATGGGGAGAATTCATTGGGGTAGACACTATCCCATTATAAAAAGCATGGGCCCTAGAGTCATACATTTCGGCTCAAATCCAAATAGAGTGTTTTTCCAGCAATAAAAGACAGAGGTGTATTTACTTCCATTACTTTTCAGATCAGGCTGCAAAATAGCAGAATATAAAATCAACACAAAAGTCAGTTGTTGAAGGGAGAAACCAAGATGGTGGCATAGGTAAACTGCTGCCTCACACAACAATTTCAAAACTACAACTAAAAGACAGAATGGACATCATCCAGAACAGCATTCACAGGAAAGCTGTCTGAGTGGAAATTCTACAACTAGAAGGAGAGAGAAAAGCTCACAGAGGATCAGAGGAGCTGCAAAGGGCTGAGGTACAGAGACACGCACACAGAGAGGAAGGGCGGCTGAATACCTGGCTGCCTTTCTTTGGTGGGAGGGAGAAGGAAGCTCCCAACTGCACTGAACCCCAGTTTCAACTGCACTGAACCCCAATTCTGGGAGAAACACTGTATACCCAGGCTCATATGGGGATAGTCTGGACTGTTAGGTAGAGAGAAAGGCACATGGAGACTCAGAGACTCGAGAGAGCCACAGCAGGCAGCAGTCTAGAGGCACACATACTCGAGTGCTAACTGGCTGAGGTTGCCACTGGCTTTCCCTAGCGGGAGGAAGTCAGAAGCTCCCAATTGCACTGAACCCCAGTTCCTTGCGAGCCCCTGGGGACCCACGCTCTTATGGGAAGAATCTGGACTGTTAGATGGAAACTCAGGGGAACTGCGAAAGGCAGAGATCTGGAGGCATGCAAGCAATGGCAGAGCTAATGAGAAGCCAAGTCTGTCTGTTCAACCTTGAGACTTCACCCCATCCAAGCTGAGCACAGAGGCTTTTGCAATTTTGCAAGTCTGATCCCATAAGGCTGTCTCCAGCACAGAAGTTCTACTGGCATAGACACAGCTGATACAGCTAATTGGCCTGGAGGTCAATTCCTTCCAGTGATATCAACAATAATCAAGACTTAACTACAACAAGGCTGTACACATAGTCCACAAAGGGGTACACCAAGAGTGTCCACCTCAGATAACTGGGGAGGCTGAGCCACTGGGCTATATAGGACACCTAGCACACAAAGCTACCGTACCAACTCAGGGAACAGTGAAAATGCCGAGACAAGGAAACAGATCACAAACAAATGAAATGGAGGAAAACAACTGGATACAGAGTTCAAAACCACGGTACTAAAGTTTTTCAAGAATTTTTTAGAAAAGGCTGGTAAATTTAGCAAGACCCTCTAAGATATGAAAAAGGACCAACTAGAAATTAAACATACATTGACTTAAATAAAAAAATATTATACAGGGACCCAACAGCAGACTAGAGGAATGCAAGAATCAAGTCAAAGATTTGAAATACAAAGAATCAAAAAACACTCAACCAGAAAAGCAAAAAGAAAAAAAAGAACCCAAAAAATTGAAGATAGTGTAAGAAGCCTCTGGGACAACTTCAAGTGTACCAACATCAGAATTATGAGGGTTCCAGAAGAAGAGAGAGAGCAAGATCCTGAAAACCTGCCGAAACTGGTTTGGCTCAGTGGTAGAGCGTCGGTCTGCAGACTAAAAGGTCCCAGGTTCGATTCCGGTCAAAGGCATGAACATTGGTTGCAGGCACATCCCCGGTAGGGGGTGTGCAAGAGGCAGCTAGTCGTTGTTTCTCTCTCATCAATGTTTCTAGCTCTCTCTCGCTCTCTCCTCCTCTCTGTAAAAAATCAATAAAATATATTTAAAAAAAAAAAAAAGATCCTGAAAACCTATTTGAAGAAATAATGAATGAAAACTTCCCACACCTGGTGAAAGAAATAGACTTACAAGTCCAGGAAGTACACAGAACCCCAAACAAAAGGAATCCAAAGAGGATCACACCAAAACATGTGTTAATTAAAATGCCAAGAGAAAAGAAAAAGAGAGAATCTTAAAAGCAGAAAGAGAAAAACAGTTAATTACCTACAAGGGAGCACCCATACAATTGTCAGTTGATTTCTCAACAGAAACTATGCAGGCCAGACAGGAGTGGCAAGAAATATTCAAAGTGATAAGTAGCAAGAACCTACAACCAAGATTATTCTCTCATCATTGATGTCTCTCTCTCTCTCTCTCTCTCTCTCTCTCTCTCTCTCTCTCTCTTCCCCCTCTCCAAGGTCAATAAAAATACATTTTTAAAAATGGAAATGGATTATAAACTGATGAACAAAAAGATAGAGACAGAGAAGCATCAAAGAGACTGTCAAACTACAGTGGGAAGGCTGGGGAGTGGTTGGGGTGGGGTAAGAAATCAACCGAAAAACTTGTATACATGCATATAAGCATAACCAATGATAAATTCTCAGAAAGAGAAACTAAACAAACAATACCATTTACCATTGCAACAAAAATAATTAAGATACTTAGAAATACACTTAACAAAGAAGGTAAAAAGACTTATACTAAAAAAACTACAGGATGTTAAAAAAAAGAGAGATAGAGGAAGATATAAACAAGTGGAGGAATATAGCATGTTCATGGATTGGTAGAATTAACATCATTTAAATGTCCATGCTACCCAAAGCAATCTATAGATTCAATGCAATACAATGGCATATTAAACAGAATATAATAGAGATCCCAGAAATTGATCCAAGCCATTAAACATTAAGAAGAAGAAGATGAAGAAGAAGAAGAAGAAGAAGAAGAAGAAGAAGAAGAAGGAGAAGAGTCAAGATCAAGCAAAATCATTCTTACTTTGGAAATGCCATTTGAGGTATCAGTTTTTTATTAAAGAAGAAAAAAGGAAATTAGAAACAATTGCATTTACAATAGATCAAAAAAGAATAAACTGTCCTGGCCAACCTATTTATTTATTTATTTATTTATTTATTTATTTTTAATATATTTTATTGATTTTTTACAGAGAGGAAGAGACAGGGATAGAGAGTTAGAAACATCGATGAGAGAGAATCATTGACCAGCTGCCTCTTGCACACCCCCTACTGGGGATGTGCCCGCAACCAAGGTACATGCCCTTGAGTGGAATTGAACCTGGGACCTTTTAGTCTGTAGGCCGCTGCTCTATCCATTGAGCCAAACCGATTTCGGCCTGGCCAACCTATTTAGTTGGTTAGAGCACCATCCCCTGCCCCAGGAGTTCATAAGTTCAATTCCTGGTCAAGGAAATATCTATGTTTCAGATTCAATCTCTTGTCTGGTTGTGTTGACGAGGCAAAAACCAACTGATGTTTCTCTCTTTCTCTCCCCCATTCTAAAGTCAGTAAGTTACAAAAAACTATATGAATTTTAGAATGTTTAGAATTTTTTCTATTTCTGAAAATATATAATTGGGCTTTTATAAGATTTTAATTGAATATGTAGATTGTATTAGGTAGTGTTGATATTTTAAAAATATTAAGTCTTTCAATTCATAATCGTGCAATGTCTTCATTTATGGGCATCTGTTTATTAGAAACATTCTTTTAGAAACATTTATGGATGTAGTTTTCAGTGCATACATTTTGCTTCTTCGGCTATGTTCATTCTTAAGTAGTTTGTTATTTTTTTAAAAATATAGTTTTTTGTAACTTACTGACTTTAGAATGGGGGAGAGAAAGAGAGAAACATCAGTTGGTTTTTGCCTCGTCAACACAACCAGACAAGAGATTGAATCTGAAACATAGATATTTCCTTGACCAGGAATTGAACTTATGAACTCCTGGGGCAGGGGACGGTGCTCTAACCAACTAAATAGGTTGGCCAGGCCTAAACCGGTTTGGCTTAATGGATAGAGCAGCGGCCTACGGACTAAAAGGTCCCAGGTTCAATTCCACTCAAGGGCATGTACCTTGGTTGCAGGCACATCCCCAGTAGGGGGTGTGCAAGAGGCAGCTGGTCAATGATTCTCTCTCATCGATGTTTCTAACTCTCTATCCCTGTCTCTTCCTCTCTGTAAAAAATCAATAAAATATATTAAAAATAAATAAATAAATAAATAAGTTGGCCAGGACAGTTTATTCTTTTTTGATCTATTGTAAATGCAATTGTTTCTAATTTCCTTTTTTCTTCTTTAATAAAAAACTGATACCTCAAATGGCATTTCCAAAGTAAGAATGATTTTGCTTGATCTTGACTCTTCTTCTTCTTCATCTTCTTCTTCTTAATGTTTAATGGCTTGGATCAATTTCTGGGATCTCTATTATATTCTGTTTAATATGCCATTGTATTGCATTGAATCTATAGATTGCTTTGGGTAGCATGGACATTTAAATGATGTTAATTCTACCAATCCATGAACATGCTATATTCCTCCATTTGTTTATATCTTCCTCTATCTCTCTTTTTTTTAACATCCTGTAGTTTTTTTAGTATAAGTCTTTTTACCTTCAAATAGCCAAACTATCATATAAAGACAAATAAATTGAAGGGCCCAATTTTGTTATACAAAAAATACTACAAACTACAGTAGTCTAAACAGTGTGGTACAGAAATAAAGATAGACCTACAGACCAATGGAGCACAATACATAACTCAGAAAGAGCCCTTTGCATATATAGATAGTCAAACTATTTTCAACAAGGACATCAAGACCATTAAGTTGGGAAAGGGCATTCTTTTCAACAAATGGTGCTGTCTAGGAAAACTGATACCCACAGGTAAAGGAATGAAGTTGGACCCTTACGCCATATACAAAATTGACTCAAAATGAATCAATACCAAAATGCAAAAGGTAAAACTATAAAATACTTAGGAGACAACTTTATGTAACTGGTTTGCAATTATTTCTTAGCTATGTTACCAAAAGTAAAGGTAACAAAATTTTTAAAAATATGTAAGTTTGACTACATCAAAATTTAAAACTTTTGTACATCAAAAGTCACTAGCAAGAGGGTTAAGACAAAATCCATAAAATGGGAGAAAACATGTACTAATGATATAACAAATGAGTTATTAAAGTCTCATTAATAAAGGGTACTTCTATTATTAGGAAAATGCAAGTGTAAACCACAATGAGATATCATTTTACACCTATTAGGATGCCTACTATCAATAAAACAGAAAATCACAAGTGCTAACAATGATGTGGAGAAATTGAAATCCCCATGCACTACTTCTGGGAATATAAATTGGTGTAGCCACTGTGAAAACCAGTGTTATGAGTACACAGAAAATTAAAAACATAATTAGCATATGATCCAATGCCACTTCTGATATATATCCAAAAGGATTGGTAGTGTCTGTTGTTATTTATACACTTACATTCACAGCAGCAGCATACTATCTAATAAAAGAGTAATATGCAAATTAACCATCAGTCAGTCCATTACACCCACAAGCCATGCCCACCAGCCAATCAGGAGCAAGTATGCAAATTAACCCAACCAAGATAGCTGAGGCCACAGAGAGAGCAGGAGGGAGCTTGGGTTTCCCTGGCGATGGAGGACCCAAACTTTTCGAACACCATGTTGGACCCAGGCTTCCACTCAATGCTAAAAGTTTCAATGATAGAAGATAAATAAATCCCAACTAAAATGGTGGCAGCCACGAAGCTGGAGACAGCAGGAGGCTTGGGTTGCCCCTGGAGATGGAGGAAGCCAAACTTCTGTAGTCTTGGCCTGCCTTGGCCTCTGTTTAAGGCTACAAAGTTTCAATTATAGAAGATAAATAAATCCCAACAGAAATGGCTGCCACCACAGAGTGAGCAGAAGGCTTGGCTCCACTCAAGGCTACATTTCAACTGTAGAAGATAAATAAATCCCAGATACCCAGATACCAGGGCCTCAGCTTGGGTTGCCAGTGGGCATGGCTGGCCTGCAAACCACCACAGGCCCCTCACCCAGGCTGCCTCACGCCCCAAGGGAACCTCCACCCATATCTGGGACACCTTTCAGGGCAAACCAGCTGGCCCACACCCATGCACCAAGCCTCTATTCTATTTAATTAAAGAGTAATATGCAGATTAACCATCACTCCAATACACAAGATGGCTGCCCCCATGTGGTCAAAGATCCTGCCTCCATGTGGACACAAGATGGCTGCCACAAGATGGCCAGCAGGGGAGGACAATTGAGAGGGACCAACCCTGCAAGGGAGGGCAATTGGGGGTGATCAAGCCTGCAGGGTAGGGCAGTTAGGGGTGACCAGGCTGGCAGAGGAGGGAAGTTAGAGGTGCAGGGAAGGGCAGTTGGGGAGGACCCAGGCCTACAGGGGAGAGAAGTTGGGGGGAACCAGGCCTGCATGGGAGGGCAGTTAGGGGTGACCAGGCCTGCAGGGGAGGGAAGTTAGGGACAAACAGGCTGGCATAGGAGCAGTTAAGTACCAATCAGGCTGGCAAGGGAGTGGTTAGGGGATGATCAGGCTAGCAGGCAGAAGCAGTTAGGGGCAATCAAGAAGGCAAGCAGGCGAGCAGTTGGAAGCCAGCAGTCCTAGATTGTGAGAGGTATGTCCACTGCTCATTTAGGCTCAATCCTACTAGGATTGGGCCTAAACAGGCAGTCAGATATCCCTTGAGGGGTCCCAGATTTGAGAGGGTGCAGGCTGGGCTGAGGGACACCCCCGACCCTATGCACAAATTTCACACACTGGGCCTCTAGTTTACAATAACCAAAAGGTGAAAGCAATCCAGTGTCCAGATGAATGGATAAACAAAGTATCATATATACATATTAGAGGCCCAGTGCATGAATTTGTACATGGGTGGTGTCCAGCCGACCTGGCCCTGATCAGTAGATGGGGGCTGGGCCTGTCAGGAAGAGGAGATGGTGAGAGGTTGGCTTGTGGGCCCACCCCGATTGGGCCTAATCAGGGCTAGGTTGGCTGGGTGCTGGGGACACCGTGGGAAATTGGCTGGTCAGCCCTACCCCTGATTGGTGTGGAGGGGCCAATCAGGGTTCAGCAGCCTAGGGAGGGACCATGTGGGGTTGGCCAGCTGGCCCTGCCCCTGATCAATGTTGGGGGGGGGGGGCGATCAGGGGTGGAGCTGGCTAGGGGGAGGGGCCATGTGTCAATCAGGGTGGTGGAGGCCCATCTGGGGTGGGGTTGGCCACGGTGGGGGTGACTGCAGGCGGTTGGCCAGTAGCCCTATTCCCTATTGGGGAAGGGGATCCATGAAGGGTGGGGCTGGCGGAGGAAAGGAGCTGCAGGCTGATCAGGGTGGAGCAGACCAATCAGGGGCAAGGCTGGCTGGAGGCAAGGGCCATGGGGAGGGGAGTTGGCCACCAGCCTCGCCCCCCTATCAGGGTGAGAGAGGCTGATCAGGGGCGTGGCTTGGCTGGTGGGGGGAGGGGCCACAGGAGTTTGGTGGGTGTCATAGCGATCAGTCATTCTGGTCATTATGGCATTGGCTTTTTATATACATAGATAACAGAATATTGTTCAGTCTTAAAAAGGAAGCTAATTCAGACACATGATATAACATAGCTCAACCCTGAGAACATTTCAAGTAAAATTAGCCAGATACACAAGAGATACCACATGTTTCCATTTACATAAGGTACCTAGTGTTGCCAAATTTATGGAGATAGAAAATACCATAGTGGTTGATGTGGTCAGGTCAGAGGAGGAAATTGAGAGTTTCTGTTTAATGAGTACAGAGCTACAGAAGATGAAAAAAATCCTGGTGATGGATGGGTCCACCAATGTCAATATACTTAATGCCCCTCAACTGTAAACTAAAAAGTGGTTAAATGGTAAATTTTATGGTATGTTTATTTTACCACAACGGAAAAAGTAAAAACCTTGAGCGCTATATAAAACAAAAAATTTAAATAACTTAGACTAATGAATAAGAATGCAACATAAATGATGAAGTGATGAAATAGATCAATTAAAAATAAAACAGAAAAAAATATTATATATTTAAATTCAGAAATAAAATACTATATGTATGCTTTGGTGTAATTATAATGAATCAGTATCATAGTGACTCCTATATTTTATATTTTATAATTGTGAATTAATTTTAAAAGATCCTACCATATTTTGGTGTTTATTTTAAAAACATATGTAGTTGGGTAGAAGCATAGACCCTGTGGACTACATCAGCATCAGAGCAATTTATTTTTGTGATTGTAGGTTGGGTGGTAGAGGGATATATACTGTATATTCTCAGATTACTCTTCTAGGATTGGTTAGTCAAAGATAGGTAATAAAATTGCCTAGGATTTGGTGAGACTAAAGGAGATGTGGGTTTGTGGACATGCACTTCCTCTGCTCCCTGAACTCCAAATGAAACAGAAGAGTGACCAGAGGTCAATGAACTACAACAGGAACCTCACCAGCAGCTCAGCTAAAAGACAAAATGTCAAAGCATCACAGGCTTTGACAACCGTAATCACTGAGAAAATAACCTTGAGATTTAAGAATCAACATGCCATAAAAAAGCTTTAGGAGGAGTTTCAGTAGAAAACTAAGGCCAGAAGCCAACACTCATAGGGCCAAATAGATAATAGGTGCTTATGATCTGAATCAGCGAGTGTTCGTGACACTTTCTGGGATCATCCATCAGCATTTCAGGTGACTTTGGGGATATCTCTTCATCTCTTTGAACTTGAATGTCTTTAGTTATAAGAACTGGTACAGCAAGCAACCATCAACAAAATGAAAAGGGAACCCATTGTATGAGTAAACATATCCACCGATGATATATCTGATAAGAAGTTAATTTCCAAAATATATGAAGAACTTGTACAATTCAACATTAATCTGATTTAAAAATGGGAAAAGGACCTGAATAGACACTTCTCAAAAGAGGACATAAGGATGGCCAACAGATATGAAAAAATGCTCAACATAACGAATCATCAGAGAGATATTCTAAGAATACTGAAACACCAATCAGAAAGAATATATTAACCCCTATCATAGCAGCATTGTTCACAATAGACAAATTCTGGAACCAGCCCAAGTGCCCATTAGTAAAGTGGATAAAGAAAGCTATGGTACATTTACACAATGGAATACTATGAAGCTGTAAAAGTAAAGGAAGTCTTACCTTTTGCAATAGCATGGATGAACCTGGAGAGCATTATGCTAAACAAGTAAGCCAGCCAGAGAAAAACAAGTACTTTCATGTGGAATCTAATGAACAAAATAAACTAGTGAATAAAATAGAACCAGATACATTTATACATGGTACAGACTGACAGATGTCAGAGGTGAGGTGGTGGGCAGAGAGGATGAAAGAAGGTGAAGAGAATAGCCTAAGTACATATACACATAGCCCATGGGCACAGACAACAGTGTGGTGAGGGCCAGAGGGAGGGGAGGGCAGGGTCTCTGTAGAGTAGGGGTGTCGAACTCAATCAGAGAAGGGGCCAAAATCTAAAATCCAGCCTAAATCGCGGGCCGAATGGTTTACTGAACAGTCATAAACTGACAATGTCATAAACTGACAGCGGAGTGCAGTGATGACAGCGTGGTGCGGGCCACATTGCAAGGCCTGGCGGGCTGGATTTGGCCCGCGGGCCTTGTGTTTGACACATGTGCTGTAGAGGGTGGCAAACTGGAAGGAGGAATGGGGAACATCTGTAATAATGTCAATAATAAAAGTAAAATATAATTTTTAAAAAGTGGTACAATGAGAGCTACCTCACTGAGTTTTTGCAAGGATTAGATGAAAGGTATTTTATATTTTCGTTCCATCAGAAAACAATGTAGCCACTTTTTCTTTGAGAGTGTTGGTGGTGCTTAAATCATACAATTGGGAGAATCAATTTATACTTCCTTCTACTTACAACTGCTAGGAAAGAAGTGATGACAAAGAATTGACCCTGTCAATGATCTCCCAAACTTACTGCCTTCACTTTGTGCTGCTCAAACAATAAGTGATCAAACTATTTGAATTCTTCTTTAAAATAAAATGGGAGAATTTTTGCTTTCCAATGATAATTAAAATAGAAATGGGGAAAGGGAGAGCATTGTGAGAGTGACTGGAAATAAAGAAAGAGAAGAGAGAGTGAGAGATCTGAGCAACATGGCGTGTGTGTTTGTGTGTGTGTGTGTGTGTGTGTGTCTGTTTTAGGGGAAGTACTGAGAATAAAGACAGCACATGGAAATCCTGTTGTTAGGAATAGCCATAAAACATTTAACAATATAAACATCTGATAGTAAGTGCAATCATGCTGACTATATTAATAAAAGCATAATATGCTAATTAGACCGGATGTCCTTCTGGACAATCTTCCAGACGAAGCCAAGACTATGAGGGAAGCCTGCCAGCACCCAGAGGGAAGCCCAGGTCCCAAGTGCCGGAGAGAAGCCTGGGCCCCGTTGCCGGAGGGAAGCCGGTGCCAGCAGCCAGGGGAAGGAAGGCCTACTCTTGCACGAATTTCAGGCCGATGCATCACTTACAATACCATGTTCAAACATTCTCTGACACAAAAGATTTGTAGTGAAAAGCAACAGTCCCCTGCCACTCCCAACCCCACAATCATTGTTCTTTATGGCTCGTGCTTTGCAATTGTTTCTGAAGTCACTTGTATTTCATCTGTAGGTCTCATTTTCTTTCTTTTCATTTCTTGCCATGTTTATGGTGATAAAACAAGGTTGTCTCCTCAAACAAATTTTGCTGGTTATTTCCTGGTGCTTTTACATGTTCCCTTATCATCTGTACTTCCTACACATTTGTTGTTATATCCATAGATTCTATAAGAATTGCTTACAATTTTATCTTTCAAGATGCCTTCATAGTTCGTGCTAAATATTCTGCTATCGGTACATAAATATTGTCAATATCTCTTCCTGTGAATTTAGCCACTATAGATAATCGTTTTTAGATGTATTATTTTATTAGGTTTTACAAACTGTTGGTATTCTAACTCTATTATTCCTGCTTCATTTATTAGCCTGAATATGCCTAAGAGGTAAAATATTGCATAAAGATGTCTGGATTAGAAATTGTCAAGAATGTGGGATTGGGATTGGCTTAAGGTCAGGCTATTGCTGACTCTGCAAGTATAAGGGTTAAGGGACATAGCGAAGATCAGGCATAGAGATCCAATGAGTGAAGTAGCTGTGGTCCCATGCTGTCCACTTTTTCGGGCGGAGGCATGCTATATAGACAGTGGTCACTATACTTAGGCAGGGTGAAGATACACCAGGGCAGAGAGCCTGAAATAATTGGCTTGCTGCTAGGATTAGCTTCGTGAACATGTGTAAGCCATAATCTATCAAAACTCATGGGTTCAGTGCGGTACCATCTCACACCTGTCAGAATGGCAATCAACAACAAACGACAAGTGCTGGAGAGGATGCGCGGAGAAAAAGGAACCCTGCATTACTGGTGGGAATGCAGACTGGTGCAGCCACTGTGGAGAACAGTATGCAGTTTCCTCAAAAAACTAAAAATGGAGCTCCCATTTGACCCAGTGATCCCACCTCTAGGAATATGTCCCAAGAAACTAGAAACACCAATCAGAAAGGATATATGCACCCCTATGATTTGGAAACAGCCCAAATGCTCATCAGCAGATAAGTGGATTAGAAAATTCTACACAATGGAATAATACACTGCTATAAAAAGAAGGAATTCCTACCATTTGCAGCAGCATGGATAGAACTGGAGAGCATTATGCTAATTGAAGTAAGCCAGGCAATGAAAGAAAAATACCACATGATCTCACTCATTTATGGAAAATAAAAAACATTATAACCTGATGAATAAAAAGATAGTTACAGAGGCAGGAAAGCACTGAACACACTCTCAAATTACAGCAGGAAGGCTGGGGAGTATTGAGGAGGGAGGGAAAGAGATCAACCAAAGGACTTGTATGCATGCATATAAGCACTCCAATGGACACAAGACACTGTGGGGGGTGGGATGGCCAACAGATATGAAAAAATGCGACAGGAGTTAGAGGAGGCTGGGGGAAGGTCAATGGGGAGGAAATGAGATATATGTACTAATATATGTAATACTTTAAACAATACAAATAATATTTTTTTAAAAAAAACTCAGGGTTCACCTTCTTAATGTGTATAGAAATTTCTATGGACTACATTTCTATACTTCCCTTTTCTACATGTTTCCTTATCATTTCACTGACAGCAGGTTTAACTGTGTGTGGCAACCACACCTTAGTGATGAACTTAGGTTTTATTTTATATTCATTAGGAAGCTCTTAAAAGGGGTTTAGCAGCTAACCCATATCATTCTAGTGCGATTGGTCATGGGCCTTGCATGCAGCTTGGTCTTCCTGCTGGGGATGTCAGAAATGCAAAGCTCTGACTGCCTTTACTTGTGTTTATCAAGGCTGTTTCCACAGTGAGCAATCATAAGCAATGAGGTCATGTCCCTGTAGACAGAGAATGGACATGACCTGCTTACCACAAAGGTGCTGAGTCCCCAAACTCAGTGGTGGCCCACTGACTGTGTTGACATCCACATACACCCACCTGAATCATTCTCATGGGACTTGGAGGGGCATGAGGGACTGACGTGAATATGAGCTGTGGCTATTGCTTTTGCCCCATATAATAATGTCCCCTTAGTTACTGAACTAAACGTTTTCTGTCTTCTGCTACCATCCCTCAAACAACTAGTCAAATCTAACTACCCTGTTTCCCCAAAAATAAGAAAGTGTCTTATATTATTTTTTTCTCCCAAAGTTGCGCTAGGTCTTATTTTCAGGGGATGTCTTATCTTTCCATGCGCTAGGTCTTATTTTTGGAGGATGTCTTATTTTCGGGGAAACATGGAAGTTTTTAAAGACACTTCAATGTTCTTAAAAATTACACCCACCCTATTGGCAAACACTCGAAAACTCAAAAGTAATTGCTTTTTATGCAGGTGAAGATGCAGAGAAAAGCACTTCTGATAGTTAATACTGAACACCCATCAAGAGAGTAATAATCCTTGTCCTAGCTGGTCTGGCTCAATGAATAGAGCGTCAGTCCTTGGACTGAAGGGTCCCAGGTTCAATTCTGCTCAAGGGCACATACCGGCATTGGGTATAGATAAGGGAGAATGAGGGTGTCAAAAGAAAATTCTGGTGGAATCTCCCTGCCCCTCTCCCTCTCTTCCTGCACCCAGGCTCAGCCCCTCATCTTCCTCCTGGCCTCACTTCTCAGCACTTTGCTGAGAGGAGCAGCCGCTTTCCCCCACCCTCTGGGTTAATCCAGGTTCAGGTTTGTCTGGGGTGGGGCCCAGTCCTGCAGTGGGCTGGCACTCCGAGTCCGGCTTTATTAAGCCCTGGGCTTGTGCTGAGGCAGCAGGACCAGGCCTGGCCACGGAATCTTTGGTACCAGTAACAGGACCTCTGTCACCCAGGAGAGCCCACCTGCTGCCATGGGCCGCTACCGCATCCGCGTGGCCACCGGGGCCTGGCCCTTCTCTGGGTCTGTCAACCCCGTGCAGCTGTGGCTGGTGGGGGAGCACGGAGAGGCGGAGCTGGAGCTGCAGCTGCGGCCAGCGCGGGGCCAGGTGGGCAGGGGAAGCAAGGACTCAGACCCCAGCTGGGTTTGGGCTGAGAGCCTGAGGGCCTGAGGGCCTGAGGGCCTGAGGGTGGGTGGGAAACAAGAAGCTGGGAGCCAGCTGCGAGAACAACCAGGTGGGCTGGGACTATTTGGATGAAGGTACACCTGCACCTGAGCATGTGAGAGGTTCAGAGTCGGGGCCCTGACTAGGCTCAACCTGTCCCTTACTTTGGTCCACTCAGCCTCCACTACTTTCCCAATTAATCCCAGACCAGTGTCATGATGGGTCAAGGGTCAAAAGCAAGGTCTCCAAGGCAGGAGAGTTCAGTTAATGGACAGGAGAGTTTAGTTAATGGACAGGTGTGGGTGATGATGCTCAGTTTTCAATTCAAGACCCTGGTCTTCCCTGTGAGATGGGCATCTGAGAAGGTGCAGGTGTTGGGAGGAGGCAATGCTGTCCCTGGAGGCCTTGACCCCGGACTCCACAGAGGACCCCGCACCCTCAGTTAAATGTCCTCTCCCGGGTCCCCGCTATTAAGTCTCACTGGGTTCTGGTCCCCGCAGGTGGAGGAGTTTGAGCAGGACATTCCCCAGGACCTGGGGCCACTGCAGTTCGTGAAGTTGCGCAAACACCGCCCCCTGATGGACGACGCCTGGTTCTGCGACCGCATCACCGTGCAGGGCCCCGGAGCCTTGGAGGAGGCCGCCTTCCCCTGCTACCACTGGGTGCAGGGCGAGGGCCTGCTGACCCTGCCCGAGGGCACCGGTGAGGGGCCGCCTGGGGGAAGTGGGTGCAGGACCTAAGGACTACTGGAGGTGGAAGGAGGCAGGGGTTGAAATAGTGTGTGCTCAACAGGTTAAAGGTGGCCAATGCTGGAAATGAGGGGAAAGTTATACATAGAATTACAATGAGTGATGTATAGATCCCACCTCTCAAAACCATAAGCACAAGGAATGGGAGGGGCAGCCATGCTGGGAAACAGAAGAGCCAAAATAAAGGGGAAAGGAGATCTCCCTGTGATTGGGAACAACTTAGGGCAGGGACAGGTAAGGCTAGCACATGGGACCTCTGAGAGGAAACAGGGGAAAGAAGTAATAAATGATATGAGGTGAAGAGCTGGCTTGACTGTAAAAATATGGAAGACAACTATGAGGGTAGGGAGCGCACTGACTGAGGTGGGGATGAAAGAGGACAACAAACATCGAATCTGTTATTTTAAGAATTAAGAATGAGGGACAATTGAGGTAAAATGCAGGTAAAAATGGAAACCTGAACTAAATGTCTTTGAGGCACAAGTTAGTATAAGTTTAGATGTGGTCAGGATTAAGTCGGGTTACCAACTATAAACTATGTGAAGCTGAGGATGGATGAGATGAAGCCAGGTAAAGTAGCCATTTCTTAGTTTGTCACACATAGAGTATCTTATCCCAGGGGAGAGGCGACAGTGGAGATAGGGAAGGTCAGAGGAGGTAAGTGTACCTAACTGAAATATGTCATTTTGAAGTAGAGGCTAAGGCGTTGACAGGGGAAAACTAACACATGGGAAATTAACAAAGTAACAAAGGATACTGTTGGATAGGTGTTGACATTTCAGCTCATTAAGAATGAAATTCACGGATCATGAAGAATAGGGATAGATAGGTAAATTTGAGTTAAATGTTATAATACAGTGTCAAAAATGGGATTTTCCTCTCAAGACAAATATGTGATCAGAGATTGGTGAAATAAAGCAAAATGTAGTGGGTAGTGAAGATTAATGATGATGGAATTAAGCAGGGAGTCAGATCCAGAGAGAAAAGCAAAAGAGTATGATGCCATATAGTTAAGAAACAAGAGACTGCAATCTCACTTCCAGGAATATATGCTAAGAAGCCCTACACACCAATCAGAAAGAATATATGCACCCTGATGTTCATTGCACTATTATTTAAAATGGCTAAGATTTGGAAATACCCAAAGTGCCCATAATTAGGTGAGTGGATAAAAATACTGTGGTATATTTATACAATGGAATAATATGCAGCTGTAAAAAAAAATGATTTCTTACTCTTTGCAAAAACATAAATGGACCTGGAAAATATTATGCTAAGTGAAATAAGCCAGTCAGAGAAAAACAAATATCTAATGATCTTACATTCAAGTGGAATCTAATGAACACACACAAAAAAAAAACCTGATTAATAAAAAAGGTAGGAGGCATGGAGGCACAGAACAGACTGACAACTCAGAAATGGGGTGGAGGAGACATGGGAAGAGATCAACCAAAGAACTTATGTATGTACACACATAACCAATGGATATAGCCAATAGTGTGGTGAAGGCCTAAAATGGGTCAGGGGCTCAGAAGAAGGGAGAAAACAGGGAATAATTGGGGGACACCTATAATACTGTCAACAATTTTAAAATAAAAAAACAGGAGAATGGGAAAAGCCAGGGTGAAGCATAAGATTGAAGAAAGCTTGCCGAAGCCGGTTTGGCTCAGTGGTAGAGCATCGGTCTGTGGACTGAAAGGTCCCAGGTTCGATTCCGGTCAAGGGCATGTACATGTTGAGGGCACATCCCCGGTAGGGGGTGGGCTAGAGGCAGCTGGTCAATGTTTCTCTCTCATCGATGTTTCTAGCTCTCTATCTCTCTCTCTCTTCCTCTCTGTAAAAAATCAATAAAATACATTTTTTTAAAAAAAAAAAAAGATTGGAGAAAGCATTAAGGAGAATTGCTTTAATATCTCCCCAGCCCACCTGGCAGGAAACTCCGTGGATGTGTTCCAGAAGCATCGAGAAAAGGAACTGGAGGAAAGACAGCAAATCTACTGGTGACCACCCTATTACAAGCCTCCCAACTGTAACTTCCTCCATCAATGACTTCTACCCTCTCCATAAATCTTTGTCCCCATCTTCTAGCTGGGCCACCTGGAAAGAAGGGTTACCCATGACAATTGCTGCAGACACTATAGATGATCTGCCTCCAAATATGAGATTCCATGAGCAGAAGAGGCTAGACCTTGAGTGGTCAGCAATTGCAGGGTGAGAAAATTGTCAGAGTGGAGTGCGGCTGGTGGATCCAGAAACAGGTGGGATTTGGTAAATTGATGGTTTCATTCTTGATATCTGTTCCAGGCTTATGGAGATTGCCCTCAAATATGTTTACACCCTCCCAAGCCCCTGGAAACACCTGGAAGATTTTGATCAGATCTTCAGGGGACAAAAGACTGCCCTGGCTGGTCAGTTGTTTACCCAGGTTCCCATAACACCCTGATGACCCTATTAATGAGCTAACTGTCATACTCCATAGTCCCCAAAACTTCTTGCCAACAAAGAACTTACACCTGGGGATCTCACAGAGGCCTCATGAATGAAAACATGTGGGCTGGCTATGGAGGAGTCATGTGACTAAAGCCCTATAATAGAGCCTAACGGAGAGGAACATCAGGTTGTGGTAAATATCCTCTCCTAACCTCCACTCCGACCCCACAGAGAAGGTTCACCAGCGCTGGCAGGAAGATGAGCTTTTTGGCTACCAGTTCCTCAATGGCGCCAACCCCATGCTGCTGAGACGCTCCACCTCTCTGCCCTCCCGGCTGGTGCTGCCCTCGGGGATGGAGGAGCTTCAGGCCCAGCTGGAGAAAGAACTCCAGGTACAGCCTCCAGCCCCTGATTGTCTTCTTCTTCTCTGTGTGAGGGGGGAAGTGGTGGAGGGGCGGGACCAAAGTTGAGCCTGGGAAGAGAGGCTATAGTGTCCATTGTCCGTAGGTGAAGAGTCCTCTTCTAGAAGAACCTAGAGGTGATAATGTCGGAAGAGCATCCATAGTGGATTCTGCCAATAGAGTAGACCATTCAGAGATGTTGGGTAAAGGAGTTTGAGCAGCCTGACAAGGGGAGAGCTTGGCATACCTGCGGTACAGAATCAACTGGCATACTTAACCCTAAAACTACTTCTGCCAGACATGAGCCGCATGTCTCGAGGGAAGACTCCTTTCATGGGGTCTTGGCCCTCTGTGCAAAATAAGGGAACTTGATGCTCTGGTACTTCCTTTCGTTGTACCACTGGTACTTACGTAGGATAATGGCAAGAAAAGAGAGTGAACGTCTTTCCCTTTGCCTTGGCCGTGTAGAAGAATGCTTTCAACTCTAACCATGGGTGCATTCCACTTTCCTTAGAATGGTTCCCTTTTTGAGGCTGACTTCATCCTACTGGATGGAATTCAAGGCAATGTGATCCAAGGAGAGAAGCAGTACCTGGCTGCCCCCCTTGTCATGCTGAAGATGGAGCCCAGTGGAAAGCTGCTACCTATAGTCATCCAGGTGAGGTGTCCTGGGCAACCTCCTCCCAACACTGCTCTGTGTTCATCCCCAACCTCTTCCACTGGACAAAGACAGCTGGTTCTTGTCACCCACCCCTGCATCATTCAGTGATACCTGCCCTTGTATTCAATCTCTCCTTTATACCTTACAGCCTACTCACTACTCACCTGGAATTGCCTTTTTGAGAGTCATAATGGTCTCTGTTGGCTACCAATCTCTTTCTGACCTTTTAGTGTATGGAATACACTTTCTTTCATTTTCATGCATTTTCTCCCTTGGTTTGATGTCTTTTCATTCTTATTGTTTTCATCAATCAATTGATGAGAACTGTCAGGTATCTCACATGTCTAGCTTCTCCTTCCTATTCTACCATCTTAATCCACACCCTCATCAGGGTTCTCTCAGCCACACTGGAAACCTCTTTCCAATTCCTCCAGCTTTGAACGTGACACTTCCCCCACAGCTAGTGAGAGCATGAGTTGAAGGGCTTCATTCCTCTTATTTATAACCCTCTGGGAGACAATAATCTTAGTCACCAGCGTTTCCCTCCAGCATAATAAGCATAGTTCCTAAATACGATGAAGTCAATTAATGCTTAGTTCCTCTTTGTTTCAGATCCAACCTCCCAGCCCCAGCTGCCCCATCCCACCACTGTTCCTGCCCTCAGATCCTCCACTTGCCTGGCTCCTGGCAAAGATGTGGGTCCGAAGTTCAGATTTCCATGTTCATGAGCTCCAGTATCACTTGCTGAACACTCATTTGCTGGCTGAGGTTATTGCTGTGGCCACCATGAGGTGCCTCCCAGGACTACACCCTGTCTTCAAGGTACATCCTCTACCTCCATGTCCTATCTTTCTGATATCACAGAGAAATGAAAAAAAATCTAACAGCTGCCTAGGATTTAGAAGCCTAAGCCTTTTAGTTGGTAACATGTTAAGAAAGCTTCTTCTAATTGAATGTGTCAATGTTATGGTAATTTTAAAAAAAACTTATAACAATTTGTGAACAGTGAAGAGAAGATTATTGTGTCAGGATCTTAAGTCTTATGACTTTATTTAATGCTTAAATTATTTTATTTTTAGATAATCATAGATTCTCATACAGTTTTAAGAAATAATATAGAGACATGCCATTTACTGTAATAAGTCACTTAGCATATATTCAGCACTTATTGTAAGGCAGCTCTAATATTCTCCAGCAGAGTCTGTTATAGAGCAGGAATATAATTTGACAAACAAAACTATTTTTCTGATTTCATATAGTTAGCATTTAAATGGCAACACAAATGGTACACATAAAAAAATTATCAGAAAACAGAATCTCAAAATAGAGTTTGAAATCAAGAGAGAAAGCAACAAATACCATATTTTTTTATGGAGAATGTTAAACCACAACTTTGGATTCATTAAGTAGAAGGTCAAAGGAATAAAAGAGCATCCCAAGCAGTTATTTATTCTTTCCAATGAGAGGTGATGGCATGGTACTAAGATAAATTAAAAACAAACGCAAATACTTTGTGATGAGAGGAAATAGTCATCACAGCATGCTTAGGTGCAAGATTGAAGAGAAAGCTCAGAGGTCTAAGCTGCTGAAACCACAAGGAGCCTACCAGGTAGATACGGTTGTACTGACCCAAAAATATTGTAATTTTATAAAACAATGAGCCTAGAATATACTGCTAGCTAGAAGGCAGCAAAAATAGCCTATGCTTGTTTTAAAAATGAATGTTTTATTTTCTTTAATTATTTTTAAAACATTTTTTAAAATATTTTTTTATTTATTTCAGAAAGGAAGAGAGAGAGAGAGAGAGAGAGAGAGAGAGAGAGAGAGAGAGAGAGAGAAACATCAATGATGAAGGAGAATCATTAATTGGCTGCCTCCTGCACATCCCACACTAGGGATCAAGCCCACAACCCAGGCATATGCCCTGACCAGGAATTCAGCAGTGACCTCCTGGTTCATAGGTCAGTGCTCAACCATGCCAGCTTCACACATAGCAGCAGGAGCAAAAATGATACAATTTTATGGACCAGAGCAAAAACAATACAATCAGGAAAAGTCAATTTGAGGTCAAAGATGAAATGTTCAGTTTTAGGTACATGTAGTTGGAATTAGTAACAAGATATGAGTGCATGATGGGTAAAACATCTGAATTGTATTTCTTCCAGAAGTCCAAACCTTTATCCCCAAACCTGTCCATTATTAGTGATGACCCCTTTGGGTTCTGGGGTAACATAGACAAGGTAGACACAAACAGAATTCATTGTTGTTGGATTTAATTGATTTTATGATGCCTTTGCATCATCATCTCCTGCGGATCTTAGTAGTTAAACCGACTTTTACACTTCAATATCCCCTCTTCACAGACCCCTCTACATATATCTCTCCTCACCATAACTTCCTCCCGCTGTAAACAGTTGAGTTGTTATCAGGCCACCCAGCAGGGGTAAGCTTGCCCACTTCATAAAGGTTACCTGTGCAGGCTCTGCATTCAGACTGCTGGTGTCTGGATCCTAAATCCTGGCCTCAGTTCTTATCAGGTGTGTGCTAAGGGTCCTCATCTCTAAATGGGGGTAATAGGCATTTCATTATGGAGTTGATGTGGGATAATAGAACAGCATGACACAGGCTAAATATAGCAAAAAATAGTATTTCTTGCCATTATGAATAGTTCTTTGTCTTCTGATATTTCTCTCCTGAAGAAGACTTCGGGTTCTCTAAGACACTCAGCATCTTTTTCAATCTTTCTAAAGTTGCAGAACAATGAGAGTTGCCTTAATATGTTAACTCCAATGAGCTTAGTTGGGTCTTTCCCTCTCTGCAGCATCACCAGCTCACATAAATATCAATATTGCATGAATCCTCCATCTCAGGATGAAAACAAAATTGTCTAAGACAAAAGGAAATGCACATCAGGATCAGGTGGCCTTTTTTAATGGACAAGGGAAAGCAGGAGAGAGGGGCTCTACGTAACAGTGCCTAACTGGGGATGGGAGGAAGTTTGACAACGGCCCCTCTGCTGATAAAGAAGCTAGATCAGTATGGCTCCTTTAATTCTGACTAAAAGTAACCTACCTACCCCAGTCCTGAAATTTAAAAAATGCAAGAGGAAAACAACTATAGATTGAAAGATTAGCTTTGAAAATTAGTTTAAACTGTAAGGGTATGTATAATAGAAAAAAAAATTTTTTACAAAATCAAAAGTTACAGGGCTGATTCTTAAAGGACATCTATCTTTAAGGTGGAAATAATAAAGGAAATTATAACAACTATTATTCAAGGGTATCTGTGTGCTAGGCAATTATTAAACACTCTCATACATAATACACACAAGCATCACCACAGCATTTGTGATGAGACCCTATTGTCATCCCCTGTAAAGAGATAAAGAGATGGACCCTTAGAGGGTTTATTATCAAACCCTCTTGGTCAAGTATCAAAGTAAGTAATGAAGTGTCAATTAAAATCACGATCAGTCAGACCACAAAGCTCAATTCACAGGGCCATATGAGAACATGAGAGTAAGAAATCAAAAAGGCAAGAGGGAACCAACCTGCAAAGACTCTAACAGGGAGAAAATGGCCAAGAGGAGAGGGAGAGAAGGCTACCATGCTGAGTGCCACTCCCTAATAAAGAATGATCCATATTTCCTCCGTATACCAATCTTCTCCATCCAGCTCCTGATCCCACACACACGCTACACCATGGACATCAACACCCGGGCACGGAACCGACTCGTCTCAGATGGAGGTTTATTTGACAAGGTAAGGAGGTAATGGGGTGGCCACCTAATCATCCAACTCCGCATGACCTCCTGTCACTTTCAAGATTCCAGCCCCCCCCCCCCCCGTGTGACTGTCCTGACCCTTAAACTCAGGAGCCTTGTCCCTTTGTACCAATGTCATTAAATCTGAAAAGTCCACATCTGACCACTTTATATACTATGCCACGTTCTCCAGCTCTGTTTCTCCCCTCAAGATCTTTCATTTCAACTGGCTGGCATGGCTCAGTGGTTGAACATCAACGTATGAACCAAGAGGTCATGGTTCAATTCCCAGTCAGGGCATATGCCTAGGTTGCAGGCTCAATCCCCAGTGTGGGGTGTGTAAGAGGCAGCTGTTCAATGATTCTCTCTCATAGTTGATGTTTCTACCTTTCCTTCCCTTCCTCTCTAAAATCAATAATATACATATTTTTCTTTCTTTCTTTTTTTTAAGACCTCTCATTTCTATTGTCACAGGCATGGAGCACAGGTGGAGGGGGCCATGTGCAATTGATGCGTCGGGCAATGACTCAGCTGACCTACCGCTCCCTCTGTCCTCCTGACGATCTGGCTGACCGAGGCCTGATGGGAATCCCAAGTGCCCTCTATGCCCATGATGCTTTACGGCTCTGGGAGATCATTGCCCGGTGGGTGAGAGTGCTAGCTGAGAAATACGGGGACATTGGGAACAGTGAGAATGGGGCTTTAACCTGAGTTCACCATGAGGGCAAAGGAATACAGAACAAGAAGGTTGAGACAGGAAAAGCAAAGGACTCCATCAAGGAGAAATGAGGAACAGTGAGGAGGTACTGAGCCGAATCTGAGAATGGGAAAGCTAAAGTAGACAGCAGGCAGCGTTGTGTGGGAGAGTAAAACCAAGGGGTCTGGTAGAATCAGGGTTTTTGTTATGAAGAGTTACTATCAACCATGTGTATGGAATCCTTTTATTTATTTATTTAATATTTTTGTACTGATTTCATAGAGGAAGGGAGAGAGGGAGAAAGAAACATCAGCGATCAGAGAGAATCATTGATTGGCTGCCTCCTGCATTCCCCGATACCCCCAGTGATCAAGCCCGCAACCCAGATATGTGTCCCAACTTGGAATTAAACATTAACCACCTGGTTCATAGGTCCGCACTCAACCACTGAGCAACATCAGCCAGGTGGAATTATCAAAACTAATAATATAAGTTTTCTCTTTCTAAACTAGTTTTTAGAAAGAAATAAGGGATATCCCAAAGGCAAGTCTTGTCAGATTTGTCGCAGATACAGTGAGAATAAGCTGGATAGACACCACAGAAAAGGAGTAGCAGCCAGAGGATAGAGCCTTCTAATCTACAGAAGCTCAGCTCCCTTCTCTGGGCAGATACGTGGAAGGGATTATCCACCTCTTCTACCACGGGGATGACGTCGTGAGAGGGGACCCTGAGCTGCAGGCCTGGTGTCAGGAGATCACTGAGGTGGGGCTGTGCCAGGCCCAGGACCGAGGTGAGATCCCTCCCTAGACAAAGGAGCTCCTTGCCAGCCTTGCCCTTCTGGGAGCATGACCTCAACCCCTCATCACCCCCTCTCCCTTCACACATGGAGTACCTTAATCCCATTCCCACTTCCTAAATCTCAGGATAATTCTACAAACTCAAGAACCCTATGCCTTTTCACAGATGCACCTAACATACCATAAGGACTTATAAGACCAGAACCACAGTCAGTGAATCATCTGCCAGGCCCTGCCAAACACTCTCCGAATATCTGTTTTCTTACTTAAACCTGTTAACCGGGGAGTTCCCCTTTCAATTATGCAACTTACAATGGGCACATGCTCTTTCACTAGGATGTGTCAGTACGTCACGCCTGGTGGACGTAATTTCATATTATTTTTTTTATTTATACTTAAAATAAATGAAAAGACTATGAAATATATATTTTTCATTTATTTATATATAAAGCACAAAGGAAAATACAAAATTACAAACAAATAGAAAAGAATACTATAACAAAAAAATGGAAACATCGAATTAAAAAATTATAAATTTTACAATTATAAAGATAACAAAAAATATATTTTTTATTTTGATACACAATAAAAAAATAAAAAAGTTAACAATTGCAGAACAATAAACTAAAGAACACAAATAAAATAGAAATATTGAGTTTAAAAAATTGAAATATAGATGGAAAAATTCAAAACTCAACTTCCGTGTGATATATTTTAAAGCAATTGTTGACACATAGTGCTACCTCACCATCCAGACACCAGTATGTAGATTCTTTCCTAACACCTTTTTTGTAGCAAACTCAGCATTTCCTGGATTTAGTTTTTCTTATATCACTTTTCATTTGTTCTGGAAAATGCCTTTTAACTAAGTGTGATGGTTTAGATGTAGAGCTGCTTGTTGATGTCTTTGGGCAGCTTTTCACTATGTTGTTATCTACCAATTTCTCTACACACTCTATCAAAAAGTGTAATAGATCCAACTGACCTTTATCTTTTTTGTATATAATATATGCATTGAAGCAGCACATATCAATTAATTGTAGAAAAAATTTTTTCTAAAATTTTTTTACCCTATTACGGGCAGCCGTGTAGGCCACTATAACTCCATTTCCCAAATCTACTCTGCCCATATTCTTGTTATAATCCAGGACAACATTCAGTTTTTCTTGCCTTCTTCCTCTCTTTTCAATCATTGTCTTTTCGTCATTATGAATAGAACTGAGCATCAATACGTCTTTTTTATCCTTCCATTTCAAAATCATAAGTTTGTCTTTGAATCTTACTATATGTTCATTGGATTTCGACTCTGTTTATCCTCATTGTTCCAACAATGTCTGTATTGTTTTGACACAAGAGTTCAGCCAAATAAATTGATGTATAGAAATTATCTAAGTAAATCCTATACCCTTTATTCAGTAAGTCATGTGTTAACTCCAAAACAAATCTTGTTGAACACAGCCACCACTCTCACTAGCAAAATTATACTGATTCCCTCCGTGTCTTAAATTCATGTGGAGACATGTATGGATGGCTAATACCTTTGTTGTTCAGAAATATATGTCCCACCCGTTTCAGGGCACAACATATATTTCAAGGACGTATTCATATGTCCTACCCGTACCCGATATTGTTTACATTTGATGTATTTATACGTCCTGCTCGATTAACAGGTTAAGGATAGAAATGGGGAGGTTAATACTACCAAGGCCCATGACAGCCTATACTTGCTTTCCCTCCCCTTTCCTCCTTGTTGCTACTGTCCAGCACTCTCAGAGGATCCAGACATCCTGTACACCTGCCACGGTGCAGAGTCATTTCTAGATGTAGTCTCAATACTGCATATATTTTTTACTTAAACCCAAATTCATTGCCATGATCCTTGGGACTCAAGTTTCTTAGGCAAACATGCCCACCTCACAAGTGAACTACATTTAGGTCCTCTACCCCATTTTTTTTTTTCATAACAAAGAAATAGCCTTTCTTGAGCTCTTCCTAAGTTCATATTCCTTTCTCTAGTACACATAGGCCAGATGGGACTGTTTTGAATTATCCTTTAGCTCCTTGTCACTTCATGCCAATACCCTGAATCCCTTCCATTCCCTCCATTTGATGATTGTAGCCAATAGCTAAGAGCTATTACCTGTAACGAGGCCCTATGGATGCAAACATCAGTAAACCACAAGCCAACCATGCAGTGTAGTAACACCTCAAAGTAGCTGGGGCTGAACCTTCCGCATTCATCCAACGGCACCTCTTCAGCCCTTCCAAGACCAAAATCTCTGTAGTACGTCTCAGTTCTGTCCATCAGGCTCCATGTGTTCCAAAAGACCCTCTCATTCTCTCTTTTATGCTTCTCCCCATGAAATACCCACATCAGAGCACTTGTAAAATTTATTTGAGTATGAGCTTTAACCTCTTGCACCCACACTATATCTCTGGCAACTTTCATGGTTCTCTTTGTACCATCCTTCTCTCATCACCCTCATTAAAGGCAGAGTGTTAAGATTTCCTCTTCCCAGGCCTATAATCTCTTTGACTTTTAATATACTTTCCTCTAAAGTGAATGTATTTCTTGTCCCAAATGAAATAATGAATGTGACAATGTTGAAACATGTGCCAGTGTAAAATGATTGTGATCATATGCCCCACTCCAAAAAATTACCTCCTCGATATGGTCAGCAAATATAAGAGGTGAGCAGGCCCTTAAATTTCCTGAGCAGCCTCTCAACTGTAAAGTGAGTGGATGGAACAGTGGATTTCATGCTGTTACGGTTCAACATCAGTCTATGACTTCTTTTTTTCTGCATGATAGCCCAGACCTGAAACTACTTTCCAGGAATGGGAGGGCAATCTCAGTATTCTTAACCACTTTGGGGGAGGGTGGAAATTTTATTAAAATAATATAAACCTAGAGAAAAGTTAATGTTATAAATCATTGACCTACAAATTGAACTTTTAGTAAGGTGACATACCTATATAATGAGCACAAAGAACAAAAAACATTACCAGCTCCTATAAAGCCCCTTGTATGCTATTCCAGTCCTTTCCCATCCAAAAGTAACCACTTCATCTGCACAGGTTCATTTTCCCCGTTGGAACTTTATACAAATGAAAACACCCACGTGCATTCACTAATGTCTCAAAATATGTTTGATATATATACCCCTGCTGCTGTGATCTGAAGCATTTAGTTCATTGTTCTCATGTATGTTATTCTATTTTGTGAATATAACAGGCTTTATTTTTTCCTTCCTGCCATTAATAGGCATTTGGGTTGTTTCCATTTTGAGGCTATTAATGTCATTGCTGCTGTGAACAATGTTGTGTGTACAGTTCTGTTGGGTGTGTATCTATAAGTGAAATTGATGGTCATAGGATATGTGTATGTTCAGCTTTAAATTTTGGTTTCTGACAGTTTTCCAGTGTGCTTGTATACATTTAAACTTCCTCTCCAGAGTATGAGGTAGAGTCAGTATCTTCTCAAATATTTGAAAAATACTTTGGTCATATTGTGAATATGTTATGTTTTCACATTATGAGTTTAAGTTGTATTCTCCCAGTGACTGGTAGAACCAAGGAACTTGTCCTAGGTTTAGTAGCCACATGGATATCCTCCTTTGTGTGGAGCGAGCATGTTACTCTTTTGTACCATTTTATTTTGGGTTGTCTACCTCTCTCCTGTTGCTTTTAACCACTTTTTAACACTGGATATTTGACCAACCAGCTTCTTGGCCCTCTTGGCCCTGCCCACTCTCCACCTTATATACATAGCTACAGTGGACTGAGGGGCTTTACATGAACCATCAATTTATAAAGTAACTTTTATTATAACCTCTATTTTCAGAGTAAAAGAAATAGAAACTCAGAGAAACTAAGCAATTAATTAGTACAATTAATTAGTCAGCAGTAATCAAGGACTGGTCTATTGGCTAACTTTTTAACTACCCCTCCTTGATTTCTCATAATTCCTTTTCCTTACTTATATTCTTATCACTATCTAACATACCACGTATAATTTTACTTAGTTATTCTCTTTATTATCATTCTTCACTACTACAATCTGTTTTGCCCACAAATATATTCCCAATGCCTATATACTGTGTGGTACATACTAATTCATGACTTTTTAAATAAATGAATGAATAAACACTCACTAATTCTAATATATGGACATGCCAAGATATCAGCATTTATTTCCTCACTCCTTTGAAACTGCAGTGTCTATGCTTTGTTCTCTTCTCTAGGTTTCCCTGTGTCCTTTCAGTCTCGGGCTCAGCTCTGCCATTTCCTTACTATGTGCATCTTCACATGCTCTGCCCAGCATGCAGCAGTCAACACAGGCCAGGTATGGACAACTGAAAGCCAGGATCTCTGAGAGAGAACGCTTCTGGGCTAGGACACACTTGAAGGAGAGAGCGGGGGTTTAGGGTCCTGAATCAGAGTTTCTGAGTGACTCCAGATTCTTCCTCCCCTAGTTTGACTGGTTTGCCTGGGCTCCTAATGCCCCAGGCTCAATGCGGATGCCCCCACCCACCACCAAGGAGGATGTAACAATGGACACAGTGATGGACTCACTACCTAATGTCTGGCAGAGCTGTCTTCAAATGTTTGCCACATGGCTCCTTAGCCAGCCACAGCAAGACATGGTAAGAGGGGACTGATGGCTGACAAGGAGACTTAGGGTGAGGGACTGGAGTTTGGGTTCCTTTGTCTTAGAACTAGAAGATGATTGATCCTTGCTTTCTGCTTCAGGTACCACTGGGGCATCACAAAGAAGAGTATTTCTCAGGTCCTGAGCCCAAGGCTGTTTTAAGGCAGTTTCAGGCTGATCTGGACAAACTGGAAAAGGAAATCGTGGCCCGGAATGAGCAGCTAGACCTTCCCTATGAATACCTGAAGCCCAGCCGCATAGAAAGTAGTGTTGACATCTGAGCCCAAATTGTTCACTATTCAAATAGTTGAGGACACCACCATGGTTAACATCCCCCCTACCCCACTCTTCTCATGCATCTGAGTTGCTAAGGTTCTATTTTCTCCTCTCGGGTTCCCTACCTAAATATCTCACCTACATGAGGCATTGTCCTTACTTCCAGTTCCCTAATAGGATGATCTTTAAATTGAAACCAACTCCCTTAGAGAAATCAAATAGCTACTCATATAATATTTTCTTTCCTCTGGAAATTTTGCTTTCTATGTTTATCAATAAATCATTATATAATGATATTATATTTTCATTGACATAAGTGATTTAAAGATATGTTTTATGATGTACCTAATGTTTAATACAGTGGGAGTCAGAAGTTAATTCCATTCCTTTTTTCTTGCTCTGGACAATCAGTTATCACAGCACTGTTCATTGAAAAGCCCATCCTCCCTAATCATTTATGATGCTGACATAGATTAAGTTGCCATCTTAGCTTTCCAGTATTTATACCACACTAACATAACTGCTACAGCTTTATACTTAACATAGCCTGCCTTTTACTGACATATTCATCCAATTTGTTCCTTAGAGGTACTTTGGCTTTCCTTGGGCTTCTGGATTTCTGTATAAATATTAGGATCTATTTTTGAATCCCACAAATGAAATCAGTAATGATTTTTATTGGAATTACTTTGTAGCTATGTCACTTTTAAAATCTTAAGCTAATTTTTCATTTTAAAAAATATACTTTGAGTTATCTTAAGCATTGTGAATTGAATTTGTTTATTTTGTTTACATATTCACATCTATGTTCATGAATAAGACTGGCCTATAATTATCTTGTCATTACCGAAACCGGTTTGGCTCAGAGAATAGAATGTCGGTCTGCGGACTGAAAGATGACCAGGTTCGATTCCGGTCAAGGGCATGTACATTGGTTTGTGCTCTGGCAGGTTGATATTTCTCTCTCATCAATGTTTCTACCTCTCTATCCCTCCTCCTTCCTCTCTGTTGAAAATCAATAAAATATATATTTTTTTAAATTATCTTATTATCTTGAGCTATCCTTGTCATTATTTTGTTAAGAAGGCTGTCATTTCCCCAAGGTGTAAGTAGGGTAGTGTTCTTCATTTGGTGGAGGTTTTTTGTTAATTGACACTCAAGGATATTTTTCTATTGATCTTTAGAGGGAGTGGAAGGGAGGAGGAAAGAGAGAAACATCAACATGAGAGAAACACATCAATTGGTTGCCTCCAACATGCACACCATCCAGGACCAAGGATGGAGCCTGCAACTGAGGTATGTGCCCTTGACCAGAATCAAGTCAGGGGCCCTTCAGTCTACAGGCTGTTGCTCTATCCACTGAGAAAAACTGGCGAGGGCCTGGCTTCATTTTTAAATGTTTTATGTATATTCTTATTGTTTCTTCATTTTCTACATGATTAATTTCTGTTATCTGCTTACTTATACATTTTTTATGTTTAAATTGTTCTTTTTGTCAAGATTTAAAAATTTTGAATACTGAAGCCATTAATTGAGATAGCATTCAGTTTTAAATAAGAATGACTCCAACAGCAAAAGAAACCATCAACAAAACAACAAGAAAGCCCACTGCATAAACATATTTACCAATGTTTCACCGATAAAGGCTTAATCTCCAACATTTACAGGTAACTCATACAATATAACAAAAGGAAGATAAACAACCCAATAAAAAAATGGGCAATGGACCTAAATACTTTTCAAAAGAAGACAGAGGGAAGACCAAGAGGCATATGAAAACATGCTCAAAGTTACTAATTATCCAAGAGATGCAAATCAAAATGACAATTCAGGCCAAAACTGGTTTGGCTCAGTGGATAGAGCATCGACCTGCGGACTGAAAGGTCCTGGGTTCAATTCCGGTCAAGGGCAAGTACCTTGGTTGTGGGCACATCCCCAGTTGGGGGTGTGCAAGAGGCAGCTGATCAATGTTTCTCTCTCATCGATGTTTCTAACTCTCTCTCTCTCTCTTCCTCTCTGTAAAAAATCAATAAAAAATATATATTTTTAAATTACAATTTGGTACCATCTCACACCTGTCAGAACGGCTATCATCAACAATCAACAAACAATAAGTGCTGATGAGGATGCGGAGAAAAAGGAACCCTCATGCACTGCTGGTGGGAATGCAGACTGGTGCAGCCACTGTGCAGAACAGTATGGTGTTTCCTCAAAAAACTAAAAGTGAAACTCCCATTTGACCCAGTATTCCCACTCCTAGGAATATATCCAAAGAAACTAGAAATACCAATCAGAAAGGATATATGCACCCCTATGTTCATAGCAGCACAATTTACAATAGCTAAGATTTGGAAACAGCTTAGGTACCCATCAGCAGATGACTGGATCAGAAAACTATGGTACATCTACACAATAGAATACTATGCTGCCATAAAAAAGAAGGCATTCTCACCATTTGCAGCAACCTGGATGGGAACTGGGGAACATTATGCTAAGTGAAATAAGCCAGTCAATGAAAGAAAAATACCACATGATCTCACTCATCTGTGGATAATAAAAAACATTATAAACTGATGAACAAATAGATACAGAGGCAGTAAAGCATCAAACAGACTGTCAAATTACAGTGGGAAGGTTAGGGAGAGGCAGGGAAGATAAGAGATCAACCAAAGGACTTGTATACATGCATATTGATAGATTAAATAGAGAAGGTAGACTGGAGACTGGGATGGCAGGACACAGGCTTTATTGGAGGGAAGGGTACCCTGCCGGCTGCTTCCACGGAGAGGTGCGGAAGAGAGCGAGTAAGGGGCTTACAAGCACCTTTAAGAAAGAGGGTGGGGCTTAGGGCACTCAGCACAAGCTGATTGATTAGGGACCTAGGAACTTAGGAATGGGGGCTTAGGGTATTTGGCAGGTGCTGATTGGTGGTTTAGAGCTCAGGAATGTCTGTCTGCAGATGGGGTTTATGTCTGTCCATCAACTGAGGGAAGGGAGGATCTATCATTCCAGGCTTCTGGTAATATTTTTTTTAAAAAAATGAGTCCGGGCAAGGTCAGGGGGCGAAGGTCAGTCTTCCATATCTACTTCCAGCTGAGAGGGGGCATAGTTTCTTAGGGGTGTCTACCTGGGGTCTCAAAGTTTCTGGTGTTCGATTCTGAATTCAGTGCCAGATAGATTTCTCCCACCTTCTGGTTGGTGAACGCCTGCATTCTGTTCTGCAAGAAACTAGTGAAACAATGCATGAGACATAGGCTAAGAGCAAGATTAAGAGTATAAATACCCGTGGGCCTAATACCCTGTTTCCCCCAAAATAAGACAGTGTCTTATATTAATTTTTGCTCCCAAAGATGCTCTAGGTCTTATTTTCAGGGGATGTCTTATTTTTCCATGAAGAAGAATACGGTACACATTTATTGTTAAATGAAAATAAAGGAAATTTATTACCTGTATACGGTACGATAGTACAGTAGTTGTCAACACAAACCAGACAAACTGTGAATCCTACAATATCAAGAATTTATTCATTTATTCAATGACAATCATGTCATCATCTTCTGGAACATCATCATAACAATCCAATTCCTGAATTTCCTGGTGAATTTCTTGTGACTCCATTTCTTTTAGGATCAGTGGACCAAATCTCTCATGTTTAGCCCGGGGGGGTGGGGGGGGGGCTTATTTTCGGGGGGATGCCTTATATTTCACTCAGAAGGAAACCTGTAAGTAGGTCTTATTTTCAGAGGATGTCTTATTTTCGGGGAAACACGGTGGTATAACATTTACATCCAGGAACAAAAGCAACAGCATTAAAGCAGTAACAACATTTAGGAATAGAAAATGTCTAGTGTTAGACTGAGGGGAAAAGATCCCAGCCAACCAAAAATCACTTTACATGTATTTTCATAATTGTTTATTAAGATAATTATATGTTTTTCTTTTTCATCCACTGTCACTTGTACTTATGCTATGTTTGGCCAAATGATTTAAGACTCTCTACTCTTTCATTATCATAACTGATCATCAGAATGTCATTGTTTAGTAGGAGGGAAAAGTTAGGAGGTATCCAAATTCAACTTTTCATGTGTAATAAGGGAGCGGCCTGGGGAAATATATATTGTTTCCATTAGGAAACCATATAGAGGATAATAATAATATAAAATCATTTGATGTACATTCAATCAATAACAATGAAGTGATATAAGAACAAGGTCTGAGCAGCAGTAATTTGTGAGCGTCCAGGCCTTGTTGACTTCTTGGGCTAGCTGTCAGCCCCCATGGTCAGTGGTTTCTCATCTTTGAAAAGTCTTCGATCTCCATAGTAGATCGAGGCCAGTGTCAGAGACAGATGTTCATTTGTGGTTACGCACCTGATAAGGTAATGTCCCTTGTAACATGTTGGAGAGAGTCTTTAATTGATGTCTTTATCAATAATAAAAAAATCTCCTGTTGTAAGTTTTGGTTTTGAAGTCTTTGTCTCTTAGGAGTACTGTGAAATGAATGTCACTAATTTATTATTAACTATAACCTTCTTACTGAGTCATTGATAGTAATGTAGAATGTCTGCTTTTAGTTTTCCTTATATGTGGAAAACAAAATGATTTAAAAAAATTTTTAAACAGAGTCATACGAACAATAATCATATTCACTTCATTTAGTCCAATACCCATTTTTTGTTTATTCTGATTATTTGCCAATATTTTCATGAATGCAGTTATAACTTAGAGTTGTATATATTTTCATTCAGTTCAAATATATGACCTGCTTAGAAATCTGTAATTTAGAGTAAGTCAGTATCCTTTTCATGGATTTTTCTAAAGATATAACATTTGCAAATGCATTAGAGTAAAACAATTACTATCAATAACTATGAATGACAAAACAAAGTGGCATAGTTATAGATTTGATTATGATGCGATTGGTGAAAAAAAACTTTGCTTCTTTAGTAAGCTATATCATTTTTAAGACAATAATTTTTGAAAAATAATAATTACTGCAAAATGAGAGATAAAATTATAATATATATGTACATATATATTTAAATTCAATACATAGTTTCAATATAGAAAGAACAAATAATATGTAAGATTTTAAAACATTGTCCAAAGCTTCTTGTATTGAGCATTGGAAATAATTCATAAACTTACCATGTTTGCACCACAAATATCTGGAGTCCCACTGCCAGAGGACCTCACAGGGAACCATCCCTCTTGGCTGGACTGTGTCGCTGACAAGTCACTGTCACACCTGAGAGTTTTCTATTTGAACTTTTCTTTGAATCTTGATAACTCCCTCATATGCAGGTTGAAATCTTTAGAACATCCATTTTAATAGAAGCATATGTACACAAATAGAAGTCATTTTTATTTTTTAATTGAGCAAAGTTTCCCATGTAATTTCAAGCATATAAAATAGGCCTAATTTAGTTTAAAAACAATCCTTTAATAAAGATAGAGAATAAATCCTAAAGGTATTCTACGGCCTATTGGAATTAACTCAAAGCCATCTTTTGTTCAAAATGCCTCTTTAAATGGGAACTTTTGGAAGGTTGCAAACATACATACACAAAAGCTTATGGCCTGGACTTTTTGTAAATCTAAATAAAGCAAACACAGACTATGGTAATAATTCTAGAAGACATTACTCACACTTAAAAACAGTTTTAATATTATTTTGTCCACACTACAGAATTTGCCTTAAATTACATATGTATTTAATCTTTTTAGGCAAATAAAAGATAATATGCTAGTAATGCCATCTGGAAGATAAAAATTCACCACACATAATAGATGAACACATATCACATAAAAACTATACACATAATTTGAATTACTAATTTTTACAGAGAAAATGCAAGAATTTTTTAATATAAAACTTTCACAAACTTTTATAGCCTATACCCCCTTTTACAAACTCTTCCTCAACTTTAACAAATCTTCTTACCCATTCAGAAATAACTATCCTTAGAGAAACTTTCATTTGACCTTTTCCTTCAAATAGGACTCTCCATACTTCAAGCCTTCTTTTACCACAACTATATAACGGCTTCCAAGTTAACTGGAACTTTTAACTCTCAGGAGCCTTAATTTCCAATGATGAGCACAAAAGTGAACAACCAGCATTCCTTAGATTGACGTTGATGAACATATTTTAATCGCACGCACGTTCAAGAAACGAACCTTCAACAAAGCACAAAACATTACATCCACAGCTCCAAATGCATTTTACAGACCTTCTGTAATGAAAACCCAAAAGCGGGTGAACTTAAGATTTGTCTAGCAATGTTTCAGTATTTTATGTTACTTCAAAATATCTATATATGCAATAACTTTCATTAAAACTAAGTTAGAAATACGTGAAATAAGCTAAAGTGATTTGTGTAGGTGAGTAAGGATTTTTTTTTTTTTTCCTATTGGGATAAGACTTATCTTCCAGAGATTTATATTTTTATTTTATTTTTTTCAAAAAAAATTTTTTTTAATTAAATTATTATCTGTGTACATATTTTAACATTGCCCCCCCCCCCCGATACATACCCTCTCTCCCCAGAGTTTTGTGTCCATTGGTTGTACTAATATGCATGTATACAAGTCCTTTGGTTGATCTCTTATCTCCCCCAGATCTCCCTACTCTCCCCACTGTAATTTTACAGTCTACTTGTTGCTTTACTGTCTCTATATCTATCTTCTGGTTTGTCAGTTTATAATGTTTTTTAATATCCATAAATGAGTGAGGCCATGTGGTATTTCTCTTTCATTGAAAGGCTTATTTCACTCAGCATGATGTTCTCTAGTTCTATCCAGGTTGCTGCAAATGATGAGAATTCCTTCTTTTTTATGGCAGCATAGTATTCCATTGTGTAGATGTACCAAAGTTTTTTGATCCAATCATCTGCTGACGGGCACCTAGGCTGTTTCCAGATTCTGGCTATTGTAGATTGTGCTGCTATGAACATAGGGGTGCATATATCCTTTTTGATTGGTGTTTCTAGTTTCTTGGGATATATTCCTAGGAGTGGGATTACTGGGTCAAATGGAAGTTCCATTTTCAGTTTTTTGAGGAAACTCCACACTGTTCTCCACAGTGGTTGCACCAGTCTGCATTCCCACCAGCAGTGCATGAGGGTTCCTTTTTCTCCACAACCTCACCAACACTTGTCGTTTGTTGATTTGTTGATGTTGGCCATTCTGACAGGTGTGAGATGGTACCGCATTGTTGTTTTGATTTGCATCTCTCGGATAATTAGTGACTTTGAGCATGTTTTCATGTGCCTTTTGGCCTTCCTTCTGTCTTCTTTTGAAAATATTCTATTTAGGTCCATTGCCCATTTTTTAATTGGATCATTCATCTTCCTTTTATTTAGTTGTATAAGCTGTTTGTAGATGTTGGAGATTAAACCTTTATCAGTGGTAACATTTGCAAATATGTTCTCCCACACAGTGGGCTTTCTTGTTGTTTTGTTGATGGTTTCTTTTGCTGTAAAAAAGCTTTTTATTTTGATGTAGTCCCATTTGTTTATTTTCTCTTTAGCTTCCATTGCCCTAGGGGCAGTATCAGTGAAGAAGTTCTTTTGGCATATGTCTGAGATTTTGTTGCCTGTGGATGCTTCTAGTATTTTTATGGTTTCCCGTCTGATGTTTAAGTCATTTTGAGTTTATTTTTGTGTATGGTGTAAGTTGGCGATCTAGTTTCATTCTTTTGCATGTATCTGTCCAATTTTCCCAACACCATTTATTGAAGAGACTATCTTGACTCCATTGTATATTTGTGCCTCCTTTGTCAAATATTAATTGAGCATAGTGATTTGGGTTGATATCTGGGTTCTCGATTCGATTCCATTGATCTATATGTCTGTTTTTGTGCCAGTACCAGGCTGTTTTGAGAACAGTGGCTTTGTAATACAGTTTGAAGTCTGGTATTGATATCCCTCCTACTTTACTCTTCTTTCTCAGGATTTCTGTGGCTATTCGGGGTCTTTTATTGTTCCAAATGAACTTTTGGAGAGTTCTTTCTAGGTAAGTGAAATATGTCGTTGGTATTTTAATGGGGAGTGCATTGAACCTATAGATTGCTTTAGGAAGTATGGACATTTTGATGATGTTGATTCTACCAATCCATGAACATGGTATGTTCTTCCATCTGTTTAAATCTTCCTCTAAAGAGATTTGTATTTTAAAAAATGGCCTAGACTAGAGGCCTTGGTGAACTCAGATATTCCCACTTCAAAGGTTCTGGGACTTTGGTTGCATAAAGCCCATTATCTGCAAGCCTCTTAAATGAATAGGGGCAGTTTGGGGAAGGCAAAAGAAGGTGGTGAGCTTTGAATTGTTTCTGGAGCCAAACCTCTGGCCCCTTGAAACCTTCATTTGTAAAACAAGGATAGTAATTTTCAATACCTCAGGGACTGGGTTGCCACCCAAATGTTGGCAAGGGACTGACAACTTAATTCACTCATTTTTGGAATGTTTCTTTCTATTTGGTACATTTTTCTAGTTTCCAGAAAGCACATACCTCTGAGAGGTATAGAGGCTTTGAGGTATATGAAACCTTTGACTATCTCCCTTGGGAATGGCAAAACAGGTCCTAGCTGTATGATAGTCTTAAAATTAATGGTGCCAAACCTCTCTATCACCCACTTTATATTGGGACCAGGTAGATGGGATTCTTTCTTGAGGGACTCAGGGTCAAGTTTCTCCCATTTGGTGAATATGTACCCCAAAAGGGGCTCTCAAGTCACTGTGGGCTGGTTCCCCATCTATAGAGAGACATATGAGCAAGTCAAGTGTTAGACGCATCACTGCACGTGTCTGGGCTGTTTGGGGCCAATCTGAGTAGGGTGGGTATCCTGTTAAGCCATCTCTCAGGCTCTCATGGAGGATTAAAATGAAGAAAAGACGATTAGCAAACGTTTGGTTAGTTTCCTCCTGTGAGGTTCCTTTAAAATCATTAATTTCCCTTTTGGTTCAGTATCTGGTTCTTTTATTCTAAATATATAACTATTCTGGAAAAAGAATGTGTAAGCATCACTGATTTCATAGGGGAAAAAAAAAGAAGAAAAAAAAAAAAACACCTCACCTATCGGGTGAATTGGGAAAGATTTGTTTAGCAAACCATATATATATGTTGTCCTATAATATTCCCTATTTTAAAGGAAACAGATTTTAATGAAAAAGCAGACATTTGTACAGAAGCTTCAGTCCAATGCAGAAAGCATTTAGCTGGGTACAGTTAAGAACAAGTAAAGTAGCCCCAGTATCTACAGGGGCCTTGGTGACTCCCCTTTTTATGATTATTTCAAATTCTCCCAAACTATCAGTGAGAAGGGGAAACACTCTTGGAGCAACCCAATGCTTGTTTGTGTTTACTTTTTCTAAATCCTATTTCAGTTTCCTATCATCCTTAAAGTGGGCAAACTTCTCTACAAGAGTTTTCTTACAACCTCATTTAGTAATTCTGTTGCTTTTGTCCCCAGAAACCAGGAGTATATTAATTGGGATAGGTTAGAATAGCCAGGATTGCATATTCTAACAGTTAAATTTCTTTGTGAATCAGTCAGGACCATAGAGAAAATCCAGAACAATGGCTGGTTCCGCTCTGGCTGAGAGCAGCTTCTCTCCAAAGGGAGCTGGTAGAATTCCTGCCCTCATTTTCCCTTAAGTCAGTAGGGAGGGGCAGTGGAGGGGACAGAAGGGGAAGGAAGAAGGAAAGGGAAGGAACACGTCTGGACAAGGAAGCTCAGAGAGCAAAAGATGTAGTGGACTTGCTATAGAAGGGGGATGGGGTGTTAGCATTTATTAGCTTCAGGAGAGTTCAGAGATAATCTCTGAAATTTCCTATTTATTTTTTAATGAGAATTTATCTGTGCTTCTCCTTAGAAGCTTCTGATTTCCAAATCAAGGTATGCATCCTATTCAATCATTTTCATTTTGGGGCCAGCAATTTTCTAGTGTTCTCTTTTCCTGCAAAAAAAAAATTAATTTATCTTGGCAATTTTTAAGTTGATATTTTGAAGGTAAATCTTCCCATCTGTAAAGCATTTGCAAGAAAAGGCTTCCTATCAGGAATATTAATGAGGGCCGGAGTCTGGGAGTTCCCAGCCTTGGAGGCACAGTTTCCCATGTTAATTATAGGCGTGTTTGTTGTTGTTGTTTTATATCTTCAGAGTCTAAACAAATTTTCTAGGGATGTTATGGAGTGGGTCAAAGTGTGCAGCTTCTGGCTCCATGATGCTCACACCCCTCGAGTCTCATTCAGCCCTCTCATGTGCCTCAGCTTCTCTCCCAGCTATCCAAGGCAACCTGTAGGCCTCTAGCCAGATTGGCTCAGTGGGTAGAATGCAGGCCCTTAGAGGTCCTGGGTTTGATTCCAGGTGAAAAGCATGTACTTGGGTTGCAGATCCCCAGCCCTTACGGGAACGTGTGGGGGAGGCAACCAATCTATATGTCTCTCTCATTCTCTCTCTCTGTATTTCCTCCTCACTTCCTCTCTCTCTAAGAGAAAAAATATACTCCAGTGAGGATAAATAAATAAATAAAAATAAGAACCAGAGGAAGGGCTAGGAAAGCTGGTGGATCACACCCTATGGGCTCTCCCCGGAAGATCCAGGCAGTTAAATTACAGTTGAGTTGGAATTTCCCTATGGGGCTCCTGCTTGGCGTGAGGAATCATCTCTGACAGCTCCGCAAAGATTCTTAGTTGCTTAAGAACAGCTGAGATCCACATCAGAGGAGGATGAACTCCTTATAACATGACCCTTCCGATGATATAAAGGGACCCGTCGTTTAGGATGCTCAGCATGAGCTCTCCACTCTTTCTCAGTGCCCTCTCCTGCCTGCTCCCCTTCAGTCCTGTCTGCTCAGTGGGAACCCCGAGATTGTCTGGAATCCAGGCCTAGCTTTACTCCTCACACCAGAAGCACCATCAGCAAGTGGTTTCCCGAGATCCCCAGCTCCTGGCTTTTAACAAATAATTGTGAGGATCAACTCAGATCACAGGGTGACTCCCTAACTTCCAGAGGGACACCCACACAGCCTTAAATATGCACAGATGTACACTGAAAGAACACAGCTCAGGAGCGCAGGACACAGGACTAGGGATCCAGGCCTCTCAGCACAGCTGAGCGTCTCATTCCCAGTGCCCCCATTTCCCCAAAGACCTCCACGGAGCCCCTGCTTCACTGGTGCCCTCTCCCCTCTGTCCTCCGCAACATGCTGGGGCAGAAGCTGGCAGGCGTGAGGCTTATTGATACCTGGGCTCCTGCTCACTCACTGCAGTCCCTTGGTTCTCAGATGTGGATCCAGACTTTGAAGAAACAGCATGGCTGGGGCCAGCAGAATGCTTTGTCCTGCTCACCCGTGGGACCTGGCATGGTGGCTGTACTAGGGAGCAGGGATAGCTGTGGACAAAAGGTCCTGCTGAGAGAGAGGGTCGCTTATGTTGGAGGCCAAGGGAGGGGATGTTGCTGGCTCCTTCTGGGGTAGACCCCCGCTGCAAATCACACAATTAGATTCACCAAGAAGTGGCAGTTTTGACAGCAAATGTAGGCAAAGAAAAGCAACAAAGAGGCCATATCTGGGAGCGGAGACACTTTATTGATACTCGGGGTCTCCGAAGGCCTCAGGCTGAGCTGGGATGATTGGCTTTTCCAAAAGGGTGTCGCTCTGTGGCTCTGATTGTGGCAGTCCATGGCTGTGCCCCACCAAGGACAGAAACTCAGAACACTGAACATGCCTTCACTCTTGTCCCTTTCATCAAAAATATGGGACAATTCATTTTCTAAGAACAGACCGACATCTAAGCTTAAGGTGACAGGGTGAATGGGCCCAGTTCCTCTGGGTCATGAAAGGGGCAAACAGGGCAGTGGACAGTGAACAGAATTTCAGGCTTCAATAGGGAGGAAGAGGGACCAAGTCTGAACAGCCTCGTTTCTCTGTGGACAGAGCAGGCACTGAGCTGAGAGTGGGGGGGCAGGACAATGGTGACTGTCAGAGAACTCAGGTTACGGGACAGTTGCTGAGCCTAGACGTGAAGCCCCTTCAATCACACAGGTTTTTCTTCCCTTAAAGACTAAGATGCCTGCTGTGCCCCTGCAAGGCCTTGGGGGTTGCACCTGTGAAAAACTGACCTGCAGATTCCTACCTCAGAAAACACACTTGTAGGGGGTATAGAACTCCCATGATCACACACCTCTAACCAGAGATGTGGAAGCAGCCAACCTGGTTCTGCTGAGATCTCCTGCCAGTCACTGTCCTCAGATCTCCCAGGATTCAGAGTCTGTTCTGTGGTCTTATGAGAGGACCACTTGCTGCCCAAAGATCCTTATCACCAAGATGGGGGGACACGATTGACAGATGTATCTAATACATCACAAGTAAGGTCAAAGACACTGTACAGAGATAGATCATATACATTGCTGGAGGGAGAGAGGTAGGGATAGAGGTGCACACATGGTGGGACACATGGCTTTACATGTCTGTGTCACAGTTGTAAATGACAGCTGCCAGGCAGTGGATCATCTTATTTTTGTTACTTAGAGGGGATTTTCATTACCTTTCAAATTTAATTGAAGAAGAAAAAAAAACAAATGAATATTCCTTAGAGAAATCCTTGAAGTTCATGAAGCACCTTCTGAAGAAGGCGAATTTGTCAAAGTTGAAAGTGGGTCAAGGTCATTGTCATGAGCTGCAAGTGCACTGCCCTCCAGTGGACCAGTGAGACATGGCACACGTGTTGTGGGGCTCATGGTTCTGTCAGCAATAGAAGCAGACAGCAAACTGAGTCTTTGCCTGGGCTTGCCTTTAGACCAAAATAAAATCAGTCAATATTTTGGGGTGCCTTCTAGTAAAAGTCATTGTTCGGTCATTTCACTCTAGGAAGACTTGGGCTTTATCCCAGGTCTGGCATTTCAGGGAGTCTGCATTAAGCTCCTGAGTCAGGCCCTGGGTTCCAGGACAGAAAAGCCAGACAAGGTCCCAGCCCTTGGACTCCAGGGCAGGGGCAGGGAAGTTTGGGGATAATGTGCCTACATCACAGCGCCATTTTCCTGTTGAAAAAAATTGTACATAAACCAAAGCATGTTGATGGAAGCCTTCTGATTAAACAATAAGCAGTTGAGAAGATTGGAACAGAACTCTCAATCTATTTATAAATTTTTATCTACATTTCAATACAAAGTTATTCTAATTATAGGTCACCCTATATTCCCACTACCTGTTCGTTTAACATGAATATTATCCCTGACCTTTTTCTCCTTTCCATCTCACCCAAAAAAGACATCAACATGTGGAAAGTGTTCTCTATCTCTACATCATGGAATGAAATAGAGTCTGTTTATATCCTCTCATTTTTCATTTTTAAAATTCTCATTCCACCTGCAGTGCGGACCCGGTGCTGGAGTGAGCAGGCCCGGGGAATTTTCAAAAGGAAAAAGACACAGTAAAATGTACTAATTTAAAACACATTTAAATGTTTTCTGTAAGATCTGAAATATTGATCTAAAGATTTTCCCTCAATCTCTTAACTGGTTTGCCTCAGTGGGTAGAGCGTCATGTCAGCCTGCGGACTGAAGGGTCCCATTCCAGGTTCGATTCCAGTCAAGGGCATGTAAGTTGGTTGAGGGCACATCCCCAGTAGGGGGTGTGCAGGAGGCAGCTGATTGATGTTTCTGACTCTCTATCCCTCTCCCTTCCTCTCTGTAAAAAATCAATAATACACACACACACACACACACACACACCCCATATTTTCCAGCGTATAAGACGACCCCCTAATTTTACAGTTAAAACATAGGTTTAGGCCTATATTCGCTGTATAAGACTACCCCCCACTTCCAAGAAAAGACTTACTTTGCCATCAAGATCTGCAGGTAATTTTTGTGCAATTTTGGTCTTTTGCCCCCGATTTTCGGTTGACTTTTTTTCGTTTCAAAGGTCGTCTTATACGCCAGAAAATACGGGGTGTGTGTGTGTGTGTGTGTGTGTGTGTGTGCGTGTGTTTGTGTGTTTGTGTGTGTGTATATATATGTGTGTGTGTATATATATATATATTTTTTTTTAAATAAAGTTTTCCCCTCAATAAGTGAGCAGCTGTACCAGTGCTATTAATTGCCAAAGGCTCTCCATAATGATCCACTCAGTCCCATGTGTGCTCAGCCCTGTTCCCCATGTCCAGCTCCCCGGGCCTGCTCACTCCAGCACCGGGTCCGCACTGCCTGAGAATCCTGTCCCCTTCTTATATTCTTTCCAACTGTTTCCTGATTTGTTTGCATATTTATGTTTAGATAAAATTTAGAGTAGTTTTTGTTTCCCAAAATCCTGTTATGATTTTTACTTCAAATAAGTACATTTTAGATTAATTCAGGAGAATATGTGTCTTTGCAGTATTTTATCTTTCTATCCAGAAATCAGTAAGTCTGTGCATTTATGATAAAATGGAGAAACAGACCATTGGAAGGCCCTGGGCAATTCCTGTTAACATCTTACTGCTTTAGATTATTTTGTTGATGTCACACTTTGTATTTCCACCTGATGATTGTTTACATACATGTCCTATATCATAAAGAGCTAATATGCTAATTAGACCAAACAGAGGAATGACTGTCTGGATGACATTACGGATGAAGCCGAGGCTCTGAGGGCAGGCCAGTGCTGTGAGCAGCGGCAAGGGCCAAGCTCCTTGCACAAATTTTGTGCATCGGGCCTCTAGTGTATTTATAATAGCAATGGGCAATATATATTGAGTGCCCACCACATGCAACTCTTTATGTTAAGTACTTTATTATTGAATTTTATTCTTGCAACTCATCTTTCACGTGAAAAAAACAAGACTTAAAGAACTCAGCTAACATGCATGAGGTTTCAATGCAAGTGGCAGTGCCATTCTCACTAAAATTTTTTTAGTTAATTCTCACCCTAGGATAAGTTTCCTTTGGTTTTAAGAGAGAGTGCGAGGGAGGGAGGAAGACACACAGAGAGAAACATTGATGTGAGAAAGAGAGACATTGATTGACTGCCTACTACACTTGCCCAGACCAGGGCCAAGGATCTAGCCTGCAACTGAGGTATGTACCCTTGACTGGAATCAAACCCAAGACTCTTCATTCCACAGGCTCCCAACTATTATAGGCGAACAACTCTGTCTCTTTCTCTCACTCGCTGGCTGCTCTAATTTAACTGAGAACATCCAGAATTTTCTGCTTACTAGTATAAAGAATCTTATTAAACTCACTGAAGTCACATGTCCACATACATCCATCATTACTGTGGCCAGGCCAGTGAGATGTGCTGATACCTCCACTCTGGGATCCTGAACCAACCACACCCCCCAGAACCAGCTGGATGTGGAAATTGGAGCTGTTAGAAAGGGGGAAATAGAAGTCATGTCCACCACAGGCCAGTGTCAAAAAATGTCAACTTCTGGTTCCCACTCTAACATAGAAGAGCTTGGAAGTCCGTACTCCCATCATTACAAGAAGAAAAATGATGAACAATCCAAAAGACAGGAACTCTTTTTAGATCCATCAGATCACTGAAGTCACATGGCTATGAAATTAACCTTTGCTGCTGCAAATCACTGAGATTCAGGTTGTACACAATGCTACCTAGCACTAGCTCTTGTGTGTGTGCGCGCAGACAGAAGAACAGTAGAGACTGAGGAGGTGACAATAGGAAGAAAAAAGAGGTTGGAGGCACGTTTGCCTGTGACAGTCTTCCTCCTACTTGATAGCTACTCCCCCTCATGAGCCTGAAAATTGCTAAGAAGCACACACTGCAATAACCCATTTTGCAGGCAGGAGAGAGAGACAGGCTCTGAAAAGTACAGTGACTTATCCAGGATCAAGAAGAGGTAAGAATGAGGGGTTGAGTCTGATCCCAGGTCTGTCTCCTCAAATCTGGGGCCCTGGCTGCAGCCAGAACTTGTAGGGTCGTGGTTGGTAAACTGCGGCTCGAGAGCCACATGCGTCTCTCTGGCCCCTTGAATGTGGCTCTTCCACAAAATACCATGGCCTGGACAAGTCTATTTTGAAGAAGTGGTATTGGAAGAAGTTCAAGTTTAAAAAATTAAAAAATTCAAAGGTTGTACTGTTGATATTTGGCTCTGTTGACTAATGAGTTTGCCGACCACTGCTCTATGGGCTGTGGAGAGGGTGTGGTGGTGTCACTGTGTACACTGTTGGTATTTCACAGAGAAGGTGGGTGATTAGTCAGCAGCTCACAGGACTATCTATAGCTGTTATTAAGTGAGGGGAGCTTGGGGGGGGGGGATTAATCCCAGGACATGAGGTCACTTCCTAATAGAACTCAGAACCCCCGTAACTAGGCACCCACTTTCCAGCAACTGCCCAACTGCCACTCACTTGGCAAGAGACAGTTGACAGTTCAACATGTTCTCATGTTGTGTTCCCAGTTATCGGGACTCTGGTTCCCGGAGACCCTGCCGTGAGAGTTGTTCCAGACTCTGTAGACGGTTCAACACTCGTGCCCGACACCTCTGGCCATTTTCAAGAAGATCCCGTCAGGTAAGAGGAGGTGACCTGGGTCAGCCTCATTCACACCAGTCCAGCCTCCTCTGTGGGCCATCCCTGTGCAGCCCACATGCCTCTCCTTCGTGTGGTGGGAAGAAGACCTGAAGGGAGAACCCCAGAGCAGGAACAGCTTTCGGGGCAGCAGATAACCTGGAGGTCCTGCTGTGATCACACTCCAGGGCAGGGCAGGTCATTGGAGATGGGCTTCCAGAGGGTTCACTTATCTGATGGGAGTCCTAGCCCTCAGGCTGTCACATATTTTCTTCACCAGTGGAGGTCTCAACAGATCACAATGTGTGCATGTCTGGAGTGGAGGGTAAGAAGGGCAGAGAGCTTACAAAAACAGGGCTCTGAGCCTTTCCCCTGGTGACTGGGAACTGTCTTTACAGAGCTCCGCACAGGAGAATGGACTGGAGCTGACAGATGGGGTCCTCAACTGCATACCCCTGCAGAAGGCACGAATACCTGATATACCCACAAGTAGGAAGCATGACCTCAGGGTGAGTGTAGGTGCCCAGTTGACCCAAACTCAGAACCCCAGGAAGTCAACGGGACCCGTGTACCAGAAGGCTCCCTGCTACTCCCCGGAGATCCCTCCAAGCATCCAGTTTTTAAAGGAAGCTGGGTCCCCATCTCCTCCAGGTCAGGAGCTAGGGTCTCCCTGGGCTGCACATAGTACCAGGATGGAAATGGTTTATCACGGTGATCCATGTCTTCATTGCTATAGGACCTGGACCTTATCCCCTTCTGTTGCCATGACAACAGAGCAATCCTGAGCATACTACATGTCCTAATATCTAGGACATGTAGAAAAAAAATATTCTGTATCAATTTTAAATTTTGAGCTACCTCCACCAAAGGAAAAGCCTCTGTGTCTCATCTTACATTGGGATGTTTTGTCAGAAATCACACAGGTGACACTGTTAATAAAGCATGTGCTGTCTGTCCCCTGCTAAGAAAAGGATCTAAGATACGAATGTGTTTCATATTCCTCACCTCCAATTCTACTTTTCCTGCCCTTATCAATGTGAAAAACTTTCAAAGCTGTGAAAAAGTTTTGTGTGTTTATTTGAACCAAAGTGTCAACAATGCGGGAGAGCAAAATCTCAATGGGTTGACAGGACCCATGGGAGAATGACAATTTTACGCCTTATGTTATAAATTATAAGCAAAGTACAGACTTATATGGGTCACATGAAATCCATGGGTGATAGATTAGGGAGAGAGGAGAAAGCAAAGTGTGGAAACTTCTGTGATTGGATAAACAGTAAAATGATAGGTACATACTTCTTTTCCATATGTGAATGTTGTAGGACGGTTTCAAGTTAACAATGAACTCAATAACAAGGAAGAGATATGTGGTCTCTGCAGGGCACAGAGTGGTGCCTGTGCTTGAGTTGTCCAAAATTAGGAAAATTCCTTTGATAATCCAAAGATATGTTATCATAGATGCAAAAAGGCAGTACACAGGCTCAGTTAAGGTAAAGATTGCCCTTTGTCAGGGAAGATGCCAGACTAGGCATGACTACCCACTATTAGCGCCTTTTAGTTAGGGTTTTCATTTCAGACCATCCTTTGTAGTTACTTAAGGTCTCTGAATTGCAAGAACTCCACACAGGACTTCCCTGAACTAGTCAGGTTAGCATGGGGCCACTTTTCATCCACACATCCTCCTTTTGTTCATTAATCAATACACACTATGCATTGATGATCAGTGTTAGTGTTTTGTTTTGCTGAACAATGGATCATTGGGGATGAGGCAACACCTTAAATAAACTCAAATGGCATTCAAGGTGGAATTTTTATTATTATTTTAAATAAAAAGCAGGTGAATGGGAGGTCATAATATCCTATATGTCTTTGTTAAAAAAAAATATTCTGTATCAATTTTAAATTTTGAGCTACCATGAGCAAAGTCCTTTTGCTGCTTGTCTTAAGTTTTGGTATTTTGCATCTAGTATAGCATTTACATACCAGGAACAAAAGCAACAGTATTAAAGCAGTAACACCATTTAGGAATAGAAAATGTCTAGTGTTAGACTGAGGGGAATAAGCATCCCAGCCAACCAAAAATCACTTTACATGTATTTTCATAATTGTTTATTAAGATAATTATATGTTTTTCTTTTTCATCCACTGTCACTTGTACTTATGCTATGTTTGGCCAAATGATTTAAGACTCTCTACTCTTTCATTATCATAACTGATCATGAGAATGTCATTGTCTAGTAGGAGGGAAAAATTAGGAGGTATCCAAATTCAACTTTTCATGTGTAATAAGGGAGCGGCCTGGGGAAATATATATTGTTTCCATTAGGAAACCATATAGAGGATAATAATAATATAAAATCATTTGATGTACATTCAATCAATAACAATGAAGTGATATAAGAACAAGGTCTGAGCAGCAGTAATTTGTGAGCGTCCAGGCCTTGTTGACTTCTTGGGCTGTCAGCCCCCATGGCCAGTGGTTTCTCATCCTTGAAAAGTCTTTGATCTCCATGGTGGATGGAGGCCAGTGTCAGAGACAGATGTCCATTTGTGGTTATGCAACTGATAAGGTAATGTCCCTTTTAATATGTTAGAGAGAGTCTTTAATTAATGTCTTTATCAATAATAAAAAATCTCCTGTTGTAAGTTTTGGTCTTTGAAGTCTGTATCTTGGGAGTACTGTGAAATGAATGTCACTAATTTATCATTACGTACCTATAACCTTCTTACTGAGTCATTGATAGTAATGTAGAATGTCTGCTTTTAGTTTTCCTTATATGTGGAAAACAAAAGGATTTAAAAATCAGCAATATTTTAAACAGAGTCATACAAACAATAATCATATTTACTTCATTTAGTCCTACACCCATTTTTTGTTTATTCTGATTATTTGCCAATATTTTCATGAATGCAGTTATGACTTAGAGTTCTATATATTTTCATTCAGTTCAAATATATGACCTGCTTAGAAATCTGTAATTTAGAGTAAGTCAGTATCCTTTTCATGGATTTTTCTAAAGATATAACATTTGCAAATGCATTAGAGTAAAACAATAACTATCTATGAATGACAAAACAAAGTGGCATGGTTATAGATTTGATTATAATGCTATTGATAAAAAAAAACTTTGCTTCTTTAGTAAGCTATATCATTTTAAGACAATAATTTTTGGGAAATAATAATTACTACAAAATGAGAGATAAAATTATAATATATATATGTACATACATATTTAGATTCAATACACAGTTTCAATATAGAAAGAACAAATAATATGTAAGATTTTAAAACATTGTCCAAAGCTTCTTGTATTGAGCATTGGAAATAATTCATAAACTTTCAATGTTTGCACCACAAATATCTCTAGTCCCACTGCCAGAGGACCTCACAGGGAACCATCCCTCTTGGCTGGACTGGGGTCACTGACAAGTTATCTGTTACACCTGAGAGTTTCCTATTTGAACTTTTCTTTGAATCTTGGTAACTCCCTCATACGGCAGGTTGAAATCTTTAGAACATCCATTTTAATAGAAGCATATGTACCAAATAGAAGTCATTTTTATTTGTAATTGAGCAAAGTTTCCCATGTAATTTCAAGCATATAAAATAGGCCTAATTTAGTTTAAAAACATTCCTTTAATAAGGATAGAGAATAAATCCTAAAGGTATTCTACGGCCCATTGGAATTAACTCAAAGCCATCTTTTGTTCAAAAAGCCTCTTAAAATAGAAACTTTTGGAAGGTTGCAAACAAACATACACAAAAGCTTATGGCCTGAACTTTTTGTAAATCTAAATAAAGCAAACACAGACTATGGTAATAATTCTAGAAGACATTACTCACACTTAAAAACAGTTTTAATCTTATTTTGTCCACAGTACAGAATTTGCCTTAAATTACATAAGTATTTAATCTTTTTAGGTAAATAAAAGATAATATGCTAGTAATGCCATGTGGAAAATAAAAATTCACCACACATAGCAAATAGATGAACACATATCACATAAAGACTATACACATAATTTGAATTACTAATTTTTACAGAGAAAATGCAAGAATTTTTTAATATAAAACTTTCACAAAATTTTATAGCCTATACTCCCTTTTACAAACTCTTCCTCAATTTTAACAAATCTTCTTCCCCATTCAGAAATAACTATTCTTAGATAAACTTTCATTTGTCCTTTTCCTTCAAATAGGACTCTCCATACTTCAAGCCTTCTTTTATCACAACTATATAATGGCTTCCAACTTAACTGGAACTTTTAACTCTTAGGAGCCTTAATTTCCAATGATAAGCACAAAAGTGAACAACCAGCATTCCTTAGATTGATGTTGATGAACATATTTTATTTATTTATTTATTTATTTATTTATTTATTTATTTATTTATTGGCTTCCAAAGGGGATTTTAAGGTCAAAAGGAGTTTGGGGTGTACCCAGATCCTATTCATCAAAATCTGGGTAAGCTCCTTATTTTTGGAACAAGATTTATCGAGTGGAGACCTGGGTGAGTCAAGGTCCTATTTGTTCCTCATCCCAAGCACATGGAATTAGAAATCAGTACTGATAAGAGAATTCTGCCAGTGCTCTCGGGCTCTGATAAGAATTAAAAAATGTCCATGGGTCTTCTCAGATGGCTCTCTACATCTCACCCTTTTTTACTAATTAAAATAAAATAAAATAATAGGGCTCAAAAATTAAAAACACTTGCAAACAATGCCAATGCAAAAATTAAATTACATACATGTTATTTTCACTGATTTCATATAAAAGAAAGAAAAAAATACACAACTCACCAATCAGGTGAATTGGGACAGATTTGATTAGCTAAATATATATATATGTTGTTCCATAACATTCCCTAGTTTGTTTGTTTTTTTTAATATATTTTTATTGATTTTGTACAGAGAGGAAGGGAGAGAGATAGAGAGTTAGAAACATCGATGAGAGAGTCATCGATCAGCTGCCTCTTGTACACCCCCTACTGGGGATGTGCCCGCAACCGAGGTACATGCCCTTGACCAGAATCGAACCCGGGACCCTTCAGTCCCCAAGCCGATGCTCTATCCATTGAGCCAAACCGGTCTCGGCAACATTCCCTAGTTGAAAGGAAACAGATTTTGATTAAAAAGCGGACATCTGTACAGAAGCTTTAGTCCAATGAAGAAAGCAATTAGTTGGGTGCAGTTAAGATCAAGTAAAGTAGGCCCAGTATCTACAGGGATCTTGGTGACTTCCCTTTTTATGATAATTTCAAATTCTCCCAAACGATCAGAGAGAAGGGGAAACACTCTTGGAGCAACCCAATGCTTGTTTGTGTTTGTTTACTTTTTCTAAATCCTATTTCAGTTTCCTATCATCCTTAAAGTGGGCAAACTTCTCTACAGGAGTTTTCTTACAACCTCATTTAGTAATTCTGTTGCTTTTGTCCCCAGAAACCAGGAGTATATTAATTGGGAGAGGTTAGAATAGCCAGGATTGCATGTTCTAACAGCTAAATTTCTGTGTGAATCAGTCAGGGCCATAGAGAAAATCCAGAAAAATTGCGGGTCCTGCTCTGGCTGAGAGCAGCTTCTCTCCAAAGGGAGCTGGTGGAATTCCTATCCTCATTTTCTCTTAGGTCAGTAGGGAGGGGCAGTGGAGGGGACAGAAGGGGAAGGAAGAAGGGAAGGGAAGGAACACGTCTGGACAAGGAAGCTCAGAGAGCAAAAGATGTAGTGGACTTGCTATAGAAGGGGGATGGGGTGTTAGCATTTATTAGCTTCAGGAGAGTTCAGAGATAATCTCTGAAATTTCCTATTTATTTTTTATTGAGAATTTATCTGTGCTTCTCCTTAGAAGCTTCTGATTTCCAAATCAAGGTATGCATCCCATTCAATCATTTTCATTTTGGGGCAAAAATTTTTCTAGTGTTATTTTTTCCTGCAAAAAATTAACTTATTTTGGCCATTTTTTAAGTTGATATTTTGAAGGTAAATCTTCCCATCTGTAAAGCATTTGCAAGAAAAGGCTTCCTATCAGGAATATTAATGAAAGCTGGAGTCTGGGAGTTCCCAGCCTTGGAGGCACAGTTTCCCATGTTAATTATAGGTGTGTTTGTTGTTGTTTTATATCTTCAGAGTCTAAGCAAATTTTCTAGGGATGTTATGGAGTGGGTCAAGTGTGCAGCTCTGGCTCCATGATGCTCACACCCCTCGAGTCTCATTCAGCCCTCTCATGTGCCTCAGCTTCTCTCCCAGCTATCTAAGGCGACCTGAAGGCCTCTAGCCAGTTTGGCTCAGTGGGTAGAATGCAGGCCCTTAGAGGTCCTGGGTTTTATTCCAGGTGAAAAGCATGTACTTACCTGGCTTGCAGATCCCCAGCCCTTACTGGAACGTGTAGCAGAGGCAACCAATCTATATGTCTCTCTCATTCTCTCTCTCTGTATTTCCTCCTCACTTCCTCTCTCTCTAAGCCCATGGGAAAAATATACTCCAGTGAGGATAAATAAATAAATAAAAATAAGAACTAGAGGAAGGGCTAGGAACACTGGTGGACCACACTCTATGGGCTCTTCTCCGGAAGAGCCAGTCAGTTGAGTTACAGTTGAGTTGGAATTTCCCTATGGGGCTCCTGCTTGGCGTGAGGAATCATCTCTGACAGCTCCGCAAAGATTTTTAGTTGCTTAAGTAAAGCTGAGATCCACATCAGAGGAGGATGAACCCCTTATACCACATGTGTCAAACACAAGGCCCGCGGGCCAAATCCAGCCCGCCAGGCCTTGCAATGTGGCCCGCACCGCGCTGTCATCAATGCACTCCGCTGTCAGTTTATGACATTGTCAGTTTATGACTGTTCAGTAAACCATTCGGCCCGCGATTTAGGCTGGATTTTAGATTCTGGCCCCTCCTCTGATTGAGTTCGACACCCCTACCTTATACAGTGAAGGTTATTTTGCTCAAACTATCAGAAAGCAAATCCAAATGAAAATCCAGAATTAAAAACCAGCCACCAATGTTTCATCTTATCTCTCCTTAACAGTGGTTCTGTCAACTCTTAACCTTAGTTCCACCTTGAGGATTTAAAAATACAGCTCAAATATAGTCAGACTATCTACCATAAGCAAAGGAATATTCTTACCCAAAAGACAAATTCACCTCACAGGCAGGGAGCTGGTGGGCCCAATGGGCCCTTTATTAGGTCTGAGCACCAGGTCTGGGCCTGCAGGCTGGTCCTGATGAGCTTCTTTGGAGTCCTGCTGCAGGAAGCCAAGTAAATATCAATGTAAGCAGCATTCAACCCCATGCAGAGTTTTTGTGAGTTTATTGGAGCCCAACTGTCAAGAATTGCCCGAAAACAAGATCTCAATGTATTGAGGTAGTGCTCCAGAAAATGGCAGTATTGCATCTTATTTTATACATTATAAAAAACAGTAGAGATGTATGTGGGTTACATGTAATTCATTGTTTAGGGAGACAAGAGAAAGCAAAGCAGGGAAATCCCTGAGATTAGATTAAAAGTAAAATGATAGACACATACCTTTCTTTTGCAGGTGCCTACAAGCTAGTTAGCAGTCAGCAATGAACTCAATAGCAATGAGCAGATCTGTGGTTTCTGCAGAGCACAGAGCAGTGCCTGCGCTTGGAAGTGTCCAGAAAAAGGAAAATTCCTTTGACATTACAAAGGTGTGTTATTATAGATGCCAAAAGACAATAGACATGCTCAGTGAAGGTAAAGATTGACCTTTGTCAGGGAAGACACTGTCCTACCACATGACCACACACCATAAACTGCTTTTAGATAACAAGTTCTAATTTCAGGCCAACTTTGTGGTTAATTTAGGTCTCTGAGTTTTAAAAGCCAGCATGCAGGCCTTACCTGTGCTAGTCACAGTAAAGCATGTGACCATTTTTCTTCCACTCTCTCCTTGGATCACTGTGTTCCACTTCTTGCCACCAATCATGTCCCTCCTCTGTCCCACCACAGGAGGAGAAACCATCAGGTACTTGTATGCTGCAAGCAGCTGCAGCTTTCTCATTACCCGCTGGCCTGGCCCGCTGGCCCACCGTGCTCAACACCCCAGTGCCCATGAACCTCTTCTCTACCTGGGAGGTGGACTGCTCCAGCCCCAGCTGCGTGCTCAGGCTGTGCAGCCTGACTTTAAAGAAGCTGGTGATCTTGAAGGAGCTGGAGAAGGAGCCCATCGCCATGGTGATAGCAGTGCAGATGCAGGGCTCCAAGGGCATCTTGAGATCCCATGAAATTGTGCTGCCCACTAGTGGACAAGTGGAGACCGACCTGGCGCTGACCTTCTCCCTGCAGTACCCACACTTCCTCAAGGGAGAAGGGAATAAGCTCCAGATCATGCTGCAGCAGAGGAAGTGCAATAACAACCAGAACATCCTGAGCTACAAGACACTGGCCACAGGTGCCATCCACATGGCTGAGGTGATGCAGCGACCCCCCGAGGGTGGCCAGGTGCTGAGCCTCAGCAGCAGCATCCAGGAGTCCTCCATCAGGGTGGCTGAGATCTGCATTTCCTTCCTGTCCAGTCAGCCCATCAACTACAAGGACCTCACCATGCAGACCAGCCCCAAGGCCAAGCCCACAAATAACTATACTGAGGGCAAATCTGAAAGCTTCTCTGAGCAGGAGGCCAGCTACAATGTGACACCCAGGCAGGACCTGGAAGAAGATGACTTTGACCTGAGTCAGCCCCAGAAGCAGCAGCGATGCATGCAACAAAACTTGAAGCAGAAAGTCATGGAGCTGCTTCCCAGGTCCAACATGACAGAAGAGGTCCTAGACTCAGATCAGGACCCTGCAGAGCATGTCCCCGAGGTGGAAGAGGACTTGGACCTCTTGTATGAAAACCTTGATAATACCAGCGACAGTGCCTCAGATGTGGAGGATGATGGCATCATCCATAGCAACACCAAGACCAAGACCAGACAATACTTTGAAGGCCTGGCATACTGCAGCTGGCAGATGGAGATGACGAGCATACACAGTGCCCGGAGGCAGAAGGAGTCTCCTCGGCTGACCAACATGCCCATGAAGGCCCAGGGCACGGGCAGCAAGCTGTTCAGTGGCAGTAGCTCTGACTTGATGGTCTACAGCACCCCTGTCACCAAGGTGGACAAGACCTGTGTCTTTTCCCTATCAAGCCAGCCTGTCAACCACCTGGACAGAGCCATGCCGGCCAGCACCAAGGCAGATAACTTTTCTGAAGGAGACCCTGAGATTGTCTTCTCTGAGCTGGAGGTCAGCTACAATGCTGCTCACAGGCATGACCTAGACAAGAAGCCGATAAGAAGGAGGCCCATGACCAGGCAACAGAACTATCAGCAGAAAGTCCCAGCCTGGCTGCACAGGTACCAAATGATGGAGGAGGTCCTAGACTCAAAGCAGGAGCCTGAGTTGCAATTCCCTGATGTGGACAAGGACGTGGCTGATCTGTTTTACAGGCTGGTGAACCCCAGTGAGAGTAGCTCTGATAAGGAGGATGATGACCGTCTCCTAACCCCTCCCATGCCTGAGCTTATGACATACTCTGAAAGCCTGTCAAATGGCCCAAATATGGAGGAGGAGGATGGAGTCCTAGGAACCCCCAAGCCCAGGCCCAAACTCAGGTCATACTGTGAAAGCATGTCAAGTGACAGCAGCTCTAACTGGGTGGCCATGCTCAACACTGGGGAGCAGCGGGCACAGCCTGAGGACAGCCCAGACGCAGAGACCTCTGCCCAGGACAAGCTAACTAAGAAGCTGCCACCCAGCAGGCGCACCACCAAGACCGAGTCTCTGGTCCTCCCCTCCAGCAGCTCCAAGGGGAAGCAGCCCTCCTGCTGGGGCCAGAGCAGGTCCCAGAATGAGTCGTCCAGTAGCCTGATCGAGGAGAGCTGCCCAGTGCCACAGAGCCACCTGCAGATCCCCAGGAAGACCATGTGCGATCAACTGAACAATATCCTCATCTCCAATGACTGTCTGCCCAGGAACATCATCTTCATCTGCACCTCTGACAGGCAGGGGCAGTTCCTGTCGAAAGTCCTGCAGCAGCACACGCTGCCCATCGTGCGCACCTGCTCCATGGTGGATGTCCAGGAGTCCTTCAGCTTCATCATCTCCTGGATGCAAAGATACTGCAACTGCAGTACCCAGGCCCCGATGCCAGTGAAGATCGCAGTGGTGGGGGCTCAGCACTACTTCAGCATCGTGCTACAGGTCTTTGTGGAGCAGCTGTCAAACAAGAACCCTGACTGGCTGGGCTACATACATTTCCTGGCTATCCTGCTGGGTTCCCACCCTGTGGCCAGCTACTTGGGCTCTGTGGATCACCGCTACAACAACCTCTTCCAGGACCTGGCCTGGCAGGACATGTTCAACCATCTGGAGACGCAGAGTTCTGTGCAGAACATTGTGTTGAGAATCACAGAGTACATCAGAGGGGTCAAGTGTGTCCACCAGCTGCCCATCGCAGAGGCCATGCTCATCTCTAAGCCAAAGAGCCTGAGCAATATGTCATCACAGAAGTTCATTCCATTTGTGGGGGCAGTGAAAGTTGAAATACTGGAACCAACTTCAGCCACGTCAGGAGACACAGATGATGCGGTCCCCTCATGCTCCTACATGCCTTTGTCCCCCGCCAGGGAGGCTTCACACAACTCAACCTTCTCCTCATCAGTGAGTGGAGGCCCACCTTCCTCCATCCAGGGTGTCAGAGCTGAGCTGATGGAGCTACAGGTGGATTATTGGATGGCAGCCCAGCCCACAAATAGGAAGAGAAATGAGAAGAAGGAAGACCTGCCTACCAACAAAAACACACTCCAGTGCACCTTCAGGTCTCTCCAGATCAGCAGGCTGCCCAGCACTGGCAAGGATGCAGGCACGCCCTCAATGTCCATGACTGTGGTCACCAAGGAGAAGAAAAAGAAGGTGATGTTATTGCCCAAGAAAGACAAGGGCAAGGACTTGGAGTCCAAAAGCCAGTGCATCCAGGGCATTGGCCGCTTGCTCTGCTCAGCTAAGGACCAGAATAGGCAGCGGGTCCTCATTGATGGCGTGGAGTGGAACGACGTGAAGTTCTTCCAGCTGGCAGCCCAGTGGTCCTCCCACGTCAAGCACCTCCCCATCGGCATCTTCGGACACTCCAATTCCACCTTCTAGCCCTCCCCCTCTCCCTGCCCTTAACCCTGCCTGGGCCAAGCCCAGAAGGGCCCTGCTGCTTTTATGTTAACAGTTCAGTTTACTGCAGTCACAGACCCTGGAAACACAGAGAAACTCTTTTTAGTTAGAATGTGTTGTTCACAGCCTGGAACCTAAGAGGGTTTCCTCCACTGGGACCCCCAAATGCTTTGTGTAATAACCAGAACACTCCTGCAAGTGGGAGGTCATGTGGGCACTGTTGAACTGGAGCATAGTGGAAGATGTGTTTTAGCCTCAGGATCCCCACCGTTTTCAGTGAAAAGGGTTCTGGCCTTGGAGACCTGTCTTTTCTGGAAACCAGGGCCCTGCTTAACCCTAGAATTTTGCTGCAGCCTGTGCCCAGGCTCAGAGCTGGGCTGCGAGAGGCAAAGGGCTGGTCTCTCATTAGGGCATCCGGAGCACAACATGGGTCCAGCCAGCCCAGGCTTGAACCCCAGCTGCCAACCAGCCAACTGGCCCCAGCACTGTCCTCTTATGGTTCCCAATGAACTCCTGCCTCACGGAATAAAATAACAAAAAAAGAGCTTCATGATGTAGACCCACAGGCACACGGGCTGGACAAACCAGTGCCCTCCTTCCTGGGCAGCCACCCACCTTCTACCCACCTCTTCATGTGATCACAGAACGTTCGCTGCCATGCAAAGGTGTTGGACCAGCTATTGACAAGGTGAGCAACCTGCCTTTCCACAGCACGGTGGTCATTTGGCCACTTGCTCACTGTGACCTCTCAGATCGCTGCATCCCTCTGAGTGTTTGTTTCTAAGAACATGAGGTGAGTCAAGGAGCATCTTCATGGGATTTTTGTAGGGACCCTGTAGGGTGTTCCCCTAAAGCTTTCTCTGGCTGCCTGGACAGTGGATAGGTCTGCAACAGGGGCTGTGGCTGTGCTAGTTGGTCATTTTTCTTCCTCATATGTGATTCTTCTCTGGGCCTTTGGCTAAGCTCTTTCCTCATGTCATAAAGGGACTGGAGATTCTGTTATTGGTCTCTGTCCTGGGTGAAGCCAGAACAGAAACCCCAGGGGTGAGCAGTGGGGCCCAGGCTCTCCCAGCTATCTGTGGTGGGGCTGGTTTGGGCTCACTCATTCAGCAAATATATTGGAAGTCTGCCAGTTACCGACATGTCTCTAGGCACTGACCATAATCCAGTGCACAGAGCAGACCCTGCGACTGCACTCCAAAGTTTCCTTCTAGTCGGGAGCGATTAAGTCACACTAGACTGTACAGGCTCATTGTGTCCATGGGACAGCCGATGTGACGTCCTCCTGGCCTTCTCTCCCTGTGGCTGCATCTTCCCATACCGTGAAGAGGAAGGTGAACCTCTGTTCCAGCAGAAAACGTGAGTCAGTTTTGGGTCAGAGCCAGGAGGGGGAGTATGTGAATTCAAGGTGCTGGCAAACCCTGGATCCCACACATGGTGCGATTTCTGCAAGAGGGCAGAGGTCTAAGGGCTTCTCCTAGAAAAAAAGGGAAACAGTCCAAGAGAGCTGTGCATGTGGATATGTGTGGTGTGGGAGAGCAGTGCGAGCTCAGAGAGAAAGTCAGACCCTCAGAAAATTCATACCCTTCCGCTCCTAATCCCAGCCCTGCCAGCACCCCTATCCTGGGACCATGTTCACTAATCTGGTAGAACCTTGTCAGTGGCAGCTGGGCAAGTGTACCCCACTCTGTGGGAGTTGAGTTTCGGTGGGAGGTGAAGAACCCCACAGGCAGCTAGTGAATTAGGCAGCATGTAGGTGCAGCAGCCAAAGTTTGAGGTGATAGGAAGGCCCTTGGAAGCCAGGGATGGAAACAGAGTTTGTTTGTTTGCTGATTGGTCAGCTATTCCTGGAGCACCTACTGTGTGCCAGTGAGTGACATGATCAGGGAGGACACCAGCCTTCCCTGTCCTCATGGAGTTGACATTTTGGTGGGAAGGTAGTGGGAGGGGCCAGCGACACTGAGAGAGAATGTCAGGTTCCTTTGAAGAAGGGGACAGGTAGTTCCCTCATTGATCCAGAGCTGTCAATTAGGAGTGCTTTCTGCCAGCCCCTCCTGGGTGACCAGGTGTGTCTCTGCCAGAACTGCCAGTCTAAAGGTGGACAAGGAGTAGGTCTGGCTTCTGGATGGGCAGGAGCAGGAGGCAAAGGACCTCTGGGAGGGCCATGTGGAAGGAAAGAGCACACCTCAGACTCTGCTGCCCACCTCTCTTTCTCCAGGTCAATCTATTGCATCCTGGGTATCTGGCAGGAACAGTACCTCCACAATTTCTCAGCCCGATGATGCTGTCCATCTCAGGAAAGCCAACTGCCACACCAGGCCCAGTGCCTCCAGTCATGGCAAGAGCACCTGAGCCCACTGACGCCAAGACAGGAGGATGAGGAGGCCTCCGGGAGTGGTGTGGGTGAGTGTGCCTTTGGGAGGCACACAATAGGCAGTGAGGGTGGTAACATGTGCTCCTCTTGGATCTACAGAACCAGCTCCAGAGCAACATCAGGAAAACCCTCCAGAGGCAACACCACCCTAGTGACTTCTCCATAGCCAGAGCCAGATCCAAGCCCAGCTTTCACTGAACTTCAAGAGACAGAAGAACCACCTGCAGCATTTCAGCAACTCACCCAACTCGTGCCATGGCAGAGAGGGCACCCTCACCCCCATTTAGATGAAATGTTAAAAATTTATTTTCATGTTATATATGTGTATAATTTACTGTAATTTTTATATTTAGTAACATAGATTGTATTGTAGAGAACCTTTAATGAAATACTACTAAACATAACATTAATTTAGATTCTATAAAATTTTACCCTATTAACCCTCAGAGCTTTGAGCAAGTCTGTTTTTCTGGACCCTGACCCACACAGGGAGAACTGTCCTCACCTTCTCCACCTGCCCTTCCTGGAGCCAGGAATCTGCTTCCCAGGGGATCTGGCTCCCCGCACCCTGTTCCCACACTCAGAGCTGGGAGGCCAGAGGCCAAGGGCTGGCCTCCCATGGGGCATCCTGAGCCCAACATGGAGGCCAGTAGGCTCATTCATGTTGACCCCAACACCACTCACTTGGGCTTCCAAATAAACTTTACCCTCAGAAAGCAAAAATAAAATAAAAGACAGACAGTACAGGCTGCCCAGGAACAGTGACTAGACAAAATGATCACATACTTAGTGTCTAGCTTTCTGGGCAGCATCCCCACCTTGGTCCCCACCCACCCTCTGTATAAATACAGAACATGTGCTACTAACCAACGTGAGTGGGACCAACCATGTCCCAGGTGAGCCCTGCCCCTCCACAGCACAGTGGCCACTCAGCAACCTGCTTGCTGTGAGTCTTCAGGTCACTGCATCTCTCTGAGTGTTTGTTTCTCTGACCATGGGGAATACTGAGGCCCAGCTCATAGGGTTATTGTAGGGACTTGGGGGAGGGGGTTTCCCCTGGAAAAAAGGCTCTCTGGGTGAGTAGATACTAGAGAGGTGGCTGGACAGGCTGTGGTCATCCTAACTGGCCATTTTCTCTTCTTCTTAAAGAAGCTTCTGCCTTATTTGTGATTCTCCTCAGGCCTCAGGCTAAGCTATTTTCTCTTGTGATAAAGACATTGGAGATACTATTAGGTTCCATCCTGGGTGAAGCCAGGTTAGAAATCCTAGGGTCACCCAGCTATCTGAGATGGGGCTGGTTTGGGCTCATTCAGTCAGCAAATGCCCTGCCCCCAGGACTGCACTCCAGCGCTTCCTTCTAGTCAGGAGTGATTCAGTCACAGTAGGCTTCACAGGCAGGTAGCGTCCACAGGACAGTCAATGTGAAGTATTGCTGCATTTTCTCATATTTTGAAGCAGAAAATGGATCTCTGGACCAGCAGAAAAAGTGAGTTGGCTTTGGATCAGAGCCTTCAGGGGAGTATAAGGACTGTGACTTGGAGAAGTTCGCAACACGCTAGATTCCATGCCTTGTGGGATTTCTGCAAGAGCTCAGAGGTCTGAAGGCTTCTTCTAGAAAAAAGGGATGGAGTCAAAGAGAGCTGTGCATGTGGATTTGGGTGGTGTGGGTGAGTGGGGAGAGGATGGGGCTGGACCACTCAGAGAAGAGTTCCCAGAGGCTGGTGTTAGGCAGGAGCACAGAGCCGCTCAAGTCAGTGCCCAGGGACTGCAGTCTGGAGGTCTTCCTGGGGTTGGGGCTTGAACTGGGACTTCAGTGATAGAAACCGGAGGTTCCCTGCCTTGGAAGCACACAAAGGGCAGTCATGGTGTAACATGTTCTCTTCCTGGTTCTCCAGAAGCAGCTCCAGAGCAAGATGAAGAAACACCTAAAGAGGAAACACCAGACTCCAGGCACAGCTGTCACTGAACTTCCAGATGTGGAACAACCTGCAGCATTTGTGCAACTCACCTCAGCTCCTGGAAGGCCTGAGGTCCTAGATCCTGGGCCACAGTGTTGTCAGCTGCCATGGCAGAGAGGGCTCCCTCCCTTCCTTTATATGAAGTTTTAAAAATATTTGTGTTTTTCACATATATGTTTATAACTTTACTGAATTTTTCTTATGCTATCCAGTAACATATAATCTATTTTAAAGAAAATGCAATGAAATACTCTTAAACATAAATTTAATTTAGATTCTATAAAATTTAACTCTACAATCCTTCAGAGCCTTGAGCAAGTCTGTTTCTTCTGGGCCTCCCTGGTGTTACTGTGTGTCACAGGTATGGAATAGTTAGTTTGTCAGGAGCCATCTGCTCTACCAATGTGACATTCTTGAGGCCCAGCACAATGGGACTTAGGGGGAAATTGACTGATGAGCATTGGGGCATGGGCCCTTTATATCAGGGCTGTCCCTGGGAACCCACATATTGTTTGACTTCATCTCCCACAGGCACATGGGCAAAGCCTGGTTTTAAGCGCCTTCTGGCATCTATGTTGCAGAATGCTGTAGGGTTTAACCAGCAGCAAGCAGTTCCTGAACACTGACTGCCACCTGCACCTGGACAGAAACTCCACCCTGCTCCACTGGCACTGATCAGCACTCTGAGCATCTCCTGGGTTGGCCCATAGCACTTAAGAGGAGACAGGGAATGTCCCATGGCCTGTGGTCCACACTCACCTCCTCCTCAGGCACCGCTTCCAAATCTCCTCTGGGGTCAGAGCCTCTCTCCATCCTCAGCCCCTGAGCTCTGGTTCAGCTGGATTTTTCCCTGAGGCTCTTCCATCTCACCAGAGCCCAGTGGCATTCTTTCTCATGCCCCAAAAGCTGAAATAAGATTATGGAGACTTCCTGGCTTCTCCTTTTATATCAGTCCTCTTCAATGCTCCAAGCCACCCTGTCGAGAAGGGACTAACACCCTTCTAGGCACATTGCCCTGGACAAATGGGAATAAGTTTTGGATCAGGCAAACAGTCCATGCCCTCATGATGAGCACCAGTCTGGGCTGACACGGGCATTAAGGAAGTTCTAGTGGGTTGTGATGAGTCCTATGGTTGACCTGGTTCCATAAGCATTGAGAACACGAGCCCATGTGGAGATCACACACAAGGCTCTTTAGGATGGATTTCTTAAAGCAAACCAGAAGATGAATAAGGATTTGCCTACTCACTTTACCCTGATTTCTCAAGTGGCATGGCAATTGAGGGAAGCATTGTGAGATTAAATAAAGGCTGGAGAAGTAAAGGGAGTTTAGGTCTACCTTAGAGGTCATGGGCCTTTTTACATTTAGGATTGCTGGTAACAGTAGATGGGATGGACCAGAATTTGAACAAATACATTTTAACAAAAAAAAAATGATTTTAGAATAAGTCCTGTGTGCTGAAGCTGCTAAGTACTAGAGAGCAGTGATGCTAATGTCTTTTCCAACACCATTCTCTTTGGAATACAGATCTATGAAGACAGTGATGTCATGTGGTTCCCATAGCACAAGTGGGCTCAGGGTAACAGGGAGAGGACATTTTTCTTTCTTTTTTAAAAATATATTTTATTGGTTTTTTTACAGAGAGCAAGAGAGAGAAATAGAGAGTTACAAACAATGATGAGAGATAGTCATCTCTTGCATGTTCCCTACTGGGGATGTGTCCGCAGCCAAGGTACATGCCCTTGACTGGAATCGAACCCGGGACCCTTCAGTCCGCAGGCTGATGCTCTATCCACTGAGCCAAACCAGTTTTTGTGAGGACATTTCTTTATGGAGAAGTATTGTGTGTCCACTTCCAAAGAGAGTCCCTAAAGAGAACTTGCCATTTCTAGTCTGTGGAGATATAGGATATTAACCAGGAAAGCTAGGCATTGAGAGACATTTCAGGCAAAGGGAAGAATTAGAAAAATGGAATTGAGTCAGGATACAATCAGGGATTTGGGGATGGGGTTGCAAGTACTGAGATCATCAGGAGGTTGGTTCCCAAAACAGGAACAGGGATGGCTGAGTAGAGAGCAAGTCAGACACCAGGTCTGTGAGCCCTGACATGGTGGTTCCTAGAAATGACCAGCAGTCCTGGTGAGGAGGAGAGAAGGGAAGCAAATGTTCCTGAGTTTGAGAGCAGGTGGAATGAGAAGGGAAAGGGAATGGCAATAGTAAGGGGAGAGTGAAGTGTAGGCGGGGAGAAGTCAGACGTGTCCTAAATGATGACCAGCTGCAGAGTATGGTGAGGACAGGATGTCCCTGAAGTGGAGGGAGGTGATGGTCTCAGCACTGAGGTGCTAATGAATCAGTGAGGTAGGAGGTGGAGGAGTACTGAGTTTCCTGCAGGTGGGACAGAAGGAGATTTTGGAGACAGTTGCCTACTTTGTCCCAAAAGAATGTGACCTGATTGAGGGTTAGTAGGAGACTGTGGCAGGAGGCAGGTGTGACCCACTGGGATGATGGAAGCAACAGAAGCATGACTGGATGTGTCCCTGTGCATACAGGTGAGTGCTGACTTGTCTGCTGGATCCACGGAGATAACCCCACTTGTGGGGAGAGCCACTGCTGCTCGGGTAGCACCTGTGTCCTGATTGTTTCTGAAATCCTCAGGTGAGAGCACTCTTTATGATCTTGAAAAGTCCAATGGTAATGACATGACCCTTTCGATGGCATCAAGGGACCGGTCATTTAGGATGTGCAGCACGAGCTCTCCACTCCTCCTCAGTGCCCTCTCCTCCCTGCTCCCCTTCAGTCCTGTCTGCTCAGTGGGAACCCCGAGGTTGTCTGGAATCCAGGCCTAACTTTACTCTTCACACCTGGAGCACCATCATCAAGTGGCTTCCCGAATCCCCCAGCTCCTGGCTTTTAACAAACCATTGTGAGGATCAGCTCAGCTCACAGGGTGACTCTCACCTCCAGAGGGACACTCACACAGTCTTAAATACACACAGATGCACACTGAGAGGACACAACTCAGGAGCCCAGGACACAGGACTAGGGATCCAGGCCTCTCTTGGCACAGCTGAGTGTCTTATTCCCAGTGCCCCCGTGTCCCCAATGACCTCCACGGAGCCCCTGCTTCACTGATGCCCTCTCCCTTTTGTCCTCCACAACATGCTGGGGCAGGAGCTGGCAGGCGTGAGGCTTGTTGATACCTGGGCTCCTGCTCACTCACTGAAGTCCCTTGATTCTCAGATGTGGATCCAGACTTTGAAGGATCAGCATGGCTGGGTCAGCAGAATGCTTTGTCCTGCTCACCCCTGGGACCTGGCACGGTGGCTGTACTAGGGAGAAGGGGCAGCTGTGGCCAAAGGTCACTTATGCTGGAGACCAAGGGAGGGTGCCCTGCTGGCCCCTTTCTGGGTAACCCCCCCGCTGTAAAAATCACACAATTAGATTCACCAAGAAGTGGCAGTTTTAACAGCAAATGTAGGCAAAGAAAAGCAGCAAAGAGGCCATATCTGGGAGAGGAGACACTTTATTGATACTCAGCGTCTCTGGAGGCCTCAGGTTGAGCTGGGATAACTGGCTTTTCCAAAAGGCTGCTGCTTCGTGGCTCTGATTGTGACAGTCCATTACCGTTCCCCCACCAAGGACAGAAACTCAGAACACTGAACATGCCTTCACTCTTGTTTCTTTCCTCAAAAATATGGGACAAGTCATTTTCTCAGAACAGCCCCACATCTAAGCTTAAGGTGACAGGGTGAATGGGCCCAGTTCCTCTGGGTCATGAAAGGGGCAAACAGGGCAATTGACAGTGAGCAGAATTTCAGGCTCCAATAGGGAGGTAGAGGGACCAAGTCTGAACAGCCTCGTTTCTCTGTGGACAGAGCAGGCACTGAGCTGAGGGTGGATGGAGGGACGATGGTGACTGTCAGAGAACTCAGGTTACAGGACAGTTGCTGAGCCTGGACGTGAAGCCCCTTCAATCACACAGGTTTTTCTTCCCATAAAGACTAAGATGCCTGCTGTGCCCCTGCAAGGCTTTGGGGGTTGCACCTGCAGGTTCCTACCTCAGAAGACACACTTGTAGGAGGTATAGACCTCCCATAATCACACCCCTCTAACCAGAGATGTGGAAGCAGCCAACCTGGTTCTGCTTAGATATCCTGCTGGTCACCGTCCTCAGGTCTCCCAGGTTTCAGGGTCTGTTTTGTGGTCTTATGAGAGGATCACGTGCTGTCCAAAGATCCCTATCACCAAGATGGGGTACATGATTGACACATGTCTCTAATACATCACATGTAAGGTCAAAGACACTTTACAGAGATAGATCATATACATGGCTGGAGGGAGAGAGGTAGGGATAGAGGTGCACACATGGTGGGACACATGGTTTTACATGTCTGTGTCACAGCTGTAAGTGACAGCTGCCAGGCAATGTAGGTCATCTCATTTTTGTTACTTAGAGGGGATTTTCATTATCTTCCAAATTTAATTGAAGAAAAAAAAAAAATCAAATGAATATTCCTTAGAGAAACCCTTGAAGAGAAACCCAAAAAATCAAATGAATATTCCTTAGAGAAACCCTCACAGTCCCCCTTGCTGCCCTATGAGCTGCTGTGGTCAGTGGGAGAGGACAGGGACTGATGAACGCCATGGCAGACCTGGCGGATACAATCCCCCAGCATGCACTTCTCTGTGACCTGTCTCCTTGGGCTGATGGAAGCACATGGGGGTGAGGTCCTAGGGATAAAGAAAGCCCATGATGGAAGAACTCTGGGTTCTTGAGCAACCACAGAAGGATGCATCTCTCCAATCTGAGCATCTCCCTCCCCCTGCACTGGCACTGGTGTGTGGGGAAATATATAGTCACATGCTATGGAAATTTGGGGGGATTTTTCCATAATGTAGCATAAATTAACCCCCTCACAAGAGGATGAAACCACAGGATGAACTTACAAGGCTATCCTTCTAGGCCATTTAAAATGAGAGGGAAGAGCAGGGGCTATGCAAAGGGAGCAGATGCTGGAAGAGGGCTGGAGGCTCCTGAGAGAGGGGCTGAAAGGCTGCACTGAGGTGGCATTTGTCTTCCCAGCAGCAGGACCAGAAGGAGTCAGCCCTGCACCAACTCAGATGTAGTTAGCCTGGCAGAAGGCACAGCTGTGCAGACCCTTGGAGGCAGAAAGTGTCTGGATAGAGGGGCAGTTAGAAAGATGGATGGAGTGGCTGGAGGGAACTGGGAGGAGATAAGGAAGGGAGGGAGGGCAGGGCCAGGGCCTGGTGTGGGAGGACTCTGCTAGTGATCTATTGCTGAGAATTCCCCCACATTAGAGACTAAACCAACACACACTTATTAGCTCACACGTCTGTGACGAGGATTCAGCATGGCTCAGCTGGGACCATTGTGGTCTCACCTGAGGCAGGATCTGTGTCACTGAGTGTCTGAGCTCACTCGGGGGGACTTTGGGATTCAGTTTGGATGGAAGGCCTGACTTCCTCTCTGTCTGTCGGTCTCTTTAAGTGCTAGGCCATGTGGTTCTCTCCAGATAGCAGCTCATAGCACAGAGGCTTATTCCTCATTGTGGCCTGAGAGAGACAGAGGCAGAGACAGACAGACAGACAGACAGACAGACAGACAGACACAGACAGAGAGAAAACAGTTCAGTGTGGGCACGTGTTCAGGCAATGACACATTGAAAAAAATGGTTATAATTGATTTTATCAAGTGAGGAAGGGAAAGAGACAGAGAAACATCCATGCAAGAGAACAGCATTGATTAGTTGCCTCCTGTACTCTTCCCAACCAGGGATTGTACCTACAGCCTAGGCGTGTGCCCAGACATGGAATTATACCAGCAATCTTTTGGTGCACAGGACAATTAACCAACTGAGCCACTCTGGCTGGGCCAGGCACTGACTTTTTATAACCAAATCATGGAGGTTGTGTTGGATCCCTTTGCCGTCTTCTATGGCATCACTACTGACACCAACGCTTAAGGGGACAGCACACATTCATACCACACAAGGAAGGTAAAGACCATGGGGTGTCCCTGAGGAGAGAACTGGTGACTCGAGAGGTCCATGCCTTGTCCAGGATCACAGACAATTAGAATGCAGAGCCTGAGATAAACCCAGTTGTGTACTGAAAGTGGGGTCCTAGGTGCACCCGGGTTTGCTCAGGCGCTCTGGAAAAGGCTGTGCTGGTGGAATCGTGTACAGACATGGAGATGGCATGGGAGAGATGGTGGGCATTTGGCAGCCTAGCCAGGCATTTGGTCAGAATTTGTCTCAAAAAGCACCCACAAAGCCATACCTCTGTCCACAACCCACCCCGGATGGAGGGAGCTAGGCCCTCTTAGGCAGAGCTCATGCATATGCAGTTCTGAATCACACCCTCACTGGATAACTGAGAAACTGATGCCCATAATCAGACAGGGGCTATCTGGGGTACCTAACATTGACAGTCCAGAGTTCAGGAATGTTCAGACCTTCCAGGCCAAGGCTCCCACCTACCCCACAGTGTTGGTCTGGAAAGTAGAAATTCTGACATACTGGGCAGCTCCTGCCTGTTCCTCCCTATGTGGGGCCTTTCTTTCTTTCTTTCTTTCTTTCTTTCTTTCTTTCTTTCTTTCTTTCTTTCTCTCTCTCTCTCTCTCTCTCTCTCTCTCTCTCTCTCTCTCTCTCTCTCTCTCTCTCTTCTCTCTCTCTCTCTCCCCCTCTCCATGTAATGATCTTGAATGGGATTAGAAGAAAAGCAGACTCAAAGGAGGTGACAACAAGAAGGAAAAGGAGGTAGGAGGCACTTTCTACATGTGACAGTCCTCCGAATTTCCAGCTACTCTCCACATGAGCCTGCACAGCCCTAAAAAGGACTGGTTGCATAGCCCATTGTGCAAGAGAGAGAGACGGGCCCTGACAGGCACAATGACTTATCCAGGAAGAGGTAAGAATGAGGAGAGAATCTGAGCCCAGTTCTGTCTCCTCAAATCTGGGACCTTGGCTGCAACCAGACCTTCTATGGTACTCAAAAGAGGGGTGTTGGTGCCACTGTATACAGATCAGGTGTCTGAAGAGGGGTCTACAGACAGCGCCCACAGTACTATTTGCATAACTGATAAGGGGACTGAGACAAGACAATCCCAGGTACTGAGGTCACTATCCAATAGAATTTGGATGCCCTGTAACCAGGCAACCACATCAGCCCCACAGGCAGCTCACTTGTCACGAGGCATTTGCCAGTACAAGATGTCCTCTTGCTGTGTTCCAGTAATTGGTGCTCTTGCTTCCAGAGACCATTTTTCAGATGGTGCAGGCATTGGTTCAACCATCGTCCCTGAGGTTGCTGGCCATGTTCTAGAATATGGCCTCAGGTAACATAATGTGGCCAGAGTCAGACCAGTCCTGGCCAGGCCACCTCTGTGAGCCATCCCTGTGTAGCCCCCATATCCCTGGGACAAAAAGAGGTTGCTGGGTGTCGGATAACCTAGGAGTCCTGTCATGGTCACACTCCTAGACAGGGCAGGCAGATGGAGGCAGATGGGCTTCCAAAGGGGACCCTTATCTGTGCCAATGGGCATCCTAGGCCATCAGACTGTCATGCCTATTCCTCACCAGTAGAGGTGTCATCAAATCAAACTGTGTGTGTGTGTGTGTGTGTGTGTGTGTGTGTGTGTGTGTGTGTGTGTCTGGAGTAGAGGGTTGCAGGGGCAGAGATCCAGAAAACCAGGGCTGTGAGGCTTCCTCCTGGTGACTGGGAACTGTCTTTACAAAGCTCCACACAAGAGAACAGAGACGAGTTGACAGATGGGGCCCTCAACTCCATGCCCTTGCAGGAGGCACAGGTGCCCCACCCCTCCCCACGCATGCAGCATGGCCGCAGGGTGAGTGCAGGTGCTGAGGTGACCCAGACTCCAGGACCCCTTGCAATCAAAGGAGTCCCTGGGTTCCAGAAGTTGCCTTGCTATTGCCTGGAAATCCTTCCTGGATTCCAATTTCTAAAGGAATCTGGGTCTCCATCTCCTCCTCCCAACCCACTCCCACTGTCAGTTCTCTTACATATGAGAAGCAAAGTCACTGCCCACAAAGTGTTAGGAATATCAGAGGAGAGCTTTTTCAGAAATGTACCATTTCATGTCATGCTCAGTCAAGAGTATTTTTGCATTTTTCTACAGACTTTCCTTTTTTAACACCCATTACCACATATCCATGTTGTCCTGATAATCCTTATACACTTTCTCCCACTCCTATAAATCATTGTGATTAGTTGGGAATGCTTTTCCCAAAAGGACATGGGGCTCAGAGTACCAAGTCTGTTGCTTTACCCTTTGCTGCCTTGAGGACCACATCCCCTTAGACCCTTCTGGTCAGGAGCTGGGGCCTTCCTTGACTGACAACATACCAGGAGGGGGACATGTTATCAGGGTTGGCGATCCATCTCTTCACTGCTGTGGGACCTGGATATGTTCCCGTCCTGTTGCCATGTCAGCAGTGCTGCCCTTAACAACCCATTTGTCCTAATATCCAGACCCTCCCACCTCAGAAAAGCTTCCGTGTTCCCATCTTAGAATGAGATGTTTTGTCAGAAATCCCAGGACTGATGCTGTTAATATAGGGAGGTGCTGTCCATCCTCCACTAAAAAATGACCTGAGGTACTAATGTGTTGCATCATTCCTCACTTACAATTCTACTTTTCCTGCCAAGTATCGGTTCTCATGTCAATGTAAGAAATTTTCAAACCTGTGAAGAATTTTTGAGTTTATTTGAGCCAAAGTGTCACCATTTGCCAGGAAACAAAATCTCAAGGGATGGAGATAATGCTCTGGAGAATGGCAGCTTTGCACCTCATTTTATACATTAAAATTCAAACAGGAGACCTAAGTGGGTCCCATGAACTCCACTGGTGATAGATTAGGGAGCCAAGAGAAAGCAAAGTGGGGAAAACCCTGAGGTTGGTAGTAAAATGGTAGACTCGTACTTCTTTCACTGGGTGTGTGCAGGATAGTTTACAGTCAACAATGAACCCAACAACAATGAGGGGATGTGTGGTCTCTGCAGAGAGCAGAGCAGTGCCTGTGCTTGGAGGAGCCTGAATAAAGGAAAATTACATTGACATTCTGAGGATATGTTATTCTAGATGCAAAAAGACAATAGACTCAGTTAAAGTAAAGATTGACACTTGTCAAGGAAGATGCAGGCCTAGGATGTGACTGCCCACCATAAACTGCTTTACTTTAGTTTAAAAGTTTTAATTTCAGACCATCCTTTGTGGTCACTTTAGGTCTCTGAGTTTGCAGGGCTGCCAGGTTAGCATGTGGTCCTTGTGGTCACTCCTGTCCCACCGTTTGCCACCAATCACTGAGTGCCTGGGGGTTCAGTCTGAGTTGCAGCCCCCAACCCACCTGGCAGTTTATGAGTTGCCACTGATGGCATGTGCCCCCTCTCCCAACACAGGGTAGAAAGACCACCTCTGTGAGTCCTGCAGCTACAGCTTCACCACCACCCGCTGGCCGAGACAGCATGCCAGCTGCCAGCAACACACGGGTGTCCATGAACTTCTTTGCAACCTGGGAGGTGGACTGCTCCAGCCCCACCTGTGTGCCCAGGCTATGCAGCCTCACCTTGACCAAGCTGCTGATTCTCAAGGCGCTGGCCAAGGAGCTTACCTCATTCATGATTTCTGTGAGGATTAAGGAATCTAAGTGCGTTCTAAGATCTGATGAAACTTTGCTGCCCCTCAGGGCACCAGTGAAGACTGAGCTGGCACTGACCTCCCTGTAGTACCCACACTCCATCAAGAGGGAAGCAACAAGCTGCAGATCATGCTTCAGAAGAAGCTGCGAGGTGAAAATTAGACCATCCTGGGTTACCAGACGCTGGCCATGGGCACCATCGACATGGCTGGGGTGATCCAGCGAGCCCCTGAAGATGAGCAGGTTTTGAGCCTCTACACCACCATCAGGGAGGCATCTGCCCTTGTGGCCAAGGTGAGCATTTCCTCCTTGTCCAGCCAGCCCATGGACCTCAAGGACAGCACCCAGCAGGCCAAGTCCAGTGTTCCTGAAATCTCTGAGCAGAAGGTCAGCCATGATCCTGGGCACAGGCAGGACCAGGAGGAGCAGGAGGACTTGGACTTGGAGAAGCCAAGAAGCAGCACAAAGGAGTAGTAAGATCACCATTCATGACCAGGCAACAAGATGCCAACAAGAAAGTTGGGGCGTGGCCTCGCAGGGTCTGAGAGTGGGAGGAAGATCTGGACCTGCAGCAGGAGTCTTTGGAGAATGTGGCCCAGGGGAGAAGGACTTGGATCTGCTGTATGACTCACTCGAGTATCCCAGTTACAGTGGCTCATGAGAGTGTCCTCAGGACCCCGAAGCCCTGGCTCAGGCCAGACTTGGAAGACCTGTCCCAGCCCAGCTCTCAGATGGAAAGCTAGAGCTCCACAGTGCCAGCGCCAGAGGAGCCTCCAGGTCCAACCCACGTGCCTGAGAAGATGAGCCCAAGCAACCAAGGAACTGTATCCTGAACTCGGTGGTCGATCACACACCCACCTCAGGGAGCAGCTGGCACAGCCCTGGGACTGTCAAGAGGAGGAGACCTCTGCCCTGGACATACTCACTGAGAAGCTGCCACCCAGTAGGCTTATCACCAAGATTGAGTATGTCATCCCCTCCACCAGATCCTGGGGGAGCAGGCTGGCTGCTGGGGCTGGAGCACATCCCTGAAGGAGCAGCAGGTGGCACAGCCAAGAACAAGCAGGCTCGCAGTTTGGACAACAAGCATTGTCCTGACCCACTGAACCAGCTGCAGATCCCCAGGGAGACGGTATACAATCAATGAACCACATCCTCATCCCTGACAGCAATCTACCCAGGACATCCTCCTCAATGCCTCTGACTGGCAGGGGCCGTTCCTCTCTGAGTCCTGCAGCAACACATGCTGCCCGAGGTGTGCACCTGCTCCAAGGCTGAGGCCCAGGCGACCTTCTGCACCATCATCTCGTGGATTTAGAGATGCTGTCACCTCAATTCCCAGCCCCCAACGCCATTGAAGATAATGGTGGCTGGGGCACTGCATTACTTTAGCGCTGTGCTGTGGGTCTTCAGAGAGCTGCTGTCCCATAAGAAACCCAACTTGCAGGGTTCCATGTGCTTCCTGAACATCCCTCTGGTTTAATGCCCCATGGCCAGGCACCTGCGCTCAATCAATTACCACTCCACAGCTTCTTCTAAGACCTGGTCTGGCAGGGCCTGTTCCTCAAGCTGGAGACCCAGAGCGCCATGCAGGACACTCTGGGCAGAGTGTTGAGAATCATCCAGTACATTCAGGGGACAACTGCGTCCACCAGCTGCTCCTCAAGGAATCCATGCTCACCTAGAACAGAAGAGTCCCAAAGAGGAGTCCTTCCACTTCATTCCCTTCCTGGGGGTGCCAGAACTTGGAATAGTGGAACTGTCCTCAGCAGTGTCAGGAGACACAGATGGTGCTGTCGTTTTGGGCTTCAGTGTGCTTCCGCCCATCCCACCATACAGCTCTGTGGCCAACAAGGAGTCTTTGCTCACCCCACTTACCTCCCCTATGCAGGGCATTGATGCTGAACTGATGTGGCTTAAAGTAAATTATTGGATGGCAGTCCAGCCCACAGACAGAAAAAGAGAGACTCAGGGAAAAGAGACCTGGCTAGCACTGAATATACTCAAGTGCACTTTCCACTGTCTCTGGGTCGGCAGGCTGTGCAGCCATCCCCTCCATGTCCATGAGAAGAAGGTGCTGTTTTTGCCCAAGAAAGCCAAGGACAAGGTCATGGAATCCAAAATCCAAAAGCCAGTGCCTGGAGGGCATAAGCTGCCTGGTCTGCAGGGCCAGCACCAGCAGAACATACTGCGGGTCCCCATCAAAGGTGTGGTGTGGAATGACGTGGAGTTCTTCCAGCTGGCAGCCCAGGGTCCTCCCACGTCCAGCGCTTCCCTATCTGCATCTCCAGATGCTCCGACTCCACCTTCCAGCCCTGCCTGTGGCCCTGCTGAAGCCAAGCACAGGTGGCCCAGCTGCTTTTCTGTGAACGTTTCAGTTTAGTACAGAGACCGACCCTGAAAACACAAACAGAAACCTTCTTCAGTGTGAATGTGCTCACAACCCAGAAACCAAAATGGTGGCCCCCAGTGGGAGCCCCCATCTGCTGTGCTGATGACCCAGAACTCTCTGGTGGTGGGCGGTCAGGCGGGCAGTGCTGAGCTGGAGACTCGGAAAATGTGTTTTGGCTTGAGGACCCCTAACACTCCCAACGAGAATTGTACTCAACTCTGCATCGTGCCCTTCTGGGAGCCAGGACTCTACTGTCCTAGAGAGCCAGCTCCACTATGTGCCCAGACTCAGAGCAGGGAGGGCAGAGGTCAAGGGCTGGACTTCCATGAGGGGCATCCTGAGCAGAGGGCATGGAGTCCAGTTAGCCCAGCCCTGGGCTCTAGCTGCCAAACAGCAAAGTGGCCCCAGAACCACTCACTTGGTTTCCAAATAAACTTGACCCTCACAGACAACAAAAGGACCTGTAAGATGCAAACCGCCTTGGCACACCACCTGGACAAACTGATCAAATGCCCGGTGCCAGCCTTCCTGGGCAGCAACCCCACCTTGGTCCCCACCCACCCTCCTGTGTTAATACAGAACTTTTGTTATTAACCAATGTGTGTGGGACCAACCCTGTACCAGGTGAGCCCTGCCCCTCCACAGCACAGTGGTCACTCTGCCACCTGCTAGCTGTGAGAATTCAGGTCACTGCATCTCTCTGAGTGTTTGGTCCTCTGAACCCGGGGAGAACAGAGGCCCAGCCTCATAGGGTTATTGTAGGGACTCCTCCATGGGGTTCTACCTGAAAAGTGCTCTCTAGGTACCTGGACAGTGCAGAGGACTGCTGGAGGGGCTGTAGGTATGCTAACTCGCCATTTTCTCTTCCTATTGACAAAGCCTCACCATCATTTGTGATTCTCCTCTGGTCTTGGGATAAGCTATTTTCTTTTTTGATAAAGAGGTTAGATATCCATTAGGGGTTCCTCTCCTAGGTGAAGCCAGATTAGACATTCCAGGGGTGTGCAGTGGTTCCCCAGGCTCACTCAGCTATCTGTGATGGGGCTGGTTTGGGCTCACTCATTCAGCAAATATATCAGAAGTCTGCCAGGTACAGATACGTCTCTAGGCACTGACCATAATCCAGTGCACAGAGCAGACCCCACGCCTGCACTGCAGAGCTTCATTCTAATCGGGAGCAATTCAGTCACACTAGGCTACACAGGCTTGTAGTGTCCACAGGACAGCCGATGTGACATCCTCCTTAGGTGACAAACAACTCCCCTATATCCTAAGTGTTAAGTGGAGAAACTGTCCAAATGATTCTCGCAGATTAATATGGAAAGTGGGGTAAGAATGTTTGGAAAATTTCTAAACCGCACTGCTTGACCGCTGTAGTATTAATTAGGGCTTGTATTATCTACCTCTGTTTAGCTCTCCCTCTACTCTCCTCAACCTTCTTGGGCTAATTTTGAGGTCTCACAAGGATAACACTTCGGTGGAGAAGTACATGTAGAGATGATCTCAGCCTCTCTTTATCTCATTACCATACATGTAAAGCCGATATATTCTTTCATCCTGAGTAGCTGATGGAGCTTGAGCAGGTGAGGTGTTTCCTCTTTTTTTTTTTTTTTTTTTTAATATATTTTGTTGATTTTTTTACAGAGAGGAAGGGAGAGGAATAGAGAACTAGAAACATCGATGAGAGAGAATCATCGACCAGCTGCCTCCTGCACACCCCCTAACAGGGATGTGCCCACAACCAATGTACATGCCCTTGACAAGAATCGAACCCAGGATCTTTCAGTCAGCAGGCCAATGCTCTTTCCACTGAGCCAAACTGGTTTCGGCTAGGAGTTCCCTCTTTTACATCCCTTTCCATAAAACCTTGCTGGCCTCTGTACCAACACAAAGTGAAGTTCTTTTGTGCCCCCCCCCCCCCCATGCTCCCTTGTAACAGGGAAAGGACTTTAGTTGTTATTGAGTAGTAAAACCTCCTGGTTTTACAGATGCAGCACCAAGAACAAGTTTATTTATTTGAGAGATGGTCCCAGGAGCAACACTGAGGCTATGAGGAGAGTGACACAGAGAAGGAAGAAATCAGGTCCCTGCTGTGGATAGCAGAGGCTGGATTGTGGGAAAACATATAGATTGCCTCTCAGAGTTCGCTGGTGAAGAGGCAGTGGGCATTATCCACTGGCTCCTGTCTCCTACTTTCAAGTTGTCCTCTGCCCTCTGAGCTCCACATGTGCTCAGACATAGTGAGCCTCCCAGTCCCATTGTTCAGGATATTAGAGGATTCCAAGGAAGAGGCTACACTCTGTCGCTCACATTAGGCAGATACTTACAGGGAACTCTCCAGTCCAGCCAGAGCTGAAATCAGAAGGGCCGAGCAAGAACTGAGCCAGAACATTGGTTCTGTCTGCTCTAATCTCCTTCATAGAATTGTGAGGACAGATACAGACTCCAGGCATGTAAGGTTCTGACTACACTCCCGTGTCTGTAACAAGCACTCTTAAATGTTATCAAGTGGTATGTTCATGTACTGTTGAACCTCTACTAGCAACTTAATGAGTCTTAGTTCATTAATAATCTTCACTAATAACCTGTGATAGAAGATATGCTCATTTCACAGATGAGGAAACTGATTCCCTGAAAGATGTAAAAGCTTGCACACAGTCAAACAGCTAGTAACCAAAGGAGCAGGTCTGTCTACAGTGCTTTTCTTCCTGCACCAGGCTTCTCTGTTAGGAGTAGAGGGCACTCTCTCTTGGGGGATGGGGTGTTGGGTGAGTAGTTACTGGTGAGTGTACGGGTCTGGGGAACATGTGTCTCCACTTCACACATGTTCGCTAATCTATGGAACTTTCCATTTTCAAGGGCTTGGCCTAGATAATCATATTGAATCATCTTGGTAGGCAGCATCCCTGAGGTCCTTCTAGTAGGTATAGCTCTTTATCACCACTTCCAGAACCATTACAGGTGCCCCAAGGCACAGTCCTAGCAGCCTCCACTAACAAGGCCCTGAGGGGAAAGCACCACACTCTTGAAAACTCATTAGGAAAGTGGGTTTGGAGAAAGCTTCTCCCTCTTGCCTCTCTTCTGGGGCCTCCTCCTCCTCCCAGGGCTAAGGCAAGTTTGGGAATGAGTTTCTCTCTGCTCAGAGGCCCCTTCTTGGGGCTGGCCTCTGGGAAAGAAAACCCCTCCCTTAGGAAACCTGTATGTAGTCTCAATGACACTCTAGTTTGCTGGGTGACTTTAAGGACATGGACAAGTCCTGTAGGCCTCAGCAACCCACCATTAATTGGAATTTATATTATCTTCCCAAATCCCTGCCATAAGGCCAGGACAGAGATAAGGCCTTTTTAAATAAAATCTCACTACCAGAAGGTGTAAGGCATTGTTGCTCTGTTTATGAAGGCCTTGGGTTATTTACTAAACAACTTGTCTCTCTCCCCAGCTATCCCCTCTTTCCTGGGAGGGCTAATTTCTGAGGTCTCCCAAGAGGATAACACCCAGTGAAATTAGACCTTGGATAGAGAAGCTGTCAGCTTGTTTTTCCTCATTTTGTTTTATTTATATGCTGGTAGCTCCTCATTTTCTGAATAGATAACTGAGTCTGCATAGCTGGTAGTTTTTTCCCTGAAGGAAACCCACTGGCTTCTATGCTCATATCAGGTTATGAGTACTCTCAGGGGTCCTTCCTCTGCTCTTCTGTTGGCATCAGCTCAAACCCAACTCTATATAGTGCAACTGATGCCCCTAAAAAAGGGAGGCGTTTTTAGGGAAAGATCTGGGAAGATATCACAAAGATCCTGGTTCCTCTCTGGCCCCTTTGCCCATGCCCCCCTTTCCTGGATGAAGCCACCTGCTCTCTGTTACTCATAGGGGACAGTGTGAAGGGGCTCCCCTAGTTGAGTTCACTACCCAGGACGACTTCCTCAGGCAGCCTACAACCTTCACTCCAGTCGCAGGCCTTGTGGAGCCTTTTCATCACTGGGAGGAACTGGTGGAGGTCCAGGGTAGGGAGCTCCTTTAGCTCAGTGAGGAGAACCAGGGGCTCATTACAAGGCCCCCAGAATGGTCATACAGGAGGACCCCTTGTGTAGGGCATCATGGTGATCCTGTCGGACCCTCTGGGTGTCTCTGGATGATTGATTGGAGGTCATCTCAGAATCCCACTGATTTCAGGTAAGTTGTACCTCGGGCCACCTGAGGGTTGGCAGCAGCTGTTTGGTTGTTCTTCTATCCCTGACTACAACTTACTTGTCTAGAAGTTTTTACCCTCTTAAGGGCCTTATTCTTTTGGGTGATTTACATGAACATGAATTCATTGGTGTGTGAATTGCTACATTTCCTACCTGTTCCATCAAAACTAAGGAAAGCAGTAGTTAGTCCCTGCAGCAACCTTGCACCCTGCACTTGCCCCTCCCCTCCCCTCCATCAGGGTAATGCATAAAAGTCTCTAGCAAATTCACTATGTCATTAAGTCTTCCATGACAATCCCAGCTCATTTTAAGAGCCCTTCTTCTCAAAATTCCTATAAAAACTTCAATCATCATTTATTTATTCATTTAAGAAATATTGAGTACCCATTATGTTTGAAGTATTATGGTAAGTACTATTGGAAAACTGAACCAGGTTCCAGAGAAGTAGGGGAGATATGCTTTTTAGAGAAGTGACTTAGCTAGAAGGTAAGCAGCAATAAGTTCCATGAAATAATGTATAGTAGTAGCTGAGACAGCGAGGTGGAGAGAGAGAGAAAGAAAGAGAGGGAGAGAGAGAGAGGAAGAGAGAGGGAGAGAGTTAGGGATCCTTTTGAGATGAAGACTTTTTTTCAAAGAATTCATTCAGCAGCCAATATTTGAGTCAAATCTTCATATACTTCACCATGTGGCATTGGAGGGAAACTGATACAGGTAGAGAAAATAGCATGAGTAAAGAGGTAACAAATCATGGAGTCATAATCTAATGTTTGTGTTAAAATGGACTCAAAGGGGAAAATGGAGAGTAGTTAATTATTCTTACTATAATAGATGTAAGGGGCTGTTATCCATCTATTGATTGGTCAATTTATAAAGCATTTATTACCAATTTTATCAATGATGATTACCCCTGAGAATGACCCCCCTCCCAAGCTCACCAAGTATATGCACTTAGAATTTTAAGACTATTATAGAATTCACCGTATCCATTTTTTTCAATCCCTGTGAGTTCAGGCTCTCATCACACTTTCCCTTTGGTTACAGTCACCAGACTCCATCCTCTGATGCCAATGTGTTCTCTGCCAGGAAATAACATTATTCTTAGTGAAGCTCTAACTCTGCTTATTCCATGGGCAGTAAAGGCACATACATATATTTGACCAGGAGTTTATTATATGATCAGAAGAACTTAGCTCCATCTGGCTCTACCTATGTGCTTGCTTCATGTGGGGACCTCTCCTTAGAGCTATTGATCAATGGACCATGCCCTAGGCAAGGACAAGTGGAGGGTAGTGGCTTTGCAATGCAGAAAACTAACTGCCCCTAGCAGCAGCCATCCATAGGTTGCAATTTTTATTTCAGTGGCAGGTAGCAAAGAACAAATTAAAAGAACAAATCATTTAAAATTAAGCTGTTATTCAAAATCTAGAGTAAGGTCTTAATTAACAACAAGAACACTGGCAATTTATTGACTGAGGGATTTTGAATGTATATTTCAGAGTATTTCCCTTACCTTGGGGAAATGTACTTGGCTAGAGTGTCTGATGTCCACATTCATGGGGTACATCTTCCTGTTTCTTGCCATATCTTTGCTTTATCTTCACTATTTATGAAAACTTAGATTATATTATAAAATGCCCTATTGTTTTACTAGAAATATCATTAGTTTTTATTTTGAAATATGCTTATTGATTTGGGCTAATCCCTCAGAGTAAAATGGGGAAATTCCATCTTAATCTTAGAACATCAAAGAGAAAAATCTGCTTTTTTCTTTTTTTAAAAAAATATTTTATTGATTTTTTACAGAGAGGAAAAGAGAGGGATAGAGAGTTAGAAACATCAATGAGAGAGAGTCATTGATTAGCTGCCTCTTGCACACCCCCTACTGGGGATGTGCCTGCAACCAAGGTACATGCCCTTGACCAGAATCGAACCTTGGACCTTTCAGTCCGCAGGCAGACACTCTATCCACTGAGCCAAACCGGTTTCGGCAGCCTGCTTTTTTCTTAATGTATTTTCCCAAGTAGTCTGGCCCTTTCAATGAAGAGAGTATGGGAGGGACAGGTAATGGGGGTTTGGGGCATCTCAGCTGAGAGTAGGATAGAGGCTTTGAGGTGGTGGGAGGTCAGTGAGTGAGGTGGTGGGGAGTGGGAAATCATCAGCACTGGGAGCTTAAACAGGGAGTTGTGAACACAGGTGGTTCAAAACATTTATGTTAGGTGGACTGATGCTTCCATGCCTGGGACATTTCCTCACAGGACTCATGGATCCAGAAGCTGCAACCAATGGGACTGCTGTTACCGAGTTCATTCTGCTGGGCCTCGTTGAAACAGAGAAGTTGCAGTCTCTAATCTTTGTCCTTTTCCTCTTTGCCTACCTGCTCACAGTTGGGGGCAACCTCAGCATCCTGGCTGCCATCTTCCTGGAGCCAAAACTCCACACCCCCATGTACTTCTTCCTGGGGAACCTGTCAGTGCTGGATGTTGGATGTATCACTGTCACTGTTCCTGCAATGTTGTGTCGCCTCCTGTCCCACAAGCGTACAATTTCCTATGGAGCCTGCCTCTCCCAACTATTTTTCTTCTACCTTCTGGCTGGTGTGGACTGCTTCCTGTTGACAGCCATGGCTTATGACCGATTCCTGGCCATCTGTCAGCCCCTCACCTACAGCGCCCTCATGAGCCATTCAGTGCAGTGGATATTGGTGGCTGTGTCCTGGGCCTGTGCCCTCACCAATGCACTGATCCACACTATTGCCCTAACTACACTCAACTTCTGTGGTCCCAATGAGGTCAATCACTTCTACTGTGACCTGCCACAGCTCTTCCCGCTCTCTTGCTCCAACACCCAACTCAATGAGCTGCTGCTCTTTGCTGTTGGCTTCATAATGGCAGGTACACCCATGGCTCTCATTGTCACCTCTTATGTCCACGTGGCAGCTGCAGTTCTCCGAATCCGCTCAGTGGAGGGCAGGAAGAAAGCCTTCTTCACATGTGGCTCCCATCTCACTGTGGTTTGCCTCTTCTATGGAACTGGTATCTTCAACTACATGCGTCTGGGTACAGAGGAGGCTTCAGACAAGGATAAAGGGGTTGGGATTTTCAATACAGTTATCAACCCCATGCTGAATCCTCTTATCTACAGCCTCAGGAACCCTGATGTTAAGGCTGCCCTGTGGCGGGTATTTATGGGGAGGTGGTTGGAGACCTGAGGGGTGACAGGGTCTCTCCTTTTCTGCCTTTTTTTGGATTGAGGAAAATTTCCCTTGAAGTCAGGAACCTGGGGAAATGATTATGAGTGCTCCTAACTCTCATTTATAGACCCTCATGCTGGAAAATTTTGTGTGCTGTTTGTCCTGGAAAGAAACCCTACATAATTTTTCATACAATAATATTTATTGAATTGCTTCTATGATATAAATGCTCCTCTAAGGCACAGGTGAACAAAATAGACAAAAGTCTCTACACTCATGCAACTCACATTCTCCCCCCCCCCTTTTTTTTTCTTTAGTCTTGCAGTTCACTTTATAATGAATGAAAAACAAAGAAATAAAATAAATAAGCAGCATATATGATCACATCGTGATTCATACTATACAGAAAGACAAGTAGATAAGGGGATATGAGGTTATGATATGCCCAGCAGGTCCCCCTGGCAAGTTTCTACCTTGCTTTTGGCTATGCTCATTTTCCATGTAGAGTTGATGCTTGGTAGTTCTGGGCAGCAAGGAAGAATTGTTTGCTTAATCACAGCCCTAATCGCTAAGAAAAGAACTGAACTTTTCTTTTCATGGGAAATGTGAGGTTCCTTCTAGATCAGGATGCAGAAGATGTTTTAAACCAGTGCCAAGGAATATCTTATTCTACTGTTCATCTTTCACCTCCAAGAAAATCAGTTCCTTTTCCTGACAAACATAAAAATCCTGTACGGTATCTAGGGGACAGGTAGAGTCTAGAGATGAAAATCGCCTATTAAATAAAAGCTACATTAACACATAAGTGACACATCTTCAGGTAACAAAAAAAAAAAAAGGTATGCTTCATCTCCACCCTCTGCCATATTTTCTCTCTTATTGAGTCATCTTCCTCACATATATGGTAAAGCCTTTGAAAGAGTAAGCATTTATGCTCCAACCAAATCCTTAGACTTTTCAGTGTAGAATGTCCAATATAACCTTCTCCTCCCAAAGTCTTACTTTTCTCTCACAAACCTTCTAGTTCAGAAAATATCCACAATGTATCCCTGGGAGGATTTCTCCTTTCTGAATTTACTTCCAGGACTCTTACAAAAGTGCAGCTCCAGCCCAGAGAATGTCCCCTTCTTGGTGTTCATCCAGCCTCAGCGCATCCATTCCTGATTTGTGTCTCTTCTCCAGCCTCCATTCGAAACTTACCCTGTCCTGGCAGTTCTACTGTGATGGCCCTCAGCTGTATCACTCCTAAAACTGTCCCATGGCTGCACCTGGAGCTCATCTGCTCGGTGATTCCTTCTTGGAGCCAAGGAACTGGAAGAATGAATTAAAATGGGATGGGGACATGAGAGTGAGCAGTGGGACAGAATTGGGTATGGAGTCATGAAGATGAGATGTGAGGATATAAGGAGGGATGAGACAGGATGGTGAGCAAAAGGAATGAACTGTTTCCTAGGGCTGAACCCAGAAAGAAGGATAGAAAATAGGGAAAGGACATGAGAAAATGGGAGAGGAGAAAAGATGGGAGACTTAGGCGCATCAAGCAAGATGACTAAGAAATGTTGAGGTCAAAGATGGACGTGGAGAAAATGCAGAACGAGCAGAGATAGGGGATAAGGACAAAATTCATACTATGGCCATGTAATAAATAACACCTTTGATTTATTAATGTTTTTGTTTTTGTTTTTATTATTGTTTTTACCTTCTCAGAAGGAAAAAATGTTTAAGATTTACCAAAGGAATAATGATGCAAATTAGTCTGGGAACTCCTTCCTCTGGCTAGCTGACAACCTGAGAAGGTCACGGGAGGACTGACAGATGGGGAGAGGGAGGGAAGATATGTTTGGTAAAGGCTTATCCTCCACAGGCCCCCTGGTCCCTCCAAGTCACCAGCCTCCTGCCTTTGCGGGCAGAGCCTGCCCATATAGTCTAATGAGCAGAGGGGAAGTGTGTCACCTTCCTAACTCTTGGTTCTGCAGACACTGTGGGGTTGAACAGAATGAGTTCACTCATAGGCAGAATCCTCCTGAAGGAAAACCAGGCATATGGGCTGTAACCGCTGCTCTGTGACCTTGGAGACTTCCTTTCTGTGGGCGGGCTTGTTTCTGCCTACTTCAAAAGGACCCGGGAGCAGATCATCTCTCCATGGTTCTTCACATTTAACTACCTTCGGTTACAATATTCTGGATGAACTGTTTCCTAGGGCGGAACCCAGACAATACTTCAGAAGCATTACCACTACCATCTTCACCACTTCATTAGCCTCTGAGCATTTAGTACTGCCCCGCTGACTCGTCTTACCTATTACCCCAAAGGGTAACCTATTACCCCCCGGGCCGTGGCATGCTTCCCCCTGAACATTCATCTAACTCTTAAGGGTGCTTTCCTTGGAAATTGTTTCCTATATTCTGCCTCTCCCCCAAGACCAAACAGGTTCGTAAACAAGTATATTTCCTCTGCATTTCACTCTTTGCATCCACCCATTGTAAATATCTCTAGTTAACTAGTATTTAGAAATGTTATATGTGATGGTGGAAACATTCAGACTATAAAATTTGGTCAAGTAAGAAGTAAAAAGACAAGTGTCTTTTGACATTTGGATCCAAGTGTCACTGTACCGCAAAGGCCATTGTTCAGAGTTAACTCTTTGAAGAACTTTGTTTATTCCCCCAGAGATTTTGCACATGTATGGCATGCATATTCCACATCCTAAGAACCATTACTGTTCTGTGATCTGCTTTTTATTTTCCCCACACACTATGGAATATAACCTTTTACATGACAAAGACTAAAATCATCTTTTTTTTCTGTTTTAATGATAGCACAATTCAGCATTGTATGCATAAACCTTATTCACTTAATCCAACTTCTATTGCTATAATGTGGGTTTCTAATTATTTAGTAATAACAAATAGTGCTGAAATGACTGTCTTTACGAAGAGATTTTTCCAAATTTCTATAATTATTTACCTAGGATTCATTCCTATGGAACACTTTGAGAGATTTTTTTAAAATGCAAATATAAACTTTGAACACACCTATATATTGTTCTCTTACTTAACAAAACTTTTGCATTAATTTGTACATCAATTAGATTATGATAGTACCGCCAATGGTTGCTATAAAAAATGCCTTTAATTTTTATGATCAGTGAGGAATGGAAAATAACTGACCTTGCCTGGAGGGTAGAAAGTTGCTACTAACCCCTCCTGGACCTGAAGGCCAAATCAACAGTCTGGGGTAGTTAAGGCTGAAGGCCAAATCAGCAGGCTGGGTTAGTCAAGGCTAAAAGAACAGGACAAACCAAGAAGGGAGATTAGGCCATCTGGCCGATGCATGCAACCATAGAAACGACCTCCACCCCCCTTTTTTTGAAATGTATATAAAAAGCTGGATTTGTAACTGCTGGCTGCTGTTTTTTTACTGCCTGCTCCATCCTGGCGGCGGCAGCCCAGATTCGAATCTGTAATAAAATTTGTTATTTGACTCCGCAATTGGCTATTTGGAGTTGTTTCCTGGGTAGGGGTCTCTGCCTCTTGGGTGGTCTCTGCTCCAGTCTACAATCAGAAGGTTGAGAAATGGCTATATATACTTAAAAATGTTTTTAAATCCTCACCTGAGGACATGTAGAGAGGGGATAGGAAAGAGAAAGAGAGAGAAAGAGAGAGATATATATAATTCACACAACTGAGGCACACTTTTCAAATATTTGTAAGCAAACTTCTTCTTTTGGCATTGCCATTTGAGAGTTTTTGTGCTCCTTTTCATTAGATTATTTGTTAGAAAATTTCAGTTGTTAGGATATCAACCTTTTTGCCATGACACTTGCAAATGGTTTCTCTAGCTTGCTATTTGTTCCAATGTGATCTGCGTTTTGCCAAATAGATGTGTTACATGTTTATGTGATCAAATCTGTCTTTTCTTACCATGTTCTTTGATCTTATGTCTCACTTTGTGTGGTAAAGATGTTTTCCACCTTATCAGGAAGATAGGCTAGGTTGTATTGTGTTAACACAGCCCTAAATCTCAGAGGTTTGCAGGGTTGTGGAGCAAAAGCGAGTAAATGACCACTGGGGTCCAGACCAAATTAAAATTTAGGGAGCCTTTTTATAACCGGTCAACTGACTGCTCTCTCTCTCCACGCTGCAAGCCCAGAGAGCAGCCCCGACCCTTTGTGTCCAACCCTGTTTAAACCCATCCACTATCTCCTGGTTTTGCAGAGCAAACAATTTAAAACAAAGTAGGTTTTCTTAGGTTATGTCAACATGTCATTTACAGGGCCCTGGCGCCTGAGTATTTACCAACGTAGATATTATTGTGCATTCTATTATCAGGACAGTTGACAGTGATCTATCTTGTGAGGCTGTTTTGTTAGCTGCAGCTGGGTTTTATGGCCAAGTCGACTATGAAAAAGCATGCTCAAAAATTCCCTCTCTCCACCATGCAGCAGCAAAGGTTAATTTCATAGCCATGTGACTTCAACGATCTGATGGATCTAAAGAGTTTCTCTTTTTTTTTGGATTGTTCATCTTTTCTTCTTATTGTAAAGATGAGAGTAAGGACTTCCAAGCTCTTATATGTCAGAGTGGAAACCAGAAGTCAATGTTTTATTTGACAATGGCCTGTGGTGGACATGACTTCTATTTCCCCCTTTCTAACAGCTCCAATTTCCACATCTCACTGGCCAGACCACAGCGATGATGGTTGTATGTGGACATGTGACTTCAGTGAGTTTAATGAGGTTCTTTATACTAAGGACAAGGGAAAAATTCTGGATTATCAATCAAATTAGAGCAGCAGGGGAGTGAGAGAAAGAGACAGAGAAGTTAGCCTGTAATAGCAGGGAGACAGCTCACAAAAGACTGCTCCCATTTCTGAGTATAGGTTGGAACGTTGAATTAACTTCCAGGCAGCTATTTTCCTGATGATATACAAGAGAGAAAAAAATACCCCTATTTTTAGTGGAATGTTAACTAGCACTGTGTTGCTAAAAATGAATAATGTTACTTTTGCTTTTGTCTATTGCACTTGAGAGTTCCTGCAGCTTTCTCTCCTTTCTGAACCTCAACAGGCAATTAACCCAAACAAAACAAAAACCACAGCTTGTGTCTCTCTCCTGGTGAAAAGTGTAGGGCTGGATTTGTAGAAGTTTGTTTTTGAAAAATGTACCAAAGCTCTGAATAATAAAAACTTTTCGTCCAGCAAGTTCACTTCATCAATTTCGCTTAAGGAAACAATCATGTAATCTAACAAAACAAAGACATTCATTACCACGCTGTTGCAAACAATGGTGGGAAAACTGTCAGCAACTAATTACTGAATATTGGGAAGCATATTAAATGAATTCTGATCTATTTATTGAATTGCACACTGAAATACTGCCTAGGCATTAAGTATTGTAGTAGCATAGCTGAGTATTTACCAACATAGATATTATTGTGTAAAAACACAAAACAAGTTTAAAAACAATTTGCATTCATTCTGGAAAAATATATATTTAGCCAAGATCAAAATTTAAAAAATTTAAATACAGCTAATTGTTTTGGCTTATTTTTACTTGAATTATTTCTACAGTAATCCGTATTGTTGGTTTAATAGAAACAATAAAACTTAAAAAATAGTGAACATTCAATGGTATCTCCTAGCCTACACAGTATATTCCAAGCTCTTCAATAAGGCATTGGGGGCCTGTTCCCCACTATGTCCTCCTCAGCCACAGGGTTTGCTGCGGCTCGGTCACCAGTTACACTCAGCTGGGACAGTCCTTGTATGCTTCACGGTGTTTACACCTCTCTGCCTTTTTGTCCAGTTGTTCTGCATAATAACAACTACACTGACTATGGGTCACACCCTCTGCTCTTGCACAGTCTCTCATTTAATCCTCACAGCTACCCCCATCCCAATTTACACAGAGCTATTGTCCAAAGTTTACGGAGAAGAAAAGGGTGCTTAGAATGGTGAGGTGAGTTCCACAAACTCCCTAGGATGGGGAGCACTGTCCACGGCCAATGGGAGTATCCCCTCTACACCATGCCTCCTCCCCTCTGGGAGCGTCTTATTTACCCCCCACCCCCACTCCCCTCCGACCCCCCTCCCACCCCCCGGCCACTTTTCCTGTGTGACTCATCAGCATTCGTTAATCTTAACTCAGCTGTCACCACTTTAAGGAAGCCTTCCCTGAATCCTCCATCACTGACAAGGCAGGCTTGGCTTTCCTACTTTTATGCCCCCAACCCTCCTGCCCAGACCATAACCTGACATTAAAGTGGTCTTCTTCCTGTCCATAGTGATATAATTCACATTTGTAACCCAATTAGAGGCCCTTAATAGGCTTTCAGTCATTATCAATGGAATGATATGAACCTCTGATCAGTTCAACTGTCTCAAAGTCTAGGTCAGTGCTGGCTCCCCTGACTCAGTTGTAAAGAATTGCTCTCTTCCAAATCGCCACCACCCAATGACTCATCTTCTCATCAGTTACTATCCCCTTTTGAGCCATTGCATATTATAGGGCAGGTTGAACCCAAGTAGAGATTGGGTCTCCCATTTACCTTCTCCCTGTCTACTCCATTCACTGTTAGGGTTTTGGTCAGTGACACAGGCTGTGAAAGAATTCACAGCTAAAATAAGAGATGACGTTTATTTTACATTTCACGAAGGGAAAGGGCAAAGTACTGATAATTAATACAAGGCAGGAAACAAAAAGCAGCTACCCTTTTTAAAGTGTAATGGCTCCTGGATGCTAAGTGACAAGGAATGGAGGAGTGTTTGAGGTTAAAGGTGAGTTTGTGTTTGTCTTTTCAGGAGACAGTCTTGGCAAATGTTCTAGGAAGATGCCTAGAGTAAAAGTTATGAAGAGTTCAAAAGAGGCTTGTTTGAAGGGGAGGAAGGAAGGGAACATTCTACTAACTAGAGACTTCTTGATGGGAATTATTCCTGAGTTGTAAAAACAGCAGGAGGGAGGTGTATGCAGGAATGTAGCCTTGAGAATACCTTACATTGCCCTGCGGTTTGAACAGAGGGGCTATTTGAATCAGAGGAGCTAATAATTGTAGGGTTTAATTACCAGGTGCTTCTCATAAATTGTGGAAGGTCACAGCAAAGAAAAATAAAGGCCTTCTTTTCTGTCCTTACACTCACCACTATGCCTGTTCAGGAATGTGTGTTGATATTCTTAAGAGTTTTGTTTTGAGTGAAAAATGGAGTGCTTGTAAGGGCAGTGGAGTGAGGAGCCACAGTAATAGGAAATAGGATGGGCTGCCCAGGAATAGGGTCTTTGACAGGAAACCTATGGGATTTGATTTCATCTCCAGGTAAATAGTATTAGAATGGAGTTGTATTGTAGGACACTCAGTTGGCATTGGAGAAGTGGTAGGTGGTGTGGGGAAAAGCACACTTATCAGAACTGGTGTCAGAACCATATAACCTAAGTAGAGATTGGGCTTCAAAATTACCTTCTCTCCCTCTATTGCCTCCACTACCATTCCTATTCATAAGCATGTGTTGATATGTTTGAGAGTTCTTTTTAAAAGAAATGAAGAGATGAGAAATGAGGAACCATAGACATAAAGGAAAGGGGGGACACCCAAAGATAAAATTTAACTTCTCTCCAAGAAAAGGAATTCAGGAAAAAGGTAAGGGAGATAATATTATTTTGAGGATCAAAGGACAAAAATCTCCCCAGAGAAAAGAAGAGACATCTCTTGCCATTCTGTCTGAACATCAGGGGCTGTGTCCAGAGGGACTGTGGGTCATAATTGAAGCAGTGGGAGCTGAGCCCAACAGAGCATTAGGGAAGGGGCAGTTTCACACAATAAGTCTTCTGTGGGAGAAGTGCAAGGTGTCTTTTATAAATGGCTTTCCAGCAGCAGGCCCCTAAGAGAAGTTCAGAGTTCAGAAGAGTATGAGAGGTGTTGACGGGATTCTTTTCCCAGCATTACAAAGGGTTCAGCATTCTGGAGAAAAGGGCTGTGTGTAGGTGATTAAAGAGTCTGGAGATGAAAGATAATTGGGAGTCAGAGGATCTTCACCTAAAGGAACTGAAGACTGACCCTTGTCTAGGACCCTGTGCTATTTATTTAACACAATTTGTCCTAAGGCAAGGTGGAGTTATACACTTCAAAGGGTACAAAAGCATTGTCAGTTTGGGGAATAGCCTACAGCTGTTCAAGTGTTTGCCCAACAGGAGGCAATAAAATTCCCTGAGCTGTCTGGCAGCAAACAATAATATTTAGGTTTGGGAGAAGTGCTGTTTAGCCGTTTCCAACATGTAAACTACATATGTGACTCAGCCATTGTTGAGTCTCCCAAGTCCCCTCAACCTTTTGATGGAACTCTTGTAATTATTACATGCTAGAATTGGTTCCCACAGGGTGTGTGCTAATGAACATGAGAGCCCTACTAGGACATAACTGGATATACCTGGATAAGGCTGGGACTGTGGTCCGTTATCAGGCAAGCAGAAGGATTTAATTCTGCAAACTTCTAGTATTAGCATTATGTGACCTTATTTATTAACAGAGCTGATGAGTCTGAGGGACATTGTATTATAAATATATGTATTTTCTTCATCAAAGATATATGACCTCTTTCTAAGGTGGAGCTTTGTCCTAATCCTTCCTGTATCCCCATAGGATAATGTTTTGCACACAGTGGAGGAAATTTCTAGTCTTTATTGTAATGTCCTGTCCAAAATTACCCTCATGTGAACCTCTGAAAGGCTTTCCCTATGAAGAGTCTTCCCAGAGCCCCATGCATGTCCTTGTTCCTCAGGCTGTAGATGAAAGGGTTCATCATGGGGGTGACCACAGCATACATCACTGTGGCCACTGAGTCTTTCATAGAATAGGTGTTCAGGGGCTTCAAATACACCATGCCAAGTGTCCCATAGAAGAGGCTGACTACAGCCAAATGGGAGGCGCAGGTGGAGAAGGCTTTGTACTTGCTGGAGGCAGATGGTATTTGAAGGATGGCTCTGACAATCCAGACATAGGACATGATCATGAGCCCCACTGGGATAAAGAAGATGAAGGATCCCGTGGCAATCAGCACTGTGTGATTGATCTGAGTGTTGGAACATGCGAGCCTCAGCAGTACGTACATCTCACAGAAGATGTAGTGGATCTTCCAGGACCCACAGAAGGTTACTTTGGTCATAAGGAGGGTGTGGGTGAGGCCATAGAGGACAGAGAACACCCAACATAAGGTCAGGAACAAAATACAGAGGCTAGGGCTCATGGCTGTGGCATAGTGGAGAGGGCAGCAAATAGCCACGTAGCGGTCATATGCCATTGTGGCCAGGATGAGATTGTCCAGGGCCACCAAGGAGACCAGGAAGTAGAGCTGTGTCAGACATCCCATGTAGGAGATGGCTTTGTTCTGGGACTGAAGGTTCACCAGCATCTTAGGAACTATGTTGGTGACAAAGAAGAGGTCGGTAAAGGAGAGATTGGCCAGAAAGAAGTACATGGGAGTGTGCAGGCGGGAATCAAAACTGATGGCCAAGACGATGAGCACATTTCCCACCACAGTGACCAGGTACATGGACAGGAACATCCAAAACAGGACCCGCTGGTCTTCAGGACGCTCTGAGATCCCCAGGAGCAGGAACTCAGTGGCTCCACTCTGGTTGCTTCCACCCATTTCCCCAACTTTCTGTAATATCAGCATCAACAGACATTTACTATATGCCCTCAATCAAATAAAAACATTCAAATAATTAAAACCAACTCTTTTTAAGCATTAAAAGTATCTTAGGCTAAAATTTATCTTTTTTTTTTTTTTTGGCATAGAAACAATGTAATAATAGACACAAAAACAGGGCATGAAAAATCTTTATGAAATTTAGTAATTCCACCCACATCTAATCTGGCATACCCAATATAATAGGAATAACACCAATTATGTTGTTTTAAATATAATCACCTTACAATTCTTTTGGAAGTGCTTAAATATTAGTATGTTATATTATGATACTGTATACACTTATCCTATATAATAAAGAGCTAATATGCTAATTAGACTGGACAGCCGAACGACCTTCTAGACATCCTTCTGGACAACGTTCTGGATGAAGCCAGGGTTGTGAGGGCTGAGCCCCTTGCACGAATTTTGTGCATCAGGCCTCTAGTGTGATATATAAAACAGGTACATGCAGTATAAGAAATTGATGGTATATAATTGGACAAAGAGGAATGTAAAAATTTTGAAAAGAAAATGAAAAAATTATCATTATTTGCTGATAGGATGGTCTACCTGGGAAACAAGACAGTCTGTTGAAATGCCGTTAGAAATAAAAAGAACTTTCAGAACACTTGAAATAAATCTGAGCTCTGACATTTTTCTAGCTGTGAAACCTTAGTCAAGTTACATGAACTCTTTGACTCCATTTCTTTATGTGAGAAAAATATTAAATTATAAAGTACTTACCATAAGGAGCTAACCTTTAGTGAGTACTCAGAAATATTCATCATTATTATTAATATATGTAAATAATTATCAGGAATAATAAGATTAAAATATGATTTACAACAATATCATCGACATTATCAACAAACAAAACTATGCATGAAGATGTTAACAAGAAGCAGGCAGGATCTTCAAATTCTTCAGAGAGGCATAAAGTAAAATCTTTATTTTTAAATCTTTATTGTTGAAAGAATTACAGAAGTCCCCATTTTTCCCTATTGACCTCTCCAGCCAGACCCGCCCCCCACCTCATTGTCTGTGTCCATGGGTTATGCATATATGTGTACAAGTTGATCTCTTCCCATCCACCCTCCTCTGCTTTCTTAAATGGATACACATAATAAGATTCCAGGTAGGAAGATGAACTATTAAAAAGTACATATTCTACCAAAATAATGTAAACTTTGACCTATTCACAGTCAAAATTCTAAGTGTTTTTAAGAAAGCAAAGCTCATCCAAGTTTAATCTAAAAATAAGCATGAGGTCTTCTGGTCAAGATGGTGGAGAAGTTAAATGCTGTGCTTACCTCTTCCAACAACCACATCCAGAAAAAGGATAGCAGCTCAAAGCACCAGGGACATATGTGGAGGAACTGAATTGTCTGGCTTTAAGGTGAGGGCTAAAGGGGCAACTCACTCTGGGACTAAAGGGTCTCCCCCAACACAGCCCCTACATGCAGGTGGAAATGCTAGCAGTGCCTTTGTTCCTTTGTTGAGCTCTTCCCCCATCCAGCCAGCAGGCCCAGGCTGGCACCAAATCTGAGTCTCCATTCACCTGGCTAACACTGCTCCCAACTGAGAGTGTGTTCACCACAATTTTGTCAGTGCCTGCATGACAGAACTTGAAATGACTTTTACTTTCGTTCTACCCCAATTTCTTGTATTGCTTGAATTATTCACATTGAAATTTTTGTTCATGATCAATAGATTTCAATGTATTAAGAGCTATTTTGGGGAAATGGATTCCATAGGATCACTATAAAAATTACATAAGTTATTGAAGAAAAGTCAAGTTTCAAATGGTTGAAGTTGACAATAAGTGAATACAAGCTTCAGAAAGAATCTAGTGCAAACAAATCATGTTAGAAAGGTAATAGAGATGGCACATAAAATTAAAAAAAAAAACACTAGAAATAAGCCGCATTTATAAATATGATTACAAAAGTCTAAATAAAATAATTGAAAATCAATTTTAAATTTTATACTGGGAATGTGAGTGTGGTTCAATATTACCAAAATGATTCATGCAAAAGGCAATGAAAAGGTATCTAATTAAAAATAAAAAGACAGAGCTCATTATTAAAATACTACTGTAAGATGCAAATAAAAGGACAGTTACTAAATATATATACACTCTTAAACATTTTAAAGCTCCTCATGACACTCAAAATATAAAATTTTAAAAACTTAGCAAGGGTCTACATAGCCTGACCCATTCTTACCCACACAAGGCCATATTCCTCCACTCTCGGTTCATAGGTTGACATTCAACCAATGAATCACACTGGCCAGTTTCATTCTTGATTTCTGTTCTATGTCTTAGAATTATACGATTACTATATTGGATATCAATCAACATTTCATTTTGGTGACTTTACTCCATCTCCCCTTAAAAAAAGCCCTGCAGTAAACCCAGTCTGCCTCTTTAAAAATAAATAGATTAAAATATTGTTTAAACAGACTCAACAGTTTAAAAGAAGAGTATCATTCCTAATATTCAGGTGAATAATACATTTATGCAAAAGATTATATGAAAAAAGAGAAAACTTAAAAATTAATTCATGATATTCATGACAGGAGGATATTACATTTGTCAGAGGAGAGTGATTCACTATCATGAAAGTTTGCTTGCGGGTGAAAAATAAGATTGTGAACTAAAGGAATATAGTGGAATCACGACTGACTTTTGGCACAACAGTGTGAGAAACTATTGACCTTGTAAGTGGGAGAAGCTGTGATGGGGATTTCAAGAGTCCTATTATTTATCGTTTCTATCTTCCAAGCCCCTAGGAAACCATGCTTTGTAACAAGGAGGGACCAAGGGGCCCAGTCTTGTCTCCATCCTGGGCCTGGCTCTGCCTCCCACTCAGACAGAAGCAGCCTCAGCCCTCCTGTGTTTGCAGAGAATGAGCCACAATGGCCAGGTGGAGACTGCTTGTGGTTGCCTGCCGCCCGCGGGCCCCCCCACCCCCCACCCCTCGGTGCCATCTACAGGAAAGAGAGAAGAGTGAAGAAACTTATCATTATGGACTTCCCACACAAAGAGATGTGGATTGGCCTGGTCAGGAGCTGGAAAATAAAAGAGCGAGAGAAAGAGGAGCCACACTATTTTCCAGGAATGGGGAAGTGAGTTCCCCATCACAGAAGGCATTAGAACAGGCTGTAGGAAACAGCTGCGTGAGTGTTCACTGCAGACTCGATTCAAGCATTTAGTGGAGGTAGGTGTTGCTTCATTTCACTTTTAACATTGAGATCCCAAATGACAGAGTGACCATGTGGTGGTCCTTTGTGTTTGAGTTAAAACAGGAGTAACCCTTCGGACAGGCTCTAGAGGCTTTTGATATATACAGTTTCCCAAATCTGGTTTTGTTATGTAATTCCCCTATGTTCTACACCACGAAAGAGCTCATTTATTACTCACAGTACTTAAGTGAGATGTTAAGAGATTTGTTAGAAAAGCAAATAGTTTTAATGAGAAAAGGGAACTGATGAGTTCATTCCAGAGGCCACCCAAGACCCCACATTGGCCTGAGGATGGAAAAGAGCAACAAGTGACTCCCTGAATGACCCATCCCTGAGCACACCCAGCCACCACCTTGTTTCTGTCATGGAAACAAAGGTCGTCCACCCCCTTAGACCTCATCAGCAACGACTTCCTTCCACAGCCTGTTGCCTGGATGCAAGACCCTGTGGGACATCTTCCTGTCAGGAGAGAAGGTGGAAGACAGGTAAGAGGGCTGGGGATAGTCAGAGGATGCCCAAAGGAATGGATACCTCTACTTTCTAGTCCTCAACCAGGCATTTCCCACACTTTAGTGCACATCAGAATCATATGCAAAAAAGCCCATTTTTCTGGTCTCCTTAAGTTTTGAGAAGGAATTAATTTTTAAACCAGCTGTTGATTCTGAAGGCACACTTTGGGAACCACTGCTCCTAGTCCGTAAGAGTCAGTGGGTTCTGTGCATTTGTGTGTCAGTTGTCTTTGGAGACATAAAGCTCTCTGCAGTGTGGCTGGATGGAGAGGGAAAAACCTAGGATGGTATGGGAAAGGGCTGCAAACCCAGCATTTGACAACATTCCTTCCTTACCTCCTGGGTTGCTCCCCATGCCCACAACCTCCCGGAGCCTCCTATCTCACCCTTAAAACTTTTTGTGTTTGATAGCAGATTAAAAACTATAGAATATTAAAAGGACTGGAGGGGTAGTTATATTACCTTTAAACAATCAGCAGGTAGATTATATGAAGATTTTTAAAGTATGTATCTTTGTGAGATAGAGGAAATGAAGAAGAGAGAAGATAAGAAAGTGGAGATGGAGATGGAGATGGAGAAGGGGTGGGAGAGATGGAGGGGAAGTGAGAGGCAGGGACAAGAGGACAGAGGAGAATGTCTGAGATGTCCAGACCTTACCGAGTCTGTGCTGGCCTCAAAGTTGCCTAGTTCTGCTGCTCCCCTTTCCTTCTGCACAGGATGAAAATTGTCAGGATGCAAAGGATTGTAAGGCATTGTTTCTGAATAGGATTTGGTGATTCATCCTGTTGGCTGATGTTGGGAAGAAGGGATTAGTGTCTGGATCTTCAGTGCCTGCACAGAAGGAGAACGCAAGGCTGGACGCTCTGAGGATCCCAGGGACTCTGAGAACTGAGCCCTTGAAACCAGGTTCATGAGAAAGGAGCTGGGCTGGAGCCACATCAGGCCTATTAGTTTTGGAGAGGCCTCTGGGAGGCAGTCCCAAGGCAGCTTGTTGAGATGAACCTGGAGAATTGCTCCAATGTTAGTATCTATTAATAAAAGTCTTGGGAAATGAGTTGTTTATAAGGAGTGAACCAATTCCAGGTTGGGCAGCCATCCTGGAGGTGCCAGAGGAATAAGAGTGAGCTGTAATTAAAGAAGACTTCACAGAAATGCTGCCTCCTGGCTTTGCATCTGTGGGGGACTGGGAAAATCTCAAGCACTAAATCTGGGTTAGGATGATTCCCGATTGCTAGCAACCCTGAATACTAAGTCAAAGCCATTGAAAACAAATCATATTTTGAGGGAAATAATGCCATCTTAGACCTCCAGTTATTTTCTTAATAGCTTTTAAGCACAATATTCAGCCCAAATCCAGGAAAGCAAACATAGAAAATAGGATTCTAAAAGCAAAAACAGCAGAGGAGAGCATACAGGAACTCTGGATTATATAACAATCAGACAGATTGAAAAACAGCTGAAACTGGTTTGGCTCAGTGGATAGAACGTTGGCCTGTGGACTCAAGGGTCCCAGGTTCGATTCCGGTCAAGGGCATGTACCTTGGTTGCGGGTGAGTGGTAAGCATCGGGACTGCAAAAATGAAGTTGATTTGGGAAAGTTTTCCCAAAAATAAAAATTGAGTTTTCACATGAAATTGAAGATGTTAAGAGGAGTGGTGTCTTGGATGCTTAGCAAAATATTGCAGTAGATCTATCTAAATACTCATCAAGTCCTTCCAAGTCCCAGTTTCTATTCTTTCAGCATGGGGGCACGGACATGGAGAGTCCCAGTGCAAAACACTGTAGGTGGGGCCCAAGGCCTCAAGGTCACAGTGATGGGAAAGTTATCTTGGCCACATACAACAGCATAACAAGACAATCCCTTATTATGTGTGTGTGTGTGTGTGTGTGTGTGTGTGTGTGTGTATAATTGATTTTTTTACAGAAAGGAAGAGAGAGGGATAGAGAGTTAGAAACATCGATGAGAGAGAATCATCAATCAGCTGCCTCTTGCACACCCCCTCCTGGGGATGTGCCCGCAACCAAGGTACATGCCCTTGACCGGAATCGAACCCGGGAACTTTCAGTCCGCAGGCCGATACTCTATCCACTGAGCCAAACCGGTTTGGGCCAATCCCTTATTTTTGTCCTGAGTGATCCCATGTTGTTTCAAAGCATTCAAGCACATCATTTATTATATTATAAATCTGGGTGGTTTTGTTTTTAGAACATTACGATTTTAAGAACTTAAGCTAAAGTTAATGGGTTTGTTCTGACTCACTCCTATAGCTTAGGCATGAATATTTCCAATTCAAATCACAGGTCCTAGAAGTGAGATCTCCACCTTCTCTCCCTCTCTTGCCCCTCACTGCTTCCTTGTGGGGTGTGAAATTGGGTGGAGACCCCCATATTGGAGGTGAACTCACTACCACTGAAGGAAGTGCATTTTCCTAAACCAGATTACCTTTCTCAGGAAATACCTGAAGTCTCTGCTCCTCAAACTGTAGAGATAAAGGGATTTAGCATCGGGGTAACCATGGTGTACATCACCGAAGCAATAGCTCCCTTCTGTGCTGAGCGGGTTGAGGGGGAACTGAAATAAACACAAAAGGAAGTCCCAAAGAATAGAGAGACCACAGGCAGGTGAGAACTGCAGGTAGAAAAGGTTTTCCTCTTCCCCTGAGCTGAGGGGATCTTCAGGATGGTAGAGAAAATGTATGTGTAAGAGATAGCCAGGCAAAGCACGCAAACCAGGCCTGTGAGGCTGTTTGTGGTGAAGATCACCAGCTTGTTGATGAAGGGGTCAGTGCAGGACAGACTCAGAAGGGGTTGATGTCACAAAAGAAGTGTGGGATCTCATAATCTGCACAGAAGGACAGGCTGTTCATCAAGAGTGTGTGTAAGAGGGAGCTGAGGGAGTTCATGATCCAAGATGCAGACACGAGGAAGACACAGAGCCCAGGGCTCATGACCATGATGTAATGGAGTGGGTGGCATATGGCCACATAGCGGTCATAGACCATGACTGCTAAGAGGAATGCCTCCAGCATCCCAAACAGCATAAAACAATATATAGTTGTGATAGACACCCCACATATGAGATGACCTGATTCTGGATCCATATGTTTACCAGCATCTTGGGGACTGTGGTGGACACAAGGCAGGTGTCTGCAAGGGAGAAGTTGACCAGGAAGAAACTCATAGGTGTAGTTGAGCATCAGCGATGATGGCCAGAATGATGAGGAGGTTGCCTGCCACTGTGATCAGGTACATGGACAGGAACAGCCCAAATAGGACCTCCTAGTGCTCTGGCTGTGCAAAGAGCCCCAGGAGGAAAAATTCTGAGATGCAGGTCAGGTTTTCCCATCCCATTTGTCTATAAGCAGAAAGTTGGGACAATTGAATGAGGTTGATAAGTCCTGCATTATGAACTCTGAAAATGATGCCATATGCCAATGTTGATCTTCTAATCTGAGATGGAACCATATGAAATCTCCAATGTTTAGCTGGTTGAGACCTACAACAATGGAAGTTTCATGTACTTCAATGAAATTTTTGCAAATGCCTGTACTCAGTGCAAATGGAAAGAAAAGATTTGTTTGTAATGGGAAAGAGGTGTTGTCTTTAAACTTCATTATATAAGCTTTAATCCAATACATATGTTTTGGGGCCAACCTGGAGGTGTTTGTTGGCATAACTGTTGTGGTATTCATGTGGCCATTATGGCATTAGTCCATCTTAAGTCTCTACCCATATTATTTCCTCTCTCGTTCATCTTTCTAGCTAAACTTCAGATCTCAGCTTAGATGTCACTTCTTCTAGGAATCCTTCCTTGTTTAAACTCTTACCTCAAACTCAGGTTCACACCTCCCCACCTCCTTGCTCTTGCGCCTTCCCCATCAGAGCATGTGCCACTCTGCACTGTGATCATCAACTTGTCTGTGTCCTTCACACTCTCACTGGCGAGCACCACTGAGGGTAGGCAGAGAAAATGCCTATCTTGTTCATCTTTGGAATGTAACTTAGCCCTGAGCCTGGTGCAACATAAATACTCTGTATCCAGTTTGTGAATAAATAAACCCAAAGAATAGAAAGTAAAGTTGGGTAGAGGTAATCCCAGGCAGAGGAAACAGATGAACCTTTTTTAAAAAAATCTTTATTATTTAAAGTATTACACATGTCCCCTTTTTCCCCCACTGCCCTCTCCAACCCCCTCCTTTCTCTAGGCCTTCACCACCCTATTGTCTGTGTCTGTGGGTTATTTATATACGCATATGGGTTCATTGGTTGATCTCTTCCCCCTGCTTCCAAAATTTATAGGGAACTCATACAACTTAACAAAAGGAAGCCAAATAATCCAATTAAAAATAGGCAAAATATTTAAATAGTTCTCTAAAGTGGGCATACAGAAGGCCAAATGGCATATGAAAAAATCCTCAGTCAACAATCATCTGAGAGATGCAAGTCAAAACAGACTGCACTTTTTTGGTTACTGGTTTCTTACAAACTAGTAGCTTAGAGTTAATGGAGTCCTGGCCATGGGAATATTTTTGTTGAAAACCTGGTTACAGAGACATAAAGATGCTAAACAAATCAAATGCAGTCTTTCCAGGTGACATTCTGGGAATGGAAGAGTGTTTCAGCTGAGGGATTAACCCACAGAGTTAGCTTTCCCTGTGCTACCTTTTTCCCTCCAAAGAACATGTCCTATGAATCTGTCTGCCCCAGTTGCATCCAGTAAAATCACTAGTTACCAGATAATAACGGCATCTGGTGTCTTATTCCTTCACTGACTATGGATCTCTCTCACCAAACTGGTTTCCTCTTGAATGTGGACACACCAGGGCCTGTTGCATGCTGCTCCCCTCTTTAAAAAAACACCAAAGGCAAAAATTGGGAGCCCAAGAATAGAACACAATATACAACAGATTTTGGTTTGCTGAAGGTGGCATTGCCACTTGGTGGAAAAAAGGAAGAGGGATTGAACAAATGGTGCTGGGACAAGCTAGTGAACACTTTGGGGAAAATTAATTTAGATTCATCCCCCACAGTGTTTACTGGATAAATTTGAGGTATCTAAAGCATTGTATCTAGAGATATAACTATAAAATAAGCAGAAGAAATTATAGTACAATGGCTATTTGACCTCAGGACAAGTGTGTCCTTTCTAATGAAAAAAAAAAAAAAAGAATACAACAATAAAGGTGGAAAAATTGGTTTTGTCAAATTAAATTAAAATTAAAATTAGGGCAGATAAAAAAGGTTCATAATCTCCACTCCCCTCAACCTCCTCTCTTGACCATTTCTGGCTCAGCAGACACAGGAACCTCAGCTCGAACCCCCCAACAACTTTTCTCTTAGCTCCCTGAATCACAGACACACCTTACTACCTTTTTCTTTCTGCATTTGCTAAAGTTTAATCCCAACTTTTAGGCCAGCTCTTGCCTCATGAATACCAGAACTTCATCAAAACATAAAACTCATTCAATGCACTGCCCTTCCTTTTCGAACGGGGTCAGTGGGCATTTTCCAGGCTTGCTATAAATGAAAACTCTCTTAACCTCTCAAAACAACTTTATTTTTACATTCTATATCAGCTCTGCTGTTTTAACACACAAATTTTCTGTTATAATTTTTGGTGAATTTAGCTAGGATACTTTCTGGACTCAGGACCAAGCCACTCGGGAGGCTGCTGCTCCTGGGATTGGGGTGGCTGTGCCAGACTGCTGCTCCTCATTCCTAGGCTGGCTGCTCTTGAGGCTGCTGCTCCTGGGATGTGGCGGGCTGCTTGCGGGGCTGCTCTTTGGATGGCAGAGTGGGCCGCTCACACAGCTGCTGCTCCTGGTCAGGGGCAGGCCATGTGAGGCTGCTGCTCTTAGGCCTGGGGCGGGCTGCTGGTGGGGCTGCTGCTCATTGGACTGGAACAGGCTGCTCACGTGTCTGATATGTGTGAGGGGGCAATGCCCTAGGCCACTGAGTCTCCTTTGCCAATGCGGGTTTGATGTTGTTTCAGCTGTTCATTCTATCTGCTCTGGGACAAGCTCGGGACACATCTGTCTCTTCTGCCACCACTTTGTCTCCTCCTTACAACATCCTTCTTAATTGTCACAATCACTCTGAGAGGAGGAGCCGGGCTTACCAGCCTGCAGAGGTAGCGAGCCCAACCCTTCTGTCCTCCCTGGCAGCGTCCTTTCCACCCCTGTCCTTGGTTTTGTGGGGGGAAAGCATCACCTTTTTAAAAATATATATATATTTTTTATTGATTTTTTTTTTTACAGAGAGGAATAGAGAGCTAGAAACATCAATGAGAGAGAGACATCGATCAGCTGCCTCCTGCACACCCGCCCTTGATTGGAATCGAACCTGGGACCTTTCAGTCCTCAGACCAACGCTCTATCCACTGAGCCAAACTGGTTTCAGCAAGCATCACCTTCTTATTCTTCGATTTGGTGACCACAGCAGCTCTGTGGAGGGCGTGGCTCCATCTGTTGTGACCCAGGAGAGACACCTCACTCGGACACAGATCAAAAATGTTTAGAAAAGCGCGTTTATTTCCTGTGCAGGGTCTGCAGCCGACAGGGAAGGCGGGACCAGACTGCAGCACCAAGCTCTAGAAGCCTTTTGCTTATATAGGCTTCTTATCCTTAGCAAGCAAGCAAGCTACGTGTACAGAAGCAGATATCTGCCTTTAGCCATCAGCTATTCCTAATTATTTTACATGTAACATTTCAGTTCTACCTTTCTCTTTCTCCTCCCGCCACCTGGCCTTACCCCTCTTTGATCAGATAGTGGTCAGCACATTCTGCTTTTAATGAGCTTGTTTTAATGAGCTGTGCAGTGGCTGCCGCGCTGGCCTTGGGAATTTTTCAGTCCATAGCATTCCCCACTGGTCTTATCCGGGGAATCAAACCCTTGATTCTGCATCTTCAGTTGGGAGTCTACTATACTGGGAGGCTAGAACCAGGAGCTTGACAGCCTGAACTCTTTCTCTAACGAAGGCTGTGAGCCGGTTGATAATGATTGGCCCATAGGTCAGACCTAGTAAGAGAAGCAAAAGTGGCCCAACTAGAGCTGAGATTAAAGTAGTTAGCCAAGGGGATCAATTATAAACTCCCTCAAACCAGTTATTACCTGTGGCTCTATCCCTCTCTCTCTCTCTCAAGGAGTCTCTTTAAAAGGACTTGAATGCTCTCCCGTACGACCCCTGAGTGGTTGGCATAAAAACAACAGGCCTCTCCTAGGGCAGCACATAGGCTAAGTCAATAGCTGCCCTTAGTAGCCTATACTTTTCATTCTGTAATATAAGTGAGGATAGGTCTATTCCTGCTCTCCCGTCCCCTTGTATATCTAACCTTACTTAGCCCTGGATTTTTTCACTGGCTAGTAAAAATGTTTTTACAGTTACCAAGACCCTTAGTACCATAGTTCCCATCAGTACTGTCCTTACTGAAGTCCAGTTCTCTTTCTGTAGGTATCAAGTCTCTTCCTTGCCTGTGTGGAACCCAGGCTAGGGATCTCACGGGTGAGGCCACTGGTTGCCAGGATCCAGGCTATTTTCTGTGCAGGAGCTGGGAGTGGTGTAGCCCGGTCTGGGTGCCGTCTACTTCAACAGCTGTGGGCGTGCTCAGGGTAACAGTGTAGCGTCCCTTTCAGGTTGGAGTGAGTCTTTGGGCAACAAAATTCTTTACCCACACTGAGTCCCCAGGCTGGAAGGGGTGTACAGGGTCCGTGGTAGGCACTGGCAGTGCATCTGGAACAAACTTATGGGTGGCTCTCTGGGTAAACTGCAGAGCCTGTAAGGACTTGAGCAAGGGAACGGTTATAATTCCAGCTTTCAGTTTCTCTCTGATGTTGGGAAAGATGGAGGGAGGTCTACCATACATGATCTCAAAAGGGGGGAACCCCTCCTGGTAGGGGGTACACCTGGCCCATAAGAGGGCGAAGGGCAGGAGGTTGGTCCAGTTTTCACCAGTTTTTAGGACATATTTAGTTAAACTCCTTTTTAGAGTCTTGCTCGTGTCTGTCCTAAGGCTTGAGCTATATGTTCTGAGATACTTTGGCTACAAAGATGGGGCTGTTATCTGATCCTATGACTACTGGCAGCCCAAAACTAGGTATAATCTCCTGGAGCAATTTCTTGACTACTATAGAGGCAGTTTCTGTCCTAGTGGGGTATGCTTTAACCTAATCTGAGAAGGTGTTTATAAAAACTAGTATGTACTTGTACCCTGATGCTGGTGGCTTAATCTCTGAAATCTACCTCCTAATGCTCTCCTGGGGAATTTCCCTGGGGCCCGAATTCCCAGGGAGACCCTCTTACCTTGCTTAGTATTTACCTGTATGTAGACAGTACTTCTAGTGACTATGCTTTTAATTACCTTATCTAAGCTTGGTAGTATCTGCCTCGCAGAAGTTCAGAAGTCTTGGTGACGCCTAAGTGAGTAACCTGGTATAACGGGCAACTATCGTCCAACCTAGAGCCTCTGGGACCAACAGTCTGTCATCTGGTAGGGTCCATCAACCATCTGGTCTTTTGATGGCTTGCTTCTGTTCTGCCAATTCCTCCCTTTGTTTGGTGTAGGAGGGGGTCCATCGTAGGTCAGGGTCCAGCAGGGTTACTAAGACTTGTAAAGGCTCTATTGGTTTTGGGGCATAATGTCCTTTCCGGCTGCAGTTGGTAACTCTCTTTCCCTGTAAATGGCATAGTGTCCCCATCAAAGGGCCTGGATTAAGCCCAAAAGTTCAGGAACTGTGCCCAAATGGTATGGTCCAGGGTGACTACCGCTGCCCCTGCATATTAGATCCCATCCTGAATGTAACTGCTCCCATCCGTGAATAGTACCTTGCCGTCTGTTACCTTTATGCAGTCATGAATGGGTTCCTCTGGATCATCATCTGGAAGCAGGCTGGCAGAGTTGATGGCCAGAGTCTTATGGAACCGGACTCAGGGCTGGTCCAGGAGAAGAGCTTGGCACTGGGTATTTGACATCAATCTCTCTGGAGTACCTCGAAGGAAGTCCTCTACACCATGGGGTGTTGTCAGGGCTAGCTCCTGGCCCAGAGTCTGCTTATCTGCCTCCTTTACCAGCAATGCTGTGGTGGCCACTGACCAGAGGCATACTGGCCACCCTGCTGCTACAGGGTCTAGTCTCTTAGACAGATAGGCAACAGGTCTCTTCCAGGGACCTAGAGTCTGAGTGAAAACCCCTTTGGCAATGCCCGTTACCTCACTCACGTAGAAGTGGAAGGGCTTTGTGACATCTGGCAAGGCTAGGGCAGGTGCTGAAACGAGAGCCTTCTTTAGTTCCTCAAAGGCCTGTTGTTCCACTTTGGTTCAGTTCAGCGGCCATGTTCCCCCAGTACATGTTCCTTCTGAGGTCCACAGTCTTTCTTGATGTCCAAGGAAAACAGGCAGTTTGTCTGGTGGCTCCCTGGACTGACGTTTTCTTAGAGGTTATGGGTCCCATCAGCTCTGTCAAGACTGATAGGCTATCCTAGTGTCCATCAGGAAACTAATAGGTTTGCCCCTCACTAATAGATTACCCTGGGGGCTTAATGGAAAGGAGCCCTGGTCCTGTCAGTCCTCTTCCTCTAAGTTAAAGACCTTTGGAGTCTGAGTCTTACTTTTTGCTTCTCTAGCTAACCTGCCAGGATATTCTCTTTCAGTGCCTCTGCTTCCTATAATAAGTATACTAATTCCTTCTTTTAAAATATATATATATATATATATATATATATATATATATATATATATATTTGATTTTTTACAGAGAGGAGGAGAGAGGGATAGAGAGCTAGAAATATCGATGAGAGAGAAACTGACCAGCTGCCCCTTGCACACCCCCCACCGGGGATGTGCCCGCAACCAATGTACATGTCCTCGACCGGAATCGAACCTGGGACCTTTCAGTCCGCAGACCGACGCTCTACCACTGAGCCAAACCAGTTTCAGCACTAATTCCTTCTTATTTTCTGTTGGCTTTTTCTTCCTTTTAACTCTTTCTCTGTTCCCCTTCTCATTATATGTATAACCTTTATAAAAACTTTTACTATTTTAAATTAGCCTTTAAACCTTTTTATGTCCTTTAAAAATGTATAACCATGCCTCAATTTTTTTATTATTTTAAAATATTTAGAAAAAGGCAGAGGGAGGAGGGAGCAGGTCCAGTACCCTGTTCCCAGGCCTCCAGCCACTTGAAATTTAAAATACTACTTATATAGGCTTCTTATCCTTAGCAAGCAAGCAAGCTACGTGTACAGAAGTGGATATCTGCCGTTAGCCATCAGCCATTCCTAATTATTTTACATGTAACATTTCAGTTCTCCCTTTCTCCTCCCTCCACCTGGCCTTACCCCTCCTTGTATCAGATAGTGGTCAGCACATTCTGCTTTTAATGAGCTTGTTTTAATGAGCTGTGCAGTCGCTGTCGTGCTGGCCTTGGGAATTTATGGTGCACAGCTGCCGCGCTGGCCTTGGGAATTTTTCAGTCCATAACACAGCATCACCACTGCTGGGCAGCCTGCTGAAGCCACATCAGGTTGGTGCTGAGATTCTGCCTTGGGGAGGTGGGTAGTGTGGCGTCTTTGGTGGTGACACCTGTATGGCGGGGTGGATGAACGCATGCTGACACCCAAGGGGACTGCGTGGTCTGTGTCTCCTGATGTGGCCCAGGACAGTCCCACTCTTTCAAATGCCACCATCCCCACGAAGGGAATGAAGCGGAAGGACTCTTCTTCATCGGAGCGCTTCTGCTGGTAGGAGAGCATGGCTTTCTTGATGGGCAACTGGTGGGCACAGCTGACCTCCTGCATGTACTTGGTGATTGGGAGCACATGCCCAGCGGGTCCTGCATGCCCTCGCTGCCTCTAGCTTGGGGAACAGGTCCCCCCAGACTAGGTCTTAGAAGAAGTTGTAGCGGTAACCCACAGAGCACAGGTACCTAATCATAGGGTGGGAACCCAGTTACCCAGTCAGGCTTCTCATGTCACAGCAGCTCCATGAAGACCCACACACAGCACAGATGTAGTGTTGTGCCCCTGTCACCATGATCTTCACTGGCATCAGGGGCTGGGAATTGTAGTGAGAGTAACTGTATCCCTGAGAGGATGTTGCTCAGGATAATCTCAGGGGCCACTGTTACTGAGAATCATACAGCTCATCGATGTCCTCCTCCACATCAGGGACATCCTCCAAAGATGCCTCCTCTGGGTCCAGGTCTTTCTTCCACATTTGAACCTGGTGCAGCCACACCCCAACTTTCCTGTTGGCATCTTGTTGCCTGGTCATTAATGTCCATCTTACTCTTTCTTTATGCTGCTTCTTCAGCTATTCCATGTTGAAGACCCCCTCATCCTGGTCCTGCCTGTGCCCGGGGTCATGGCTGGCCTGCTGCTTGGAGATGTTTTCATATTCTATTTTGGGGCAATGAACCCTGGACTTGGCCTTCTGGGTGCTGTGAATGAAGTCAATAGGCTTGCTGGACAGTGAGGAGATGTTGACTTCAGCTACGTGGGTAGATGCCTTCCTGATGGTGGAGTGGAGGCTCAAAACCTGGCCATCCTCAGGGGCTCCCTGCATCACCTCAGCCATGTCGATGGTGCCCATGGCCAGCGTCTGGTAACCCAAGATGGTCTGGTTTTCACCACGCAGCTTATTCTGCAGCAGGATCTGCAGTTTGTTCCCTTCCCTCTTGATGGAGTGGGGGTACTTCAGGGAGAAGGTCAGTGCCAGGTCGGTCTTCACTGGTCTCCTGGGAGGCAGCACGATGTCATCAGACCTCAGGACAAACTGTGAGCCCGCAATCTTCACCGTGATCACTAAGGAGGTCAGCTCCTGGGACAGCTCCTTGAGAATCAGCAGCTTGGTCAAGGTGAGGCGGCATAGCCTGGGCACACAGGTGGGGCTGGAGCAGTCCACCTCCCAGACTCCACAGAGGTCCATAGGCACCAGTTTTGTGCAGGCAGCTCGCACGCTGTCTCTGCCAGTGGGTGGTAGTGAAGCTGTAGCTGCAGGACTCACAGAGGTGGTCTTTCTACCCTGTGTGGGGAATGGGACACATGCCATCAGAGGCAACTCAGAAACTGCCAGATGGGTTGGGGGCTGCAACTCAGATGAACCCCTGAGCACTCAGTGATTGGTGGCAATAGGTGGGGCAGGATTGACCACAAGGACCACATGCTAACCTGGCAGCCTTGCAAACTCAGAGACCTAAAGTGACCACAAAGGATGGTCTGAAATTAAAACTTTTAAACTAAAGTAAAGCAGTTTATGGTGGGCAGTCACATCCTAGGCCTGCATCTTCCCTGACAAGGCTCAGTCTTTACCTTAACTGATTCTATTGTCTTTTTGCATCTAGAATAACATATCCTTGGAATGTCAAGGTAATTTTCCTTTATTCAGACCCCTCCAAGTACAGGCACCGCTCTGCTCTCTGCAGAGACCACACATCCCCTCATTGTTGTTGGGTTCATTGTTGATTATTAACTACCCTGCACACACCCAGTGAAAGAAGTACGTGTCTACCATTTTACTGTCCCTCCAACCTCAGGGTTTTCCCCACTTCGCTTTCTCCTGGCTCCCTAATCTATCACCAATGGAGTTCATGCGACCCACGTAGGTCTCCTGTTTCAATTTTAATGTATAAAATGAGGTGCAAAGCTGCCATTCTCTCTATTCATTGAGATTTTGTTTCCTAGCAATTGGTGACACTTTGGCTCAAATAAGCTCACAAAAATTCTTCACAGGTTTGAAAATTTCTTACATTGACATGAGAAAAGATATTTGGCAGGAATTATAGGTGAGGAATGATGCAACACATTAGTACCTCAGGTTATTTCTTAGCGGAGGATGGACAGCACCTTCCTGTATTATTAACAGCATCAGTCTTGGGGTTTCTGACAAAACATCTCATTCTAAGATGGGAACACAGAGGCTTTTCTGAGGTGGGAGGGTCTGGATATTAGGACAAATGGGTTGTTAAGGGCAGCACTGCTGACATGGCAACAGGGCGGGATCAAATCCTGGTCACACAGCAGTGAAGAGATGGATTGCCAGCCCTGATAACAGGTCCCCCTCCTGGTATGTTGTCAGCCCAGGGAGGCCCCAGCTCCTGACCAGGAGGGTCTAAGGGGATGTGATCCCCAAGGCAGCAAAGGGCAAAGCGACTGACTTGGTACCTTGAGTTCCACTTCCTTTTGGGGAAACCATCCCCACTAATCACCATGATGTGTAAGAGTGGGACAAGGTGTGTAAGGATTGTCAGGACAACATACATGGTCATGTGGAAATGGGCATTAGAAAGGGAAAGTCTGGCTCTAGCTGGTTTGGCTCAGTGGATAGCACATTAGCCTGCGGACTGAAGGGTCTTGTGTTCAATTCTGGTCAAGGGGACATGCTTGTGTCGCAGGCCTGATCCCCAGGATGGGGAGTGCAGGAGACAGCCAAGGAAAGTTTTTCTCTTGTCATTGATGTTTCTATCATTCTACCTCTCCCTTCCTCTCTCTGAATTAAATAAAAATATTAAAAACAAAAAGAAAGTCTGTAGAAAAATCCAAAAATACTCATGACTGAGCCTAAAGTGAAATGGTGCAAAATCTCCCTTCTGATATTCCCAAAACTTTGTGGGCAGTGACTTTCTTCTTATCGAAAAGGGGATAGACAGTGAGAGTGGGTTGGAAGGAGATGTGGACCCAGATTCCTTTGGAAATTGGAATCTGGGAGGGATCTCTGCAGAGTAGCTGGGAGCCTTCTCAAACCTGAGGGCCTCTTTCACTGCAAGGGGTCCTGGAGTCTGGGTCAGCCCAGCTCCTACACTCACCTTGTGGCCGTGCTGCGTGCGTGGGGAGGGATGGGGCACCTGTGCCTCCTGCCGGGGCATGGAGTTGAGGACGCCATCTGTTGGCTTCTCTTTCTTCTCCTGTGCAGAGCTCTGTAAAGACAGTTCCCAGTCACCTGGGGAAAGCCTCAGAGCCCTGGGTTGCTGCTTCTCTGCCCCTGTGACCTTCCACTCCAGTCACACACACACAACACACACACACACACACACACACACACACACACACACACACCACAGTGTGATCTGCTGATACCTCTACTGGTGAGGACATGACAGCCTGAGGGCCTAGGATGCCCATTGGCACAGATAAGGGACCCCTCTGGAAACCCATCTGCCTCCACCTCCTGCCCTGTCCTGGGGTGTGACCATGACAGGACTGCTAGGTTATCCAACACCCAGCAACCTCTTTCTGTCCCGGGGATATGGGGGCTGCACAGGGATAGCACAGAGGTGGCCGGCCTGGCCAGGACTGGTCTGACTCCGGCAACAATATGTTACCTGAGGCCATGTTTTTGAAACTAGTCGGCAACATCGGGGACGATGGTTGAACCAACGCCTGCACCGGCTGAAAAAGCTCTCACTCTCGGGTCTCCGGAAGCAAGGACACCAATCGCTGGGAACACAAAGAGAAAACATCTTGCACTGGCAAATGCCTCGTGGCCAGTGAGCTGCCTGTGGGGCTGATATGGTTGCCTGGTTGCAGGGTGTCAAAGTTCTGTTGGATAGTGACCTCAGTACCTGGGATTGTCTTGTCTCAGTTCCCTTATCTCATGACAGCTATGCACATAGTCCTGTGGGTCGCTGTCAGTGGACCCCTCTTCTCCATGAAACTCCTGATCTGTACACAGTGGCACCAACACACCCCTCTCCCAGCCCCTTAGAACTTCTGGTGGCAGCCAAGATCCAGGGTTTGAGGAGACAGACCTGGGCTCAGACTTGACCCATCATTCTTACCTCTTCCTAGATAAGTCCCTGTGCCAGTCAGGGCCCTTCTCTCTCCTGCCTGTGCAATGAGTTATGCAGCAGGTGCTTCTTAGGGCTGTTCAGGCTCATGTGGGGAATAGCTGTGAAGTAGGAGGAGGACTGTCATGTGTAGGCAGTGCCTCCAACCTCGTTTCCTTTCCAGTTGTCTCCTCCTCTGTGTATGCTTTTCTTTTAACCTCACCCAAGGCCATCACATCTACTGTGTGTGTGTGTGTGTGTGTGTGTGTGTGTGTGTGTGTGTAAGCATGCCAGTGCTCCCTTCCTAGATCCCAGTACATAAAAGGCCCCACATAGGGAGGAATAGGCAGGAGCTTTCTAACCTGTCAGGATTTCTAATTTTCAAACCAACTCTGTGGAGGGGAATAAGGGGAGACCTTGACCTAGAAGGTCTGAGCATTTCTGAACTCTGGATTCTGAATGTCATGTCCATTGAGCAGCCTCTGCCTGTCTATGGGCCCCAGCTTCCCAATTAGCCAATGAGGGTGTAACTCAGAACTGCTTACATGTGAGCTCAGTATAAAGGCCAGTTCTCTCCACCCTGGGTGGGCTGTGAACAGAGGTTCCAAACCTGGGCTCCTTTTCAGACAAATACTGTCTAGGCTGCCAAATGCCCTCCGTCTCCCCCATGCCATCTCCATGTCTGTACACGATCCCACCAGCACAGCCTTTTCCAGATCCCCTGAGCAAACCTGGGTGCAGCCAGGACCCCAACTTTGAGCACACACAGCTGGGTTTATCTCAGGCTCTGCATTCTGGCCATCTGTGATCCTGGGCAAGGCATGGACCTCTCAGGTCACCGGTTCTCCCCTCAGTGACCCCCCATGGTCTTCACCTTCCATGGTGTGAATGTGTGCCATCCCCTTAAGTGTGGGTGTCAGTAGTGACTCCATAGAAGATGGCAAAGGGATCCAACACAACCTCCATGGATTGGTTATAAAAAGTTAGTGTCTGGCACAGCCTGAGTGGTTGAGCATCATTCTGGGCACTGAAAGTTTGCTGTTAGGTTCCTGGTCAGGGCACATACCTAGGTTGTGGGTTTGATCCCTAGTCAGGGTGCATACAGGAGGCAATTGATGCTTCTCTCTCACATTGATGTTTCTTTCTCTCTCTCTCTCTCTCTCTCTCTCTCTCTCTCTCTCTCTCTCTCTCTCTCTCTGTTAATTTTTTGAGGAAAATGAACTTAACATTTTAAAGTAAATCCATTTCATTTATTTTCTTATCTTTATTGTTGAAAGTGTTATATGTGTCCTCTTTTTACCTCATTGACCACTTCCTGCCGATCCCTGCTCCCTTCGTCAGGCCTTCACCACCCTTTTGACTTTGTCCCTGGTTATGCATACATGCACACAAGTTCTTTGGTTGATCTCTTCCCACCCTGAAAAGTTATTTTTAAATGTTGGTGCCTACCTACTTGCTCACTCTGATCTGTTCTCTCGCTCTCTCTTTCTCTCTCTCTCTCTCCCTCTCTCTCTCTCTCTCTCTCTCTCTCTCTCTCTCGCCACAGTGAGGAATAAGCCTCTGTGCTGTGAGTTGCTATCTGGAGAAACCCACATGACCTAGCACTGAAAGAGACCAACAGACAAAGAGAAAGTCGGGCCTTCCATCCAAACTGAATCCCAAAGTCCCCCTGAGTGATCTCAGACTCTCAGTGACACAGATCCTGCCTCAGGTGAAAGAGACCACAGTAGTCCCAGATGAGACATGAAGGATTCCTTGTCATAGACGTGTAAGCTAATAAGTGTGTGTTGGTTAAGTCTCTAGTGTGGGGGAACTCTCAGCAATAGATCACTAGCACGGTCCTCCCACACCAGGTGCCTCCCTGCCCTCCTATCTTCCTCATATTTCTCCTCCTAGCTCCCTCCAGTCCCCACCCCCTCATTTCTAACACCCTCTGCCTCTAGTTTTGAGGATGGCTGTGAAACACGAAAGGACCCTGGAAAGTAGAGCCAAACTGGAAAGTATAATTGGAAATAGGAAACAGCATATGTGAGACCACAGTTCTGAGCTTCCAAGGTAAGGAGACGCTCCACGCAAGGCGGGTGGCTGCCCCTTCAGACCCGTTGCCCGTGCACACAGATGCACTTACCATCACCACGGAGCTCTAAGGTGGACCTGCCCCTGGACTTCCAGACCTCCATTTATTTCACACAGCTTTCATTGGCTGCCATTGTGAGATCAGGATGAAGAGGGTAGACAAGTATTTATTTCTCTTTCTGGTTTAGGAATTGCATCCTAAAGAGCCTGTGTAATGTCCCCGGGATGGGCTCACGTTCTGAGTGCTTATGGTCCTCAGGGTCAGTGGTCGGACTCATCACACTCCATTAGAATTTCCTTTCTATCTGCGTCAACCAACAGGGCTGATCTCCTTGAGAGCAGGGACCCTGGATGTGGTCCAGAGTTAATACCCACTTGACCCGAGACAGTGTAGCTTGTGCCATGGTGGGGAGCCCTACGAGGCTGTTAGTCCATCCTCACCCGGTGGTTCAGAGCACAGAAGAGGATTGATATAAAGGGAGAAGCCAGGCTGTCTCCACAACCTCGTTCAGCCTTGGGCGTGAGAAAGAATGGCCGCAGGGCTCTGGGGAGGTGGGAGAGCCTCAGGGAAAAGCCCAGCTGAACCAGAGTTCAGGGGCTGAGGGCAGAAAGAGGCTCTGACCCCAGAGGAAATTTGAAAGCAGTGCCTGGAAAGGAGGTGAGTGTGGACCCCGGGCCCTGAGACATTCCCTGTCCCCTCTTCAATGCTAAGGGCCAACACAGGAGATGCTCAGAATGCTGTTCAGTGCCAGTGGGACAGGGTGGAGTTTCTGTCCAGGTGCAGGTGGCAGTCAGTGTTCAGGAACTGCTTGCTGCTGGTTAAACCCTACAGCATTCTGCAACATGGACGCCAGGGGGCGCTTAATGTCATGCTTTGCCCATGTGCTGGTGGTAGATGTCAACAAAATGTGGGTTCCCAGGGGTAGCCCTGGCATAAAGGGTCCCTGACCCAATGCTCCTTGGTCAATTTCCCTGAATTCCCATTGTGCTGGGCCTCACATTTGTACAGCAGATGGCTCCTGAGAGACTAATTATTCCCAACCTATGACCCATAGTAACACCATGGAGGCCCAGAAGAAACAGACTTGCTCAAGGCTCTAAAGGATTGTAGAGTTAAATTTTATAGAATTTAAATTAAATTTATGTTTAAGAGTATTTCATTACATTTTCTTTAAAATAGATTTTATGTTACTGGATAGTTTAAGAAAAATACAGTAAAGTTATAAACATATATGTGATAAATACAAATATTTTAAAACTTCATATAAAGGAGGGGAGGGAGCCCTGTCGGCCGTGGCAGCTGACACACACTGTGGCCCAGGATCTAGGACCACAGGCCTCCCAGGAGCTGAGGTGAGTTGCACAAATGCTGCAGGTGGTTCCACATCTGGAAGTTCAGTGACAGCTGTGCCTGAAGTTTGGTGTTTCCTCTTGAGGTGTTTCTTCATCTTGCTCTGGAGCTGCTTTTGGAGAACGAGGAAGAGAACATGTTACACCATGACTGCCCTTTGTGTGCTTCCAAGGCAGGGAACCTCCCGTCTCCATCACTGAAGTCCCAGTTCAAGCCCCAACCCCATGAAGTCCCCCAGCCTACAGGCCATGGCACTGACCTGAGCGGCTCTGTGCTCCTGCCTAACCCCAGCCTCTGGGAGCTCTTCTCTGAGTGGTCCAGCCCCATCCCCTCCCCACTCACCCACACCACCCAAATCCACATGCACAGCTCTCTTTGACTCCCTGCCTTCTTTCTAGGAGAAGCTCTCAGACCTCTGACCTCTGGCAAAAATCCCACAAGGCATGGAACCTAGGATGTTGCCACCTTCTCCAAGTCACAGTCCTCATACTCCCCTTATGGCTCTGATCCAAACTCACTTTTTCTGCTGGTCCAGAAATCCACTTTCTGCTGCAAAATATGAGAAAATGCAGCAATACTTCACATTGACTGTCCTGTGGACACTACCTGCCGGTGCAGCCTAGTGTGACTGGATCATTCCTGACTAGAAGGAAGCTCTGGAGTACAGTGCTGGGGGCAGGGCATTTGCTGACTGAATGAGCCCAAACCAGCCACATCTCAGATAGCTAGGTGACCCTGGGGTCTCCCTGCTCACCCCTGGGATTTCTATTCTGGCTTCACCCAGGACAGGGACCCTAATAGAATCTCCAATGTCTTTATCACAAGAGAAAATAGCTTAGCCTGAGGCCTGAGAAGAATCACAAATAAGGCAGAAGCTTCTTTAAGAAGTGAAAATGACCACAGCCTCTCCAGCCACCTCTCCAGTGTCCAAGCACCCAGAGAGCCGTTTTTACAAGGGACCCCCCCCCCCAAGTCTCTACAATAACCCTATGAGCTGGAACTCAGTATTCCCCATGGTCAGAGAAACAAACACTCAGAGAGATTCAGTGACTTAAAGACTCACAGCAAGGAGGTGGCTGAGTGGCCACTGTGCTGTGGAGGGGAAGGGCACATCTGGGACATGGTTGGTCCCACCCATATTGGTTAGTAGCACCTGTTCTGTATGAACACAGAGGGTGGGTGGGGACCATTGTGGGGATGCTGCCCAGGAAGCTAGACACTAAGTATGTGATCATTTTGTCCAGTCACTGTTCCTGGGCAGCCTGCACTGTACGTCCTTTTATTTTATTTTTGCTCTCTGAGGGTCAAGTTTATTTGGAAGCCCGAGTGAGTGGTGTTGGGGTCAACACAGAGGCCCAGGGCTGAGCCTACTGGCCTCCATGTTGGGCTCAGGATGCCCCATGGGAGGCCAGCCCTTGGCCTCTGGCCACCCAGCTCTGAGTCTGGGAACAGGAGGACCGAGGGAGCCAAATCCCCTGGGAAGCAGAGTCCTGGGTCCAGGAAGGGCAGGTGGAGAAGGTGAGGACAGTTCTCCCTGCGTGGGTCAGGGTCCAGAAAAACAGACTTGCTCAAAGTTCTGAGGGTTAATAGGGTTAAATCTTATAGAAACTAAATTAATGTTATGTTTAGTAGTATTTCATTAAAGGTTCTCTACAATACAATCTATGTTACTAAATATAAAAATTACAGTAAATTATACACATATATAACATGAACATAAATTTTTAACATTGTATCTAAATGGGGATGAGGGTGCACTCTCTGCCATGGCACGAGTTGGGTGAGTTGCTGGAATGCTGCAGGTGGTTCTTCTGTCCCTTGAAGTTCAGTGAAAGCTGGGCTTGGATCCGGCCCTGGCTCTGGAGAAGTCATTAGGGTGGTGTTGCCTCTGGAGGGTTTTCCTGATGTTGCTCTGGAGCTGGTTCTGTAGATCCAAGAGGAGCACATGTTACCACCCTCACTGCCTTTTGTGTACCTTCCAAAGGCACACTCACCACACCACCCCCTGAGGCCTCCTCCTCCTCCTGTCTCGGCTTCAGTGCGCTCAGGTGCTCCAGCCATGACTGGAGGCACTGGGCCTGAGTTTGGCAGATGGCTTAATGGAGGCCAACAGCATCATCAGGCTGGGAAATTGTGGAGGTACTGGCCCAACCAGATGCCCAGGATGCAGTAGATGGACCTGAGGAGAGAGAGAGGTGGGCAGCAGAGTCTTAGGTGTGCTCTTTCCTTCCACATGGCCCTCCCAAAGGTCCTTTGCTTCCTGCTCCTGCCCATCCAGAGGCCAGACCTACTCCTTGTCCACCTTCAGTCTGGCAGTTCTGGCAGAGACATGCCTGGTCACCCAGGAGGGGCTGGCAGAAAGCCCTCCTAACTGACAGCTCTGGAACAATGAGGGAACCACCTGTCCCCTTCTTCAAGGGAACCTGACATGCTCTCTCAGTGTCCCTGTCTCCTCCCACTACCTTCCCACCAAAATGTCAACTCCATGAGGACAGGGAAGGCTGGTGTCCTCCCTGTTCATGTCACTCATTGGCACACAGTAGGTGCTCCAGGAATAGATGGTCAATGAGCAAACAAACTCTGTCTCCTACCCTGGCTTCCAAGGGCTTTCCTATCACCTCAAACTTTGGCTCCTGCACCTACATGCTGCCTAATTCACTAACTGCCTGTGGGGTTCTTCACCTCCCACTGAAACTCAACTCCCACAGGGCGGGGTACACTTGCCAAGCTGCCATTGAGAAGGTTCTACCAGATTAGTGAACACGGTCCCAGGATAGGGGTGCAGGCAGGGCTGGGATTAAGAGCTGAAGGGTATGAATTTTTGAGGGTCTGACTTTCTCTCTGACTCCCACTGCTCTCCCACACCACCCATATCCACATGCACAACTCTCTTTGATGCCTTCCCTTTTTTTTTTTAGAAGCCCTCAGACCTCTGCCCTCTTGCAGAAATCATACCATCTGTGGGATCCGGGGTTTGCCAGCACCTTGAATTCACACTCCCCATACTCCCCCTCCTGGCTCTGACCCAAAACTTACTCACGTTTTCTGTTGGAACAGAGGTTCACCTTCCTCTTCACGGTCTGGGAAGATGCAGCCACAGGGAGAGGAGGCCAGGAGGACGTCACATCGGCTGTCCCATGGACACCACAAGCCTGCGCAGCCTAGGATGACTGAATCACTCCCGACTAGAAGGAAGCTCTGGAGTGCAGTCGTGGGGTCTGCCCTGTGCACTGGATTATGGTCAGTGCCTAGACACATGTCGGTAACTGGCAGACTTCTGATATATTTGCTGAATGAGTGAGCCCAAACCAGCCCCATCACAGATAGCTGGGAGAGCCTGGGCCCCACTGCTCAACCCTGGGGTTTCTGTTCTGGCTTCACCAGGACAGAGACCAATAACAGAATCTCCAGTCCCTTTATGACAAGAGAAAAGAGCTTAGCCAAAGGCCCCAAGAAGAATCACATATGAGGAAGAAAAATGACCAACTAGCACAGCCACAGCCCCTGCTGCAGACCTATCCACTGTCCAGGCACCCAGAGAAAGCTTTAGGGAACACCCTACAGGGTCCCTACAAAAACCCTATGAGGTTGCTCCTTGACTCACCTCATGTTCTTAGAAACAAACACTCAGAGGGATGCAGCGATCTGAGAGGTCACAGCCAGCAAGTGGCCAAATGACCACCGTGCTGTGGAGAGGCAGGTTGCTCACCTTGTCAATAGCTGGTCCAACACCTGTTGCATGGCAGCGAACGTTCTGTGATCATATGAAGAGATAGGGACGAAGGTGGGTCGCTGCCCAGGAAGGAGGGCACTGGTTTGTCCAGCCCGTGTGCCTGTGGGTCTGCACCATGCAGCTCTTTTTTTTATTTTTTATTTTTATTTTGCTCGGTAAGGCAGGAGTTCATTGGGAACCAAAAGAGGATGGTGCTGGGGCCACTTGGCTGGTTGGCAGCAGGGGTCCAAGGCTGGGCTGGCCGGCCTCCATGTTGTGCTCCGGATGCCCCAATGGGAGGCCAGCCCTTCGCCTCTGACATCCCAGCTCTGAGTCTGGGTACAGGCTGGAGCCAGCTCCCAGGGTTAAGCAGAGCCCTGGTTTCCAGGAAGGACAGGTCTCCAAGACCAGAACCCTTCTCACCGAAAGTGTTGGGGATCCTGAGGCTAAAACACGCCTTCCATCATGCTCCAGTTCAACAGTGACCTCCCACCACCTGACTTCCCACTTGCTGGAATGTTGTTCTTAATCAGAGCATTTGGGGTCCCAGGGGGGGCAACCCTTTTAGGTTCCAAGCTGTGATAACATTCTAACTTAAAACAGTTTCTCTGTGTTTTCAGGGTCTGTATCTGTAGTAAACTGAACTGTTAACAGAAAAGCAGCTGGACCCTTCAGGGCTTGGCCCAGGCAGAGTGAAGGGCAGGGGGAGGGGGAGGGCTAGAAGGTGGAATTGGAGTGTCCGAAGATGCCGATGGGGAAGAGCTTGACGTGGGAGGACCACTGGGCTGCCAGCTGGAAGAACTTCACGTCGTCCCACTCCACACCATCAATGAGGACCCACTGCCTGCTCTCCTGGTTCTTAGCTGAGCAGAGCAAGCGGCCAATGCCCTGGATGCACTGGCTTTTGGACTCCAAGGCCTTGCCCTTGTCTTTCTTGGGCAATAACATCACCTTCTTTTTCTTCTCCTTGGTGACCACAGTCAGGGACATTGAGGGCGTGCCTGCATCCTCGCCACTGCTGGGCAGCCTGCTGACCTGCAGAGACCGGAAGGTGCACTGGAGTGTGTTTTTGGTGGTAGGCAGGTCTTCCTTCTTCCCATTTCTCTTCCTGTTTGTGGGCTGGGCTGCCATCCAATAATCCACCTGAAGCTCCATCAGCTCAGCACTGACACCCTGGATGGAGGAAGGTAGGCCTCCACTCACTGATGAGGAGAAGGTTGGGTTGTGTGAGGCCTCCCTGGCGGGGGACAAAGGCATGTAGGAGCATGAGGGGACCGCACCATCTGTGTCTCCTGACGTGGCTGAAATTGGTTCCACTATTTCAATTTTCACTGCCCCCACAAAGGGAATGAATTTCTGTGAGGACAACTTGCCCCCGCTCTTCGGCTGAGAGATGAGCATGGCCTCTGCGATGGGCAGCTGATGGACACAGTTGGCCCCTCTGATGTACTCTGTGATTCTCAACACAATGTTCTGCACAGATCTCTGGGCCTCCAGATGGTTGCACATGTCCTGCCAGGCCAGGTCCTGAAAGAGGTTGTTGTAGCGGTGATCCACAGAGCGCAGGTAGCTGGCCACAGGGTGGGAACCCAGCGGGATGACCAGGAAGCGCATGTAGCCCAGCCAGTCAGGGTTCTTTTGGGACAGCTGCTCCACAAAGACCCCCAGCACGGTGCTGAAGTAGTGCTGAGCCCCCGCCACTGCGATCTTCACTGGCATCGGGGCCTGGGTATTGCAGTCGCAGTATCTTTGCATCCAGGAGATGATGAAGCTGAAGGCCTCCTGGACATCCACCATGGAGCAGGTGCACACGATGGGCAGCGTGTGCTGCTGCAGGGCGTCCGACAGGTACTGCCCCTGCCTGTCAGAGATGCTGATGAGGATGATGTTCCTGGGCAGACAGTCATTGGAGATGAGGATGTTGTTCAGTTGATCGCACACGGTCTTCCTGACGACCTGCAGGTGGCTCTGTGGCACTGGGCAGCTCTCCTGGATCAGGCTGTTGGACGACTCATTCAGGGACCTGCACCGGCCCCAGCAGGCGGTCTGCTTCCCCTTGGAGCTGCTGGAGGGGAGGACCAGAGACTCAGTCTTGGTGGTGTGCCTGCTGGGTGGCAGCTTCTTAGTGAGCTTGTCCTGGGCAGAGGTCTCTGCCTCCGGGCTGTCCTCAGGCTGTGCCTGCGGCTCCCTAGGGTTGGGCATGCTGTGGGCCACCCAGCCAGAGCTGCTGTCACTTGACACGCTGTCACAGTATGACCTGAGTTTGGGCCTGGGCTTGGGGGTACCTAGGACTCCGTCGTCCTCCTGCATATCTGGGCCACTTGACAGGCTTTCAGAGTATGTCATGAGTTCAGGCATGGGAGGGGTTAGGAGACGGTCATCATCCTCCTTATCTGAGCTACTCTCACTGGGGTTCACCAGCCTGTAAAACAGATCAGCCACATCCTTGTCCACATCGGGGAATTGCACTTCAGGGTCCTTCTTTGTGTCCAGGACCTCCTCCGTCATTTGGTACCTGTGCAGCCAGGCTTCGACTTTCTGCTGATAGTTCCGTTGCCTGGTCATGGGCCTTCTTCTTCTTATCGGCTTCTTGTCTAGGTCATGCCTGTGAGCAGCATTGTAGCTGACCTCCAGCTCAGAGAAGACAATCTCAGAGTCTCCTTCAGAGAAGTTATCTGCCTTGGTGCTGGCCGGCATGGCTCTGTCCAGGTGGCTGATGGGCTGGCTCGATAGGGAAAAGACACAGGTCTTGTCCACCTTGGTGGCAGGGGTGCGGTAGGCCATCAAATCAGAGACACTGCCACTGAACAGCTTTCTGCTCGGGCCCTGGGCCTTCATGGGCATGTTGGCCAGCCGAGGAGGTTCCTTCTGCCTCCGGGCACTGTGTATGCTCCTCGTCTCCATCTGCCAGCTGCAGTGTGCCAGGCTTTCAAAGTGTTGTCTTGTCTTGGTCTTGGTGTTGCTAAGGATGATGCCATCATCCTCCATGTCTGGGTCACTGTTGCTGGGATTATCAAGATTGTGATACAGAAGGTCCAGATTCTCTTCCACTTCGGGGACATGCTCTGTAGGGTCCTGCTCTGAGTCTAGGACCTCTTCTGTCATGTTGGACCTGGGAAGCAGCACCATGACTTTCTGCTTCAAGTTGCGTTGCATGCATCGCTGCTGCTTTTCGGACTGACTCAGGTCAAAGTCATCTTCTTCCAGGTCCTGCCTGGGTGTCACATTGTAGCTGGCCTCCAGCTCAGAGAAGCTTTCAGATTTCCCCTCGGTGTAGTTATTTGTGGGCTTGGCCTTGGGGCTGGTCTGCATGGTGAGGTCCTTGTAGTTGATGGGCTGACTGGACAGGAAGGAAATCCAGATCTCAGCCACCCTGATGGAGGACTCCTGGATGCTGCCACTGAGGCTCAGCACCTGGACACCCTCAGGGGGTCGCTGCATCACCTCAGCCATGTGGATGGCACCTGTGGCCAGTGTCTTGTAGCTCAGGATGATCTGGTTGTTATTGCACTTCCTCTGCTGCAGCATGATCTGGAGCTTATTCCCTTCTCCCTTGAGGAAGTGTGGGTACTGCAGGGAGAAGGTCAGTGCCAGGTCTGTCTCCACTTGTCCACTAGTGGGCAGCAAAATTTCATGGGATCTCAAGATGCCCTTGGAGCCCTGCATCTGCACTGCTATCACCATGGCGATGGGCTCCTTCTCCAGCTCCTTCAAGATCACCAGCTTCTTTAAAGTCAGGCTGCACAGCCTGAGCACGCAGCTGGGGCTGGAGCAGTCCACCTCCCAGGTAGAGAAGAGGTTCATGGGCACTGGGGTGTTGAGCACGGTGGGCCAGCGGGCCAGGCCAGCAGGTAATGAGGAAGCTGCAGCTTCTTGCAGCATACAGGTACCTGATGGTTTCTCCCCCTGTGGTGGGACAGAGGAGGGACATGATTGGTGGCAAGAGGAGGAACACAGTGATCCAAGGTGAGAATGGATGAAAAACGTTCACATGCTTGACTGTGACTAGCACAGGTAAGGCCTGCATGGTGACCTTTCAAACTCAGAGACCTAAATTAACCACAAAGTTGACCTGAAATTAAAACTTGTTATCTAAAAGCAGTTTATGGTGTGTGGTCATGTGCTAGGCCAGTGTCTTCCCTGACAAAGGTCAATCTTTACCTTCACTGAGCATGTCTATTGTCTTTTGGCATCTATAATAACACACCTTTGTAATGTCAAAGGAATTTTCTTTTTTCTGGACACCTCCAAGTGCAGGCACTGCTCTGGGCTCTGCAGAGACCACAGATCTGCTCATTGCTATTGAGTTCATTGCTGACTGCTAACTAGTTCGTAGGTACCTGTATAAGAGAGGCATGCGTCTATCGTTTTGCTTTTTATCTAATCCCAGAGATTTCCTTGCTTTGCTCTCTCCTGCCTCCCTAAGCAATGGATTCCATGTAACCCACATACATCTCCACTTTTTATTATAATGTATAAAATAAGATGCAATACTGCCATTCTCTGGAGCACTACCGCAATACATTGAGATTTTGTTTTTGTGTAGTTCTTGACAGTTGGGCTCCAGTAAACTCACAAAAACTCTGCACAGGGATGAATGCTGCTTACATTGATACTTACTTGTCTTCCTGTGGCAGGACTCCAAAGAAGCTCATCAGGACCAGCCTGCAGGCCCAGACCTGGTGCTCAGACCTAACAAAGGGCCCATTGGGCCCGCCAGCTCCCTGCCTGTCAGGTGAATTTGGCTAAGTTGTCTCTTGGGTCAGAATATTCCTTTGCTTATGGTAGATATTCTGACTATATTTGAGCTGTATTTTTAAATCCTCAAGGTGGAACTAAGGTTAAGGGTTGACAGAACCACCACTAAGGAGAGATAAGATGAAACATTGGTGGCTGGTTTTTAATTCTGGGTTTTCATTTGGATTTGCTTTCTGAGAGTTTGAGCAAAATAACCTTCACTGTATAAGGGCTACATCCTCCTCTGATGTGGATCTCAGCTTTACTTAAGTAACTAAGAATCTTTGTCGAGCTGTCAGAGATGATTCCTCACGCCAAGCAGGAGCCCTATGGGGAAATTCCAACTCAACTGTAATTCAGCTGCCTGGGTCTTCCAGGGGAGAGCCCATACGGTGTGGTCCACCAGCATTCCTAGCCCTTCCTCTGGCTCTTATTTTTATTTATTTATTTATCCTCACTAGAGTATATTTTTCCCATGGGCTTAGAGAGAGGAAGTGAGGAGGAAATACAGAGAGAGAGAATGAGAGAGACATATAGATTGGTTGCCTATCTGGGGTTCCAGTAAGGGCTGGGGATCTGCAAGCCAGGTAAGGGCATGTTTTTCACCTGTAATCAAACCCAGGACCTGTAAGGGCCTGCATTCTATCCACTGAGCCAAACTGGCTAGAGGCCTTCAGGTAGCCTTGGATAGCTGGAAGAGAAGCTGAGGCACATGAGAGGGCTGAATGAGACTCCAGGGGTGTGAGCATCATGGAGCCAGAAGCTGTACAGTTTGACCCACTCCATAACATCGCTAGAAAATTTGCTTAGACTCTGAAGATATAAAACAACAACAACAAACACGCCTATAATTAACATGGGAAACTGTGCCTCCAAGGCTGGGAACTCCCAGTCTCCGGCCCTCATTAATATTCCTGATAGGAAGCCTTTTCTTGCAAATGCTTTACAGATGGGAAGATTTACCTTCAAAATATCAACTTAAAAAATGGCCAAAATAAATTAATTTTTTGCAGGAAAAAATAACACTAGAAAAATTCTTGCCCCAAAATGAAAATGATTGATTAGGATGCATACCTTGATTTGGAAATCATAAGCTTCTAAGGAGAAGCACAGATAAATTCTCAATAAAAAATAAATAGGAAATTTCAGAGATTATCTCTGAACTCTCCTGAAACTAATAAATGCTAACACCCCATCCCCCTTCTATAGCAAGTCCACTACATCTTTTGCTCTCTGAGCTTCCTTGTCCAGACATGTTCCTTCCCTTCCCTTCTTCCTTCCCCTTCTGTCCCTCCACTGCCCCTCCCTACTGACTTAAGGGAAAATGAGAACAGGAATTCCACCTGCTCCCTTTGGAGAGAAGCTGCTCTCAACCAGAGCAGGACCAGCAATTGTTCTGGATTTTCTCTATGGCCCTGACTGATTCACAAAGAAATTTAACTGTTAGAACATGCAATCCTGGCTATTCTAACCTATCCCAATTAATATACTCCTAGTTTCTGAGAACAAAAGCAACAGAATTACTAAATGAGGTTGTAAGAAAACTCCTGTAGAGAAGTCTGCCCACTGTAAGGATGATAGGAAACTGGAATAGGATTTAGAAAAAGTAAACAAACAAACAAGCATAGGGTTGCTCCAAGAGTGTTTCCCCTTCTCTCTGATAGTTTGGGAGAATTTGAAATTATCATAAAAAGGGGAGTCACCAAGGCCCCTGTAGATACTGGGCCTACTTTACTTGATCTTAACTGCACCCAACTAATTGCTTTCTGCATTGGACTAAACCTTCTGTACAAATGCCTGCTTTTTAATCAAAATCTGTTTCCTTTCAACTAGGGAATGTTATGGAACAACATATATATATATATATATATATATATATATATATATATATATATATATATATATATATAGTTTGCTAATCAAATCTGCCCCAATTCACCTGATTGGTGAGGTGTGCATTTTTTTCTTTCTTTTATATGAAATCAGCAAAAATAACATGTATGTAATTTAGTTTTTGCATTGGCATTGTTTGCAAGTGTTTTTTATTTTTGAGCCCTATTATTAATGTTTAAATTTTATTTTAATTAGTAAAAAAGGGTGAGATGTAGAGAGCCACCTGAGAAGACACATGGACATTTTTTAATTCTTATCAGAGCCAAGGGCACTGGCAGAATTCTCTTATCAGTACTGACTTCTTATTCCACGTGCTTGGAATGAGGAACAAATAGGACCTTGACTCACCAAGTCTCTACACCCTAAATCTTAGTACCAAAAAATAAGGAGCTTACCCAGATTTTGATGAATAGGATCTGGGCACACCCAAAACTCCTTTTGACCTTAAAATCCCCTTTGGAAGCCAATAAAAAATAAATAAATAAATAAAAACCAAATAAAAAAATAAAATATGTTCATCAACGTCAATCTAAGGAATGCTGGTTGTTCACTTTTGTGCTTATCATTGGAAATTAAGGCTCCTAAGTGTTAAAAGTTCCAGTTAAGTTTGAAGCAATTATATAGTTGTGATAAAAGAAGGCTTGAAGTATGGAGAGTCCTATTTGAAGGATAAGGACAAATGAAAGTTTCTCTAAGAATAGTTATTTCTGAATGGGTAAGAAGATTTGTTAAAATTGAGGAAGAGTTTGTAAAAGGGAGTATAGGCTATAAAATTTTGTGAAAGTTTTATATTAAAAAATTCTTGCATTTTTTCTGTAAAAATTAGTAATTCAAATTATGTGTATAGTCTTTATGTGATATGTGTTCATCTATTTGTTATGTGTGGTGAATTTTTATTTTCCACATGGCATTACTAGCATATTATCTTTTATTTACCTAAAAAGATTAAATACTTATGTAATTTAAGGCAAATTCTGTAGTATGGACAAAATAATATTAAAACTGTTTTTAAGTGTGAGTAATGTCTTCTAGAATCATTACCATAGTCTGTGTTTGCTTTATTTAGATTTACAAAAAGTCCAGGCCATAAGCTTTTGTGTATGTATGTTTGCAACCTTCCAAAAGTTCCCATTTAAAGAGGCATTTTGAACAAAAGACGGCTTTGAGTTAATTCCAATGGGCAGTAGAATACTTTTAGGATTTATTCTCTATCCTTATTAAAGGAATGTTTTTAAACTAAATTAGGCCTATTTTATATGCTTGAAATTACATGGGAAACTTTGCTCAATTAAAAAATAAAAATGACTTCTATTTGTGTACATATGCTTCTATTAAAATGGATGTTCTAAAGATTTCAACCTGCCGTATGAGGGAGTTACCAAGATTCAAAGAAAAGTTCAAATAGGAAACTCTCAGGTGTAACAGATGACTAGTCAGTGACCCCAGTCCAGTCAAGAGGGATGGTTCCCTGTGAGGACGTCTGGCAGTGGGACTAGAGATATTTGTGGTGCAAACATTGAAAGTTTATGAATTATTTCCGATGCTCAGTACAAGAAGCCATGAACAATGTTTTAAAATCTTACATATTATTTGTTCTTTCTATATTGAAATTGATAGATCCTCCTTTCCTCCAGTTGATGAAAAGACATAAACCCCACCTGCGACCAGACATTCCTGAGCTCTGAACCACCAATCAGCACCTGGCAAATACCCTAAGCCCCCTATTCCTAAGTCCTTAGGTCCCTAGTCATAGCCCTTACATGAAACCACCAATCAGCATGTGCTGAGTGCCCTAAGCCCTATCCTTAAAGATGCTTGTACCCCGGGTGCTCACTGTCTTCCGCCCCTCTCTCTGGAAGCAGACAGCAGGGGTACCCTTCCCTCTAATGAAGCCTGAGTCCTGCCATCCCGGTCTCTGCACTTCTCTATTTAATCTATCAGAAACTATGTATTGAATCTGCTTATATGTACTTACACATACATATATATTATATTATTCTCTCTCATTTTACAGTATTTATTATTTTCCAAAAATTATTGTCTTAAAATGATATAGCTTACTAAACAAGCAAAGTTTTTATCAATTGCATTATAATCAAACCTATAACCATGACACTTTGTTTTGTCATTCATAGATAATTAATGTTTCACTCTAATGCATTTTCAAATATATTACATCTTTAGAAAAATCCATGAAAAGATTCTGACTTACTCTATATTACAGGTTTCTAAGCAGGTCATATCTTTGAACTGAATGAAAATATAAAGAACTTTAAGTCATAACTGCATTCATGAAAATACTGGCAAATAATCAGGATAAACAAAAAAATTGGTATTGGACTAAATGAAGTGAATATGATTATTGTTTGTATGACTCTATTTAAAATACTGCTGATTTTTAAATCATTTTGTTTTCCAGATATAAGGAAAACTAAAAGCATACATTCTACATTATTATCAATAACTTATTGAGAAGGCTATTGGGACTGATAAATTAGTAACATTCATTTCACAGTACTCCCAAGAGACAAAGACTTCAAAGACCAAAACTTACAACCAAGAAATTATTATTTAGATAGACATTAATTAAAGACTCTCTCCAACGTGTTAAAAAGGACGTTACCTTATCAGAAGCCTAACCACAAATGGACATCTGTCTCTGACACTGGCCTCCATCCACCATGGAGATTGAAGACTTTTCAAGGATGAGAAACCACTGGCCATCGGGGCTGACAGCTAGCCCAAGAAGTCAACAAGGCCTGGACGCTCACAAATTACTACTGCTCAGACCTTGTCCTTATATCACTTCATTGTTATTGATTGAATGTACATCAGCTGGTTTTTATATTGTTATAGTTACCTAATGGAAACAATATCTGTCTCCCTAAGCCCCTCCCTTATTACACATGAAAAGTTGAATTTGGATACCTGAAAATTTTTCCCACCTACTAGACAATGACATTCTGATGATCAGTTATGATAATGAAAGAGTAGAGAGTCTTAATTTATCTGGCCAAACATAGCATAAGCACAAGAGACAGTGCATGAAGGAGGAAAACATATCATTAGTTTAATAAACAATTATGATAATGCATGCAAAGTGTTTTTTGGTTGGCTGGGATGCTTATTCCCCTCAATCTAGCACTAGACATTTTCTAATCCTAAACAGTGTTACTGCTTTAATGCTGTTGCTTTTGTTCCTGGATCTAAATGTTATACTAGATGCAAAATAACAAAATTTAAGATAAGCAGCAAAAGGACTCTGCTCATGGTAGCTCAAAATTTAAAATTGATACAGAATATTTTTTAACAAAGATATATAGGATCTCATGGCCTCCCATTCCTGCCTTTTTATTTTGAATAATAATCCCCAATGTTCCATTGTTCAGCAAGACAAAACACTAACACTGATCATCAATGCATAATGTGCTTTGATTTATGAACAAAAGGAGAATGTATGGACCAAAAAAAGGGGCCACATGCTAACCTGACTAGCTCAGGGAAGTCCTGCGTGGAGGTCTTGCAAACTCAGAGACCTTAAGTAACTACAAAGGATGGTCTAAAATTAAAACCCTAACTAAAAGGCGCTCACGGTGGGCAGTCATGTCTTAGTCTGGCATCTTCCTTGACAAAGGGCAATCTTTACCTTAACTGAGCCTGTGTACTGCCTTTTTGCATCTATGATAACATAGCTTTGGATTATCAAAGGAATTTTCCTTTTTTGGACAACTCAAGCACAGGCACCACTCTGCCCAGCAGAGACCACAAATCCCTTCATTGTCACTGAGTTCATCGTTGACTTGAAACTAGCCTATATCCACCAATGGAAAAGAAGTATGTGCCTGTCATTTTACTGTTTATGTAATCACAGAAGTTTCCACACTTGGCTTTCTCCTCTCTCCCTAATCTATCACCCATGGATTTCATGTGACCCATATAAGTCTGCACTTTACTTGTAACTTACAAAATAAGGTGCAAAATTGTCAGTCTCTGAAGCATTCTCTCAACCCATTGAGATTTTGCTCACCCGCAATTGTCCACATTTTGGTTCAAATAAACACACAAAACTTTTCCACTGCTTTGAATGTTTTTTACATTGATGAGAAAAGGTTCTTGGCAGGAAAAGTAGAATTGGAGGTGAGGAATATGAAACACATCAGAATCTTAGGTCATTTTCTTAGTAGGGGACAGACAGCACATGCTTTATTAACAGTGTCACCCGTGTGATTTCTGACAAAACATCCCAATGTAAGATGAGACATAGAGGCTTTTCCTGGGGTGGAGGGTCTGGATATTAGGACATGTGGTGTGTACAGGGTGGCACTGTTGTCATGGCAACAGAAGGGGATAAGGTCCAGGTCCCAAAGCAATGAAGACATGGATCGCTGTGATAACCATTCCCAGTCCTGGTACTATGTGCAGCCCAGGGAGGCCCCACCTCCTGACCTGAAGGAGATGGGGACCCAGATTCCTTTGGAAACTGGATGCTTGGAAGGATCTCAGGGGAGTAGCAGGGTACCTTCTGGAACCCGAGTCCTAGTGCATCCCTGGGGTTCTGGCATTTGGGTCAACTGGGCAATTATACTCACCCTGTGGCAGTGCTGCACAATAGAGGATGGATGGGGCACCTGTCCCTCCTGCAGGGACATGGAGTTGAGGACCCCATCTGTTAGCCCTTCTCTGTTCTCCTGTGTGGAACTCTATAAAGACAGTTCCCAGTCACCAGGGGAAAGCCTCAGAGCCTGTTTTTGTAAGTTCTCTAAACCCTATGACCCTTCACTCCATACACACACACAGTGTGATCTGCTAAGACCTCCACTGGCGAAGAAAATGTGTGGCAGCCTGAGGACTAGGACTCCCATTGGCACAGATAAGGGACCCCTCTGGAAGCCCATCTCCAACTACTTACCCTGCCCTGGGGTGTTATCACAGCAGGACCTCCAGGTTATCTGCTGCCCCAAAAGCTGTTCCTGCCCCAGGGTTCTCCCTTCAGGTCCTCTTCCCACCACATGAAGGGAAGGCATGTGGGCTGCACAGGGATGGCCCACAGAGGAGGCTGGCCTGGCATGAATGGCCCAGGCCACCTTCTCTTACCTGATGGGATCTTCTTGAAAACAGCCAAAGGTGTCGGGCATGAGTGTTGAACCGTCTACTGAGTCTGGAACAACTCTCACTGCAGGGTCTCTGGGAACCAGAGCCCCGATAACTGGGAACGCAACAAGAGAACATGTTGAACTGTCAACCGTCTCTTGCCAAGTGAGTGGCAGTTGGGCTGTTGCTGGAAAGTGGGTGCCTGGTTATGGGGGTTCCGAGTTCTATTAGGAAGTGACCTCACCTCCTGGGATTGCCCCCTCCAACTCCCCTCACCTAATAACAGCTATAGATAGTCCTGTGGGCTGCTGATTACTCACCCACCTTCTCCATGGAATGCCAACACTATACACAATGACACCAACACACCCCTCTCCATAGCCCCTAGAACACATGTGTCAAACACAAGGCCCGCAGGCCAAATCCAGCCCGACAGGCCTGCAATGTGGCCCGCACCGCGCTGTCATCACTGCACTCCGCTGTCAGTTTATGACATTGTCAGTTTATGACTGTTCAGTAAACCATTCGGCCCACGATTTAGGCTGGATTTTAGATTTTGGCCCCTTCTCTGATTGAGTTAGACACCCCTACCCTAGAAGGTCTGGCTACAGCCAGGGTCCTAGATTTGAGGAGACAGACCTAGGCTCAGACTCAACCCCTCATTTCTACCTCTTCTTGATCCTGGATGAGTCATTGTACCTGTTAGAGCCTGTCTCTCCCCTGCCTCCACAACGGGTTATGCAGCAAGTGCTTCTTAGGGATGTTCAGGCTTATGAGGGGGAGTAGTTACAAAGGAGGAGAGGACTGTCACAAGTCATAAGTGCTTCCAACCTCCTTTTTCTTTCTATCATCACCTCCTCTGTGTCTTCTTTTCTTCTAATTTCACCCAGAGTCATTTGATCCAGAGTGTGTGTGTGTGTGTGTGTGTGTGTGTGTGTGTATTGGGACAATGAGAGGAAAGAGTGAGTCTTACCCAGGAGAATCCTAGATCTCAGTCCTCTGAGAAACAAAATTAAAATCACCTTGAATCTCATCACCGTGGGGGGGGAGAGAATTCCAAGTTTATTTTTTCAAAATTTAATAAGATACAGAAGTTGGAATTTGTTTATTCCTTTGTTGTTACTCATTAAAATCACCATGAAATTTTTACTATCTTTCCAGTTCATTATTTTTATTTGGAGCCTTCCAGCTAGTGAACTGCAAATGGGTTATAAGTATGGACTCCTCAGCCTGAAGCCCCAAGGCCAAATTCCTCCAGCTGGGAGCAGCTTCTTCATTTAACCACTTTACTTCCCCGTATCATTTTTTAAGTGAGCCACAAAGTGACAATTGCCCTATCAGTGATCTGCCCTGTGTTGTCTCTGGCTTCAGGGCATGTTAAATCTCACCGAGTTAAAATAATATGCTATATACTCTTTGGCCAGTGCTTGGTTTAGGATAGTTTTATCTAACTTCTTTTCTTTCAGTATCTTTTTTATTGTTAAACTCAAAATTATAAACATGTAGAGTGAAACCAAGATGGCGGCCTAGGTAAGTACTTAAGCTGCCATATTGCACAACAATTTCAAAACAACAACTTAAAGACAAAACGGACATTATCCAAAACCACAGGAAAGCTGGCTGAGTGGAAAAATCTACAACTAGAAAGAAGGAGAGAGGCTCACGGATCAGGGGAGCTGCAAAGTGCTGAAGTAGGGAGACGCTCACAAGCAGAGAGGAAGGGCGGCCGAGTGCCTGCCTGGCAGGAGGGGAAAGGAAGCCCCAGGCTGCACTGAAATCCAGTCCCAAACCAGGCTGAAACCCCATAAACCCAGGCTCACATGGGTGGAATTTGAACTGTAGAGAAAGGCGCCCAGAGACTCAGAGACTGGGAGACTTGGGGGAGCCAGGAGCTGCAGCCAGCAGGGCCTACAGTCATGCGCAAGTGAGTGCTCGCAAAGAGGTCTGACCGCAGAGGTTGCCATGGCCTCTCCATAGCGGAAGGAGTCAAAAGCTCCAGACTACAGAGACCCAACCCAATTCCAGCTGAGCCCTGGGGGCACCCAGGCTCTTACAGGGGGAGTCTGGACTGTCAGGCGGAAACTCAGGGGAGCCAGGAAAGGCAGAGGTCTGAGGCGTGTGCACAAGGTCAGGACTGACTGGAAGCCAAGACTATTGGCTCAGCCCTGAGACTCGGCTCCATCCAAGCTAAGCACAGAGGCTTTTGCAATTTTGCAAGTCTTATCCTATAAGACTGTCTCCAATACAGAAGTTATCCTGGTGTAGACAAAGCTAATACTAACATCCAACTGGCCTGGAAGTCAATTCCTCCCAGTGATACCAACAATAATCAAGAATTAACTACAACAAAGCTGTACACGCAGTCCACAAAGGGGAGCACCAAGAGTGTCTACCTCAGGTAACTGGGGAGGCTGACCCACTGAGCCATATAGGACACCAAACACACAAAACCATCCTACTAACTATGGGAAACAGCGAAAATGCAGAGACAAGGAAATAGATCTCAAACAAAAGAAATGTAGGAGAACAAAAGACTGGATATAGAGTTTAAAACCACAGTTATACGGTTTTTCAAGAATTTCCTAGAAAAGGATATGAAAAAAGACCAACCAGAAATTAGAGATCCACTGACTGAAATAAAAAATATTATACAGAAACTCAATAGCAGACTAGAGGAACACAAGAATCAAGTCAAAGATTTGAAATATAAAGAGGCAAAGGACACTCCTTCACAGAAGCAAGAAGAGAAGAGAATCCAGAAAGTTGAAGATAATGTAAGGAGCCTCTGGGACAACTTCAAGCATATCAACATGAGAATTATGGGGGTGTGAGAAGAAGAGAGAGTGCAAGATACTGAAAACCTATTTGAAGAAATAATATCAGAAAACTTCCCCCACCTGGTGAAAGAAATAGACTTACAAGTCCAGGAAGCACACAGAACCCCAAACAAAAGGAATCCAAAGAGGACCACACCAAGACACATCATAATTAAAATGCCAAAGGCAAAAGACAAAGAGAGAATCTTGAAAGCAGCAAGAGAAAAACAGTTAGTTACCTATAAGGGAGCACCCATGTGACTATCAGCTGACTTCTCAACAGAAACTATGCAGGCCAGACGGGAGTGGCAAGAAATATTCAAAGTGATGCATGACAAGAACCTACAACCAAGATTACTCTACCCAGCAAAGTTATCATTCAGAATTTAATGACAGATAAAGAGCTTCACAGATAAGAAAAAGCTAAAGGAGTTCATCAACACCAAAAAAGTATTATATGAAACAATGAAAGGTATTCTTTAAGAAAAGAAAGAAGAAGAAAAAAAAGATAAAAAATTATGATCAACAAATACATATATATCAACAAGTGAATCTAAAAATCAAGTGAATTAAACATCTGAGGAACAGAATAAACTGGTGAATATAATAGAATCAGGGATAAAGAAAGGGAGTGGATTGATAATTATCAGGGGATAGGGATGTGGGGGTGCAGGAAGAGACTGGATTAAAATCATACACCTATGGATGAGGACAATGGTGGGGAGGTAAGGGCACAGGGTGGGGTGGGAACAGGGTGGAATGGAGCTACGGGGGAACAAAAGGAGAAACAATAGTAGTAATCTGAGCAATAGAGATTTATTAAATTTGGAAAAAAAATTATAAACATGTGGAGTAATATATATTATTGCCCTAGTCCAAAGAAACAAGTTATATAAGTGTGATTATTACCTTTGGGAGAACCCAGTGATGAGGGAAGAGGGGAGGGCAATAGGAAAAGTGGGAGGGATAAGGGAGAAATGAGCCCCCTAGGTGGTGAGTCTAGAGTAAAATATGTTCACTGTGGACAGACACAAAGAAAAGGTGACTCTCTAAGGAGGGTGGAGATAGAAGGAGGCATGCTTGGGGAGAGGAAGACTGAAAGCTCTAAGGGATGTGGCTGGGAGTTGGGTGTAAAAGATGCTGAAACAACCACAGTGCTCATATGGCCACACTGTTTTCCACTCTGCTGGGTCGCAGGTACTCGTAGGGCATATCCAGCTTTGCATTCCGGATCTCAATTTCCTTATCCAGGGCAGCCAGCTCCTCCCTGAACTTCTTCAGTGCATCTTTGGGCTCAGGGCCTGAAAAGTACTCCTCCTCATGCTGGCCCAGAAGCACCTGAGATGGAGAGAGAAGCAGCTGAGAGCCTTATGAACCCCAGTTTGGAGCCCCACACCTCCCCACAGCTGCTCCCTTCCTCAGGGACCAGGCCACCTGGCTCTCACACTAATGGGTTGACGTCTGCCCAGTTGCCAAGTCATGGACATCTGGAGAGAAGCCTGATGAAAGTTGGGCAGTGTTGCCATCACCGTCTCCAGTGTCACATCCTTGGTGGTTGGTGGGGGCAGTCGCATTGTGCAGGGTGCATTAGGGACCCAAGCATACCAATCCAGCTAAGAAGAGGCAGATATCTAGAATCAGTCTGCTAAGCATAAAAACCCCTTAACCACCTGCATACAGCCAATGCCCCCTCCCTGCCACCACTCTAGGAGCAAATGCCCATTGCCTCCCTATAACAAGTACCTGGCCCAGGTGGACAGAGGCATGCTGGCCAGTGCAGGTGAAGATGCACATGGTGACAAAGTGGCAAAGTTGGTCCCGGGACTCTAAGGACATGGGAAATCCTGCAAGAGATAAGGACAGTTAGAAGCTGGGAGGCCAGGAACAGAAACAGAGCTCAGAGAGGCTGAGCAGGGAGAATACGAGAGGGAAGAAAGGCTGTCAAGGACTCAGAGGAACTATTGTGGACACTGACATGAGCATGAGTTGTGGTGGGAGAAACCGGGAGATCTCGGGCAGGGGGTGGGGCGGGGGGGGGGGCTCTACTCAATAGGGTACTGGTATGGCTCACACTGGCTCACACTGGCTCACAAGAGTCCGTTATGTTAAATGTTCAGGTATTTAGCAAGCTGGTGACATCACAACGGGAGCTATGGTGAAAATATTTACACCATGAAATGGGCAAATGCTACAAATCAGGGCTTTGTTTTGTTTTGTTTTGTTTTGTTTTGTTTTGTTTTGTTCCTGAGAGCCAGTTATTAAGTATTTATGAGCAACTACTGGTCCCACTGCATCTTGGACCTAGAGGGATTCTTATTGCATAAGAACCTGAAAAGGCCATTAGGCATTTTAATAGGGGTTGGACATGCTTCTGGGAAACTTCATAGAAGCAGGGAGGATTCTAGGGATGTTCCCAAGAGGAATTTTCCACACTCAGGAAAGGGACTCAACTCACCTTGGTCCTGAGCCCCTCGCAGGCCAATTTCAGTGATCTCACGACACCACGTTTGCAGTTCCAGGTCCTTTTTCACCACGTTGTCCATCTTAAAGTAAAGACTCACAATTCCCTCCACATATCTGTCAGCCAAGGGGTTGGGCCAAGAGAGCTGAAGCTCACAGGGAGCCTCCAGGCCATGTGCTCCTTGCCCACATGGCCAGGTCAGGGCACCCAGCCCTCCAACACAGGTCACCTGGTCTCTCAAGCCACTCCCTAACCGCCCACCCTCCCCACAAGCCCTGCTTTCCCCTTGCCTCACCGATACATGATTTCCCAGAGCCGCAGAGCATCCTGAGCATAGTAAGAAGACTTGACTCCCAGAAGCCCCCGGTCAGCCAGGTCATCAGGGGGGCAGAATGATCTATAGGTTAAAAAGGCTCTAGCACGCCTAAGCAGCTCCAAGTGGCCTCCCCCACCGGTGCTCACCACCTGAGAAGCAAGGATGGGCAGGGTCAGGCAACTCCACCTGCTGGGCACCAGAACCAGAGGGAGCATGAGCTCTAGAAGCCCCATTCTCTCTTCATACCATGTCAAAAATGCCATTTTCGGAAACCAGCCCAGTCCTGGCCCGCACATTAATTTCCATGGTGTATTGCAGGTGGGGCATTATCAGCTGGAGGAAGAGAGCAGGGAAGAGCAAGTCAGGAGAGACCTGTGGCAAGTCCCCGCAGGAAATTGGAAGTGAAGAACAGGAAAGGTGCCAGGTCTTCAGGAAAAGCATAGCCATGAAATTCAGTGGTCCCTCAACACCAAGAGTGTTCAGTCAAATTGTAATTCATTCCTCAAACCATTGAATAATGGCTGCATAATGGGAAGAAATAATTCTCCTTCCCTTTTCATATTAGACTGTTCAAGTTCTAGTTCAATGTTTCTCAATCTTTTTCATTATCACTCCTCTACAGAGCCTTTTCAGATAGTGTTTTCTCTCCCCTCAACCATTGAAATTGTAATGCTGCACATAATATATCTGTTATGTTGTGTGTGTGTGTGTGTGTGTGTGTGTGTGTGTGTCCTTTATTTATTTTTTCATTGACTTCAGAGAGAAAGGGGATGGAGAGAGATAGAAGCATCAATGATGAGAAAGAATCATTGATTGGCTTCCTCCTGCCCACCCACTACTGGGGATTGAGCCCACTACCCAGTATGTGCCCTTGACCTGAAACCCTTTAGTCTATAGGCCAACATTCTATCCACTGAGCCAAACAAGATAGAGCTGTATATATGTGCTTTATACATAAAATATTCTAAGTTTTTGCACCCTAGAACTTTTCCATAGTTCTGGACTCACTTTCACCCCCTGTGAGGAGTCTAATTGCCTCCATTGGAATGCATGCTCTACCCCGCCTACCTGCAGACCTTCCTCTCCTCCGTTCTCCCTTTTATCCATTACACTCACCTCCTTTCCATTCCTCAAACATGCCAGGCTTGCTCCTGCCTTGGAACCTCTGCACTGTTCTCACCTGTTCCCTCTGCCCAGAACAATGTGCACTTTGATCATCTCAAGTCTGGCTCCTCAGAGCCTCATACTCTATGTCAGCTCAACAAGGAAGCCTTTCCTGGCCACTCATTCTGAACTCGACATCACATCGCTCTGCTTTGATTTTCTGCATTGTACTTATCACAGCTGATCTGTCATAATACAGTATTTATTGGCTGGTAGCCCAAAATGGAAATTAAAATCTACAAATATCAGGACCTCACTGAAACCGGTTTGGCTCAGTGGATAGAGCCTCGGCCTGCGGACTGAAAGGTCCCAGGTTCGATTCTGGTCAAGGGCATGTACCTTGGTTGCGGGCTCATCCCCAGTGGGGGGTGTGCAAGAGGCAATTGATGGATGTTTCTCTCTCATCAATGTTTCTAACTCTCTATTCCTCTCTCTTACTCTCTGTAAAAAATCAATAAAATATATTTTTTTTTAAAGAAAAAGATAAGGACCTCTGTCTTGCTTAGCACAATCATCTAGAATGGTTCTTGCCCCATTGGAGGCATCCAATAAGAAAATGTAATGGCTGCATACTTAGTTCAAATTGTCTGTTTAAAAAAAATAGACCACTGTTGTGGACCTGAGTCTGTCTAACTGGACAATGTATTACTATTTTAGGACAGGTCAAAACTGGCTGGAAAAGACTTCTATGTTATTTGCTTGGTCTTCCCTTTTGAGATGGAATCCTCAATCATTTATGGGCACTGTCTATATACAGTGCTTCATGCATTGTCACCTCCCACCCTTGCATCCCCCACCTTGCCAATTAATCATTTCCACCTCCTTCGGAGGTGATGTCACCCTGTTGAAAATGCAAAACAAGCCACCTCACTCTCTTGCTCCCTTCTCTCTCATTGGTTGGCTTTTCCCCACTCCCTGAGATTCCACAGAGAGGGTGCCTCCAGATGTTGGACTGTGCCATGGACAGAGAGACAGGCCGGAGAGAAGGGGATAAGGTATTACCTTGAAGATAGGGTGTATCGATGGAAGGCATCTCATGGTGGCCATAGCGATAACCTCAGCCATCAAATGTGCCCTCAGAAGATGAGAGAGAAGCTCATGAAGCTGGAAGTCAGAACTGCGGACCCAGCATTTGGCCAGGAGCCAGGTCATCGGGGGATCCGTGGGCAGGAAAAGTGTTGGTGGTTGGGATCCCGTGCGTGGCAATTCAAGCTAAAGCAAGAATACAGTGTGGGGAAAAGAGGATGAGTGCCCAGGTGCCCAGCAGATCCCCCCTCCTTTGCATTTTAACAACTCCCTTCTTCCCGAAATATTCTCCATCTCACTGCTGCTACTCCCAGCAGCCACTATTCCTTCTCCTGACTTTCCTACCCACTCAGTGCATTAGCATTGTCCAAGCTGCTCTGCCCGGCCTTCTGCAGAAGCTCCTCTTCTACCAACTTCCAGGGCCCCACTTCCCCTTTCACTCCCCTCCATGTAGAGAAGATTCAAACCCTCTGCTTCCTTTATCCCACACTTTTTCAGAAATTTCAGCTTCTCCCTAACCTTTCAACACCATCCCTATTAAACAGGTTAAGTCTCCAATTATCAGCTAGTCACTAGCTAGATGTAAAATTTGAATGTTTCCCCATCTATAATAATAAAAGCTTAATATGCTAATTAGACCAGACATCCTCTGGATGATATTCCAGATGAAACTGTGGCTACAAGAGAAACCCAGGTTCCAGGTTCCAGAGGGAAGCCAACTCTTGAACAAAGTTCATGCATCGGGCCTCTAACTCCCTTATAATTGCCCAGACAAAAGCCCACTTGAGCATCTTTTCCTCTTTATTTGTCCTATTTCTGCAGGTGTCTTGCCTAACTCTTCCTTTTCTTTTTCCTTGAATCAAGGACAGTTTAATGTTCCTATGTATGCCTAATAGCTTTCCTCTATACCCCCGCAGCTATTCCCAAAAACTGAGTCCATTACCCCCACCTTGGGCAATTGATGTAGCCTGATACCCTTATCTCCGGAATAGCATCTCACTTCTCCAATCCATCCTACACAAAATGACCCATAGAATGTGTCTATAACATGGTTCACAACAGCATACACCAGTTTCCTGTGTTCACACTCCTTGATTTTGCATCCACCACCCGCTACAGTCTGGGCCCTCACATTACCCCCCAGCACACCAGCCAAATTGTCCACTGACAATCTAACTTCTCATACTCTGCACGCCTGAGACTCGCTACTGAACCCATCTTCCCCTGGGAAGAGGTCCTGCTCCTTTGCCATAGCTATACGCACCCCACTTCCCATGACCCCTCCCACACTATCTCCACCCTCAGATACTTGCTCAGTACTGGAGCATATTTAGATTTTCCCAGTCTCTCTCTCCAGCTAGACCACACCTTTCTGCCTTTGCCCATTGCATCCTTTATGGACAACTCCAGTGCTTTAGCACAAGTGAATCCTTAATGAATTTGGGTAAAGTACTGAGCTGAGAGGGCCAACCACCAGGGAGCAGAAATCCTAGGTCATCTCACCTGGATGACCATTGGCAAGAGTTTCCCATCAGGCTGCAGTTTCAGCATGACCAGAGGGGCAGCCAGGTATTGCTGGCTACATAGAATGACATTAGCCTTGATTCCATCCAGCAGGGAGAAGTCGGCTTCAAACAGCGTGCCTCCCTGGATGAGGGCAGAGGGTGAGGACTATCAGTATAAGGCATCTACTTCCCACCCTGATTCCCCAAAGGAAGAAGAACAAGAAGGAAACTAACTTATCTCCATCACCTACTTTGTAACAGGTAATGAATCACATGCTATTGCTTCACATAAGTCTTACAAGCACTTGAATTAAATCCATGGTTTTTTGTGTTTGTTTGTTTGTTTGTTTGTTTTTAAAAAAAAAAAGGAAACATGATAAAATAAGATAGATAACTTGCCTAAAGTCACACAGTTTGTAAACAGCACACCAGGATTCAAACCCAAATCTTTCTCACCTTATAATCCAGGAATTTTGACTGCCCAACCCATCAATTGATCCATGTTGACTCCTGACTAATAAGCGCCCCCCCACCCCAATCTGATTCTCTTACTACACACTCCCCCAAATCCTTAGCACCAAGGCCCAGCTATTTCCTCATTTTGATTGCATCTATCACCCATCCCACATTCTTCCTTCCAATATGCTTTTCTCAGTTGAGGGGAAGGCCATGTGGTTGCACACCTCCAGGATCACTCAGGATTTCCCTGTAGAATCCCCTCTTGCATTTGGGGGCAAATTGGGCTCATAGTGGGACCTAAAGCAGCATGAACACAGACCATACTCCCAGTTCACTGTGTGGCCTCCTTTGGGCCATCATATCCATACCTTCAGCTCCTGCTCCAGCTGGGCCTGCAGCTCCTCCATCCCTGAAGGGAACACTAGGCGGGCAGGAAGGCGACTGGAGCGCCTTAGCAGCATGGGGTTGGCACCATTGAGAAACTGGTACCCAAATAAGGCATCCTCCTTCCAGGAATCCCGCACCTTCTCTGAGGGTGGCAGTTGTGGAGCAAGTTGTGAGATCTGGTGCCCTGGTTCTTCTAAACCCCACCAAACTATTCCCTCTTGCCCCCAGTCCACCAGAGGGACCTAGAACACAGGCCTTTCAGCTCTGGTTCACTAGATTGGGTGATGAGGGTTCTGGGAGAAGTACTGGGTAGGGATACTGACCAGCCAGCTTGCTGTGGTCATACCAGAAGATCTTGTTGAAGTCATCCAGATCATTCCAGGGAACAAGAACATTTAAAGAGTCTTTGACAGCTATTTTGGCCAGCCTTTAGGTAAGAATAGGCAAAACATTTGAAAGTTAGTCTCAAAATCACACGTTATAACTATAAGCACCCCCCTTGGGCTAATCCAGCCCTGTTCAGTGCATAGAACCCTGGGCCAGAATGCTTCCCTCTCCTTCAGCTCGCACTGTTCTCACCCCTTGGCCAGTGAAGACTCAAAGTCAATTCTCTTGTCCTCCAGAAACCTCTCATCTTGCGGGAGGTCAGATAAATTGTCCGCAGCCACATTCAGGATTAACCCATCCTTCCAGTTACCCCATCTGTGGGATAGAAATGAAATCAGGCATTGATGCCAGGAAGGGCCAGGACTCACTGCCAGGTCATTGGGGGGGGGGGGTGGTCAGGGGCAGGCTTAAGCTAACTTGTACAGCTTCCTTCTCTCTTCCAGCTCCTCCTCTCTGTGTTTCTTGAACAGGCCTTGAGGGTCATCTACCAACGTGCGGCCTAGAGGAGGAAGGAGGGAAAGGACAAGGGCATGGACAATGAGGCTTCTCCTGAGAGCCTCCCCCTGTCCCTGCCAGAGGTGCCTTCTCAGCCCACCCTTGTGGGGGAGGGGTGACCATTCAGCATCACACCCTCCCCAGCCTGCTGCCAACTCCAGCAATCCACCTCTTCCCAAAGAAGACCCAGCCCTCATGTTCCTGCCCTCACACCCTGTTCCCTCTCCTCCTCTCCCCCAACCCCAGCTTCTCTTGGGCCCCAGAGGCCTCCTCACACCCCACCCTGAGCTCACCTGTGCCCTCTGGGAGGCTCAGGATGCCACTGCCCTCCACCCAGCGGTAGCATGGGAACCAGTACTCCTCCCCACTGGCCCCAGGGCCCTGCACGGAGATCCAGTTGCAGAACCAGGCATCATCCTGTAGAAATTGCTTTTTGCGCATTTTCACAAACAGCAGTGGCCCTAGGGATTCCTTCACATCCTCCTGGAACTCCGTCTCCTGCAGGCAACACAAGAGGCTCAGCATCCATGGCCATCACCTGTAGTGGGGACTGGGGCTGAGCCCAGCTCCCCTCCCTGGCCCTTAGGTTGAGCCTCTGGGAAAGCACAGCAAAAGGAGTCAAACAGAGAAAGAGGGCTCCCAGTCCAAGGTGTTCCCATGTTCCCATTATGTGTCTTGGAGATTTTCAGCCCGGGGTGAGGCTGAAAAGGGAAGAAGCACTCCTTCCTGCCCTATCTCCTCCTCTTTTCTCCTCTTTCCTCCTCTTTCCTCCTCGCAGTCATTGATCCAACCCAGCACTGAGCGGGGCACCGCCACGGGCGAGCCCACAGTTGCGCGGGGAGATACACTGGTGACCAGGCACTTACAGCCCAGAGACCCAGCGCCCCCTCCGCTGGGTGTGAGCAGAGACCTCTGGGTGTGAAGGGATTAGCCAGGGAAAGTGAGAGAGAGGAAAGGTTGGAGAAATGCGTGCCAAGGAGAGGAAGCAAGAGCGTGGAGGCTGAGCGCAGCACAGAGCGCAAGGGAGATGAGCATGACTAGATCCTGAACAGTCTCCAAGGGTAAGCCAAGAAGGTGGCCCTGAGAATCGGCAGAAGCCATTCAGATGTTTGCGGAGAGATCTTATGAGGCTGGGGGTGTATTTGGATGAAATTGATCTGGCTGCAGAGGGGCTGGAAGGGCAAGAAAGGAAGGGGGAGGCTGGGGAAGAGGCTGAAGGTGGCAAAGGTTCACGGGGGCACTGGCTGGGGGGGGGGGGGTCTGGCATCTGGACCCGGAAGCCAGAGATGTCCAGGAGGCAGAATTGATAGCACTTGATTCTTGGTTCCAGGTGAACAGAGCAGGATGCTCTCCTGACACCTCCGGGAAGGCAAGGGGAGAGGTGTGGGGGTGGGAAAGGGAGGACCTCGCTTGGGCAAGCTCCTTTGAGGCATCTGCAGGACAGACATCCGGATCTGGAGGTCCTGGAAAGAGCAGGGTGGGCAACAGAAAAGTGGGGATGGGAAATGGGGAAGAAAAAGTAACAGAAGCCCGGGCCGAACCGGTATATGTGATGAGAGAGGGGAAGGGATCAGGAAATTCCTCCTCCCCGCCTTGGTGGAAGAGGTTTGAAATAGTTTCCGAGTGAAGGCAGCGTCCCTGGCCAGGTAGCTCAGTAGGTTAGAGCGTGACCTGACACCCCAAAGTTCCAGGTTCACATACAAGACTCAACCATGCATGAGTAAATGGAACAAAATCTGGTCCTCTCTTCTCCTCTTCTCTCCTCTCCTCTTTCTATTTCTCCCTCTCTCTCTCCTCTCCTCTCCTCTCCTCTCCTCTCCTCTCCTCTCCTCTCTTCTCTTTCTTTTTCTCCTCTCCTCTCCTCTTTTCTCCTCTTTCTTTTTCTCCTCTCCTCTCCCTCTTTCTCTTCTCTCTTCTCCTTCTCTCTCTCTCTCTCTCCCTCTCTCTCTCTCTCTCTCTCTCTCTCTCTCTCTCTCTCTCTCTCTCTCTTCTCTCTCTCCTTCCCTCTCTCCTTCCCCCCTCCCCCACTCTCTCCCTCCCTCTTCTGCAAATAAAATAGAGGAAAGCAGAGACATGCAGTGCCTCCAGGATCTCCGCAAAAAGAGAGAGCTCTGTGAAGGAGGGGCTGCAGGAGATCCTCTCCATCCCAAGGAAGCCAGAGGGCGCTCTCTGTGTGCCCCGCTCCTCCCAGTGCAGGTCTCTTCTAAGATGGGGGCCAGCTCACCTTGCCCAGCATAGGACGAAAACGTTCCCGGAGCGCGGCTTCCCGGTGCTGGCCCACCAGCCACAGCTGCACCTGATTGGTGGAGCCCGCGAAGAGCGAAGACCCAGTGGACACGCGGATGCGGTAGACACCCATCTTCCAGAGAGAAGTTTCTGCCTTCTGAGGGGAAAGAAGAATGGAGGTGCCTAATAAAAGGGCTCAAGACCCCGCCCCCGCCCCACCAAGCCTTGTTTTGCAATTGCAGAATTGCAGGGTGTGGATAGATGGCAGGTCTTCAATCAACCAGGCCTGGCCACATGCTCTGGGCAGCACAGAACTTGGCCCCAGCTCAGGAAGGCGCAGACCTTTATCTTTGTGGGAGGAGGATGGAATGAAGAAGCAGAGACGATTTGGACAGAAAATATGCACAAAGAAGAAATTGACACCTAGCCCAGCAAGAAGGTGGAGTGTGACTGGAAAGTCCCCTCCATCTGAACACATAGACACACGAAGTCACAGTCACACACACACACACACACACACACACACACTTGCTGGCCTCCCAGGTTGGTTCACCCCAGCCAATGGTCATGCTTAGGGTTGTAGGGGTGGATGAAGAAGCAAGGAGGCCTGGTCTGCACCTGAGGAAGGTACATTCAGCCACCCAACTAATTTAACCAAGTGGGAACGCTTGTGTCTGTGTCCTGTGCAAGGCTCTGCGGCTCATTCCTTTCTAGCTTACAAGTCCCAGCCTCTCTGTTGCCTACAGGATGAAAATTCAAACGGGTTTTTTTTTTTTTTCATTTACCTTTATTATTGAAAGTATTACAGATGCTCCTTTTTCCCCATTGATCCCCTTCACTCTATTCAAATGGTTCAAACAATAAGAAAAAGTTATTATTGCAGAAAAGAAGCAGCCCATAAGACAGACTGGCTCTAGGGTTGTTTGCTCTGGGGCTCAACAGCATCATCAAGAAGCCAAGGTTTGCCTGGTTGGTATAACTCAGTGGTTGAGCATCAACCCATGAACCAAGAGGTCCCATGTTTGATTCCCAGTCTGGCACATACCCAGGTTGCCAGATCAATTTCCAGTAGGGATCATGCAGGATGCAGCTAATCTCTCTATCCCTCTCCCTTCCCCTCTTCCTAGAAACAAATTAATAAATAAATATAAAAATTAAGTTTAAAAAAAAAACACAAAGGAAGCCAGGATTTGTTTGTTTTTCTGTCTTTCCATCCTTCATGAGTCAGCTCCTCAATAAAGTACCTCCTTAGCAAAATGCCTGCTACCACCTCAATAATCCCCTAAATACATAGCAGCATCCATTTGGAAAAGAAGAGCCATTCCTCCTGTGCCTCTTTCTAAGAGCAGGGGAACCTTTCCCAGAAACCATCCAGCAGCTGCCCCTCACCCATCTTTGGCCAAAACTGAACACCAAACCCAGATCCTTCAAAGAGGCAAAGGAAATGAAAGCACCATGAGCAGCCTAACTTTGCCAGGATTTATCCCTGAATTACATGAGGAAAGATGAAGACACAAACATATTTGGGACCCCACCAAAAAGCAAGAAAGGACAAGAGACTGGGAGTTAGGCACCGAGAGTGTCTGTTACAATTAGTTTGTAAAAGGCATAACTTCACTATGATATTACCAAGTAAAGTTACTGTAAACTGTTACCAAAAAAGTATAAGTGTGATTATATTAGGATTTTTTTAAGTTTTTTTTTAATTTAATGTGAGGCTTTCATTTCATCTTTTTTTTTTTAAATATATTTTATTGATTTTTTACAGAGATAAAGGGAGAGGGATAGAGAACCAGAAACATCAATGAGAGAGAAACATCTATCAGCTGCCTCTTGCACACCCACTACCGGGGATGTGCCCGCAACCAAGGTGCATGCCCTTGACCAGAATCAAACCTGGGACTCTCAAGTCCACAGGCCAATGCTCTATCCACTGAGCAAAACGGGCCAGGGCAACACTGTAAAGTTTTATCATGCATGTTATACTTCACCAAAAAAGGTTTACAAGTTGTGTTACCTTCATGAAATTAATTGGGGCCCTAGCCAGTTTGACTCAGTGGATAGAGTGTCGGCCTGCAAACCAAAGGGTCCCAGGTTTGATTCCAGCCAAGGGCACGTACCTGGCCCAGGCCCTGGTCTGGGATCATATAGGAGCCAGCCAATTGATGTGTTTCTCTCAAACTGATGTTTCTCTCTGTCTTTCCCTTTCTCTTCTACTCTCTCCAAAAATCAATGGAAAAATATCCTCGAGTGAGGAATAAGTAAATAAATAAAATGAATTGGGGAGTCTTCATCTTTTTATTTGAGACCAAAGCCTTTTAAATAATATTAGAAATGTTTTAAAGCTAGATCTTTAAAGTCTAGCCAGAACTTAGTTATAAAATTATCTAGTCCTGACATTTTTCTTCTTATTTTATTATGAAACTGTTCAAACTACATTCAACACTTAAGATTTTACCACACTCATTTCATCTATTCCTATTGTTTGCTGTGGATGCTGAACTACCCTGTTTCCCCGAAAATAAGACAATGTCTTACATTAAATTTTGCTCCCAAAGATGCGCTAGGTCTTATTTTCAGGGGATGTCTTATTTTTCCATGAAGAAGAATACGGTACACATTTATTGTTAAATGAAAATAAAGGAAATTTATTACCTGTATATGGTACTGTAGTACAGTAGTTGTCAACACAAACCAGACAAACTGTGAATCCTATAGTATCAAGAATTTACTCATTTATTCAATGACAATCATGTCATCATCTTCTGGAACATCATCATAACAATCCAATTCCTGAATTTCCTAGTGAATTTCTTGTGACTCCATTTCTTTCAGAATCAGTGGACCAAATCGTTCATGTTTAGCCGAGGGGAGCCTTATTTTCGGGGGATGCCTTATATTTCACTCAGAGGAAAACCTGTAAGTAGGTCTTATTTTCGGAGGATGTCTTATTTTCGGGGAAACGCGATACTTTATTTTTTTTTTTAATATATATATTATTGATTTTTTTTTTTTTTTTTACAGAGAGGAAGGAAAGGATAGAGAGTTAGAAACATTGATGAGAGAGAAACTTGGATCAGCTGCCTCCTGCAGGCCCTCTACTTGGGGGTGTGCCTGCAACCAAGATACATGCCCTTGATCAGAATCGAACCTGAGCGCAGCGTTGGTGGTATAGTGGTGAGCATAGCTGCCTTCCAGAATCAAACCTGGGACCCTTGAGTGCACAGGCCAGGCCAGCACTCTATCCACTGAGCTAAATCGGTTAGGGTGATGCTGAACTATTTTAAAGCAGGCCTTAGGTTTCTGATCTAAGATACTATCCTTGCATACTTTTTTCTTTTTTTATATAATAAATCTTTATTGCTCAGATTATTATAGGTGTTCCTCTTTCCCCCCCCCCCCCACATAGCGTCCCTCCACCTGAATCCTCACCCCACCCCATGCCCTTATGCCCTGCCAGTCTTCATCCATAGGTGTAAGATTTTTGTCCAATCTCTTCCCACACCCCTCAGACCCTCTTCCCCCTGAGAATTGTCAGACCACGCCCTTTCTATGTCCCAGTCTATTCTGTTCTTCAGATTTTTTTATTCACTTGATTTTTAGATTCACTTGTTGGTAGGTATGTATTTGATGTCTTTTTTTTAATATATTTTATTGATTTTTTACAGAGAGGAGGAGAGAAGGATAGAGAGCTAGAAACGTCGATGAGAGAGAAACATCGACCAGCTGCCTCTTGCACACCCCCTACCGGGGATGTGCCCACAACCAATGTACATGCCCTTGACCGGAATCAAACCTGGGACCTTTCAGTCCGCAGACCGACGCTCTACCACTGAGCTAAACCGGTTTCGGCTTGATGTCTTTTTGTTGTTCATAGTTTTTACCTTTACCTTTTTCTTCTTCTTCCTCTTCTTTAAGAATACACTTCAGCATTTCATGTAATCCTGGTTTGGTGGTGATGAACTCCTTTAGCTTTTTCTTGTCTGTGAAACTCTTTATCTGACCTTAAATTCTGAATGATAGCTTTTCTGGGTAGAGTAATCTTGGTCGTAGGTTCTTGCTATACATCACTTTGAATATTTCTTGCCACTTCCTTCTGGCCTGCATAGTTTCTGTTAAGAAATCAGCTGACAGTCATATGGGTATGCCCTTGTAGGTAACTAACTGTTTTTCTCTTGCTGCTTTCAAGATTCTCTCTTTGTCTTTTGCCTTTGGCATTTTAATTATGATGTGTCTTGGTGTGGTCCTCTTTGGATTCCTTTTGTTTGGGGTTCTGTGTGCTTCCTGGACTTGTAAGTCTATTTCTTTCACCAGATAGGGAAAGTTTTCTGTCCTTATTTCTTTCAATAGGCCTTTGATATCCTTCTCTCTCTTCTCTTCTGGCACCCCAAAAAATCTGGATGTTGGTACACTTAAAGCCATCCCAGAGGCTCCTTACACTATCCTGACACTTTTGGGTTCTTCTTTCTTTTTGCCTCTTTGATTGGGAGTTTTTTATTTCCTCATATTCCAGATCTTTGGTTTGACTCTTGGGGTATGTTGATCTACAGTTGAGTTTCTGTATATTCTTTATTTCAAACAGTGTATGCTTAATTTCTGACTGGTCCTTTTCCTTTTTTTTTTTTTTTTTTTTTTTTTGGTATTTTAATTAAGGTCCTTGAAGGTATCTTCAAGTTTCTCAGCGGTTTTTAGAAGATTTTTGAGTAGCCTTATAAATGTGATTCTGAACTCTGTGTCGTCCAGAAGTTTACTTTCCTCTATCTCTCCCGTTTGTGACATGCTTCTGTGTCTCCTCATTTTGGTTGCCTCCCTGTATGTGTGTGTGTTGTTTTTTTAAAAATATATTTTATTGATTTTCCACAGAAAAGAAGGGAGAGGAATAGAGAGCTAGAAACATCAATGAGAGAGAAACATCGACCAGCTGCCTCCTACACACCCCCTACTAGGGATGCGCCCACAATCAAAGTACATGCCCTTGACTGAAATCAAACCTGGAACCTTTCAGTCTGCAGACCAACACTCTATCCACTGAGCCAAACTGGTTTTGGCTGCCTCCCTGTGTTGATGGAGTGGCTTTGTGTGATAGGTGACCTATAGGGGCTGGTAGCTCAGCTTCCCCAATCACCTGAGGTAGTTGCTCTTGGTACACCCCTTTGTGGGCTGAGTGCAAAGTCTTGGTGTAGTTAAGCTTTGATCACTATTGGTACACTGGGAGGAATTGACCTCCAAGCCAATTGGCTGTGAGGAAGAACTATGTCTATAAAGGAAGAACTGTTTTTGCTGGAGACACGCTTATGGTGCAGGCCTTGTTTCAGTGGGGCTTTGGTCCTCACTGAGTCTGCCTCCCGAATGTGTCACTTATGGATGTGAGAAGTTGAAATCTGGTGTCTCACACTGACCATTAGATACACTGGCTTCTGGATCTCCAATGGGGTGCAGTTCAGCTACTGTCTGAGCCACCCTGCAGGAGCTACAGCAAGAACCACAGTCCTCTCCTTCCTGCTTGGAGCTTGGAGGCTTTGGAGCTGTCTGCACCAGGTTGCAAGTTTGCTAGGTCAAACTGCAATAGAGAAGACCATTCATATGCAGAAGCCGCTGCTTGGAGCTTGGGTGTGTTTGTAAATTGTGCAGGGCAGAGTCTCAGGGCGGAGACTTGGGGCGTCACTAGGCTAGGGTGTGGCCAACAGCAATGGCTGCCTGTCAGCCGTCTCTGCATCTCTGACCGCGTCCCAGCACAGCAAACAATTACTCTTGGACACAGCTCTGCAAGCAAGCCACCCTCACTTTCCGACCTGATGGCAGACAGTCCAGCTTTTTTCCGGAAACTGGATTTCAGAGAGATTGGCATCTTGTCTCTCTTCTGGTTGAAGAAAGCAATGCCCTCCACCAGCCAGGATCCGCCGTCAGCCCGTATCGCATGCTCGCCCCCATACCTCAGTTTTTCTGTGCTTGTGCCCTGAATTCTCAAGCATTCAGTCTAGTTGTAGAGCTTCCACTCAGCCAGCTTTCCCTTGGTTCTGGGTAATAGACATTTTGTATTTTAGTTGTAGTTTTGAAATTGTTGTGCATGGCAACAGTTTAGGTATGTTTACATAAGCAGCCACCTTGGATCTCCCTATCCTTCACTTTGCATCTTTAAATATGGCAAATAGGTGTGACAAATCATTCAGCATCTTGGTGTTTCTATATTTAGACAACTTAGATCTTATTCATTTATCAGCTTATTGAACTGTTCCTTTTTCAGAAACATAGATACCATCTAAAAGCTTTCTGATATCCTTCTATTAACTGTTGTGCCTTGCTCAATCAAAGCAGCTGAACTTGATACAACTTAAATGTGGTTTTCTTCAAGAATCAGCTCATATTTTTGGGCTTGAGATACTGAACAATCAATTCCTGACTTTATCCGAACTCTGCGGGTGTATTTTTTGCCCAAGAAATTTCTAATTTCAACAAGAGAACCATTCTCCTGAATAACCACAAGTGTTGATAGGGAAGTGAGTGTACACAGACCTCATCTTGTAAGAGAAGCCCGGTGTAACACCTTTGATCATGTTCTGTACAGATCGTGTGGCCAGTTTCTATTTCTTCACAAAGTACATCCTTTCACAGTGATGTCCACATTTTCTGGAATGTCCACAGAATGATTGCTAAGAATGGTCTTCATCCTCATAGTAGATATGGCAAAGAGAGGATTTTTTTAAGTTTTTCAAGTTTTATAGGAAAGTGAATATTACTAATCATGAGTATGTGTGCTTCTTCTGAGTACATATATGTTTATAATGAACAGATATGTGCTCATTTTCACTGCTCAATAGAAAAGAATGAAAACAGAAAACTGTGTGTGAGCTAAATAGTTCCAGAAAAAAATAGGAAGTGTTCCAAGATCAGTACATGTGGCTACATATACATGATAACCAGGTAGAAAGGAAGTTCAACTAGTTAATCAGCATTGCTCCTACCCCAGGATCAAGGAGAAAGAGGGTCCTGAGATGCTGGGTGAGCCAAATGTCCTAAAGATGGGCACAAATGTGCAAACACAATCCTCTCTCCCAGGAGACAAATCTACTAGATGGCCCTTAACCATATGACATTACTAGCACAGGCATAATTTTAAAGTAATGCTAACTATATCATAATGACAGAACAAGGGGTTCCATAACTCTGCCCAAGTGAAACCAAAGGCATACATCATTATAGATGCAGAAACTACAAATTTAGTGGAAGACACAAACATTAAAATACTTATTAGGGTAACAAGATAAGTTTTACTGGAACAAAGATAACTCCATGGCAGATACAACAAGCTTGAGAGTCCAAAGCATGGATCAACCTGCTGAGAAGCCCAATTCTGTAGCCAGATGTATATGAGGTTCTGAGGCAATATTTTTTGGGGGTGCAGGGAGTCTAACAACTTTTCAGTAACATTAAGAAAATATCAAAAGACATATTTGAGCAATCTTTTAAAAGTACCTTCTTCCCAGAGAAACACAATAGCAAGTAGAAACCAATGAAGTAATGAATTAAGTCTATGTGTGGATGTCTGCTGGGATGTTTCTCAGCATCTAGAAGTGTTCTGGAATCTGGAGAAGGGGCTGCAGTAAATTAATAAAGAGACTATACATCAAATATAAATTTGGAAGGCATTCTGGGGGGGAGGGAGCCAGAGACTTAACTATTGTAATCAAGTTATATGAATCCCTGGACCCCTAGCTTTTTAGATATACATGTCAAAGGTAAGGTTTGGTATACAGTAGGCAATTCCATGTTGGGGGAACTGCCTTCAGCTGTTAGGCAGTAGGCAATAATATATGCAGTTGTTCAGCCCTGCTGAAGCCTCAAGATTCATCAACATTTTTATGAACTTTTGGCATTTTATTATGCCCTGCTGGAATTAGCTCCCAGCAGCTGTAATAAGATAAATTTAAGTGTAATGACAGTACATATATGTTTATAATGTTTATAACTGTTGTATTTGCTTTTGTTTTGTGTAGTGTTTAAAGTGTATTCAAATGATTATCATATTAAATTTGTAATTGTAGTTGATATTGGTTAAAAAAAATTGATAACGTTTGCAATCAGTTTAAATATTAAAATTTATTTATTAAAGTTCTATTCATAGATATATGTTTAATAAATTGAACATTTAAAAAATACAAATAGACCTCCCTTGCTCTCCAGCAAAACCTAGCTGAGTCCTCTTACTCGGTGAAGATCAGGGTGAAGACCAAACCATTGTGGATGGCACTAGCCTGGACCCTCCATGCCCACACATCCTGAGCCTACTCAGCAGGCCCAGTCTACTTTCTGCCTGTGACCACATGGAGGTGGCCAAGGACTTGACGACCCCTGCCACTCCAAGGCCTGTGCTTGTCTCTCCAGAGGTACAGGCAGCCCAGATCCTGTCCCGGGCAACCCCAGCTCCCTCCCCACAGTCGCTGGGAACCTGGAGCCAGGCTGGTGCTGCACCACCCAGGACCAAAGAGCGTGGATGAGAAATTCCCAACTGAACGTCTAGAGCACCTATCCAGTTCATTCTCCAGTCATGAATGAAAGTTAGCAATTCTTTAAGTCCCAAAAGGGAAATAAAAGATATTTCATGCTGCAGGGAGGATTCCCTGGGACTTCTGCCTACCATCCATAAAATATTCATCCTTTCAAGTGAGGAGATTGAGTCCCAGAATTTAAGTGTCTTACTAAAGGTCATTTAGTTAGCCAGGTAGAAGCAAAATGATCATATTTTTTTTCCTTAGCTGCTAAGATGGTAAAATGTATTGTTTGACTTTCAAGTGTATAACCATCCTTGCATTCCCAAGATGAACTCCACTTGAATGTGCAAGCCCCTAGCCCAATTCATAATTATATCCATCTGCTGCTTAAGTTTTATAGCATTTGCCACATAGTTACCAATAGATACCTGGCAGAACTCAAACGGACCATCAAACTTGAACTTCCTCACCAACACTGAATCTCTCCAGCTGCCTGCTGAACTCAGACATGTTATCTGGGAGGATGGAGTGCAAGAATTTTATGTAGTCATCACTGTGTACTTGGTCATCTCCTCAGCCAGGGCTTTGTGAGAGTGATAGATTTCCATTTTACCTTAGAGACCATAGTTAAGTGGCAAATTGTGAGTCATGCAGATTTGATGAGGCTTCATTGGCTAGCTTTGTCCATAATAGTAATTTCCAGCATCCTATCATAGTAGTAGTAACAGACTTTCCTCCTGGTACTCTGAGTCTGTACCATCTTGCTTGCCTCCCTTCCCTCCCATTCATCCATCTGATATTGTGATTTTTTTAAAAAATATATTTGTATTAATTTCAGAGAGGAAGGGAGAGGCAGAAAGACATAGAGACATCAATGATGAGAGAGAATCATTGATCGGCTGCCTCCTCCACACCCCTATTGGGCATCGAGCACACAACCAGCACCTGTGCCCTAAATCGAAATCAAACCAGGATCCTTCAGTCCACAGGCTGATGCTCTATCCACTAAGCCAAATGGGCTAGGGTTGATATTGTGGTTTTTAATAAGAAATATACATTTGGTCTTCCTCCCCATTTCAGGGGAGGAAGATGTATAAATTCCAAATGTATAAAACCCTTGGAATTTCTTAAATAATAAGAGCAAGAAAAGTGTCTTTTATTATGTTAATGAGGTGGGTTTTGGAAAGCCCCTAGTTAACCTAAGAATGGAAGCTGGTTGCTAAAGGAGCCCAACTGATGAGAGGGTTGGAACTTTCAGCCCCATTCCCAGTCCTCTGGGGAGGGCAGAGGGCCCTGAAGTTGGCTCAGTCACCAATGGCTAATGATTTAATAAATCCCACCTATGTATAATCAAGGGCTGGGTTTAGGGAACCTTCAGGTTTGTGAACATGGAAATAGGGGAGCGTGGTGCCAGGAGAGGGCATGGAAAAACCACACCTTCTTTCCCTGCCTTGTCCTATGCATTTCTTCCATCTGGCTGTTCCTGAGTTATACCCTTTATAATAAACCAACGATCTATTATAGTAAGCCAAATATTTCTCTGAGTTCTCTGAGATACTCTGCAGAATATATTTTTTGCATGCAATGTATTCTCCCCTCTCTTCTGGGATTTCGATGGCATGAATGTTAGAACTTTTGTTACTGTCGCACAGAACACGGAGGCTCTATTTATTGTTTATTTTTTCTCCGTGTTTATCAAATTGGAAAATGTGCGATTATTTATTGCCTCTTTCCTGTCATCTCCATTCCACTGTTGGGCAATTCCAGTGAATTTTTACTTCACATATTGTATTTTTCAGTTCTAACATTTTCATATTTCTTTTTTAAAGTCTCTATTCAGCCAAGAACATCTATTTCTCCATTCAAGATCTTTACCAAGGAACAGCCATAACATCTGTTTAACGTCTTTGTCTGATAATGCCAATAGCTGAGTCATCGTTTAAGCTTCCCTCTCAATCTGCAGCCCATTATTAATTTTACAGATTTCTCTAGTAATTAGTTGCAGTTTGTATTTGTCCAGAATTTTCCATTATAATCCGTGGGAACGATAGGTTGTATTGGGCATACCAGAAGTCATTGTTGAATTTTAATAATATGCATGAACAATGGATGAATGTTGAAAATGTCATGTTAAGGGAAAGAAGCCAGACACAAAAGGCCACATATTGTGTGATTCCACTTATATGAAATAGATAAGTACAGAATAGATAAGTACATAAAATAAAAAGAAAAATAGACTCATGTTTCCAAGGTTTGAGGGGAAGGGAAGAATGAAGAGTGAAGGAGAAGAGACCCCACGTACAGGCAGGCATAGCTCATTGTACTGCACTTCACTTTACTGTGCTTCACAAATGTTAGATTTTCCACAAACTGAAGGCAAGATCCTTCACCTGGGTCTGAAACCAAACCCACGATATCTCTGAGGTGTGTCTGCAGGGGGGTTCTTTTGTGCATGGCAAAATGTCCTGAAAATAAATAGTGATGATGGTTGCATAACTCTACAAACATACTTTAAAAAAAGAAGAAGATGAAATTTTAAATATATATTTTATTGATTTTTTTTACAGTGAGGAAGGGAGAGGGATAGAAAGTTAGAAACATCGATGAGAGAGAAACATCGACCAGCTGCCTCCTGCGCACCCCACACCGGGGATGTGCCCTCAACCAAGGTACATGCCCTTGACCGGAATCTAACCTGGGACCTTTCAGTCCACAGACCGATGCTCTATCCATTGAGCCAAACTGGTTTTGGCAAGAAGAAATTTTAAAAGGTGAATTTCATGGTGTGTGAACTATATCCCAAGTTGTTATTTTGAAAAAAATATATATGTAAACCTAGGATTTTTATTGTATCTTTTCAACAAACATTGTATTCTACTTGAAAGTTAATTTGGACAATTTCCTATGTCATTGCAAGAGCAAATTCACTGACAGTTCACAATTATTCCAGCTCACTTTGGACACAGTTTTTGGTTCCAGCCCAAGTTGGATGGAGTTCTCATTTTCAAGCTATTCAAACATCAAAGACAATTTTTTAAAATTTAATCTCAATTTAATGTCTTTGTTAAAAAAAAAAAAGTATACTTTGATTTTTGTTTAAATGCAAAAGAGGGACATCTCAGATCCTACTCTCTTGTGTATGCAGTTTTTCTTTTCTTAGTTAACTTTTTGATTTCTGCTGTGAAGTTTTAAGTGTAATTCATCTGACACAAAATATTTGCAAACAGCTGTAACCAGCCTTAAACAATACATAGCAAAGCACCAAGCTTTAAATTGTTGCTTGAAGATTGAGCACAGAAAAATGTGGAGAAGGTCATTAACTGTGCAACGACAAAATGTAAGAAAATATGCACTTACATTGAAAAGGGAATCAATGTCAAGAAAGAAAAGAATACATTTTTAAGAGAATTCAAAGTATGAACCCATAGTTTTTCTTACAATGATTTTTTCACTTTTAAGTTTTGAAATTTGCTGGCATGATTATGTAGACAAAGCTTAAATAAGATAAAATGTCCCTGTCTCATTGTTTTCTAGCCATGATTATTATTATTTTTTTATTTGTGACTACTAACATTGATTTAAGGGTGTTAACAATTATCTGCCTTGAATGTCAAATAAGCAAGGTACACAGCTGCCCTTTAGTGTTGGCTGCAGCTAGGATGGCCCCTGTGAATCAAACTTCCCCTGGGACATTGTGACACAGTGACAGACCCTGCCCGATGACCCATTTAAGACCATAGATCTTCTACTAACCCACATAAATTTCCACTGCTCACCCCTCCCAACTCTAAGTCTATTTCAAATATGGCCACACCCTATCTGAGGAACAGAACATGTTGTACGTCTGGACCTCACTGATGCTAGCTCCACCCCAGAGCCCCTACCATAACCTAACTTTATCAGGCAACCAGAGGCAGCTGCTTGCTTCATCCCTGAGACCCCCACCTTAGCTTTTTTTTTAATTGATTTCAGAGAGAAAGGAGAAGGGAGAGAAAGATAGAAACATCAATGATGAGAAGGAATCATTGATCGGCTGCCTCCTCCACACCCCCTGTTGGGGGATCGAGCCCAAACCCAAGCAGTGCCATTGGCTGGAATCAAATCTGGGACCCTTCAGTCTGCAGACCCACGCTATATCCACTGAGCCAAACAGGCAAGGGCCCCACCTTAACCCTTAAACCTCAGTCCCTCACAGAGATAGGGCCATTAGCTCTCTGTAGCTCTCAGCCCCTTTCCTCCCTTACAAAGTGAATAAACCTTTTTGGCTCAGTTACTCGTCTATGTGAATTATTTCACAACCCGTGGCTTAAACTGGGAAAGCCATCAGAGCCCACATAGCACACTGCAGTTTCTTTTCTTTTCTTTCTTCCTTCTTTTTTTTTTTTTTTTTTTTTTTTTTTTTTTAATAGAAATGAGATCATCTTTATACAGGCACAACCCAGACAATCAGCAAGCCCAACAGCAACAGAGGTCAGCTTTTTTTGACTGTGTTACAAAAGAGCCAGTTTAGTCAAAAAGACCAAAGCCCATGTCATCATCACACTCCTCAGATTCTTCTTTCTTTGCTTCCACTTTCTTCTCCTCGGCTGGGGCAGCGGCAGGACCTCCTGCTGGTGCAGCACTAGCTGCAGGGGCAGGACCACCAGCCCCTACATTGCAGATGAGACTCACAATGTTGACATTGGCCAGAGCCTTTGCAAACAAGCCTGGCCAGAAAGGCTCAACATTTACACCAGCTGCTTTAATGAGGGCATTGATGTCACTTCATGTCGTGCAGGATGAGGGCAGAGTAGATGCAGGCGAGCTCTGAGATGGAGGCCATGGCGAGGGTGAGTGCTGGGCGAGCACTACCGGGAGCAGTGCTAGTCGCCGGATGAAGTGAGGGCCTCACCCCAACACTGCCTTAGCTTCCTCGGAAGAACCGAGCACCTTACAGGCAGCTGGGGGAAGGGGCCACACTATAGTTACAAAACATAGCTGCCTTGCTGACTTTCCTCCCCTTGAGTGACCCACTCTATGTTCAGTCTCCTCCCTCTTAAGTAGACTCTTGTGTCTGCCTCAACCAAGTGAGTACAACAGAAATGATATCTGTGACCTCCAAGGCTAGGTCATAAAAGAATACATGGTGAGGCCACATGAAGGTGTTTCAACTGATAATCAACCACTGGATGTATGAGTAATGAAGCATGCAAGAACACTCCAGTTCCAGGCACAACCTGACTATAATGAGAGATCCCAAGTGAAAACCACTTCACCCAGGTAACCCCCAGAATGATTAGAGAACCTGAATTCTGGAACCGGGGTAGGTAAAGTTGACATTGACCCTGAGCAAGAGGCTAGAACAGAAAGCTTTAAAATTTACACTGTATTGTGAGTAGGATAACATATTCACAGTTCAGAACCCAAGAGAGAGAAAACGTTAGTTGAAAAGTTTCACCATGTTGCTCTGTCACCTAGAGCAGCCAGTATGACCAGTTTTTATCTGTTTTTCCAGAGATAATGTAGCATATATCAGCAATTATGTACAAAAGTCCCTACTTTTCTCAAGAGAGTAATATGTTATCACTTAACATAAATCAATTTCACTAAGTCATGGGATTCATTCAGTATTGAGTATCAATTAGGTACTTGGCACTGATTTCTCATTAACATATGTATTTTTAAATAATGATTGGCTCACAGGAGGTTGCAATGATAGTATGAGAGGAAGGGAGTGACAAGGCACCTGGACCCTGTTTCCCCCAATGGTTACATCTTACATGACTACAGTACAACATTAAAACCAGGAACTTGATGTTGGTACAGTGATTGGCATTTGTCTTACAAGAAGTAGAACAGTGAATGAAACAAAATCCTTGTTCTGCCTCTAATGGGGTTTAAATTTGCTGTGTTGTGTGTATGGAAGACAACATTGAAGACACTGAAGCATGCAAGGGACTGACATATTTGAGAGGGAAGGAAAGGCGTGTGAGAAGAGATTAACCAAAGAACTTATATACATGCTAGAGGTTCGGTGCATGAATTTTATGCATGGGTAGGGTCCCTAGACCTGGCCAGCAATCAAGGCTGATCTGTGGGGTGACTGGTGGCAAGATCAGGGGTGGGGGTGGGGGCCCCGTTGGCACCTGTCTTAGAGGCGACTGGTGGGGCAATAGTGGGGTGGTGCTGGCCCACTGGCTGGCAGGCCCTGCCACCTGCTCACTGGCTGGCACCACCATCTCCGCTGCCATTGCAGGTCACCTCTCTCTGCAGGGCAACTGGTGGGGTGAAGTGAGGGGGGTGGGAGGGAGTGTAGGGTCCCCATTGGCACCTGCCTGGGCTGGCCTGGGGCCTGCAGGCTGGGGGAAGCTCCTGTGTTGGGCACCTGGCCCGTGGTGATCAGTGCGTGTCATGGGAACAAGTTGTTCCACTGGTCATTTTGCCATTCAGTCAATTTGCATATTAGGTTTTTATTATATAGGATATGCATAACTCATGGACGGACAATAGTGGGGGAAGGCCTGGGGAGTGGGCAGGAGCAGGGTGGAGGGAGTTGATGAGGGGGGGAAAAGGGGACATCTGTAATGCTTTTAACAATAAATAATTTTTAAATGGCACATCAATGCATTTTAATTTATATTCCTCTCCTGAGAGAGTTTGAGCTCTTTTCTCTTTTCATATGTTTTAGATCGCTGACTTTCCTTTCTGAAATGTCCATATGCTTTGCCTATTCCAGTGGTCTGCAAACTCATTAGTCAACAGAGCCAAATATCAATTGTACAATGATTGAAATTTCTTTTGAGAGCTGAAAACTGACTTCTGTGCATGGGCCACGAAGTTTCAATCGCACTGTATGTGCACGCCTGCACGTGGTATTTTGTGGAAGAGCCATGCTCAAGGGGCCAAAGAGCCACATGTGACTCATGAGCCACAGTTTGCCGACCACTGGCCTATTCAGTTGTTGATTTATCTCCTTGTTTCATAGCTTTTTCTATAGTAGGAAAATTTGTCCCTTGTCTATATGTGAGTTACATTTTTTGGACAGTTTTCTTTTGTTTTTTGACTTTTTTTATCCTCACCAGAGGGTATTTTATTTCTAGAGAGAGTGGATGGATGGAAATGGGGGAGAGAGAGATGTGAGAGAGACACATTGATTGGTTGCCTCCCGCAAGTGCCTGGACCTGGCCAGGTATCCAACCTACAACCCATGTATGTGTCCTTTAAAAAAAAAAAAATCATGTGGCATTGGTGTTAGGACCAGGGGTTGGTCAGAAGCCTAAAGGGCCTTAAGCAGGAAGTTCGTGATGGCCTCAAGTGCTTCAAGAAAATTGCTGGGGCCCTAACCAGTTTGGCTCAGTGGATAGAGCGCCAGCCTGCAGACTGAAGGGTCCCAGGTTTGATTCCAGTCAAAGGCATGTGCCTTGGTTGTGGGCCCATCTCCAGTAGGGGATGTGCAGGAGGAAGCTGGTCAATGTTTCTCTTTCATTGATGTTTCTAACTCTCTATCCCTCTCCCTTCTCTCTGTAAAAAATCAATAATATATATATATATATATATATATATATATATATATATATATATATATATATATTAAAATGCAATGGTATTACAACTCCCTTTTCAAAAAAGTTGCTGCTGAGGGCTTAAAGGAAAATAGAAAACTGTTCTTGGAAACTGGAGGAAAAGAATTATGCATGCATGCTGAAACCGGTTTGGTTCAGTGGATAGAGCATCAACCTGTGGACTGAAAGGTCCCAGATTCGATTCTGGTCAAGGGCATGTACCTGGGTTGCGGGCAAATCCCCGGTAGGGGGTGTGCAGGAGGCAGCTGATCAATGTTTCTCTCTCATCGAGGTTTCTAGCTCTCTGTCCCTCTCCCTTCCTCTCTGTAAAAAATCAATTAAAAAAAATTTTAAAAAAAGAACTAAGCATGCAGGTGTTATGTCTCTAGTACTGTTATGTGATAGTGGAAACTTTGTCCCCTGCAGTAACAAGAAAAGTGGGAAATGTATCTAATAAATTCAGTGATCTAAGGAGATTTGCAGGCAAAATATTGAAAGTATCACCTGACTTCTCGCTGCCTATGATAAAATGCAAAAGAAAAGAGATAGAGATGAAATATTGTCTATGCACGATCCAGGATTTGCTGAGATCAAAATAAAGTTGTTTCTTATCTTAGTCACTCCAAATGACTAGCAATGCCAAAATTAACATATGGTTTTTAGTCAGAGTCAAATGCAGGGCATTTTAAGGAAAGCATCGTCTGAAAATTGAGTGAAAGGTATAACTATAAAATTATTTTTTAATACCTCAGAAAGATTTAAGGTGGTGCTTCAAACAAAGGCCTTGTAAGGTTCTCAGGTATACCCAGCAAAATTTATCTATTAGAACAACAGGGCATTTCAGAATTTCAGAACAAGGAGTCCAAGCTAGAGAAGGGGTTATTGCAAAGAAATTTATATACAGATTTTTGTCTAATGGGTTGTATGATAATTAATGCCTACAATACCCACAATACCATATTTGGCCCTGACCAGATCTCTCAGCTGGAAGCAGATCCAGCCTGGTCTTTACACTAATGATGATGTTGTGGCTACGTACAAAGGACCTCCCTTTGAGGTGAAAGAGAAGGGAATGTGTAGTGCTCAAGCTATGGCCAACAGGGAAATAAAATAAAATTTAAAGAATAAGGCTAAGGGACTAGTTACCTATACACATGGGCTACTGTTTATTGAAAGGAAAGGATGGTTTAGAAGAGAAAGAGCCTAGAACAGTGGTTCCTCGGAACATTGGTGGTCCATGAGGTCCAAAAGGTTGGCGACTGCTGGCCTAGAGGATAAATCCAAAAGCCACAGTGAATTCACAGGCAGTAAAACTAAACCAAATCTCATTAGCTATGCCTGAGAAACCACACCCAAGAAGCCTCATCCACATCTGGATGAGATCCTGGATTTTTAACTGATGCCATATGGAATGTAATTTGGGGAAAGAGTCGAGTGTACTTTGCATGTGGGAGGGATGTGACTTGTGATCAAAACATGGACTGGGACAGATTGTGTTTTCCAAATATTTCTGCAATAATATCAAAGATTTCGCATGCTCTTTTGTAATACTGACACTACTGTCATCAAATGGTGGAATCTAGATTTCCCCCATCTTGTGTCTTGTCTGGACTTCTGTGACCGCCTGAACCAATGGACTACAATGGAAGTGATGCAGTGTGACTTCCAAGGCTAGGTTAAATGTCATGCTCTTCCTTGCACCATGTTATCTTGGGCAAATTCCTCTTAGAACCTAGCCACCATGCAGTGAGGAAACCCAAGCCACATGAGAAGGCCACATATAGATGTTCCAGCCAACAGCCCACACTTGAGATACCAGTGAACAGGCAATATCGACCACCAGGCACGGTGAATGCAGAAGCCTTTGAGATGTCTCCTTCCTCAGCCACTGTCTGACGACAACCACAGGAATTCCCTAAGTGGGAATAATAGCTGAGCCACCAGAACTGTAAGATAAATGATAGTTAATGTTTTAATTCACTAAGTTCATCTTTAAGTTCATGTTTTAAGTCACTAAAATGATTGCTAATGTTTTAAGTCACTAAGTTTTAGGATGATTCATTATCTCAATTGATGACAAACTTGCAGAAGCTAAGGAGAGGAAGACCTGGAGAGAAGGGCTAACCCAATCCTTGTATCAAAAAGGTTTGACAGAGAGGATAGGCCCCTTGCCTTATAAGAGAGAACTATATAGGCACAAGCATATGGGGTCAAACCACATTTGTCCAACAAATGGCATTCTACTTTGTGGATGTCAACATATAGGTGGGCCTCTAGCAAATCCAATATGGGGGGGGGGAAATATCTTAGGTCTCTGTTCTCCAAGTCAACCTCAACTGATATTTTTCCCATCTTCCATCCAATATGAACAAATATATCACCATCAGAGATATATACTAATGCGGGAAATATAGATTTTGCAGAGGAGACATCATGGAGAAGAGTTGAAAAAATTTAACCCATTTCTAAACAACCATGAAGATCCAGGAAATAATACCAAAAAGTAAACCTTGGATAAGAGTTCTGTACAGATCTTTAGGGGAAAAGAAAAGGAATATTGGGCTGAGTCGAATAAGGTCCAGGGATCATAGGTAAATCTTGTGTTCTGTCTTCTCACCTACCTCTCAGGTGAAAATTTTGTGTAGTAAACTTGTAGTGAGAAAAAATCTATTTTTTCAGGAGAGGATGTAACAGGATAAAGAGGTAAAGATTTTCTTCTTATGGCAGCTGTGTAAATTCCTTATAAGAAATTACTTAAGAAGGTACATTCAGACTCTTACATCCACAGGTTTTTAAAGAAATCTTGAGAAGAACTTTGAGCAAATCCAAACCTTGGAATCTGGGGGGTGGTCATGGAATTATAACCTAAAATACAAGTGGCCAGGAGGTTTCAGCAGACTCCCAAGCTACAAATAGACACAAAATAAATGAATAAACAGATGAATTAATAAATCATTACAGCACAGTTATTGACACCTAGTCCCTCTTTTTTAAAAAAAAAGAAAATTTGACTCAGATGGTGTTGAATGGCTTGGAAATGAGGTAAAACTAGTCTTTATTTGAGCAGAGACTGTCAAAGCTGATAGTGCTAGTACATTCAATAACAAAAGCAATGTTTTGCCTCTATAGGTTAAAAGGCAGGATACTTTATTTATTCAGTGAAACATTTAAAATGCAGGAGAAATTAAATATTTTTCAGTATGATTATACAGAGGCAGAAAACTGAGGTTTCAGGAGATCTTAAGATTTGGAGAGTCACAGACAATCAGATTTTAGAATCTGATAATACCTATTGGGCCACACACACCCAAAGTCACAGACTCATATACATATATACACTTACAAACAAATGCTTAAAATATTGCATACAATTTCAGCCTTGATAAGGCTGAAGTTAAGCAGCCCTGTGGGACACAATAGTTAGAGGTTTCATCAAGCCAAGTTGCTATCTTGCGAAGCAATTTGTGTCTTATATAATACTGTGGTTAAATCATCTGCCAAGCCAACCTTTGTTAGTCGATCCCTTTAATATATTTCAATAGAAACATTTATGAACAAGAATATGAAGGTATTTCTCCTGTATTGTACTACTGTTCATATATGGTGTCACCCTGGGCTTTATTTCCATTTCCTAAGACACTATATCACCGAAATGTAAAATTTAATGAAAGAAGCAAAAATAACATGAAAATACAAAATAAGGAGAAAGAAGATAGAGAAATGCTTAAACTGAAAATCAATGTTAACCAACTTAAATGTAAATTTTTAAATATCAATAAAAATGTAAAATAATTAAAATAAAATAATTTTAATATGTTTGTATTGATTTGAGAGAGAGAAAGAAGATGGGAGAGAGAGAAACTTCAATGAGAAAGAAGCATGGATTGGCTTTCTCCTGCACACCTACCAATGGGGATTTGAGCCCATAACCCAGGCATGTACCCTGACCAGGAATGGAACTGGCAACCTCTCAGTCAACTGAGCGACACCAGCTAGGGCAACACCTTCCTGCTTTTAATTTTTATGGTTAAAAAATTCATGTTTTGTTTGAAATTCAGGCTATTTTTTAGTTCAAAACCTTTCTAAATCAAAAGAAAGTTAACTATTTAACTATAGAATGTTAAGCTTAGACTTAAAGCTGATACCTAATAATTGGGTCTCTTGATTTAAAAAAAGAGAAAAAAAAAGAAAAACAGGTTCAGAGATTGAGATAATCTGAACCTGTATTTTATTATAGAAGATGTCCTAATTTAAAAATCATCAAGAGAAACCAAGACGGCACCATAGGTAAACACCTGAAATTGCTGCCTCCCACAACCAATTCAAAACTACAACTAGCCGAGACCTGTTTGGCTCAGTGGATAGAGTGTCGGCTTGAGGACTGAAAAGTCCCAGGTTCGATTCCAGTCAAGGGCATGTACCTTGGTTGTGGGCACATTCCCAGTAGGGGGTGTGCTAGAGGCAGCTGATCAATGATTCTCTCTCATCAATGTTTCTAACTCTCTCTCTCTCCTTCTCTGTAAAAAAAATCAATAAAATATATATTTTTTAAAAAAAAAAAACTAGAACTAAAAGACAATATGGACTTTTTAGAACCAGAACCACAGGAAGGCTGGCTGAGTGAAATTCTACAACTAGAAGGAAAGAGAAAAGCACACTGAGACTCGGAGAAGGTGTGGAAGTAAAGTGCAGAGGTATGGAAGCTTGCATGCAGAAAGGGCTGGCAACTGAGTACGAGGTTCTTTCTCACTCCAGAGGGAGACATAAGTTCCTGACTGCTCTGAACTCCAGTTCCAGGCAAGACTCTGGGGACCCAGATTCATAGGGGGAGAAACTGGACTATATGGCATCGGGTGGAACTCTAGGGAAGCTTTCTCTCAGAAGTGCTTGCAGTGATTACCATGGGACACTGAGACCCAGGGGCCTCTTAGGGCAGGGATGACGGGAAGCCATTGAAGTTTGCTCCACCCTGTTGATCCCCTGAGACTCCACCCCACCCAAGCTGTGTGCAGAGGCTTTGGCATATGAATAGCCTGGTCTTTGCAATCTAAAATTACTTAACAAACTGCATCTGGGTCAGAGAGACTCAGAACATCCAAAAGAAGGCCCAAGGCCCCATAGAAGCTTGCATTGCTTCACAGCTGGGCCTCATCTGGGCACCTCCAAACCGCAAACAAGGAAGAGGAATCTGCAGATCTCTCCATATCTCCTACTGGGTGGCCTCAGGCACAGGCTAAATTAGCAGCTCCTTAGAGATCCAAGAGCCAGTGTACCCAATGGTCAGAGTGGGACCATCCAGATTACAACTCCTCAGATCTATAAGGGACACACTCAGGGGGCAGACTCTGTGAGCACCAAAGCCCCACTGAGTCTTGCCTCATAAGGGTGTCTCCAGCACAGAAGTTCTCCCATCGTAGACACAGCTGATTCTCACAGCCAATTGGTCTGGAAGTCAGTTCCTCCCAGTGATGCCAACAACAATCAAGGTTTAACTACAACAAAAATATGCACACATCCCACAAAGGGGTGCACCAAGAGTATCCACCTCAGGTAACTGGGGAGGCTGAGCCACTGGGCCCTATAGGACACCTAGCACACAAAGCCACTCTATCAACACAGGGAAGCAGCCAAAATGAGGAGACAAAGAAACAAGTTACAAATGACAGAAATGGAGGAAAACAATAAGGTGATAACAGCCTGGAAGCAACAGTGTGATAACAGCCTTAATAGATTAAAGATTAAAAAAAAAAAAAAGTAGCCCTGGCCAGTATAATGCCTTAGTTGGTTGGAGCTTCCTGCTGTTCACCAAACAATGGCAGATTGGATTCCCAGTCAGTCAGGGCACATACCCAGGTTGCAGATTTGAATCCTGGTGGGAGGCAACCAATTTCTCTCTCTCTCTCTCTCTCTCTCTCTCTCTCTCTCTCTCTCTCTCTCTCTCTCTCTCTCTCTCTCTCCTTCTCACTCTCTCTCTCTCTCTCCCTCTCCCTCTCTATTTTCCTTTCTTTCTCCCCCTCTCTTTCTCCCTCTCTTTAAAATCAATTTTTAAAAAAGATGAAAAACTAGATACATGGAGCAGGACAGAGCTAGGGTTATAAAATTCCCACCAGCAATTGAAGGCCCCAGCAGTTACCTGTGAAGGCACAAGTGCAGAGGAGGACTGGACACTGAAGAATTCACTGACAATCCTCAAAGGCAGCAGATCTTTCCCCCATCTGCACAGCCAGGCCACTGCCTCTGCCCAGCCCTGGAAGAAAGTAGAAGTTCACTTCTTAGGAACCCCAGGCAAGACTGAGCGCGAGAGTGCAATATGATCCTGAAAACAGCATACTGGGCAGGAAATTCCCAGCCCCCCACCCACCCAAGCCTCAAATGACAACATTTGCTGACATCTCATCTCCCGCTGTCTATTATTGTGGGGTTTTTATGCAGGGTGAGCAAAAATAGGTTCACAGTTTTCATGTGGAAATAATGCAGTAATTAATAAGTAAGAATAAACTCTGTGTTTTGCATATTCACAACTGTAAACCTACTTTTGCCCCAAACTGAATGAAACAGCAGCATCCAGGCTGAGATAAATGAGAGATAAGAGGACTCCTGTTTGGGGAAATGAGCATAACTTTGTGATCCCCGTCCAGCGTGGTTCCATATGTCTCCACACTATCTCTAACAGCTCTCTATTGGAGCTCCCACTGCATTCTATAACAACACGATTTCACTGCATTGTATTCATCTGTTTACCTTTCTCTTTCCCAGGAAACAGAGATATCCTTGGAGATAGACACTGTAGCTTTCATTTTTGTAGCCTCCAGCACGTAGCATAATGTGCAGCCTACAGGAAGTACTATTTCCATGTTGTGGAAGCAATCAGTGAAGGAATGGCCTCTTGGATGGACAGATAGACAGATGGTAGGTGGAATATGACAAGTGAAAGCAAGTAACCTCCAGGCTGGTTGACAGGGACCGAAATGATCAAAGTGTTCAAGGATTTAGATTCTTGCTGTCTGAGATCCTAAACTGTGGTGAAAGCACTATGCCACCACATGGAGTTGACTGAGTTCTCACTATCAACCAGGAATGTGGTGGGAAAGAGATTCAGCAGTGGGCAGCCCAGAAATAAAGTCTCTGCTCTCAAGGTGCTTGCATTCTTTGGGAGGAGACAAACTCTAAAGAAATGCATATCCAGTAGCATATATCGGGTGGTGATGTGTTAAAAAGCAAGGGGCAGGGTAAGGGCTTCATAATGGGATAAAGGGGCAGAAGGCATGATTTCCAACAGCATGACCAAGTAAAGCCATCAGAAACCTCACATCTCTGCCTCCCTGAGAGATGGCCCAGCCAGAGCCTGGCTTGAGTCTGAGGAGCACTGCCTCCCCCTAGCGGTTAAGACAGGAAACACATGCCAGGCTGAGGAGAGGCTGAAGAGCGACCCCTGCCTGGCAGACAGAAACCAGTCAGAGAACAGGCCAGGAACTGAGCTGAGCAGGAAGGGTATGAGGACAGCTGTGGGCAGTGGCACAGAGCCTGGGCTTGTGCCCTCCTCTCTCTTCAAGGGCAGAATCTTTGGTTTGCCTCCCAATCCTCCCTCAGCTCTACTTCCCCAACACCACCGCCCTTCTGAGACAGCTCTCCCTGAGCACACTGATTGCTGACAAACCCCCTGCCTTTTCTAGGCAGCACTGAGGTCCCCCTCCTGCTGGAAGCTCTTCTTTTCTGGAACAACACGCTCTCCACGTCCTCCTCACTCTCCTTCACAGGCACCTCTGGGTTCTCAAAAGGTGGTGTTATCTGGGTTCCATACTCAGTCACTTCTCTTTTCATTCCAGTCATATTCCCTGGGTGCCTTGCCCCCTCCCAAGTTTCTCTGCAGTCCTAAATCCCCTTTGCAAGCTCCAAACCCCACCTATCCAGTTGCGTACATGTTCTAAATTACTGTCAGTCTGTGAATTCCTTCTGAGAAAGATCTTAATTACTGTATTATTTCCCAATGCCTGTACCTGCTGGTACACCATCAGCACTCGATAAAGCCTAAAACTACTCCTATTTGGGCTACAGATCCTGCCATTTGGGGGTTAACCCAAAGGCTCATCTCTGGGGAACTTATAAGCAAACAACTAGAGGCCTGGTGCATGAAATTCATGCACGAGGAGAGGGGGGTTTCCTTCAGCTCAGCTTGCACCCTCTCCAATCTGGGACGCCTCAAGCGTCCAGACCCTATCCTGGTAGTATCTGGCCTAAACGGGCAGTCGAACATCCTCTTACAATCCAGGACTGCTGGCTCCCAACCACTGATTGCCTGCCTGATTGCTCCTAATTGCTTCTGCCTACTAGCATGATCACACCCCTATTCACTCCCCTGCCAGTCTGATCAATGTCTAATTGCTCCCCTGCTGGCCTAATTGCCCCTAACTGCCCTCCCCTGCTGACCTGCTTGCCCCTAACTGTCCTCACCTGCAGGTCTGGTGCCCTCCAACTACCCTTCCCTGCAAGCCTGGTTACCCCTAACTGCCCTCCCCTGCATGCCTGGTTACCCCTAAATGTCCTCTCCAGTACACCTGGTCACCCCCAACTGCCCTCTACTGCAGGCCTGATCTCCCCAACTGCCTTCCCTGCAGGCCTGGTCCCCTCCAACTTTTCTCCTCTGCAGGCATGGTTGCCTCTAACTACTCTCCCCTGTCAGCCTGGTCATCCCCAACAGCCCTCCCCTGCTGGCCTGGTCACTCCCAACAGCCCTCCCCTGCAGGCCTGGTCTCCTCCAACTGCCCTTTCCTGCCAGTCTGGTCCCCCCAACTGACTTCCCCTGCAGGCCTGGAATCCCTCCCAACCACCCCACCCCCCACAAACTATCCTCCCCTGCTGGCCTGATCACCTACAACTTCCCTCCCCTGCCGGCCATCTTGTGGTGGCCATCATGTGTCCACATGGAGGTGGCAATCTTGTGTTGGAGTGATGGTCAATTTGCAAATTACTCTTTTATTAGATAGGATAAGGACACTGACACAACCTACTGAGTGACATCAGGCAAAAGGCCTGGGTGAGGCAGCCAGCTCTTCCTCAGGAGACAAAGCGCCCAGGTGAGGCCTCACCAGCTTTCAGCAAGAGTCCCCGAAACTGAGGCATTCAGGACTGGGTGGGTGGAAGCCCTGCCCCGGACAGCAGACCTCCCCATGCCCATCATGGCTGCTGCCAGCCCAGGGCATATTTCCTCCCTGTTCTCTTAGGCTCCAGCTCTCCTCCACACATTCCAAAGCTGATGGAAAACAAAACTAGTTCCTTCCTTTCTCAAAGTTAAACTTGAATCTCTGCTACTTAAAGAACAAAGCCCTAACTCCTGAGCCACAAACCCGCCCAACCACACCCCGTGCCTCCTTTGATCACCACCTGCCCACTCCAGCTCCAGCTCCAGCTCTTAACTGAAGCAGCCTAGAGGAGGCAGGCTCTCCTGAATCCCGCACCTATCTCTGAATCCCCTTTCTGCTAAGCCACAGAATACATCTAGCATAACAACTCCGTGTCCCACAAAAACGTAATAAACAGGTCACCAAGATTCTTACAGTGATTTTTGAGGTAGGTCTGGAGCACACTTCAAGAAATCTCCAGAATAACCCTGATCTACTAACCTTTGAGGATGGTTATTAACTGCTTGAATTATTTATTAAGGATCCTAATATAGGATGGGGCAAAAGTAGATTTTTAGTTATTTGTATGAAAAACAATGTTTCCTAGACTCACAAGGGTAAACCTACTTTTGCCTACCTATATTCAGCCAACATTCTCATATTGTGAGAGTGTTAGAAAGCTTGTGCAGGCAAATGCTATCCCATCTCCATGACTATCAATCCAAAAACCCAGAGGGCAAATCTGACAGGCCCTGTTCTGAAATGTGAACACATTCTGGCTACTACCAATTCTTTCTTCCCAAGGTTATGTTGAAACCCACCTTAATATTCTACTGTTGCCCTGACAGGTTTGGCTCAGTGGATAGAGCATCGGCCTGCGGACTGAAGGGTCCCAGGTTTGATTCCGATCAAGGGCATGTACCTTGGTTGTGGGCACATCCCCAGTAGGGGGTGTGCAGAAGACAGCTGATCATGTTTCTCTCTCATCAATGTTTCTAACTCTCTATTCCCCTCCCTTCCTCTCTGTAAAAAAAAAAAAAAAAAAAAAAATCAATAAAATGCATTTAAAGAAATATCCTACTATTCCTATCAGATAATGAAATATATCATAAAGCCAAAATAAGTGAGTACAAACAGGCAAATAAATGGAATAGTACACAAGCTCAAGTTATAGATTCAGCCCAGCTGGGTGTAGCTCAGGGGTTGTGTGTTGACCCAGGAACCAGGAGGTTACCAATTTGTTTCCCAGTCAGGACACGTGCCCAGGTTATGGGCTCGATCCCCAATGGGGGATGTGAAGGCAGCTGATCAATGATTCTCTCTCCCTCTTCCTTCCTCTCTAAAATATATATATTAAAAGATATAGATCCAGGGGAGAAACCAAGGTCGCAGCATAGGGTAGACACCCAAAAGCCTACCACAACAAATTTGAATTTAGAACTGAAAAACAGGGGAAACATCACCCTCAAGCGCCGGACGGCTGGCTAAGAGGAGGCTCTACCATCTGGAAAGGAGAAAGAAGGCACGCTGAACCTCAGGAACTGTGAAGGTGTGGAGAACTGTGCGCACGAAAAGGCAGCCGCGGAGTTCGCTGCCCGCTTGCTTGCAGAGCGCGGAGAGGGAAGGACGAGTTCGCTACTGGCTTACTCTCTGCGCTCAGAGATGGCGGCCAGCTTTCTTGTTCGGTACGAAAACAGAATCACCCTATTGCGCTGATAGACAACCCCAGACAGGGAGAGGCCAGACTGTCAGGCAGTGGGCAGAGATCTCTCTGAGGTGTGTGAAGCCAGCAGCCATTACTGCGGGACTCAGAAACCAGACCCTCATAGGGAGGGGCTGAATAAAGCTTGTCTGCACCACCCGAGACTCCGCCCCATCCAAGGGGAGCACAGAAGCCCTTCCAGTGGCTAGCTTCCTCGTTCGCTGCCAATAGGACTCTCCCAGGGAGGGGCAGACAGGAATCTAAAGCTTGTCTGCAATCAATTGTGCAGGATTCAACAAAGCTTTAGTCTGTGCCACCCCGAGACTCTGCCCCATTCAAGCAGAATACAGAAACCCTCCTAGCTGAGACACTTCTGGTCCTCATAGCCAATTGGCTTGGAGATCAATGCTTCCCAGTGATACCAACAACAAGCAAGGCTTAACAACAAGACTGCACACACAGCCCACAAAGGGCTACACTAAGACTGTCCACCTCAGGTAACTGGGAGACTGATTCACTGAACCATATAGGACAACTTAGCACACAAAGCCACCCTACCAATTCAGGGAAGCTGTGAAAATGCCGAGAAAAGGAAATAGATCACAAACAAAAGAAATGGAGGAAAAGAAGAGACTGGATATAGAGTTCAAAACCATGCTTATAAGGTTTTTCAAGAATTTCCTAGAAAAGGTCAATAAGGCCTATGAGGAGCTGAAAAGGGATCAACAAGAATTAATAAAAGATCAACAAGAAATAATAAGGGATCAACAAGAAATAAAGAATACATTGTCTGAAATAAAAAATATTATACAGAGTTCTAAAAACAGAATGGAAGATCGCAAGAATCAAGTCAAAGATTTGGAACATAAAGAGCCAGAAGACACTTCTCCGCAGAAGCAAAAAGACAAGAGAATCCAGAAAGTTGAAGATAATGTAAGAAACCTCTGGGACAACCTCAAGTGAACCAACATCAGAATTATGGGGGTCCCAGAAGATGAGAGAGAGCAAGATATTGAAAACATACTGAAAGAAATAGTGACAGAAAACTTCCCCCACCTGGTGAAAGAATTAGACTTGCAAGTCCAGGAAGCGCACAGAACTCCAAACAAAAGAAATCCAAAGAGGACCACACCAAGACAAATCATAATTAAAATTCCAAGAGCAAAAGACAAAGAGAGAATATTAAAAGCAGCAAGAGAAAAGCAAGTAGTTACCTATTAAGGCGCACCCATACGATTGTCAGCTGATTTCTCAACAGAAACTATGCAGGCCAGACAGGAATGGCAAGAAATATTCAAAGTGTGAATAACAAGAACCTACAGCCAAAAATAATCTACCCAGCAAAGCTATCACTCAGAATCGAAGGCCAGAAAAAGAGCTTCACTAATAAATAAATAAAATAAAATAAAAAGCTAAAGGAGTTCATCACCGCCAAACCAGAATTATATGAATTGCTGAAGGGGGTTCTTTCAGAAGAGAAAGTAAATAAAGATAAAAACTATGAACAACAAATACATAACTATCAACAAGTGAATCTAAAAACCAAGGGAATTTTTTAAAAATCTGATGAACAATATTAACTGTTGAATATAATAGAATCAGAGGTATGGAAATGGAGTGAACTGACAATTCTCAGAGAAAAGGGGAGTGGAGGGTGTGGGAAGAGACTGAACATAAACTGTGCACCTATGGATGAGGACAATGGGGAGTGGGGAAAGGGCAGAGGGTGGGGTGGGAACCTAGTGGATGGGAGCAATGGAGGGGAGGGGGAGGAATGAGGAACATTTGTAATAATATGAACAATAAAGACTTATTTAAAAAAAAAAGGTATAGATCCAAATACATATAGGAATTTAGGATATGACAATGGTGGCATTTCAAAGTAAGAAATGATAGATTGCTTAATAAATGACAGTTACACAAAATAGTAAAGTCAGATCTGTACCTTATGCTTTGTACTAGGATGAGTTCCAAATGGATGGAAGATTTAAATGTAAAAACTAAAACCATACTAGAATTAATATTATCAAAGGATGGCATCATAAAAATACCAGAAAAAAATGTTACCTCTTTCTAACAATCTCAAAATGGTGAAGGCTTTTAAAAAATATTACTCAAGCTGAAACCGGTTTGGCTCAATGGATAGAGCTTTGGCTTGGTGACTGAAGGGTCCCGGGTTCGATTCCGGTCAAGGGCATGTACCTTGGTTGCGGGCATATCCCCAGTAGGGGGTGTGCAAGAGGCAGCTGATCGATGACTCTCTCTCATCGATGTTTCTAACTCTCTATCTCTCTTCCTTCCTATCTGTACAAAATCAATAAAATATATTTTAAAAAATATATATTACTCAAAACCCAGGAGTTTAAAAAAAAAACTGATAAATTCAATTAATAAATATAAATAGTTCCAACATGGCAAAAACCACATAAGAGTCCAAAGACAAGCCCTCCCTGGCTAGTGTGTTAAGTGGTTAGAGTGTCAGCCTGCACACAAAGGTTCACGGGTTCCATTCCTGGTCAAGGGCACATACATCACTCTAAACAGTTTGGCTCAGTGGATAGAGCATCGACATGCAGACTGAAGGGTCCCAGGTTCAATTCCCGTCAAGGGCATGTACATTGGTTGCATGCACATCTCTAGTTGGAGATGTGCATGCAACCAATGTACATGCTCTTGACCGGAATTGAGCCAGTTGGAGATGTGCAGGAGGCAGCTGATCAATGTTTCTCTCACATCAATGTTTCTAACCCTCTTCCTTCCTCTCTGAAAAAAATCAATAAAATTCATTTAAAAAAGAGGACACATACATGGATTGTACGTTGGATACCTGACCCAGGTCCAGGCACGTGGGGGAAGCAACCAATCGATGTGTCTCTCTCACATCTCTCTCTCTTTCTCTCTCTCTCCCCCCTTCCCATCCCTCCACTCTCTCTAGAAATAAAATACCCTCTGGTGAGGAGAAAAAAAAAGTCAAAAGACAACAGAAAACTGTCCAAAAAATGTAACTCACATATAGACAAGGGACAAATTTTCCTAATATAGAAAAAGCTATGAAACAAGGAGATAAATCAACAACTGAATAGGCCAGTAGTTGGCAAACTGTGGCTCATGAGTCACATGTGGCTCTTTGGCCCCTTGAGCATGGCTCTTCCACAAAATACCACGTGCAGGCGTGCACATACAGTGCGATTGAAACTTCGTGGCCCATGCACAGAAGTCAGTTTTCAGCTCTCAAAAGAAATTTCGTTGTACAATTGATATTTGGCTCTGTTGACTAATGAGTTTGCAGACCACTGGATAGGCAAAGCATATGGACATTTCAGAAAGGAAGTCAGCGATCTAAAATATATGAAAAGAGAAAAGAGCTCAAACTCTCTCAGGAGAGGAATATAAATTAAAATGCATTGATGTGCCATTTAAAAATTATTTATTGTTAAAAGCATTACAGATGTCCCCTTTCCCCCGACCCTCATAACTCTCTCCACCCTGCTCCTGCTCACTCCTCAGGCCTTCCCCCACTATTGTCTGTCCATGGGTTATGCATATCCTATATAATAAAAGCCTAATATGCAAATTGACTGAATGGCAGAATGACCAGTGGAACAACTGGTCCTTATGACATGTACTGATCACCAAGGGGCAGGTGCCCAACACAGGAGCTTCCCTCAGCCTGCAGGCCCCAAGCCAGCCCAGGCAGGTGTCATGGGAACCTCTCCTGATCACCCCACCAGTTGCCCTGCAGAGAGAGGTGATCTGCAATGGCAGTGGAGATGGTGGGGCCAGCCAGTGAGCAGGTGGCAGTGGGGGGCAGGGCCTGCCAGCCAGTGGGCCAGTACCATCCCACAATTGCCCCACCAGTTGCCTCTAAGACAGGTGACAACAGGGCCTCCACCCCCATCTCCAATCTTGCCACCAGTCACCCCACAGATCAGCCTTGATTGCTGGCCAGGCCTAGGGACCCTACCCATGCATAAAATTCATGCACTGAACCTCTAGCATGTATATAAGTTCTTTGGTTAATCTCTTCCCACACACCCCTCCTCCCCTCTCAAATATGTCAGTCCCTTGCATGCTTCAGTGTCTTCAATGTTGTCTACCATACACACAACACAGCAAATTTAAACCCCATTAGAAGCAGAACAAGGATTTTGTTTCATTCACTGTTCTACTTCTTGTAAGACAAATGCCAATCACTGTACCAACATCAAGTTCCTGGTTTTAATGTTGTACTGTAGTCATGTAAGATGTAACCATTGGGGGAAACAGGGTGCAGGTGTCTTGTCACTCCCTTCCTCTCATACTATCATTGCAACCTCCTATGGGCTAATCATTATTTAAAAATACATATATTAATGAGAAATCAGTGCCAAGTACCTAATTGATACTCAATACTGAATGAATCCCATGACTTAGTGAAATTGACTTATGTTAAGTGATAACATACTACCCTGTTGGGAAAAGTAGGGACTTTTGTACATAATTGCTGATATATGCTACATTATCTCTGGAAAAACAGATAAAAACTGGTCATACTGGCTGCTCTAGGTGACAGAGCAACATGGTGAAACTTTTCAACTAACGTTTTCTCTCTCTTGGGTTCTGAACTGTGAATATGTTATCCTACTCACAATACAGTGTAAAATTTAAAGCTTTCTGTTCTAGCCTCTTGCTCAGGGTCAACATCAACTTTACCTAGCCAGGTTCCAGAATTCAGGTTTTTTACATTTTAAAAAAAATCACTATTGCAAAGTTTCACACCTCGTGCCTGTCCTTGCAGTGATCCATAACCCTTAAAGGGCCCTCTCCACCTAAGAAAATAACAGCCCTGAAATTAAATCAAAGGGTGGGGGGGTGGAGGAGAGTCAGCTATCAAAAACATTTTAGAGATAAATAGGAAACTGGAAACTCACAATATAATACATGTAGTATTTTATTGCTGTGACTTTTCTTAGGTCTGATAGTGGTAATGTAGAAAAATGTCTTAACTTTGGAATTAAGGTTGAAGAACTTAGATGTGAAGGATCATGATGTCTGAAAGTTTTTACGTAGCCCCACACAAAACATGTATAAACATATAACTGTGTGTTGATTACAGATTCAAGTACACATATAAATCCAAGTCTATATGTAGATACAGACATTATAAATGCTGACATGAGAAAATATTAACAACTGCTTAACCTATGCAAAGGTATTATACTGTTCTATTCTTCTAACTTTTCTGCAGCCTTGAAATTTTTGAAAAACAAGTTGAGGTAAATTTTAAAACCCCTAAGTTTCCCCCAAATTAGCTCAAACATCACCACTCAGATTACACACAGTTGGGAACGTCACTCCCTTTTCTGCATTTCCAAGGTCCTTTCCTTATGCTCACCCTTCAATGGACTGGGTGAGTGAAAGAATCATGGGGCACCTACCTCCAGTCCATAGATTTCAATTTCAATTTCAATATATTGTCTACACCTCTAGGTTCATGCTCACACACGCACCCCAGCAGGGCCTGGAATATGTAGAACTGCTTAAAGGGATCAGACACTGGCCAGGAATGTCCAAATCTCAAGAATGGGTAAGAAGGCCTGGGGTGAACTTGTCAAATTCCTGCCAGGGAGGTGCTGACGCAGGCAGGAGGTGTGTGTGGGGAGCAGGGGGGCGGGGAGACACAATTGTGACAAAAGGCAGCAACAGTGGTCCATGTCAAAGTACATAACTTTATTGGAAATGAGTGGGGGTGTGGGAGACGGCTAGGAATCAGGCTCTGTGACAGGTGGTGGCTTCTCATCATCAGGGGGACAATCAATGAAGTCAGCCAGCATGGCAGCTGTGTCATCCTGCTCCTTCGAGGGACAAAGACATAAGATTCAAAACACTCATACAAGAGTGGGACAAACTTGGACACAGCCCATCTCTAACACTAGCAGCTGCAACCCCTCTTACCCCAGCCAGCCTCCCCCCTCCCCCACTTTCCCCACCCAGAGATGCCTCCCAGCCCACTCACCTTTTCCTGGAGCGGGGCCATCTCAGTATCCATTTCTTCAACTGCAGATGTCTCTGGTGGGGGGCATACCTCATCACCCCCACTCTCAGTCCCCTCATCCAGCATGGCTGGCGGAGGAGCACAGGGCTCCTCTTCCACTAGCTCCTGAGGAGGTGGCCCCCATTTTGCTCCCCCTTCCTTCTCCAGCTCCTCCTGTGAGGGCAGCACCTCAGGGGCCAGTGTGGGTACAGTCTCATCCCCACGCTCCTCCTCTGCCCCCTGCTCCTCCACTTCTAACAGCAGCCCAGGCTCTGGCTCTGGCTCAGGCTGCACCTTTGCGAGGAGGTAGAGCTGGAGGCACGCTGGTGGGTGGAGGTCCTCCTTCTACCTCCCCTCCTGCTGAGCCAAACTTCAACTCTTCCACCTCTTCCAATTCTTCCTCCTCCTCCTCCTCTTCCTCTAATTCATCCTCCTCTTCCTCAAATTTCTTCTCGAACTCCTCCTCCTCTTCAAAATAGTCTTCCTCATCCTCTTCTTCCTCCTCAAAATCTTCCTCCTCTTCTTCCTCCTCTTCCTCTTCCTCTTTCTCCTCTTCTTCCTCTTCTTCCTCTTCCTCCTCCTCATCACTGCTGTTGATATTAACAACTGTCAAGTCTTCTTCCAGGGCTGAGGGTCCTTCCCCACTAGGAGTTCCTTCAGGCACCAACTGCGGTGGTTGGAGTGTCACAGGGCCAGGAACAGGAGGGGTGGAGGGGGAGGGAGAGGCCCCAGGACTGTAGGAAGCTCTTCAGGCTCCTCCTTGGCCGGTAGAGGAGGGGAGGCTGCTGGTGGCCCAGCTGGGGCAACAGGAGGTGGGGTGGTGTCTGAGGGGGGTGGGGGTGGCAGGGGCGGTAGCCCCTCAGGCACGATCACCACACTGTCATCAGAGTCGCTTTCCAAGGAGATCTCTACATCAGACGCCTCCTCCTTATCATAGTGGACAAAGGCTGGCCTGGGCACTCTCCCCCCAAAAGTTTCCTCTGGGGGTATCACCAGTGGGGGAGTGCCACTAGAAGCAAGGATGGGCCCCTCATTTGAGCCTGCCCGGTGGTTTTCAGGGCCAGGAAGGAGCCGCGGGGGTACAGACACCAGGCCTGAGACAGAGAATAGTAGTCCTAAGTGGTTGGCTGTGGCTGGAGGTTCAGGACGTGCTGGAAGCACTGGGCCTACCAGGGGCACAGGGCCTGCTGAGGGCAGGGGACCCATCAAGGGCACAGGGACAGCTGAGGGCATGGGATCTGGGAAATGAAAGGTTTGGGCCTCAGGAGGAAGAACTGGAGAGGTGTGAGGTAGGTGAGACCCATGGACTACAGAGGAGGAGCCCATGGATGGATCTGCCAGGAAACAATTCCAGCATGTCAGCAGGGCTGAATCATCTGGAAACTGCTAAACCACACCTACCCCAAACCTGAATGGGATAATCCTTAACTGCCAGGCAGCTCAGAGCATCTGAAATCCGCATGTTATTGCCTCCGTTGGCCAAACACCTGAACAGCTGTAGACTATTCCCCAACCTGAAAATACTTCTGAACCCTACCCTTTGATGGATGACCCACCATTCTGCCTAGAAATCAACCGTCCAACTCTCGGGGCCACCCTCCTGGTTCCCGGCTGCCACGCTCCCCAACCACTCTGCCACTGACTACTAGCCATGGTCGCTACCTGGTTCTGCTCCCTCGTAGAGAGCCCCTAGCAGACTGTGCAATGAGGACAGCAGACTGTGTAGCTCCTGCTCCCAGCTCTCAGTGTGCTTCAAGCCCTGGGAAAAGCCAGCCCCCAGGGAGGGCAGCCAGGAATAACACTCACATGCCAACTGAAGAAGAAAGGTCAGAAGCTTGGTCCAATGGGAATCCAGCCCAGCCAGACACCCCCAGCACCACCAATGCCAAGAAAAGGAGATCACAGACAGCTCTTAGGGAACATAGGAAAGGGATGAAAGGGCAGAAGGACACAGATGTTCTTGAGTATGCCAGCAGGGAGGGAATTGGGAACATGGTCCAAGCAGTACCAAGAGAGAAATGCTGCCCGGCTGGTATAGCTGAGTGGTTGAGCTTCAACTTATGAACCATGAGGTTATAGATCGATTCCAAGTCACGGCACATGCCCAGGACCCGGCTCAATCCCCAGTTGAGGGCTGCAGGAGGCAGTCAATCAATGATTCTCTCTCATTGCTAATGTTTCTATCTCTCCCTTCCTCTCTGAAATGAATTTTTTTTTAATTTTTTAAAGAGAGAGAGAAATGCTAAGAATGAGAAGATAAGTTTCAACTCATGCCCATGCTTTCATCTGCCTCTTTTCCTTTACCTGCTACAGCTGAGGGCTCAAAGCCTCCACCCGAGACCTGTCTTGCCCTGGGTTGTGGAAAAGAGGAAAAGGCTGGTGAGTCAGCTCCAAGGGCCAGAGACATCCTACGGGGCATCATCCTGGAAGCAGACATGGTCTCATGGTAGAAAGACATCCTGAAGGTCAGCTCTCAACCTCAGCATCTCTGTCTGGTGGAAAAAGGTCTCCCATCCTCCAGGAGGAGGTCTTCTCCTCTCGGCCTCAGTGGCCCCTTTCACAGCGTGAGCACCCTGTCCAGCAGGTGGGCACACTGAGCTGTGTGGGGCCTTCAGGCGGTTTCATCCAGGGGCACCCCATAGTCCTGGGTTGCCTCATACCCAGATTTGTCATGAGTTCTCTTGAAAAGACATCACACTCGGGGTTTTGGGCAACATCGGCTGCAGATTTATGAACATGAGTTACTTCTCCTTCCTCCTCACAAGGAGACAGACACCAGAAGTCAGGCAACTGTCACTTTCAGTTCTCCCTCAACGCAGGCACAGAAAGAGGGCTGTGCTCAGGGCCAAGCCTTCAAGTTCTCCTTCAGCTGCCTCAGGCGTGTGGCTTTGGGGGAATTAGCTCAGCTCCCTGGTATCTGTTAGTCATCTTTAAAATGGGAATAATGCCACCACCACCACCACCATTCCCATCTGTGGGAGCCAGGCCAGAGTCACAGGATACTCAAGGTCAATTAGAGAATGAAGGCCTTATTGTTACCACACCGATGGCCAAGGCCACTCTGATTATGGGAATCTTAATCAGTATATTCAAGGCTAAGATGCCATCTAGACACAGGTGCAAGGACAGCAATCTCACTGTACACTGTGCACATGTGCCTTTCTGTAGCCAAAATATGATGTTACTATTGTCAAGAGTCCTTTTTGTCTAAGTGCTATAATCCATGTGACTGACCAGCTAGAGTGGTTCGGAAAAGGGGAAAAGGCTGGAGAGGCTAGAGAGAGGCTCCTGAGACTGCTGAGGTTAGGAGCTCAGGGGCCGCTGCTACGTGAGACGGTAGGTCTAGAGGCAGTGTGTGGCTGCTCAGATAATGACTGGGTACAGAGGCTACAGCCACTTTGTGAGAAAGATGTATTTATTCATCAACTTGTGTGCAGCTGCCTATTGAGACATGGTTGTGAAGAACTGTTTTGTCTGGTGGCCATATGACCACTGTCTCCTACAATAAAGACACACTCTTATACACCCACAACTTCTCATGGCTTCTTTATCTACCATCCGGCAACCAAGAAGGTCCAGCCCCTGGCAGAGGGGCTCAGTCCTGATAGTTAGCATAGTAGGGCAGGATCAGGACCTGTGCTCCTACACTTGGACCAGCAGGCAGGATAGAGCAGTGAGTGCTCTACACCTGGTGCTGTGAGCAGGATTTAGGAGTAAGTACTCCAAGAATTGGGTCCTGCTTTCATAGTTGGCGTAGCTGATAGCAGAATTCAGAAGAATATACGGACTCAGAGCAGCTGTGCTCTGACACCACCTCAACATGCCCCAGGATCCTTGCTTCCCACCTGGGGTGTTAGATCCTCAGCTTCCCTTCTCAGCCCCTCCGGGAAAAGAGAGGGCCCACTCGGTTCCTCTTCTTGGCCTTCCTGATCCCCAAACCTCCAGCTCCCAGTCCCAGCTCAAACCCAGTTTACCTGGAGCCAAACAGGGAACTCCCTTCAACAGCTTTTGGTGTCTGAGAGTTAAAATAATGCATTGTTTCATAAATGGGAACATAATTATTTCCTCATCTTTGCATAGCCTTCGCCTTGAGCATCTCACAGAAACCACACGAGGGAGCGGGAGAGGGTGGTCTTCCCCATGTCCTGTCCTGGCTAGCACGGGAGGGACGCGTGGGTGACTGTTCTTTCCAAAAGATCGTCTTCAAATTGAGGAAACATTCATTCTGAAATAGCAAACATGAACAGAAAAAGGGAGAGGCGTCAACAGAAACTAGTATGTTTGGTGGAAAAAGAGCAGATATAACCCAAGAGAAAGCCTCGCCTACAAGTTCTGCCGAGCTGAACCAGAGTGAGCAGAAGTGTGTGTGGGGGGGGGGGGGTGTAGATTATAAAAACCAACAAAGAAATCACTTCTTTAAAGCTTTACTCTATTTCAGACAGTGTACAGAGCTTTTAAATTAGAAAAATCCCATGTAATCTTCAAAACAACCTTATCAGATAGGTGCCTGTATCAGTTAGGAGTTTAAGGTTGGAAATGATAATATTCTAAAGAAACTGGAAATGGTTTAAACTGTACAGGAGCCTCCAGCCAAGATGGCACTTGAAGTCCATGCTTTGGGCTCTCCCTCTGATCCATGGCACTCAGAGAAAATATAAATTGTGAGAATGAATAGGACATAGCCACTGTCAAAAGCAAGACAGACATCTTTCTGGGCTCGATATAGAAGACAAAACCAAGAGGTGGTGCTGGCTCAATTGTAGGTGTGCTGGGATTGGTCCCAAGAGGCAGGCAGAGGTGGCCAGGAGCTTTAGCCTGTGGGGTACAAGGGACTACAAGTGTCACACATAAAGCAGGGGTTTTCCTTCAAACTCACTGGGCCTGGCAGGCCATTGAGAAAGGAGTTAAAAACCAACTGTGATGCATCCCGGCCCAGGATTGGGTTTGCTTAAAGCTCTGTGACTAGGAAGGTGGAAGAAGGGAGGTGTAGTCTTCCAGCCAGGACCTGGGAAATCCAGGCAGGCTCTTAAGTCCCTCCTATTCCATCCCCTCAGAGAACCCGAGCCTAAACTACCCAAATAAGACCAGGTCCTTTGATGGGGCCTCAGTGGCTGTTGGAGATGACTATAAAGGTGGATGCGTGTAGGGGAAATGGATAGGCTTCCCATTCAAGATAATCCTACAAAGCCAAGTTCCAAAAGACGTGAGGCAGTCTAACACTAAGAAAGAAAGCCAGTTCTCAGGAGGCTAATTCACCCAAGCCAAGGTAGGGCAATAGAGTGACCACCAAATTACTGTTCTAGTTAGATAAGACCCACAAGAATAAAGGAAAAATAACATGAATCATAACAATAAGGAAATTTGGAGCCAAAGCAAATGGAAATGAAACAAGGGCAGGTATTGTACTTAAGCAACAAGATGTAAAATCAAGGAAATGAATGTCATGCAAGAAACAAAGGTGAACTCAGAAATTGGTAAAAACACATGGACAGATTTAATTGTTTGCTAAATAATTCTATTTAATTCTAATTATTGTATAATTACTAAATAATAATAATTTCTAGACCAAAAGACATGAGGTTCTGTGATTAAAGTATACTATCTGACAGAGAATAGAAATAGTAAATGATCTTTGATTTTCTCAGAAAAATTAATAGCAAAATAGAAATGCCAAAAAGTTAAAGGTCATTGCTAAAAGAACAATAATATAGTTTCCAAGTCAATGGGAGTAGGGAGGAATGAAGAAAAAAAAAAAAAAACGTAACCATCTAATGACAGTTTAAAAGTAGGAAAATAGCAGTAAAGAAAAACATAAATAATGTGGTAGACATAGTACAGCAATAATCACACAAAAAGGTTAGCAGGTTAAACTTATCCATTAAAGAACAGCTACTAGTTTAGATTTTTTTTTAATCCAACTACATGTTGCTTAAAAGTGGCAGAGAAAATCTGAAATAAAGAGAAAATTAAAAAAAATTTTTTTAAATAAGGCTAGGTAGATATTAAAGGAAAGCAATATTAATATGAGACAAAATTTGAGGCCAAAAAACAATAAGAGAAATAAAGAAGCACAATACATCATGATAAAACACACACACACACACACACTTTCACTAAAAAGATATAACAACCATGAACTTCTATCATCTAAATATCCTGTCTCAAAATATTTAGAGAGTAAAAACTGGAAGACTTACTAGGAAATATTGATAAATACCCAAATGCAGAAGATAAGTTTAGTGCATTCACCAGAAACAAATAGATCAGGCAATAAGAATATAGGTCATTTGAACCACATATTAAAAGATTGATCTAAATATGTGATACCTTAATCAATAAAGAAATTTAAACAAAACGAAAAATAAGATTGATCTAGGGAAGATTCAAGACAGCGGTGTAAGTAAACACCTAAACTGCTGCCTCTCACAACAATTCCAAAACTATAACTAGAAGACAAAACGTCTATCACCCAGAACCACGGAAAAGCTGGCTGAGTGGAAATTCTACAACTAGAAGGAAAGAGAAAAGAGCATTGAGACGTGCACAAACGCTAAAAAGCCGAGGTATGGAGGTGCATGATCTGGGCTGGCAGCAGGCATTGCTCTTTTCAACCTGAAGGGAGACAAGCTCCTAATTACTCTGAAATCCAGTTTCTGGGGAGATGCGGGGGACCCAAACTCCTACAGGGAAAAGCTGGACTGTCTGCCATTGGGTCAGAAAGTGAGGGTGGCTTGCTTGCAGAGCTGCTTGCAGAAATAATTGTTTACTGCGCTGGGGTTCAGGACACGGGGACGCAGTCTGAGACGCAGAGATGGCTGACTGGCAGCCATTGCTGTTTGCCATGCCCTAGCCTAGTGATGCACTGAGATCCCACCCTGCACAGCCTACAAACCCACCCAAGCTCCAAGCAGTAGCTTTTGCATATGAGTGGCCTGCCTATCACAGCTTAACCTAGCAAACTTGCACCTCTGGTCAGACAGCTCCAAAACCTCCAAACCCCAAGCAAAGAGGAGAAAACTGTAGTTCTCACTGTAGCTCCTGCTGGATGGCCTCAGACAGGGGCTGACCTGCACCTCATTGGAGATCCAAAGCCAGTGTACCTAGTGATGAGTGTGAGACACCAGATTGCAACTCCTCACATCCATAATTGACACACTCAAGAGGCAGACTCAGTAAGCATCAAAGCACCACTGAAACAAGTCCTGCACCATAAGCATGTCTCCAGTGCAGCAGTTCTTCCATTATAGACACAGTGGGTCCTCACAGCCAAATGGCCTGGAGGACAATTCCTCCCAGTGTATCAACAGCAATCAAGGTTTAACTACACCAAGACTTTGCACTCAACCCACAAAAGGGTGTACCAAGAGTGTCCACCTCATGTTATCAGGGAGGCTGAGCTACTGGCTTCTATAGGTCACCTACCACACAAAGCCACTCCATCAATACAGGGAAGCAGCCAAAATGCAGAGACAAAGAAACATGTCACAAATGAAAGAAATGGAAGAAAGCAAACTACTCGACAACATAGCGTTCAAAACCACATTTATAAGGTTACTTAAGAATCTTCTAAAAACTGCTGAGAAACTTGATAAGATATCCAAGGAGCTTAGTGAGACCTTCAAGGACCTTAATGAGAATGCCAAAAAATGGAAAAGAACCAGTCATAAATTAAGCATACACTGTCTGAAATAAAGAATGTACAGAAACTCAACTGTAGATCAACATACCCCAAGAATCTAACTCAGCCCACAAAGGGGTGTACCAAGTTCATCCACCAAGAATCAAACCAAAGATCTGAAAATGAGGAGACAAAAAACACCCAACCAGAAAAACAAAAGGAAAAAAGAATCCAAAAATATGAAGATAGTATAAGTAGCCTCTGGGACAACTTTAAGTGTACCAACATCCAGATTTTTGGGGTGCCAGAAGAGAGAGAGCAAAATATTGAAAACCTATTAGAAGAAATAATGACAGAAAACTTTCCCTACTTGGTGAAAGAAATAGACTTATAAGTTCAGGAAGCACACAGAATCACAAACAAGAGGAATCCAAAGAGGACCACACCAAGACATATCATAATTAAAATGTCAAGGGCAAAAGACAAAGAGAGAATCTTGAAAGCAGCAAGAGAAAAACCATTAGTTATCTACAAGGGAATACCCATATAACTGTCAGCTGATTTCTCAACAAAAACTATGCAGGCCAGAAGAGAGTGGCAAGAAATATTCAAAGTGGTGCAGCCCACCCAAGCTGCAGAGACTGACTTGCCTGGTGGCTGTGGGCTTCTCCACAACTCTCGCAAGTACCTGAAGTTAAAGAACTTCGAGGAAGATATCTGAGCTCACCGAGACCTAGATGGCTTCCTGGCATGGGCCAGCATCATCCTGAACAAGGCAGCCACTTCTCTGGATGAGGTGCTGTGGGCCATGGTGCTCCTCATAGTCTACAACCCCATACCATAGAGTCTGACTGCAACATGGACATGCTCATGGCCATGCTCTTCACTGATGCTGGGGCTTCCATGGAAGGTAAAGTTCACCTGCTGTCAGATATCATCCAAGGAGTCACTTCCACAGTCACAGGGGTACAATGCCAGCAGTCATGGCTCTGCATCATCTGCACCTCCAAGTCCCTACATAGGCAGCACGTGTGCATCAGCAGCATGGTTCACCCGCAGAACTGGAGGGGGGGGGGAATTCCTGTGAGGTGCGCTTTTTCATCCTGGTGCTGGCCCCACCCAGGATGGAAAGCACCAAGACTGCAACGGAGGTGGGTTACACCTTTGCCACCATGTTCTTGGACATCACTTTCCGCCAGAAACCCCTGAAGACCCACACAGATGAAGAATTCAAGGACGTCTTAGTACATCAGAGACAACTGCTCACCATGATGGGCCAGGGTCCAAACCCCACCACACTGAGCTACAGCAGAAACTCCAGCTTCCAGAAATCCGAGCATCCCCTGCAGCACAACGATTTTTTTCCCTGTGGGGAAGGGCATCCATGAGGATCTCGCCCCCAAGTTTGCTGTGTACTCACTGGACTTCACTAATGGCATTATCGGGAAAAACAGGACTGTGGGCAAGTACATCACCACCACCCTGTTCCTTTACTTCGCCTGCTTCCTGCCCACTATTGCTTTTGGGACCCTCAACAAAGAGAACACCAAAGGGGCCATCTGTGTGCAGAAGAGCATGGCTGGGCAGAGCATTGGAAGCCTCCTATATGTGCTCTTCTCTGGGCAGCCATTGGTGGTGCTGCTGACAACTGCACCTCTGACCCACTACACTCACGTGATCCGTGGCATCTGTGATGACTACAGTCTGGACTTCAACACCTTCTATGCATGGGTAGGCCTGTGGAACAGTTTCTTCCTTGCAGTTTATGCCCTCTTCAACCTCAGCCTGATCATGAGTCTTTTCAAGAGTTCAACAGAAGATATCATTGCCTTGTTCATTTCCATCACATTTGTGCTGGATGCTGTCAAGGGCATGATCAAAATCTTCCATAAGTACTACTATGGCAAATATGGGAATCACAACGTAGGTCACAATTCCCTGCTTAGCCTGCTGGACCTAGGCACCAGCCTCAACACCAGCTTCCACACTGCCCTCAACACCAGCCTGAACTTAGAGAGCAGCCAATTAACTGAGCCACCGCACCGGGACACTGCCGTGCTCAGCCTCCTTATCATGCTGGGCACGCTCTGGCTGGGCTACACCCTCTACCAAGTCAAGAAGAGCCCATACCTGCACCCCCACATGCGGGAGATCCTATCAGACTGTGCCCTGTCCATTGCTGTGCTCACCTTCTCCCTCATTGGCTCCTATGGCATCAAGAAAATTAAGATGAGCCAAAACCGGTTTGGCTCAGTGGATAGAGCGTCGGCCTGCGGACTGAAAGGTCCCAGGTTCGATTCTGGTCAATGGCATGTATCTTGGTTGCAGGCACATCCCCATTAGGGGGTGTGCAGGAGGCAGTTGATCGATGTTTCTCTCTCATCAATGTTTCTAACTCTCTATCCCTCTCCCTTCCTCTCTGTAAAAAATCAATAAAATATATATTTTTTTAAAAAAATTAAGATGAGCAAGTTCCGCTACAACCCCCGTGAGAGCCTGTTTAAGATGGCTGAGATGCACTCGCAGTCCCTCGGAGCCATCTGCAGTGCCATGGGCCTCAGCTTCCTGCTTTCTATGCTCTTCTTCATCGAGCAGAACCTGGTGGCTGCCTAAGCTAATGCACCAGAGAACAGGCTAGTGAAGAGCACAGCTTACCATTGAGACCTTCTGCTCATCACCATCATCAACACGGGGCTATCTCTGTTTGGGATGCCCTGGATCCACGCTGCCTACCCCCACTCCCCATTGCACGTACAGGCACAGGCTCTGGTGGAGCAGCGTGTGGAGAGTGGGCATGTCCATGAGACAATCATGAACGTTAAGGAGACAAGGCTGACCAGCCTGGGCTCCAGCATTCTGGGAGGTCTCTCTCTCCTGCTGCTGCCCGTCCCTCTGCAGTAGATCCCCAAGCCTGTGCTCTATGGCTTCTTCCTCTATATTGCCCTCACCTCCATCGACACCAACCAGCTCTTTGAGCGTTTGGTCCTACTGCTCAAGGACCAGGCCTCAAACCCACTCACCCATTATTTCAGGAAGGTGCCTCAGAGGAAGATACACTACTTCACAGGCCTGCAGGGCCTGCAGCTGCTGCTGCTCTGTGCCTTTAGCATGAGACCCCTGCCCTACATGAAGATGATCTTCCCCCCTCATCATGATTACCATGATCCCCATCCGCTACAAACTGCTGCCCCTAATCATTGAAGCAAAATACTTGGATGCCATGGATGCTGATCACTGAGCTGCAGACTGGCAGTCCCTGGCCACAGCCTGTTGGTTGGTCCCTCGTAGTCTTCCTAGCCCAGCTGTGACTTTTGTGGGGAAGTGTGGGTGTCTTGGAGTGCTGCTCTATGCTGTTCCAAAGGCCTAGGGCATGTGTGCATTGTGGGGGTTCCATGGAGTGTGCCTGCACTTCCATTCCTTTTGCTTTGGGTCAAAACACTGCTCAGGGCAGTTTCTGCCCAGGGTAGGACTAAGTAAGATGGATTTTTTTTTCTTTTTTTTTTAATTTAGTAAATCTTTATTGTTCAGATTATTACAGTTATTCCTCTTTTTCACCCCATAGCTTCCCTCCACCTTATTCCCATCCCACCCTCTTCCCTTACCTCCCCACATTGTCCTCATTCATAGGTGTATAACTTTTGTCCAGCCTCTTCCCGCACCCCCCCCCCGCCCCATACTCCTTTTCCTCAGACAGTTGTTAGTCCACTGTCTGAGGGATCTATGACCCTGATTCCATTATATTCACCAGTTTTTTCTGTTCATCAGATTTTTAATTCACTTGATTTTTAGGTTCACTTGTTGATAGATATGTATTTGTTGTTCAGAATTTTTATCTTTACCTTTTTCTTCTTTTTCTTCTTCTTCTTCCTCTTCTTAGAGAATACCTTTCAGCATTTCACATAATACTGGTTTGGTGATGATGAACTTCTTTAGCTTTTTCTTATCTGTGAAGCTCTTTATCTGCCCTTCACTTCTGAATGATAACTTTCCTGGGTAGATAATCTTGGTTGTAGGTTCTTGTTATCATCACCTTGGCACTCCCGTCTGGCCTGCATAGTTTCTGTTGAGAAATCAGCTGACAATCATATGGGTGCTCCCTTGTAGGTAACTATCTGTTTTTCTCTTGCTACTTTTAATATTCTCTCTTTGTCTTTTGCTCTTGGGATTTTAATTATGATGTGTCTTGGTGTGGTCCTCTTTGGATTCCTTTTGTTTGGGGTTCTGTGTGCTTCCAGGACTTATAAGTCTATTTCTTTCACCAGGTGTGGGAAGTTTTCAATCATTATTTCTTCAAATAAGTTTTCAGTATTTTGCACTCTCTCTTCTGGCACCCCCATAATTCTCATGTTGGTATGCTTAAAGTTGTCCCAGAGGCTTCTTATACTATCTTCAAATTTTGGGATTCTTTTTTCTTTTAGCTTTTCCAGTTGAGTGATTTTTGCTTCTTTGCATTTCAAATCTTTGACTTGATTCTTGTGTTCCTGTAATTTTCTGTTGGGTGTCTGGATAATATTTTTTATTTCAATCAGTGTATATTTAATTTCTAGTTAGTCCTTTTCCATATCTTTGAGGGTCTATTTCATATTCTCGAGGATCTCGCTAAATTTATCAGCCTTTTCTAGGAAATTCTTGAAAAACCTTATAATCGTGGTTTTGAACTCTATATCCAGTCTCTTGTTCTCCTCCATTTCTTTCATTTGTGATCTGTTTCCTTCTCTCCTCATTTTCGCTGCTTCCCTGAGTTAGTAGGGTGGCTTTGTGTGCTAAGGTGTCCTATATGGTTCAGTGGGTCAGCCTCCCAGTTACCTGAGGTGGACACTCTTGGTGCACCCCTTTGTGGACTGTGTGTACAGCCTTGTTGTAGTTAAGTCTTGATTGTTGTTGGTATCACTGGAAGGAACTGACCTCCAGACCAATTGGCTGTGAGGATCAGCTGTGTCTATGCCAGGATACAGCCTTATTCGACTAGACTTGCAAAATTACAAAAGCCTCTGTGCTCATCTTGGATTGGGTGGAGTTTAAGTTGGAGCCTACAGACTTGGCTTCCCATCAGGCCTTCCCTATGAGGTTCCTGAGTCTCAGTGTTACTCAGTGTCTTTTGGTACTCGCTGCAAGCACCTTTGAGAGAAAGGCATCCTTGAGTTTTGCCCACTACCAGATAGTCTAGTCTCTCCCCTAATGAGCCCAGAACTGGGGTTCAGTGCAGTCCAGAGCTTTTGTCTCCTTCCTGCTAAGGAAATCAGCAGCACAGTCAACAGTCCATCTTCTGCGCGCATTCACCTGTGTGCCTCCGAATTTTTATCTTTACCTTTAGCGCTCTGCCTTTAGCGCTCCCCTGAGTTTCCACCTTACAGCCCAGATTCCCTCTGTATAAGCCTGGGTCCCCAGGGTCTGGCACAGAACTGGGGTTCAATGCAGTTGGAACAGGGGCTCAGCACAGTCCGGAGCTTTTGTCTCCTTTCCGCTAGGGCAGTCTAGCAGCACAGTAAACAATCCATCCTCTGTGCACATTCACGTGCATGGCTCTGGGGCTCTGCCTTTCACCACTTTCCTGAGTTTCCACCTTACAGCCCAGATTCCCTCTGTATGAGCCTGGGTCCCCAGGTTCTCGCCTAGAACTGGGGTTCAGTGCAATCAGAACTGGGGATCAGTGCAGTCCAGAGCTTTTATCTCCTTCCCGATAGAGAATGCCAGCCAGTCACTCAGCTGCCCCCTCCTCTCCAGCTCCATCCTCTTTACACAAGCACACCATGTCTATATACCTTAGGCTTTTACAGCTCCTCTGATTTTCCTTCTGGTTTTCTCGTTCCTTCTAGTTGTAGAATTTCCAGTCAGCCAGCTTTCCTGTGGTTCTAGATAATGTCCATTTTGTATTTCAGTTGTATTTTTGGAATTGTTGTGCAAGGCTGCAGTTAGGTGTTTACCTATGCCACCATCTTGGTTTCTCCCCTGGATTTTTCTTTTGATAAAAGAGTCAGATGCCTGAAAGAGAAACCATTTCCTTGATTGTATAAGGAATTTGCTGTATGCACATTAAAGAATAAAACTCCTGTTTCGAATATATATATTGATTTTTTTATTGAACGGGGGTTGGAGAGAGAGAGAGAGAGAGAGAGAGAGAGAGAGAGAGAGAGGCATCCTAATATATAAAATCCCTGAGCCGTGGGTAATGGAAGCTAAAGAGAAAATAAACAAATAGGACTACATCAAAATAAAAAGCTTTTTTACAGCAAAAGAAACCATCAACAAAACAACAAGAAAGCCCACTGTATGGGAGAACATATTTGCAAATGTTATCACTGATAAAGGCTTAATCTCCAACATCTACAAACAGCTTATACAAGTTAATAAAAGGAAGATAAATGATCCAGTTAAAAAATGGGCAATGGACCTAAATAGAATCTTTTTAAAAGAAGACAGAAGGAAGGCCAAGAGGCACATGAAAACATGTTCAAAGTCATTAATTATCCAAGAGATGCAAATCAAAACGACAATGCAGTACCATCTCATGCCTGTCAGAATGGCTATCATCAACAAATCAACAAACAACAAGTGTTGGCAAGGATGAGGAGAAAAAGTAGCCCTCATGCTCTGCTGGTGAGAATGCAGACCGGGGCAACCACTGTGGAGAACATTATGGAGTTTCCTCAAAAAACTGAAAATGGAACTCCCATTTGACCCAGTAATCCCACTCCTAGGAATACTAGAAACACCAATCAAAAAGGATATATGCACCCCTATGTTCATAGCAGCACAATTTACAATAGCTAGGATTCAGAAATAGCCTAGGTGCCCGTCAGAAGATGATTGGATCAAAAAACTATGTACATCTATACAATGGACTACTGTGCTGCCATAAAAAAGAAGGAATTCTTATCATTTGCAGCAACCTGGATGAAATTGGAGAACATTATGCTGAGTGAAATAAGCCAGTCAATAAAAGAAAAACACCACATGATCTCACTCATATATGGATAATAAAAAACATTATAAACTGATGACCAAAAAGATAGCTACAGAGACAGTAAAGCAACAAACAAACTGTCAAATTATAGTGGGGAGGGTAGGGAGATAAGAGATCAACCAAAGGACTTGTATGCATGCATATAAGCATAACCAATGCACACAAAACTCTGGGAGGGAGGGCATTTATGGGAGTGGGGGCGTGCAATGGTAAGATATGTACACATATAATACCTTAATAAAAAATAAATAAATAAAATAATAAAATAAAATAAAATCCCTGAGTTGTAACCACAGGTCACCACTGAGGCTCAACCAACCAGAAGTCAGTCCTAAAATCAGAGCTGGGTTGCCCCAGCACTGACTGCTGAAGGGGCTGTGAATCAGGGCCAGAGAGGCCTGAAACCAATCTGTTGCCTCTGTGGCAACTTTTGATCATCACTTGCCTCTCTCTTTCTCTCCCAGTCTGGCCAGCAGCCCCTCCTCCATTTCTATCCAGGCCTCCACTCAGGCTGCTGATCAGCCCTCCCTTTCTGATGAGGCCCTGTTGATAGGCCCAGAGATGCTGACTGGCATAGGAACCGACCAATCAGAACACAATTTGGGTGCTATGAGGAGCAAATGGCTACCTAGGAGATGGAGGTTTTGATGTTGATTGACATAGGAACCAACCAATCAGAACCAAATGTGGGTGCTGTGAAGAACCAATGGCTGTCTAGGAGGTGGAGCTTTTGACACTGACTAGCATAGAAACCAACCTATCAGAAACAAATTGGCCAGCAGCGGAGGGCCATTGGTGGCAAGATCAGGCCAGCAGGTGAGGGCAATTAGGCATGATCCGGCAGGCAGGCAGAAGCAATTATGCGCCATCATGTAGGCAGGCAGAGAGGTTAGGGGTGATCAGGCAGGCAGGCAGAGGGGTTAGGGACAATCAGGCAGACAGGCAGAGAGGTTAGGGGCAGTTAGGAGGTAGCAGTCCCAGATTGTGAGAGGTATGTCCGCAAATGGAGAGGGTACAGGCTGGGCTGAGAGAAATCCCCCCCCCCCTCTATGCACGAATTTGGTGCACCGGGCCACTAGTTAATGATAAGAGAGAATAATCTATCAGCTTCCTCTTTCACATTCCCCACTGGGAATTGAGCCCACAACTGGAACATGTGCCTGACTCAAAATTGAACTGTGACCTCCTGGTTCATAGGTCAACAGTTATCTACTGAGCACACCAGCTGGTCTGGAATATAAATTTTTTCAGGCACATAAAACACATTATAAAAATTGACTTTGGCCCTAACCAGTTTGGCTCAGTGGATAGAGCATTGGCCTGTAGACTCAAGGGTCCCAGGTTTGATTCTGGTCAAGGGCATGTACCTTTGTTGAGGGGCACATTCAGAGTAGGGGGTGTGCAGGAGGCAATTGATCAATGTTTCTAACTCTCTATCCCTATCTCCCATCCTCTCTGTAAAAAATTAAAAACTTAAAAAATTAAAAAATCAATAAAATGTATTTTTATATTGACTTTGAAAAAAATAAAAATAAAGTGATATATATATATATATATATATATATATATATATATATATATATATATTGCAAAGGTAGTATTGATAAATTGGAAATAATTCATTTCACAGACAATAGGGTGATTACCCACTAGGGTGAGGGGGAACAAGGTATAGGGGGAAAGTGAAGGGAAAAGGTGGGACATCTGTAACACTCTCAACAATAAAGGTTTAAAAATATTTATCCACAGATGATCATATTAAGAAACAAACTCCCCCCCTAGCTGGTTTGACTCAGTGAAGCATTGGCCTACAAACTGAAGGACCTTGGGCTCAATTCCAGCCAAGGCATATAGCCTAATTATGGGCTCGATCCCCATTAATGTGTGCAGGAGGCAGCTGATCAATGATTCTCTCTCATCATTGACATTTCTATCTCTCTCTCCCTATCCCAGCTGCTCTGAAATCAATAAAAATATATTTGGGGGGATAAAAGAAAGAAACTTCCAAGTTTAATTTTTCAAAATTTAATAAGATACAGAAGTTGGAATTTATTAATTCCTTTGTTGTCATTCATTAAAAATAAGAACGAGATTTTTACTATCTTTCCCATTCATTATCTTTATTTGGAGCCTCCGGCTGGGGAACTGCAAATGGTTTATAAGTATGGATCCCTCAACCTAAAGCCCCATGGCCAAATCCCTCCAGCTGGGAGCAGCTTCTTCGATTTAACCACTTTACTTCCACGTATCATTTTCTAAGTGAGCCACAACGTGAGAATTTCCATGTCAATGTGTTGTGTCTGGCTTAAGGACCTGTTAAATCACACCGAGTTAAAAAGACATTCTATATACTGTTTTGCCAGTGTTTGATTTAGTAGAGTTTAATCTAAATTCTTTTCTTTCATTAGTCTAAAATATTTTTTATTGTTAAACTCAAAATTATAAACATGTGGAGTATTATTGCCCTAATCCAAAGAAACAGTTGATATAATGTTGAGGGAGGAGGGGAGGACAATAGGAAAAGTGGGAGGGATAAGGAGGAAATGAGCCCCCTAGTGGTGAGTCTAGAGTAAAATGTGTTCACTGTGGACAGACACAGAGAAAAGGTGACTCTCTAAGGAAGGTGGAGATAGAAGGGGGCATGCTTGGGGAGAGGAAGACTAAAAACTCTAAGGGATGGGACTGAGGGTTGGGGGGAAGAGATGCTGAAACAACCACAGGCCAGGGTGCTCATATGGCCACACTGTTTTCCACTATGCTGGGTCGCAGGTACTCGTAGGGCATATCCAGCTTTGCATTCCGAATCTCAATTTCTTTATCCAGGGCAGCCAGCTCCTCCCTGAACTTCTTCAGCACGGCTTTGGGCTCAGGGCCTGAAAAGTACTCCTCCTCATGCTGGCCCAGAAGCACCTGAGATGGAGAGAGAAGCAGCTGAGAGCCTTATGAACCCCAGTTTGGAGCCCCACACCTCCCCACAGCTGCCCCCTTCCTCAGGGACCAGGCCATCTGGCTCTCACTCTAACGGGCTGATGTCTGCCCAGTTGCCAGGTAATGGACATCAGGAGAGAAGACTGATGAAAGTTGGGCAGTGTTGCCATCACCATCTCCAGTGTCACATCCTTGGTGGTCGGTGGGGGCTGCCTCATGGTGCCGGGTGCGTTAGGGATCCAAGCATACCAATCCAGCTAAGAAGGGGAAGATATCTAGAATGAAACTGCTAAGCATAAAAATCCTTTAGCCACCTGAACACCCACACCCACACCCACCGCCGCCCCCACTACCACTCCAAGTGCAAATGCCCACTGCCCCCCTATAACAATTACCTGGCCCAGGTGAACGGAAGAGTGCTGGCCAGTGCAGGTGAAGATGCACATGGTGACAAAGTGGCAAAGCTGGTCCCGGGACTCTAAGGACATGGGAAATCCTGCAGGAGGTAAGGACAGTTAGAAGCTGGGAGGCCAGGAACAGAAACAGAGCTCAGAGAGGCTGAGCAGGAAGAATACGAGCGAAAAGAAAGGGTGTCAAGGACTCTGAGGAACTATTGTGGACACTGACATGAGCATGGGTTGTGGTAGGAGAAACGGGGAGATCTCCTGGGAGGACCCTACTCAATGGGGTACTGGTATGGCTCACACTGGCTCACAAGAGTCAGATATGTTAAATTTTCAGGTGTGTAGAAAGCTGGTGACATCACAATGAGAGCTGTAGTGAAAATATTTACACCATGGAATGGGCAAATGCTACAAATCAGGGCTTTTTTTCTTTGTTTTTTTTCCACAGAGAGCCAGTTGTTAAGCATTTATGAGCAACCACTGGTCCCACTGCACCTGGGACTTAGCAGGATTCTTCTGGCATAAGAACCTGAAAAGGCCATTGGGCATGTTAATAGGGGTTGGCCATCCTTCTGGGAAGTTTCATAGAAGCAGGGTGGATTCTGGGGATATTCCCAAGAGGAATCATCCTTACTGGCATTCTCAGGGCAGGGACTCAACTCACCTTGGTCCTGGGCCCCTCGCAGGCCAATTTCAGTGATCTCTTGACACCAGCTCTGCAGTTCCAGGTCCTCTTTCACCGCGTTGTCCGTCTTAAAGTAAAGACTCACAATTCCCTCCACATAGCTGTCAGCCAAGGGGTTGGGTCAAGAGAGCTGAAGCTCACAGGGAGCCTCCAGGCCATGTGCTCCTTGCCCACATGGCCAGGTCAGGGCACCCAGCCCTCCAACACAGGTCACCTGGTCTCTCAAGCCACTCCCTGACTGCCCACCCTCCCCCCAAGCCCTGCCTTCCCCTTGCCTCACCGATACATGATTTCCCAGAGCCGCAGAGCATCCTGAGCATAGTAAGAAGACTTGACTCCCAGAAGCCCCCGGTCAGCCAGGTCATCAGGGGGGCAGAATGATCTATAGGTTAAACAGGGTCCAGCGCGCCTAAGCAGATCCACATGGCCACCCCCACCGGTGCTCACCACCTGAAATGCAAGGATGGGCAGGGTCAGGCAACTCCACTGCTGGAGGCCAGAGCCAGATGGAGCATGAGCTCCAGAAGCCCCCTTCTCTCTTCATACCTGGTCAAAAATGCCATGTTTGGAAACCAGCCCAGTCCTGGCCCGCACATTAATTTCCATGGTGTATCGCAGGTGGGGGATTATCAGCTGGAGGAAGAGAGCAGGGAAGAGCAGGTCAGGATAGACCTGCGGCAAGTCCCTGCAGGAAATTGAAAGTGAAGAACAGAAAAGGTGCCAGGTCTTCAGGAAAAGCAGAGCCATGAAGTTCAGTGGTCCCTAGACACCAAGAGTGTTCAGTCAAATTGTAATTCATTCCACAAACCATTGAATAATGGCTGCATAATGGGAAGAAATAATTCTCCTTCCCTTTTCATATTAGACCGTTCAAGTTCTAGTTCAATGTTTCTCAACCTTTTTCATTATCCACTCCTCTACAGAGCCTTTTCAGATAGTGTTTTCTCTCCCCTCAACCATTGAAATTGTAATGCTGCACATAGTATATCTGTTATGTTGTGTGTGTATGTGCGTGTGTGTGTGTGTGTGTGTGTGTGTGTGTGTCCTTTATTTATTTTTTCATTGACTTCAGAGAGAAAGGGGATGGAGAGAGATAGAAGCATCAATGATGAGAAAGAATCATTGATTGGCTGCCTCCTGCCCACCCACTACTGGGGATTGAGCCCACTACCCAGTATGTGCCCTTGACCTGAAACCCTTTAATCTGTTGGCCAACATTCCATCCACTGAGCCAAACAAGATAGAGTTGTATATATGTGCTTTATACATAAAATATTCTAAGTTTTTGCACCCTAGAACTTTTCCATAGTTCTAGACTCTCACCCCCTGTGAGGAGTCTAATTGCCTCCACTGGAATGCATGCTCTACCACACCTACCTGCAGACCTTCCTCTCCTCCCTTCTCCCTTTTTGTCCATTACACTCACCTCCTTTCCTTTCCTCAAACATGCCAGGCTTGCTCCTGCCTTGGAACCTCTGCACTCTTCTCACGTGTTCCCTCTGCCCAGAACAATGTGCACCTTGATCATCTCAAGGCTGGCTCCTCAGAGCCTCATTCTCTATGTCATCTCAACATGGGAGCCTTTCCTGGCCACTCAGTCTGAACTCCACATCACATCGCTCTGCTTTGATTCTCTGCATTGTACTTGTCACAGCTGATCTGTCATAATACAGTCTTTATTGGATGGTAGCCCCAAATGGACATGAACATTTCCAAAATCACAATCATCTAGAATGGTTCTTGCAACATTGGAGGCACCCAAGAAGAAAAGTTAATGGGTGAATATTCGATCTAAATTGTCTGTTAAATAAAACAAACCGGCCACTGTTGTGGACCTGAGTATGTCTAACTGGTCTGTGAGTTACTATTTTAGGACAGGTCAAAACTGGCTGGAAAAGACTACTATGTTATTTGCTTGGTCTTCCCTTTTGCGATGGAATCCTCAATCATTTGTGGGCACTGTCTATATACTGTATGTTCATCAATCTGTGCTTCATACATTGTCACCTCCCACCCTTGCATCCCCCACCTTGCCAATGAATCATTTCCACCTCATTCGGAGGTGATGTCACCCTGTTGTAAATGTAGAACAAGCCACCTCACTCTCTTGCTCCCTTGTCTCTCATTGGTTGGCATTTCCCTGCTCCCTTAGATTCTACAGAGAGGTTACCTCCAAACATCAGACTGTGACATGGGGCAGAGGCAGAGGCAGGAGAGAAGGGGATAAGGTATTACCTTGAAGATAGGGTGTATCGATGGAAGGCATCTCATGGTGGCCATAGCGATAACCTCAGCCATCAAATGTCCCCTCAGAAGATGAGAGAGAAGCTCGTGAAGCTGGAAGTCAGCACTACGGACCCAGCATTTGGCCAGGAGCCAGGCCATCGGGGGATCCGTGGGCAGGAAAAGTGTTGGTGGTGGGGATCCCATGCGTGGCAATTCGAGCTGGATCGAGGATACAGTGTGGGGAAAAGAGGATGAGTGCCCAGGTGCCCAGCAGATTCCCCCTCCTTTGCATATTTAACCCCTCCCTTCTTCCCCAGATTTACTTAGCTTTCTCCATCTCACTGCTGCTACTCCCAGCAGCCACTATTCCTTCTCCTGACCCACTCAGTGCATTAACATTGTACAAGCTGCTTCTGCTTCTGCAGAAGCTCCTCTTCTACCAACTTCCTGGCCTCCACTTCCCCTTTCACTCCCCTCCGTGTGGAGAAGATTCAAACCTTCTGCTTCCTTTATCCCACACTTTTTCAGAAATTTCAGCTTCTCCCTAATCTTTCAGCACCATCCCTATTCAACAGATTAAGTCTCCAGTTCTCAGCTAGTAACTGGCTAGATGTAATAATTGGAGTGTCACCCCCTCTATAATAATAAAAACATAATATGCTAATTAGACCAGACGTCCTTCAGGATGACCTTCCAGACGAACAGGAGCTGTAAGAGAAGCTTGGGTCCCGGGTGTCTGCCAGTGGCCAGAGGGAAGCCTGTGTCCCAGGTGCCAGAGGGAAGCCGGTGCCCCAGCCGGGTCAAGGAAGGTCTACTCTTGCACAAATTTCATGCATCAGGCCTCTAATTCCCTCATAATTGGCCAGACAAAAGCCCATCTGAGCACCTTTTCCTCTTTATTTGTCCTATTTCCACAGGTGTCTTGCCTAACTCTTCTTTTTCTCTTTCCTTGAATCCAGGCCAGTTTAATCTTCCTCTGCATGCCCTTATAGCTTTCCTCTGCACACCCACAGCTATTCTCCACAACTTGAGTCCATTACCTCCATCTTGGGCAATTGCTGTAGCATGACAACCTAATCTCCAGATTAGAATCTCCCTTCTCCAATCCATCCTAAACAAAATGACCCATAGAATGTGTCCATAACATGGTTCACAACAGCCAACACCAACTTCCTATATTCATACTCCTTGATTTGGTATCCACTGCCAACTACAATCTGGGCCTTCACATTACCCCTCAACACTCCAGCCCAATGGTCCACTGACAATCTAACTTCTCATACTCTGCACACATCAGCCTCACTGCCCAACCCATCTTCCCCTGGGAAGAGGTCCTGCTCCTTTGCCACAGCTATGCCCAACCCACCTCCCATGACCCCTCCCACACTATCTCCACCTTTGGGTATTTCCTCAGTACTGGAGCATATTTAGATTTTCCCAGTCTCTCTCTCCAGCTAGACCGCACCTTTCTGCCTTTTCCCATTGCCTCCTATACTGCCATCTCCAGTGCTTTAGCACAAGTGAATCCTCAATGAATTTGGGTGAAGGGCTGAGCTGAGAGGGCCAAACACCAAAGAGCAGAAATCATGAGTCCTCTCACCTGGATGACCATGGGCAAGAGTTTCCCATCAGGCTGCAGTTTCAGCATGACCAGAGGGGCAGCCAGGTATTGCTGGCTACATAGGATGACATTAGCCTTGATCCCATCCAGCAGGGAGAAGTCGGCTTCAAACAGCGTGCCTCCCTAGATGGGGGCAGAGAGTGAGGACTATCAGTATAAGGCATCTACTTCCCACCCTGATTCCCCAAAGGAAGAAGAACAAGAAGGAAACTAACTTATCTCCATCACCTACTTTTTAACAGGTAATGATTCGCATGCTATTGCTTCACATAAATCTTACAAACACTTGAATTAAATTCAGGGTTTTGGGGTGGTTTTGTTTGTTTGTTTTTGTTTTTTTGGGGTTTTTTTTGTTGTTGTTGTTTGTTTGTTTTTTAAGGAAACATGATAAAATAAGATAGATGACTTGCCTGAAGTCACATGGTTTGGAAACAGCACAGCCAGGGTTCAAACCCAAGTCTGTCTCACCCTATAATCCAGGAATTTTGTCTGTCCAACCCATCAATTGATCCATGTTGACTCTTTATTAATAAGCCCAACCCATCTGATTCTCTAACTACACACTCCCCCAAATCCTTAGTACCAAGGCCCAGTTATTTCTTCATTTTGATTGCATCTATCACCCATCTCACACTCTTCCTCCACAACATGCTTTTCTCAGTTGAGTGGGAAGACCATGTGGTGGCACACCTCCAGGATCACTCAGGATTTCCCTGTAGAATCCCCTCTTGCATTTGGGGGCAAATTGGGCTCATAGTGGGGCCTGGAGCAGCATAAACACAGACCACACTCCCAGTTCACTGTGTGGCCTCCTTTGGGCCATCATATCCATACCTTCAGCTCCTGCTCCAGCTGGGCCTGCAGCTCCTCCATCCCTGAAGGGAACACTAGGCGGGCAGGAATGCCACTGGAGCGCCTTAGCAGCATGGGGTTGGCACCATTGAGAAACTGGTATCCAAATAAGGCATCCTCCTTCCAGGAATCCCGCACCTTCTCTGAGGGTGGCAGTTGTGGAACAGGCTGTGAGATCTGGTGCCCTGGTTCTTCTAAGCCCCACCAAACCATTCCCTCTTGCATCTAGCCCACCAGAGAAACCCAGAACTCAGGTCTCCCAGCCCTGGTTCCCTAGATTGGGTGAAAAGGGTCCTGGGAGAAGTACTGAGATAGGGATACTAACCAGCCAGCTTGCTGTGGTCACACCAGAAGATCCTGTTGAAGTCATCCAGATCATCCCAGCGAACAAGAACATTTAGAGAGTCTTTGACAGCTAATTTGGCCAGCCTTCAGGTAAGGATAGGTGAAGCATTTGAAAGTTAGTCTCAAAATCACACATTATAACTATCAGCACCCCCTTAGGCTAATCCAGCTCTGTTCAGTGAATAAGAGCCCCTGGATCAAGATAACTCCCTTTCCTCCAGCCCACACTGTTCTCACCCCACAGCCAGTGAAGACTCAAAGTCAGCTCTCTTGTCCTCCAGAAACCTCTCATCTTGCGGGAGGTCACATAAATTGTCCGCAGCCACATTCAGGATTAACCCATCCTTCCAGTTACCCCATCTGTGGGGCAGAAATGAAATCAGGCATTGATGCCAGGAAGGGCCGGGACTCACTGCCAGGTTGGGGGGGGGGGAGGATTATCAGGGGCAGGTTAGGCTAACTTGTACAGCTTCCTTCTCTCTTCCAGCTCTTCCTCCCTGTGTTTCTTGAACAGGCCTTGAGGGTCATCTACCAACGTGCGGCCTAGAGGAGGAAGGAGGGAAAGGACAAGGGCATGGACAATGAGGCTTCTCCTGAGAGCCTCCCCCTGTCCCTGCCAGGGGTGCCTTCTCAGTTCACCCTTGAAGGGGAGGGGTGAGCTTTCAGCATCATGCCCCTCCCCAGCCTGCTGCCAACTCCAGCAATCCACCTCTTCCCAAAGGAAAAAAGACCCAGCCCTCATGTTCCTGCCCTCACACCCTGTTCCCTCTCCTCCTCTCCCCCAACCCCAGCTTCTCTTGGGCCCCAGAGGCCTCCTCACACCCCACCCTGCGCTCACCTGTGCCCTCGGGGAGGCTCAGGATGCCACTGCCCTCCACCCAGCGGTAGCACGGGAAGCGGTACTCCTCCCCACCGGCCCCAGGGCCCTGCACGGAGATCCAGTTGCAGAACCAGGCGTCATCCTGTAGCAATTGCTTTTTGCGCATTTTCACAAACAGCAGGGGCCCTAGGTACTCCTTCACATCCTCCTGGAACTCTGTCTCCTGCAGGCAACACAAGAGGCTCAGCATCCAGGGCCATCGCCTGTAGTGGGTACTGGGACTGAGTTCAGCTTCCCGCTCTGGCCCTTCAGCTGAGACTGAGCCCAGCTCCCCGCCCTGGCCCTTTGGCTGGGCCTCTGGGAAAGTGCAGGAAAAGGAGTCAAACAGAGAAAGGGGGCGCCCCGACCAGGTGTCACCTCGTCCCCATTATGGGTCTTGGAGTTCTTCAGCCCGGGGTGAGCAAGAGGAGCAGGGAAGATGCACTCCTTCCTGCCCTATCTCTCCTCTGTTCTCCTCTATTCTCCTCTTTCCTCCTCTTTCCTCCTCATAGTCATTGATCCAACCCAGCACTGAGCTGGGCACCGCCACAGGCGAGCCCACAGTTGCACGGGGAGATACACTGTTGACCAGGCACTTACAGCCCAGAGACCCAGCGCCCCCTCCGCTGGGTGTGAGCAGAGACCTCTGGGTGTGAAGGGATTAGCCAGGGAAAGTGAGAGAGAGGAAAGGTTGGAGAAATGCGTGCCAAGGAGAGGAAGCGAGAGCGTGGAGGGTGAGTGCAGTTCAGAGTGCGTGGGAGATGAGAACGACTAGATCCTGAAAAGCCTCCAAGGGTAAGCCAAGAAGGTGGTGCTGAGAACCGGCAGAAGCCATTCAGATGTCTGTGGAGAGGTCTTATGAGGCTGAGGGTGAATTTCGATGAAATCGATCTGTCTGCAGAGGGGCTGGAAGGGCAAGAAAGGAATCTGCCAGGCGGGGGAAGAAGCGGAAGGTGGCATAGGTTCAGGGGGCACTGGTGGTCGGGAGTGGGTTGGGCATCCGGACCCAGAAGCCGGAGATGTCCAGGAGGCAGAATTGACAGCGCTTGATTCTTGTTTCCAGGCAAACAGAGCCAGACGCTGGCGTAACACCTCCAGGAAGGCAAGGGGGGAGTTGTGGGGGTGGGAAAGGGGAGACCTCGCTTGGGCATATTCCTTTGAGGCTCCCGCGGGACAGACATCCGGATCTGGAGGTCCTGGAAAGAGCGGGGTGGGCGACGGAAATGTGGGGATGGGAAATGGGGAAGAAAAAGTAACAGGAGCCCGGGCCGAACCGGTATATGTGATGAGAGATGGGAAGGGATCAGGAAATTCAGCTCTTAGTTTCTCCTCTCCTCCCCGCCTCGGTGGAAGAGGTTCGAAATAGAGTTTCCGAATGGAGGCAGCGTCCCTCTCCAGGTAGCTCAGTAGGTTAGAGCGTGACCTGACGCCCCAAAGTTCCAGGTCCACCCATGATCAGGACACATACAAGAACAAAATCCGGTCCTCTCCTCTCCTCTCCTCTTCTCTCCTCTCCTCTCCTCTTCTCTCCTCTCCTCTCTCTCTTTTTTCTCTCTCCCCCCACCTCTTTTTCTCTCCCTCCTCCCTCCCTTCCTCTTTTCTAAACAAAATAGAAGAGCTCAGAGACATGCAGCTGCTGCAGGATCTCCGCAAAAGGAGAGCGCTCTGTGAAGGAGGTGCTGCAGGAGCATCCTCTCCATCCCAGGGAAGCCAGAGGGCGCTCTGTGTGCCCCGCTCCGCCCAGCGCGGGCCTCTTCCCAGGTAGGTGAGGTCCTCCTGGACCTCTTCCCAGGTAGGTGAGGTCCTCCTGGATCTCTTCCCAGGTAGGTGAGATCCTCCTGGGCCTCTTCCCAGGTAGGTGAGGTCCTCAGGGTGGGGGCCAGCTCACCTTGCCCCGCGCAGGCCTCAGGCGCCCCCGGAGCGCGGCTTCCCCGTGCTGGCCCACCAGCCACAGCTGCACCTGGTTGGCAGAGCCCGCGAAGAGCGAGGACCCAGTGGACACGCGGATGCGGTAGACACCCATCTTCCACAGAGAAGTTTCGTGCCTTCTGAGTGGGAAGAAGAGTGGAGGTGCCTAATAAAAGGGCTCAAGACCCCGCCCCGCCCCGCCCCCCAAAGCCTTACTGGGAAATTGCAGAAGAATTGCAAGGTCTCCATCAACCCGGTTCTGGGCAGCCCAGACCTGGGCCCCAGCTCAGGAAGGCAGGCACTATGTGGTTTTGGGTGCAGACCCTTATCTTTGTGGGAGGAAGATGGAATGAGGAAGCAGAGACGTTTTGGGCAGAAAATACGCAGGAAGAAGAAATTGACACCTAGCCCAGCAAGCAGGTAGAATGTGTGTGGTAAGTCCCCACCATCTGAACACGTAGACACACCAAGTCACACACACACACACACACACACACACACACACACACACTGGCCTCCCAGGTTGGTTCACCCCTGCCAAAGGTCATGCTTAGGGCTGTAGGGGTGGATGAAGAAGCAAGGAGGCCGGGTCAGCACCTGAGGAAGGTACATTCAGCCACCAAACTAATTTAACCAAGTGGGAACGCTTGTGTCTGTGCCCTGTGCAAGGCTCTGCGGCTCATTCCTTTTTAGCTTACAAGTCCTGGCCTCTCTGTTGCCTACAGGATGAAAATTAAATTTTGTTTTTGTTTTTTGTTTTTACCTTTATTGTTGAAAGTATTACAGATGCTCCTTTTTCCCCAATATCCCCTCCACTCTGCTCCTGCCCCCTCCCCAGGCCTTCATTGCACTATTGCCTGTCCATGGGTTATGCACACATGCCTGTAAGCTCTTTGCTCTCAGGGAAGTCACAAGCAGTTCTGATAGGGCAAGATGTCCATTCGGAGAGGCCTCCACTGGCTATGTTGTGACTTTTTGAGGAGCAAAGACTAAATAATAAATAGGGTTACTTGCAATAGATAAATGTAACTTGCTAATAACCAAAAATCAATTGATTAATTAGTTGCAGTTAATCAAAAAAAATCATTTTAAAATAGTTCAAACAATAAGGAAAGGTTATTATTGCAGAAAAGAAGCAGCCCATAAGACAGACTGGTTCTAGGGTTGTTTGCTCTGTGGCTCAACAGCATCATCAAGAAGCCAAGGTTTGCCTGGTTGGTATAACTCAGTAGTTGAGCATCAACCCATGAACCAAGAGGTCCCATGTTTGATTCCCAATCTGGCACATACCCAGGTTGCCAGATCAATTTCCAGTAGGGATCATGCAGGATGCAGCTAATCTCTCTATCCCTCTCCCTTCCCCACTTTCTAAAAACAAATTAATAAATAAATATAAAAATTAAGTTTTTTTTTTAAAAAAAAAAAAAAAAAAAAAAAAAAAAAAGGAAGCCAGGATTTGTTTGTTTTTCTGTCTTTCCATCCTTCATGAGTCAGCTCCTCAATAGATTACCTCCTTAGCAAAATGCCTGCTACCACCTCAGTAATCCCCTAAATACATAGCAACATCCATTTGGAAAAGAAGAGCCATTCCTCCTGTGCCTCTTTCTAAGAGCAGGGGAACCTTTCCCAGAAACTATCCAGCAGCTGCCCCTCACCCATCTTTGGCCAAAACTGAACACCAAACCCAGATCCTTCAAAGAGGCAAAGGAAATGAAAGCACCATGAGCAGCCTAACCTTGCCAGGATGTATCCCTGAATTACATGAGGAAAGATGAAGACACAAACATATTTGGGACCCCACCAATAAGCAAGAAAGGACAAGACACTGGGAGTTAGACACCGAGAGTGTCTGTTACAATTGTTTGTAAAAGGCATAACTTCATGATGGTATTACAAAGTAGTTACTGTAAACTGTTACCAAAAAGTATATGAGTGATTATATTAGAATTTTTTAAGGTTTTTTAAAAAATTTAATGTGAGGCTTTCATTGCATCTTTAAATGTGACAAGTATGACAAATCATTCAGCATCTTGGTGTTTTTATAGTTAGACAACTTAAATCTTATTCATTCATCTACCTGCTGAACTGTTCCTTTTTCAGTAACATAGATACCACCTAAAAACTTTCTGATATCCTTGTTTCAACTGTTGTGTCTTGCTCAATCAAAGCAGCTGAACTTGATACAACATAAATGTGGTTTCCTTCAAGAATTAGCTCATCTTTCTGGGCTTGAGATACTGAGCAAGCAATGCCTGACCCTATCTGAACTCATCGGGTATATTTTTTTGCCCAAGAAACATCTAATTTCAACATTCTCCTGAATAACCACAAATGTTGATAGGGAAGTGAGTGTACACAGACCTCATCTTGTAAGAGAAGCCCAGTGGAACAGCCTTGATCACGTTCTGTACATGACTACATATCATGTGGCCAGTTCCTTTCTATTTCACCACAAAATACATCCTTTCACAGTGATGTCCACATTTTCTGGGATGTCCACAGAATTATTGCTGAGAATGGTCTTCATCCTCACAATAGATATGGCACAGAGAGGGGTTTTTTTATATAGTTTTTCAAATTTATAGGAAAGTGAATATTACTAATTATGAGTATGTGTGTTTCTTCTAAGTACATATATGTTTATAATGAACAGATATGTGTTCATTTTTAATGCTCAATGGGGAAAAAATGAAAACAAAAGATTGTGTGTGAGCTAAATAGACCCAGAAAAAAATAGGAAGTGTTCCAAGATCAGTACATGTGGCTACATACACATGATAACCAGGTAGAAAGGAAGTTTAACTGGTTAATCAGCATTGCTCCTACTCCAGGATCAAGGAGAAAGAGGGTCCTGAGATGCTGGGTGAACCAAATGTCCTAAAGATGGACACAAATGTGCAAACACAATCCTCTCTCCCAGGAGACAAATCTACTAGATGGCCCTTAACCATATGACATTACTAGCACAGGCATAATTTTAAAGTAATGCTAACTATATCATAATGACAGAACAAGGGGTTCCATAACTCTGCCCAAGTGAAACCAAAGGCATACATCATTATAGATGCAGAAACTACAAATTTAGTGGAAGACACAAACATTAAAAGACTTATTAGGGTAACAGGATAAGTTTTACTGAAACAAAGATAACTCCTTGGTAGATACAACAAGCTTGAGAGTCCAAAGCATGGATCAACCTGCTGAGAAGCCCAATTCTGTAGCCAGGTGTATATGAGTTTCTGAGACAATGTTCTTTGGGGGTGCAGGGAGTATAACAATTTTTCAGTAACATTAAGAAAACATCAAAGACATATTTGAGCAACCTTTAAAAAGTATCTTCTTCCCAGAGAAAAATAATAGCAAGTAGAAACCACGAAGTAATGAACTAAGTCTACAGTGTTGGTGTCTTAAAATAAATTTAAGTGTAATGACAGTACATATATGTTTATAATGTTTATAACTATTGTATTTTTTGTTTTGTGTAGTCTTTAAAGAGTATTCAAATAAACATATTAAATTTGTAATTGCAGTTGATATTGTTTAAGGAAATTGATAACATTTGCAATCACTGCTTAAATATTAAAGTTTATTTATTAAAGTTCTATTGATAGATGTATGTTTAATAAATTGAACATTTAAAAAATACAAATAGACCTCCCTTGCTCTCCAGCAAAACCTAGCTGAGTCCTCTTACTCGGTGAAGATCAGGGTGAAGACCAAACCATTGTGGATGGCACTAGCCTGGGCCCTCCATGCCCACACATCCTGAGCCTACTCAGCAGGCCCAGTCTACTCTCTGCCTGTGACCACATGGAGGTGGCCAAGGACTTGATGACCCCTGCCACCCCAGGGCCTGTGCTTGTCCATCCAGAGGTACAGGCAGCCCAGATCCTGTCCCGGGCAACCCCAGCTCCCTCCCCACAGTCACTGGGAACCTGGAGCCAGGCTGGTGCTGCACCACCCAGGACCAGAGAACATGGATGAGAAATCCCCAACTGAACGTCTAGAGCACCTATCCTGTTCATTCTCAGTCATGAATGAAAGTTAGCAATTCTTTAAGGCCTGAAAGGGAAATAAAAGATATTTCATGCTGCAGGGAGGATTCCCTGTGACTTCTGCCTACCATCCATAAAATACACATCCTTTCAAGTGAGGTGATTGAGACCCAGAATTTAAGTGTCTTACTGAAGGACATTTAGTTGGCCAGGCAGAGGCAAAATCTAAACCCAACAGGTTCCTCTCCAGTCTCTACCCTGTGTGGTCCTCTGGTTAAAGACAGCATAAGACCAAGTCTTTTTTTTTTTTTAAGGGAGAGGGAGAAAGAGAGAAACATCAATGATGACAGAGGATCAGTGATCAGCTGCCTCCTGTACACACACACACATCCCTCCATCAACTAGGCATCGAGCTCTCAACCTCAGCATGTACCCTGACCAGGAATCGAACTATGACTTCCTGGTTTATAGGTTAAAGCTCAATCACTGAGCCATGCCAGCTGGGTGAGAGTGAGTCTTAATGAACACCTGACCTCTGGGGGAGCCAAGTGCTCTGTGATTACCTGTTCTTACCTGTTGGAAAGTTTGTTCTTGTTTTAATTGGCAGTTCAATTGCTATAATCTCTGGGGAAAGACACCTTTCTCAGAATCTGTGACTCACCTTGACTAACACTATTGAACAAAATATTCCATTGTTCACATACTTGTGGCATTAAGCAGGAAAAAGAAAAGTTAGTAATAGGTAAATCAAGTAGGGCATCTAAGTAAGTCAGTTTTATTATTGTTATTATTGTAAGTAAGCATGGCCACCTGGGAACCTTCAGAAAGCTACATTGTTCCTCCAAGGAGATTAACACCCCTCCCTTTCCCCCATCAGATACTGGATTGTCAGCAGAAGAGAAGTGGGAGATAGGCACATGCAGGTGGTGTAGGGGAGGTGCTTACGTGTCAGTCTAGCCTGGGGAACAATGTATTGCCTAGGCAGCAAACCCCATTGAAAATCTGGAAAAGTTAGTTTGAAGAAACTACAGTTAAAATCCCTAAAAAGTTCCCTTAATCTTGTTCTCTCTTGTTCTGTGACTCCTGATGGCCTGTATGGACTTCATATGCAGCATGCTGGACTTGACTGGACTTTAATTATAGAGCAGAGCTGAAACTGGTTTGGCTCAGTGGATAGAGAGTCGGCCTGCAGACTGGAAGGTCCCGGGTTCAATTCTGGTCAAGAGCATGTACCTTGATTGCGGGCACATCCCCAGTAGGGGTGGTGCAAGAGGCAGCTGATCAATGATTCTCTCTCATCAATGTTTCTAACTCTCTATCCCTCTCTGTAAAAATCAATAAAATATATATTTTTTTAATTATGGAACAGAAACTGTGGGCAATGGGCTTTATTCTGGCCCTGATGAAGACATGGTTAGACTTTTGCCAGGGTGTGATGAAGGGAAATGGGACATTGGAAGTCCAGGGTTTTATTCCCACCCAAACAAATACGCCTTATCCTCCCAAGCTAGTCTCAGGAAATTCTTTTCCTCGTGACATCTCAAGAACTCCACTTCCACTGAAAATAGTTTCTCTTAGCCTAATAAACCAGAAGGCTGCTGAGGTACATGAGAATGTTATACAAGACCGGAGAGCCCTAACTGGTTTGGCTCAGTGGATAGAGCATCGGCCTGCGGACTGAAGGGTCCCAGATTTGATTCCAGTCAAGGCCATGTACCTTGGTTGCAGGCACATCCCCAGTAGGGGGTGTACAGGAGGCAGTTGATCAATGTTTCTCTCTCATCAATGTTTCTAACTCTCTATCCCTCTCCTTTCCTCTCTGTAAAATTCAATAAAATATATTTCAAAAGGAGGACAAGGAGGAAAAGGAGGAGGAGGAGGAGGAGGTCTAGGAGGAGGAGAACTAGGAAGAGGAGGAGGAGGATGAGGTGGTGGAGGAGGCAGAGGAGGAGGAGGAGGAGGAGGAGGAGGAGGAGGAGGAGGAGGAGAAGAAGAAGAAGAAAAAAAAGAAGAAGAAGAAGAAGAAGAAGAAGAAGAAGAAGAAGAAGAAGAAGAAGAAGAAGAAGAAGAAGAAGATCGGAGTAAAACCAGGCAATGCTTAGAGAAATGGAATTACACAGCTTTATTATCCCAGCAGGCTCAGAGGAATATGTCTCTCAAATTCTGAGCAAAAACATGAAGGAAGTTTCCCCTTTTATATTTTTCTAATGTCTTTGTCTCCCAAATATGGGGCTTCTGGTCCCCTTTGCAAGTTCTTACAGAGCCCCATGTATGCTTGCAGGGAGAAGCCAGGAACAGCAGTGGAGCAGTTTGAAAAGTCAGACAGTTTAGCTCATTTTCCCTATCATTAAAACAAGCATGTTTTACAGGAGCCAATAATAGCAGAATTAATTCATAGACAAAGGACTGTCAATATCTAGTGGAAATTTCAAACAGCAGATTTTACAAAATAGAGGTTACTATACTTCAAGAAGAGTCCACATGATTCTGTGAGATACTTTCTCAGTGGCAGCTGGACACAGATACAGTAACAAAGAGTAATTTGTTCAAGTTTACCCCCCAGTTCCACGATCCATGAACCAACATTCAGGAAAAGAGACAGAGAAAACTAAGAAAGGGAAAAGCTGCAGAGGCCTCAAGGTTATGTCTGAGCCCAGAGCCACAGAACCATTGCTAAAACCAGGATGGCCTATTGGGGAGGGTGGGGGGAAGGGGGTTCTTCATCTCTCAGCAGCTCAGTTTTTTCCTTGGCCAAACAGTGATCAGACCAAATAGGGTTTAGCATGGAGCCACCTTGCCTTGTTCCAAGTCTAGCTCCACCTCTTTCCAGCTGAGGTAGAGCTAGTATTTTCGTGGCAAATTATTGAATGTCTTAACATCTCAAGGCCTTGAGTTCCTTCATTTGTAAAATGCAAGAGACTAATAGCCCCTACTTAATAGAGCTATTGTAGGAGTCAATATATTAGTATTCATAAAGCACCTTAGAACAGATCTGTCACATAGTAAGCACCATTTAAGAGTTCTTGTTGTAATCATTAACATTATGTAGTATGTACCTATTGAATGTGTATGTTGATAGGCATAGTCTGTCTTTTTAACCAAAAATATATATACACAAGTATTTGTGCAGTGTTCTCTCCATGGACAAAAATAAACCCAAACTTTGAAATTTCTATCAACAATAAACATAGAAAAATATCTAAAAGTATGTACACCAAGAGAGTAGCAGAGATTGTTGCTAGGGAGTGAGAAAAGGTGGGGAGAATGCTTTCATTTTTTACCTACTTTGGAATTTTTGGAATGTTTTACAGAAGCATGAGTTATTTCTATAATCTCAACTTTTTCATCTTTTTTTGTCAATAATATCTTTATTACACTGTCAGCTGGGCTAGTCCAAGACTGCATCCACCACCACTTGGTGTCTCAGCTAAGAATGCCTGCCTCAGTTCCCCCTGGAAACCCACCATAGGCACTTGCTGCTGCTGAGATCGCCTCAGGTTCAGCTGACATCATGGTTGCTCAGTGAGGCTGTCTTTTTAGGTTGAACTTGGACTTCCACACCTGGTGTGTGCTGTTCTGTAGACTGTCTCAAGTGTAAGTGTCCCTGGCCTGCTCCACTGTGCTGCGGGCAGCTCCTCAGAACATCAGGCATCTCTGGTGGCTGCTCTGCTCAAATTTTAATCTGTAACAAAATTAAAGGCTATAGATGCTATTTTTAAAAAGCATTAATTTTAAGAGAAACCCCAAACTGAAGTTCAAGCTTTTTTTTTTGTAAGTGAAATTCTGAAAGATTAAAATGTGATGAATAAAACTCATCATTTGTAGAAATGACACAAAATTAGTAATTTTCTTATGGACCAAAGGTGTGGTTGAAGAGTTGTAAAGACACCCAAAGTCATTCAGAATCACTTGCAGGTAGTTTCAGTGAGATTAGCTTATGATGCAGTTAAAACCTTGAGAGGTAAAACCCAGGCCATTGCCCCCTTTTTTAAATAAGGATATCTATACCAATTATCCTATGCCTGTTTCACCATTTTATATTGAGAGGAAGGGACAGATGGCATTTTCCTCAGTTCATGGATCTTAAGAAGGAGAGGAATTTCAGTCAAATCTATGCTTAGGGAACAGCTTTATTTAAGGAAATGCACTTGAGAAATGTCATTCATACCTGGACCTAATTTATTTTTATTTTTTAAACATCACATTTATTTTTATTTTATTTTATTGTATTTTATTTTTAAATCCTCATCCAAGGATATTATTCCCCTTGATTTTTTTCCTTTTTAGAGAGAGGGAAAGAAAGAGAAACATCTATGTAAGAGAAATACATCAATTGGTTGCATGATCCCAGATGAGGGCCCAGGACAGGAAGAAGCCTGCAACTAAGTATGTGCCCTCTACCAAAATCAAACACAAAGGCCAATGCTCTATCCACTAAGCCAACCCAGCTAGGACCTACCTGAACCGAATTTAGATGGTAAAATTCTGGACTTCAAGATGCTGCTATTAATAATAGGTTTGAAGTTTGGGGTATCTTGATACAGGGAGTGGGGGGTGAGTATTTTGCAAGTGGGAGGAACATGAATCATTAGGGACCAGAGGACATACAGTGGTAGCTAGTCTTCATAGTAGCCTCCAGTGACATTCATGTCCTTGCATAGTATCCTCCCAAATCTCCCAAATTGTATTGTGGTTGATCTATGAGCTAATAGAAATTCTTTCTCTCTGTCTCTCTGTCTCTCTGTCTCTCTCTCTCTCTCTCTGTCTCTCTCTCTCTCTCTCTGTCTCTCTCTGTCTCTCTCTGTCTCTCTCTGTCTCTCTCTCTGTCTCTCTCTCTGTCTCTCTCTCTCTCTCTCTCTCTCTCTCTCTCTCTCTCTCTCTCTCTGTTTCTCTCTCTCTTTCTCTGTCTCTCTCTCCCTCCCCTCCCTCCTTACGCGCGCCCCATCCCCCCACCCCCATTTCTGGGAGAAGTCAGCCACCATGTCATAATGATACTCAAGAAATTCTGTGGAAAAGCCCATATAATAAAAAATTGAGCTCTCTGCCAACAGCAAGAGAGGAACTGAGACCTCTAGCCAACCAGTATGTGAGTTTACTATCTAGGAAACAGATCCTCCAACCCCAATCAAACCTTCAGATGATGGAGTCCCAGCTGACATCTTGACTAACACTTCATAAAAGACCTGAGCTAGAACCACCTAATTCTCTTAAATTTGTGTCAAATAATAAATATTTGTTGTTCTAGAGTAGGGGTGTCGAAGTCAATCAGAGAAGGGGCCAAAATCTAAAATCCAGCCTAAATTGTGGGCCGAATGGTTTACTGAACAGTCATAAACTGACAATGTTAACCAGAAATGTGAATTTAAAATGAGTGGAACAATCTTTTCCTTAACAGTGCTGTTAACCAACTCACATGCTATCAAGCAAAACAGTAATATTGGTATCAAGCAAAATAGTAATATTGGAATGTACCTAAAATGCTCATTGTTTTGTTTTCTGGCTAGATGTCTGACACCGTTTTCCCCGGATCAATGAGTCAATGTTCGGTTTTATTTCTTGGGCTGTAGCAACCCGCAAAACAGCATGGAGGTTGTCATCGGTAATGCGTGATCTGTGCTTGTTTTTGTTCAGATTCATTATTGAAAACATCTGTTCACAAAGATAGGTGCTCCCGAACATGGATAGAATATGGGCAGCATGAAGTCGGAGCTCTGGCATTGAGTCAGGGGGCAGTAGAGGGTAGAAGTCCTCAATTTCAACATCCTGAAACCTTGATTTCAGGCCACTGTCAGACTGAAGCTCGATTATCTCCATCTGAAGGTGATGGGGCACATTGTTGACATCAACTGTAAAAGGATTGGCAAAGATGTCAAAGCCTGAGTGCTGTGTTCTAAAGTCAGAGAAGCGCCGCTCAAACTCACTTAGTAAACGGCTAACTTTGGTAGCCAGCCGACTGCAAGGAAAAGTACCAGAAATAGTGGTTGAGATACTCAAACAAACGGGAAAGTGGGCAAGATTGTCCTGTTCCAGTTGGGACTTCCATAGTTGAAGTTTACGCTGGAATGCTGTGATCATGTCAGACATCTTCGTGATGACTTGTTTGCGTCCCTGCAGCTTCAGATTCAGTTGGGTGAGATGCTTGCATGTCACACATCATAGCAAAATCACATAGTCAGGCGGGATCCAACAGTTCAGGCAAGGGCTTTCCTTTACTTTCCATGAAAAGAGCAATTTGTTCTCTGAGCTCAAAAAATCTTTTGAGGACAGCGCTCTTGCTCAGCCATCTTACTTCTGTGTGGTATGGCACGTCTCCATGCTCTGCACCCACCTCCTGTAAAAACTGCTGAAACTGGCGATGATTCAGGCCACGTGCCAGTATAAAGTTAATAGTTTTAATGACTGTGGTCATTATGTCATTCATGTCCAGAACTTTTCCACACATAGCCTCTTGGTGGATAATGCAATGATAAGTAATCAAGGGTGTGTGGCAGTGACTTTTTTGCATTCTTTCCTTCATTAGTCCAACCAAGCCTTTCTTTTCTCCGCACATTGAAGGTGCGCCATCGGTAGTTAGCCCCACCAACTTTTCCCAGGGTAATTTAAAATTATTTATAGATTTCTCCACAGCCTCAAATATATCTCTACCAGTCGTCGTACCATGCATGGCAGCTACATCCAAAAGTTCCTCAGTGACAGAGAGGTCGGTCTTCGTAGCACGTATAAAGATGGACAGCTGCGCTGTATCAGTGTTGTCTGTGCTTTCATCGATAGCAAGTGAAAAAGCGAGATAACTGCATGCCTGTTCGGCCAGCTGTGATGATAGATTTCCTGAGAGTTCTTGAACTCTATCTGCAATGGTGTTTCTTGACAAACTGACATTTTGAAAACTCTGTATCTGGTCTGGGCATACTTGCTCACACACTTTTAGCATGCATTGCTTCAAAAAGGCACCCTCTGAAAAACACCTTGAAGTACGGGCAATTTCTTCAGCCACTATAAAGCTTGCTTTCACTGCAGCATCATTTTTCGCTGTAGCCTTTGTAAACATTTGCTGCTGTGATTGTAGTTTGCCTTTTAGTTCTTTAACAATTTTATGCTTTTCTTCCAAAGTATATTTGCCATACTTAACATTATGTTTGGTGTCAAAATGACGACGTATATTGTACTCTTTCATCACCGACACTGTCTCATAACACAATATACACACTGGTTTGCCCTCTCTAAGCACAAACATGTATCCATTTTCCCATTTGTCATTAAATTGTCTGCCTTCACCGTCAACTTTTCTTTTCCTGGACATTTTGGGATCAATATTGGCAGAAAAAGATGTAGTTTATTGGAAATCTGCGTTAGAAGGAAAAAGTTGAAAACTGCACAGGGATAGCTTGATTTGGCAGATGGAGTGGAGAAAAAAAAAGTCAGTCAATAAATGCCTGGCTGGGTACAGATAGCAGATTCTGTTGCGATTTTTATGCCTGCACTTTATGCCAGGAACTGGCAGCTTCTGCTGTGTATTTTTTATGCCCGCACACTCACTCTCTCCTCTGCTCTGCCACCCGCACAACCACATCGGATGCTGGACTATAGGTCACGCCTCCTGAATCTCGCGTGACTTGTTATCTATGCGCATGCGTAATAGATAGCAAGTACGGCGGCCAGCGAGGCGGCCGGCGAGATCACAAGCCTTCTATGTCACCGCGCGTCATTGTGATGGAACGCAGTGGAGTGCAGTGATGACAGCGCGGTGCGGGCCACATTACAAGGCCTGGCTGGCCGGATTTGGCCCGAGGGCCTTGTGTTTGACATGTGTGTTCTAGAGTCTAGAATCTAGACCACTGAGTTTAGAGGTAGCAGTAATGCAGCAATACATAATAAATAACAAATACGGTTGCTGTACTTATTTTCTGAATTCCTGAACTCAGAAGCTTCTGTAAAACTAAGAAGTATTCATGATGACCTGACTTCTTACAAAATTAGTCCTCATGTGTTCCTGCCAACCTTGCTCATCTAGTTTTGAAAAAGAAGACCTCACGAAGTCCATGGAAGTGCTGTTAGAAAATGAGTCGATCAGCAAAGCAATTGACAATGTTGATATTGGAAGAAGAACCATCCACCTGAGATAACTCAGACAGGGGCTAAGCAAGGTTCCAGGGCAGACTGTCAATAAGTGACATATTGGTTACAGTCAAAGGAGCAAGCTTAGACAATCAGCAAAGCTTTTCTATGCACTTGATGTCCACATGTAACTTTTCCGCCCTCCTCTGTCCCCATGTGGGTCCTGTGCACTGACAACAAATGGTGTCCTCAATTTAAGGGCAGAGACAGCCCCAGATATTGATCCTATTTAACTCCCAATGCTTACTTATCACTCTTTTCCCACAGCCCTCATCTATGCATAGGAGTCATTCCTAGTCCCTTTATGTCCAGGCTTTGAAATTCAAAAATCCAAAACCAGGGCTCAAGTGCAACAGGCACAAATGAAATCATGGAAGTATCAGGACCATATAAACCCGTATGTTAATTTTGTATTTTATAAGTATTATTCCATCAAAGTGGAGCTCAGCAATGTAATTTAATGAATTACAGTGTTCCTAACAATCATGGGGGAAAGAAGCATGATATAAGATAAGGCAAATATTTCATAACTTTTAGAAGCTGGATATAAGATAAGGCAAACATTTCATAATTTTCATATCACGCTGAATGCTCTGTGTTGCATAATGTGGTTCCTCAAATAAACCCTCTGGCTCTTCTATACAATTTATGAAATGTTTGATGTTATTTTAAGTGAAGTAACTGTATTTTGCATCTAAGTTTACTCAAAAGCCATCGGATACACCATACTTGGAGTTAGGATGACAGGTAAGAGGTATGGCTATTAGTCTGAAGAGTTCCACAGAAATTTGGGGAAAACTTTTGGATTTCCCTAGGCTGTGGATATTTGGGGAGGGGAGTAAGGAAATTTCCCCTAGAAGAAAGGGACAGGGATGTTCCTAATTGACCATTATATTACATTTGAGGTCCCATCATGGATAGTTTGAACTAGGGTGGTGTAGTCAACTGCACAACTGAGCAAGAAGTGCATGCTCCCCAGTGCTGCCCAATTTTGGATAATGTATGCCAGGGTATTGATGCTAATCCCACAACAAGCCTCTATGGTTCTAGGAAATCCACTGCAAAGAAAACAGGAACCTGTGTAACTACATTGAAACTAGTCATATAGTCTTTGGGAATAATTACACACCTATGGTTGGATGTTGCAGTGATAAGCTATCTCTACATCATTACCTGAACTTAGAGTTACTCAGCCTAAGAAATTCTCTGGTGAAATAACTGGTGGCAGAAGACCTCAATGTCTGGTGTTTACCAGCCTCTAGACACCCCATTCCTTAAGAGAGTAGAGCTTTTCAGGAAACATATTTGATATGCTTGAACTTGATCAGTCTACACTCTGTTCCTTCTGCTAGAACAGGATTCCATTATCCAGTTGAAAGACATTAGGTTGCTTATATTTTTCTGGTGATTACAAATAAAGCTACTATAAAGATTTGCACACAGGTTGCTGTGTGAACATAAGTATTCATTTCTCTTGGGTAAATATCTAGGTGTAGGATCTCTGAGTCATATGCAAAGTGTATGTTTAACTTTATAAGAAACTGCCAAACAGTATTCCATAGTTGTACCATTTTGCATTCCCACCATTCATATGAGAAAATAAACAAAGATCACCCAAATGATGACAAACAGAGGCTATTTACTCAGAGTTTGCTACATAGCAAGGGAGTCAGCCACCATCACTTGCAAGCTAACCAGAAGCAGGGTGTCCTATGTGATTGGTTGGGGAAGCCCTTTTGACTTTCTCTGATTGGTCCTAAATTGGAAACAGGGGCAAAAAAATAGGGAACTTGGCAGTTACTGTGGGGGGTCAATTGCTGCAGAGGTTGAGGTTTGGCTTCCTGGACTGGTTGCTGCAGAGGTGTGGTTTGGCTTCTCTGCTACTTGCTCCAGAGGTTGTAGGTCAGAATTCTATATTTTCATATGATTCTGGTCATTGTCCTTTTGTATATTTCGTCTCTCACTAGCAATGTCTGAGCTTACCAGTTGCTCTGCATCCTCATCAGTACTTGGTATTATGAGCTTGGGAGAGATTTATGGGGTCTTTTTAGCCATTCTAATAGGTGTATAATAGTATGTCATTGTTGCTTTAATTCATATTTTGCTAATGACTAATTATACTGAGCACCTTCTCATGTCTTCATTTGATTTTTGTTTATTCTCTTCCGTTTCTGCACTAGCTAGGACTTCTAATATGATCCTGAATAGGAGCTCTGAAAGTGGACAACTTTCCCTTGTGCTTGCTGTTAGGAGAAAGCAAATGTTATTTCATAACTAAGTATGGTGTTAGTTACAGGTTTTCAATTTCATCAGTTTGAGGAAATTCCCTCCTACTCATAGTTACCATAAATGGATGTTATCGCGTGATTTTTTTTATTGTTGTTAATCCTCACCGAGGATATTTTTCCTTTAACTTTTAGGGTGAATGGAAGAGAGAAAAAAAGACAGAGAGAAACATCGATGTGAGAGACATTGATTGGCCTCCTGCATGAGTCCGACCAGGCTCCAGGCATGGGGAGAAGCCCGCAACAAGGTGCATGCCTTTGACCAGAATTGAACCTGGGACACTTGTCTGAAGGCCAACACTCTATCCACTGAGCCAAATGATCTAGGGATGTCACATGCTTTCTTCTTTTTTTAAAAAAAAATATATATTTTATTGATTTTGTACAGAGAGGAAGGGAGAGAGATAGAGAGCTAGAAACATCGATGAGAGAGAGTCATCGATCAGCTGCCTCTTGCACACCCCCTAGTGGGGATATGCCCGCAACTAAGGTACATGCCCTTGACTGGAATCGAACCCGGGTCCCTTCAGTCCCCAAGCCGACGCTCTATCCATTGAGCCAAACCGGTTTCGGCTGTCACATGCTTTTTTCTTCACATAGTAAGATGATCATATGATTTTTTTTCCCTTGGCTGCTAAGATGGTAAAATGTATTGATTGACTTTCAAGTGTATAACCATCCTTGCATTCCCAAGATGAACTCTACTTGAATGTGCAGGCCCCTAGCCCAATTCACAATTATATCCATCTGCTGCTTATTACTGGTCATGGTCAGCTTCACAGCACTCTCCACAGAGCCACCAATAGATAACTGGCAGAACGTAAATGGGCCATCAAGCACTGGACCGTCCTCACCAGCACTGAGTCTCTACAGCTGCCTGCTGTAATCAGACATTGTTATCTGGAAGGATGGAGTGCAAGAATTTTATGTAGTCATCACTGTGTACTTGGCTATCTCCTCAGCCAGGGCTTTGTGAGGGTGATAGATTTCCATTTTGCCTTAGAGACCATAGTTAAGTGGCAAATTGTGAGTCATGCAGATTTGATGAGGCTTCATTGTGTAGCTTTGTCCATAATAGTAATTTCCAGCTTCCTATCATAGAATAGTAACTGACTTTCTTCCTGGTATCCTGAGTCTGTACCATCTTGCTTGCCTCCTTCCCTCCCATTCATCTATCTGATATTGTGATTTTTTAAAATATATTTTTATTGATTTCAGAGAGGAAGGGAGTGGCAGAGAGACATAGAAATATCAATGATGAGAGAGAATCATTAGTCAGCTGCCTCCTTCACACCACTATTAGGAATCGAGCACACAACCCTCACAAGTGCCTTTACCGGAATCAAACGAGGACCCTTGAGTCCACAGTGGCAGCAGCAGAGGTATGATGGGTCATCACTTCCCCTGATCACCAAGGCTAGGTTAAATGTCATGCTCTTCCTTGCACCATGTTGTCTTTGGCTACTTCCTCTTAGAACCTAGCCACCATGCAGTGAGGAAACCCAAGCCACATGAGAAGGCCACATATAGATGTTCCAGCCAACAGCCCACACTTGAGATATCAGTGAACAGGCAATATCGACCACCAGGCACGGAGAATGCAGAAGCCTTTGAGATGTCTCCTTCCTCAGCCACTGTCTGACTACAACCATGGGAGATTCCCTAAGTGGGAATAATAGCTGAGCCATCAGAACTGTAAATAACAATAAATGATTGTTAATGTTTACGTCACTGAGTTAATCTTTTAAGACACTAACTTCGTGTTTCAGTTAATGTCTTAAGTCATTAAAATGATTGTTAATGTTTTAAGTCACTAAGTTTTAGGATGATTCATTATCCCAATTGATAATTGGAACAAACCTTCAGAAGCCAAGGAGAGGAAGGAGAAGAAGGCCTGGAGAGAAAAGCTAACCCAGTCCTTGTATCAAAAAGGTTGATAGAGAGGATAGGCCCCTTGCCTTATAAGAGACAGAACTATATAGGCACAGGCATATAGGGTTAAACCGCATTTGTCCAACAAATGGCATTCCACTTTGTGGCTGTCAACATATAGGTGGGCCTCTAGCAAATCCAATATGGGGGGGGGGGCAGATTTTTTTCCTATCTCCATCCAACATGAACAAACATATCACCAGCAGAGATATATACTGGCGAAAATACTATAGGTTTTGCAGAAGAGACATTATGAAGAAGAGCTGAAAAAATTTAACCCATTTCTAAACAACCATGAAGATCCAGGAAATAATACACAAAAATGAGCCTTGGAGAAGAGTTCTGTACAGCTCTTTAGGGGAAAAGAAGAGGAGTATTGGGTTGAGTATTTACTTAGTATTTACTTATTGGTCCAGGAGTATTTACTTAGTATTACCATATTGGTCCAGAAGTCATAGGTAAATACTGTGTTCTGTCTTATCACCTACCTCTCAGGTGAAAAGTTCACAGGTTTTTATAAAGAAATCTTGAGAAGAAATTTGAGCATTCAAACCTTGGAATCTGGGCCAGGGAGGTGGAGGGGTTGGTCATGGGATTACAATCTAAAATACAAATGGCCAAAAGGTTTCAGCAGACTCCCAAGGTACATATACAGTAGACACAAAATAAATGAATGAATAAACAGATGAATAAATAAATAATTACAGCACAGTAAATGACACCTTTCCTCTCTTTTTAAAAAAAAGAAAAGTTGACTCAATTAAAGGAAAAATATCCTTGGTGAGGATTAATAACAATAAAGTCACAGATACATATACACACACACATCTGTGTGTGCTTAAAATATTGCATACAATTTATGCCTTGAACTCTAGGTTAAGCAGCCCTGCGGGACACAATAGTTACAGGCTTTGTCAAGCCAAGTGGCTATCTTGCGAAGCAATTTGTGTGTAATATAATACTGTGGTTAAATCATCTGCCAAGCCAACTTTTGTTAGTGGATCCCTTTAATATATTCCAAATACAAACATTTATGAAGAAGAATATGAATATATACCTCCTGCATTGTATGGTGTCACCCTGGGCTTTATTTCCATTTCCTGAGACATTATATCACAGAAATGTAAAACTTAATGAAAGAAGCAAAAATAACATGAAAATACCAAATAAGGAAAAAGAAGATAGAGAAATGCTTAAACTGAAAAATCAATGTTAACCAACTTAAATGTAAATTTTAAAATATCAATTTTTAAAATAAAAAATGGAGAAACCAAGATGGCTACATAGGTAAATACCTGAAATTGCTGCCTCACACAACCACTTCAAAACTACAACTAAAAGACAAAACAGAAATCATCCAGAAACACTGGCTGAGTAGAAATTCTACAACTAGAAAGAAAGAGAAAAGCACACTGAGACTCAGAGGAGGTACAGAAGTAAAGTTCAGAGGTACAAAGGCATGCATGTAGAAAGGGCTGGCAACTGAGTATGGAGTTGTCTTTCTCAACCGAGAGGGAGACACAAGCTACCGACTGCTCTGAACTCCAGTTCTGAATGAGACTGGAGACCCAGACTCATACAGGGAGAAACTGGATTGTCTGGCATTGGGCAGAATGCAAGGGCGGCTTTCTCTCAGAGGTGCTTGCAGCAATTACCATGGGAAACTGAGACCCAGGAGCATCCATTGCTGTTTGCTCTGCCTTGTGGATTCCCACCCAAGCTGTGTGCAGAGGCTTTGGTATATGAATAGCCTGGTCTTTGCAATCTAAAATTACCTAACAAACTGCAGCTGGGTGAGAGAGACCCAGAACATCCAAAAGAAGGCCCAAGGCCAAACAGAAGCTTGCATTGCTTCATAACTGGGCCTCACCTGGGCACCTCCAAACTCCAAACAAAGAAGAGGAACCTGCAGATCTTTCTGTATCTCCTGCTGGGTGGCCTCAGGCACAGGCTAAATTTCCACCTCCTTAGAAATCCAAGAGCCAGTGTACCCAGTGGTCAGAGTGGGACCATCCAGATTACAACTCCTTGGATCCATAAGGGACACAATCAGGGGGCAGACTCAGTGAGCACCAAAGCCTCACTGAAGCAAGTCTTGCCCCATAGGATGTCTCCAGCACAGAAGTTCTCCCATCGTAGACACAGCTGATTCTCACAGCCAATTGGCCTGGAGATCAATTCTTCCCAGTGATGCCAACAACAATCAAGGCTTAACTACAACAAGACTGTGCACATAGCCCATAAAGGGGTGCACTACACTTCAGCTCAGGTAACTCTGGAGGCTGTGCCACTGGGCCCTGTAGGACACCTAGCACACAAAGCCACTCTATCAACACAGGGAAGCAGCCAAAATGTGGAGACAAAGAAATAAGAAAGAAAGTAAACTACTGGATATAGAGTTCAAAGCCATTGTTATAAGGTTTTTCAAGAATTTTCTATAAACTACCGATAAATTTAGTGAGACCCTTGAGGATATGAAAAAGGACCAATTAGAAATGAAGCATTCATTGACTGAAATAAAGAATAACATACAGAGATCCAACAGCAGACTAGAGGATTGCAAGAATCAAGTCAAAGATTTGAAATACTAAGAAGCAAAAAACACTCAACTGGAAAAGCAAAAAGAAAAAAATAATCCAAAAGTATGAAGATAGTGTAAGGAGCCTATGGGACAACTTCAAGTGTAACAACATCTGAATTATGGGGGTGCAAGGAGAGAGCAAAATACTGAAAACATATTTGAAGAAATAATGACCAAAAATTTCACCCACCTGGTGAAAGAAATAGACTTACAAGTCCGGGAAGTGCACAGTATCCCAAATAAAAGGAATCCAAAGAGGACCAAACCAAGACACATCATAATTAAAATGCCAAGAGCAAAAGACAAAAAGAGAATCTTAAAAGCAAAAAGAGAAAAACAGATAGTTACCTACAAGGGAGTATCCATACGATTGTCAGCTGATTTCTCAACAGAAACTATGCAGGCCAGAAGGGAGTGGCAAGAAATATTCAAAGTGATGAATAGCAAGAACCTACAACCAAGATTACTCTACCCAGCAAAGTTATCATTCAGAATTGAAGGGCAGATAAAGAGCTTCACAGATAGAAAAAAAAAAAAAAAAAGCTAAAGAAGTTCATCACCACCAAACCAATATTATATGAATGCTGAAAGGTATTCTTTAATAAGAGGAAGAAGAAGAAAAAAGTAAAGTTAAAAATTATGATCAACAAATACATATATATCAACAAGTGAATCTAAAAATCAAGTGAATTTAAAATCTGAGGAACAGAATAAACTGGTGAATATAATAGAATCAGGGGCAAAGAAAGAAAGTGGATTGATAATTATCAGGAGAAAAGGGGTGTGGGATTTCAGGAAGAGACTGGATTAAAATTGTACACCTATGAATGAGGACAATGGGGAAGGGGGGGAAGGGCAGAGGGTGGGGTGGGAACCAGGTGGAAGGGAGCTATGGGGGGTGGGGGAGAAACAATTGTAATAATCTTAGCAATAAAGATTTATTAAATTTTAAAAAAAAGAAAGAGCAGAGTATGGCTCAAGAAATAGGGTTGTGTAGAGATTCCCTACAGCTTGCCTCAAACACGGAGTATGCAATACACAAAATAAACACACAAAAGCTTATCATCTGCCCTTCTTACTCCACAAGTGACACATATGTCCACTCTTTACTCTTCCTGAGAAAGCTGGCCTTTATAACCAGGATGAAGGCACTGCTTCTCAGTCCAAAGAGATATTGCAGACGCTTCAAAAACATGGATGATCAAACACATCTTTATCTCCATCCCCTCCTAATGACACTATAATGGCAGCAGTGCAGACAGACCAGTGTGGCTCAGTGGTTGAGCATCAACCTATGAACCAGGAGGTCACAATTCAATTCTGGGGAAAGGCACATGCCCAGGTTTCAAATTCAATCCACTGTGTGGGGTGTATAGGAAGCAGCTAATCAATGATTCTCTCTCATCATTGATGTTTCTGTCTCTATCTCTCTCTCCCTTCATCTCTGAAATCAATAAAAATATATTATAATGAAAGCAGTGCAATTTTTTAAAACATGTAAACCCACAAGAATAAAAACAGCAGGAGATGTGGCAACTACACATGGGTGTTGTTAATAAATTCTATCACCTGGAAGCCATAAGGTGATAACAGCTTTAATAGATTAAAGATGAAAAAGTAGCCCTGGCTAGTGTAGTGCCTCAGTTGGTTGGAGCTTCCTCCCGTGCACCAAACAATGGCAGATTGGATTCCCAGTCAGTCAAGGCACATACCCAGGTTGCAGATTTGAATCCCAGTGAGAGGCAACTGATCTCTCTCTCTCTCTCTCTCTCTCTCTCTCTCTCTCTCTCTCTCTCTCTCTCTCTCCTTTCCTCTCTTTCTCGCTCTCTCTCAAATCAATTTTTTTAAGAAAAAGATACATGGAGCAGGACAGAGCTGGGGTTATAAAATTCCAACTAGCAATTGAAGGCTCCTGTGAAGGCACAAGTGCAGAGAAGGAATGGACACTGAAGAATTCACTGACAATCCTTATAGGCAGCAGATCTTTCTCCATCTGCACAGCCAGGCCACTGCCTCTGCCCAGCCCTGGAGGAAAGAAGAAGTTCACTTCCTAGGAACACCAGGCAAGACTGAGCTCAAGAGTGCAATATGATCCTGAAAACAGCATACTGGGCAGGGAATTCCAAGCCCCCCACCGCCCAAGCCTCAAGTGACAACATTTGCAGACATCTCATCTCCCGCTGTCTATTATTGTGGGTTTTTATGCAGGGTGGGGGAAAAATTTTGCAGACATCTCATCTCCCGCTGTCTATTATTCACTGTTTTTATACAGAAAATAATACAATAATTAATAAATAAGAATAAACTTCTTGTTTCGAGTATTCACAACTGTAAACCTACTTTTGCCCCAACCTGTATCAAACAGCAGCATCCAGACTGAGATAAATGAGAGATAAGAGAACTCCTGTTTGGGAAAATGAGCATAACTGTGTGATCCACATCCTGAGTGGTTCAGAGTTTGGGATCTGGAGAAGGGCTGTGTGCAATTACAGAGATGAGACAAGAAATAATAATTTAGAAATACTGGAGCCCAGGCAGGAAGCCCAATGCAAGGAGAAGGACTTCCACTCGTGCCCAGGCCTTGCCAACCTTTTATTCAATTTTGGACACACATCTAGCCCTTAGGTGATTGCAGTAACAGACAGACTATCTTAAAGTTCAGGTAATATTAGAAAGATTTACTCTGGCCGAGATGGGTTTGGCTCAATGAATAGAGCGTCGGCTTGGGGACTGAAGGGACCCGGGTTCGATTCCGGTCAAGGGCAAGTACCTTGGTTGCGGGTATATCCCCGGTAGGGGGTGTGCAAGAGGCAGCTGATCGATGACTCTCTCTCATCAATGTTTCTAGCTCTCTATCTCATTCCCTTCCTCTCTGTACAAAATCAATAAAATATATTTTAAAAAAAGAAAAGGAAGAAAGGAAGGAAGGAAGGAAGGAAGGAAGGAAGGAAGGAAGGAAGGAAGGAAGAAAGAAAGAAAGAAAGAAAGAAAGAAAGAAAGAAAGAAAGAAAGAAAGAAAGAAAGAAAGAAAGAAAGAAAGAAAGAAAGAAAGAAAAGAAAGAGAGAGAGAGAGATTTACTCTGAAACTGTTTGGTCAGGAAATTGCTTGGCTGTTGTCTGGACTAAACAATCGGTGCATAGCTCTGGCCATTGCCGGGGCTGAAGATTCACCAGCTTTCCAGGCTCCTTGTTTACACTTCTCCAATAGTGAAGACAATGGATGGCTTCCCACACATAACCAAGTGAAATGACCTACACATACTGGCTTAAGGGTTCTCCCACAGAACAGTCAGGTCCCACCTGATCACCCTCAGCAAAGCCCTCCAGTAGAACAATCCCATTGGAAGATGCACACAAACTTCCCATAGAGCATCTCCTAAGGCTTACTTTTAAAATGAAAGATAGCCAAGCATCACCAGGTATGAGAGGAAAGCTTCTGATGTGAAATACAGAGACTGAAGAGAAAGGGAACTTGTAGAAGAGAGATAAGAGGGGACTGAAGAGAACATTTTTGAAATTATGGTTAACATTGAAAGAGAGATAAGAGGTGATATTGCAGCCAAGAAACATAACCAGGAAAGTGTTTTTTAAACATGGAGATTAAGGATGGGCCCTTGATAATATAAATGTGATAGCAGAAGTTAAAGTTTCAAAAGAAGGTTTGAAGAAGAAGTTAGTTAAATCTCACAGAAAAAGACAAAGAAAATAATACTTCATGAATGAGAGAAGAGGGGGGAAAGGGTAAGGAAAACTTATAAAATAAATAAGAAATTTTTCTAGAACTAAGAGCATTAATTCCGGATTAATACAACCCACCAAGTGCCAGCAAAATGAAGGTAAAACACGTAGACCAAGACATCCCACTGTGACATTTCAGCATGCTGAGGACAAAGAGAAAGCTTCCTAAACACTTTCAGAGAGAATTTTTTTACGTCACATAGAGAGCCCAAATGGTATCAAACTCCTCAATAGCAACATTGGAAACCAGAAGTGGAACAGTGCCTCCAAGAAATTTGAGGGAAATTCTGACCCACATACCTGGCCAAATTGTCAATCAAATGTGAAGGTAAAGTTCTTTTCAGACATACAAGAAGTAAACCGTTTTACCTCCTCTAGACCCTTTCTCAAGAAGCTACTGGAGGGTGTGTACCATTGTCCTAAGGAAATAAGCTGAGAAAGAAGGCATGGGATCCAGGAAACAGAGGAGAGGCAAAGAGAATCCCCAAGGATGATGGTGAGAGAATAACAATTAAAAAGCAGTTCTACAGAACAATCTAGAGCAGTGGTCAGGAAACTCATTAGTCAACAAAGCCAAATATCAACAGTACAACAATTGAAATTTCTTTTGAGAGCCAACTTTTTAAAACTTAAACTTCTTCTAATGCCACTTCTTCAAAATAGACCCGCCTAGGCCGGGGTATTTTGTAGAAGAGCCACACTCAAGGGGCCAAAGAGCCTCATGTGGCTCACAAGCCACAGTTTGCAGACCACGGATCTAGAGTAAAGCAGGAAGTACGACCCAATAATGAATGAACAAATGAATGAATGAATGAATGAATGAATGAATAACAAAGTTTTACTTTGATTAAAATACAAATTAAACCTGGCCAGGTGGCCCTGTTGGTTGAAGCATCGTACTGTACACCAAAAGGTTTGGGATTCAATTCCAGGTCAGGGCACTTACCTAAGTTATGGGTTCCATCCCTAGTTGGGGCACATATGGGAGACAACTGATTGATGTTTCTCTATCACATTGATGCTCCTCTCTCTCTGAAATCAATAAAAAACATCCTCAGGAGAGGATTTAAAAATAGATGTGAATTAAAATTTTAAGATGTAGAAATATTTTTAAAGTTATTGTACAGATGTCACAACAAAAGATAAGGAATAAGATGGATTTCTCCATTAAATCCTCTCTGCTCAATATTAGTTCATCTGTTTTCTTCTACTCCTGCTTATAATGCCAACTAATAATGACATAGCTATAAGAAATGCCAACGTTTCCTTTCCTGCTGCCTGATGTCCAGTCGATGCCTGGCTTCCCCAACCATTCCTTTATATTTCATTCATTTCACAAACAAAATGAGGACAAACTGTGTTGTTAAAAGAGCAATTGTGCCCTGGTCAGTGTTTCTCAGTGGTTAGAGCATCAGCCCACACACTGAAAGTTTTGGGTTTGATTCCTGGTCAAGGTTCAATCCCCAGCCCTTGTTGGGGTGTGTGTGGGAAGCAACCCTCTCTCTCCCTCTCTCTCCCTCTCTCTCTCTCTCTCTCTCTCTCTCTCTCTCTCTCTCTCTCCTTTTACTTCCTTCTACTCTCTCTAAAAATCAATGGAAAAATATCCTCAGGTGAGTATTAACAAACAAACCCAAAAAAAGGGAACAATTGTATCACCTATTAAAGTCTGACCGGTAGGTTTACAGGTCTTTTTGGGTGCCAGCCTCAGTGTTCTGCAGAAACTGAAGTGACACAAGAACACTAGGGTGTGGGTGTGTGTGTGTGTGTGTGTGTGTGTGTGTGTATGTGTGTGTGTGTGTCTTCATTCCAGTGGCCAAATGCTCCTGCCTTGATGACTCTGTGTGGCCTGATGAGAGGAGAGAGATGCTTGGTGGGAGCCGGATAGTCTATCAATCCTGCCACAACCTGGACTGGATAGCATTCATGTATGACAGGTATCTTTTTAGTCGAAAGTTATAAATATCTGTTAGTCGGGATTATTCAGCTTTTGACTGAAGAGAACTTTTTAGTCGAAAGTTATAAATATCTGTTAGTCGGGATTATTCAGCTTTTGACTGCTCTAGATTGTTCTGTAGAACTGCTTTTTAATTGTTATTCTCTCACCATCATCCTTGGGGATTCTCTTTGCCTCTCCTCTGTTTCCTGGATCCCATGCCTTCTTTCTCAGCTTATTTCCTTAGGACAATCTCATGCTTTAACAACCAAGCAGGAGTCAGCAAAGGTGGCCCATGCCATAGAGATCCTTCTAAGGCTATGAATGGACATAGGTGGGGGTCAGGAAAGGGATGAGGCTCAGGAATGGGACAATTGGCAGAGTTCAGATCAGAGATGAGACAATGATACCTGGAACTTAATGGCATTAAAAGGCTGACACTCACAAATGGCTCTCATGGACGATAGTGAGACTATTGAGGATATTCAAATATGAACAACACATTATGTAACAGTATTCTCTCAATTGTTAAATTCTTAGCTGACAAAACACATCATAATTATGTAAGAGATTGTTATTAATCAAGCAATACTGTATAAATATTTAAGGGTGTGGAAGTGTGTAAGAGTAATATTATATAAGTATTTCAGGGTGTGGAATTATATAAGGTATTATATAAAGAATCATACTAATACAACTTACTGTACTTCGATTTTAGCCAAGAAACAAAACCAGGAAATACAACTTACCCTCAAATGGCTTAAGAAAAAAAATACAGATATAGAGAAAGCAAATGAGGCAAAATATCAGCATTTGACTAAGCTATATGGGTGTCTATTGTACTGCTATTCTGTTAACTTTCCTACAGATTTCAACTAAATATTTGTTAGGAAGCTTATATTATTTTTAAAAACTGAAATACTTTGTTTGCTACAGTGTGAATGTCAAAATGTCCTGCCTCTTGGTTCCACTCACAGGATTGGTGGAATTCCCAACCTTCTTCCATCCAAAATGCCTGCCCCCAGACTGCCCAGACAACAGGCACTGCTCTCTCAAAGCCCTTTGGTACCATATGTCTCCCCACTATGCCCGGCAGCTCTCTTTTGGGGCTCCCATTGCATTCTATAACAACATGACTTCACTGCATTGTATTCATCTATTTACCTTTCTCTTTTTGTAATCTCCAGCAGCTAGCATAATGTGCAGCCTACAGGAAGTACTATTTCCATGTTGTGGAAGCAGTGAGTGAAGGAATGGCCTAATGGATGGACAGATAGACAGATGGTAGGTGGAATAGGACAAATGAAAGCAAGTAACTCCGGGCTGGTTGACAGGGACTAAAATGATCAAAGTGTTAAAGGGTCTAGATTCTTGCTGTCTGAGACCCTAAACTGTGGTGAAAGCACTATGCCACCACATGGAGTTGACTGAGTCCCCACTATCAACCAGGAATGTGGGAAGGAGATTCAGCAGTGAGCAGCCCAGAAATAAAGTCTCTGCTCTCAAGGTGCTTGCATTCTTTGGGAGAAGACAAACTCTAAAGAAATGCATATCCAGTAGCATATATCGGGTGGTGATGTGTTAAAAGTCAAGGGGCAGGGTAAGGGCTTCATACTGAGAGAAAGGGGCAGAAGGCATGATTTCCAACAGCATGACCAAGTAAAGCCATCAGAAACCTCACATCTCTGCCTCCCTGAGAGATGGCCCAGCCAGAGCCTGGCTTGAGTCTGAGGAGCACTGCCTCCCCCTAGCGGTTAAGACAGGAAACACATGCCAGGCTGAGGAGAGGCTGAAGAGCGACCCCTGCCTGGCAGACAGAAACCAGTCAGAGAGCAGGCCAGGAACTGAGCAGGAAGGGCATGTGGCGGGGCTGTGGGCAGTGGCACAGAGCCTGGGCCTGTGCTCTCCTCCCTCTTCAAGGGCAGAATCTTTGGCCAGCCTCCCAATCTTCCCAAGGCTATACTCCCCACCCCCGACCCCCTCCCCCGCCCTTCTGAGACGGCCCTCCCTGAGAGCTCTGATTGCTGACAAACACCCTGCCTTTTCTAGGCAGCACTGAGGTCCCCCTCTTACTGGAAGCTCTTCTTTTCTGGAACAACACGCTCTCCACGTCCTCCTCACTCTCCTTCACAGTGGATTCTCAAAAGGTGGTGTTATCTGGGTTCCATACTCAGCTCACTTCTCTTTTCATTCCAGTGCCTTGCCCCCTCCCAAGTTTCTCTGCAGCCCTGAACCCCCTTGGAGAGCTCCCAACCCCACATAACCAGTTGCTTCCATGTTCTAAATTACTGTCAGTCTGTGAATTCCTTCTGAGAAAGATCATAATTAATGTATTATTTCCCAATGCCTGATATCCTGCTGGTACACCATCAGCACTCGATAAAGCCTAAAACTACTCCTATGTGGGCTACAGATCCTGCCATTTGGGTGTTATCCCAAAGGCTCCTCTCTGGGGGCTTATAAGCAATAAGAACACTGACACAACCTACTGAGTGACATCAGACAAAAGGCCTGGGCAAGGCAGCCAGCTCTTCCTCAGGAAACAATGCGCCCAGGTGAGGCCCCGCCAGCCTTCAACAAGGGTCCCCAAAACTGAGGCATTCAGGACTGGGTGGCAGTCCTGCCCCCAGACAGCAGACCAAGGGCACCCTTAGATGTCAGGCAGCCAGACCTCCCCATGCCCACCATGGCTGCTGCCAGTCCAGGGCACATTTCCTCCCTGTTCTCTTGGGCTCCAGCTGTCCTCCATACGTTCCAAAGCTGATGAAAAATAAAAGTAGTTCCTTCCTTCCTCAAGGTGAAACTTGAATCTCTGCTACTTAGAGAGCAAAGCCCTAACTTCTGAGCCACAAACCCATCCAACCACACCCCATGCCTCTTTTGATCACCACCTGCCTAGCTCCAGCTCCAGCTCTTGATTGAAGCAGCCTGCAGGAAGCAGGCTCTCCTGAGTCCCGCACCTACCTCTGAATCCCCTTTCTGCTAAGCCACAGAAGACATCTAGCATTCCAACTCTGTGTCCCACAAAAACGTAATAAACAGATCACCAAGGTTCTTACAGTGATTTTTGAGGTAGGTCTGGAGCACACCCCAAGAAATCTCCAAAATAACCCTAATCTACTAACCTTTGGGGATGGTTATTAACTGCTTGAATTATTTATTTAGGATCCTAATAAAGGATAGGGCAAAAGTAGATTTTCAGTTATTTGAATGGAAAATAATGTTTCCTAGACTCACAGGGGTAAACCTACTTTTGCCCTACCTGTATTCAGCCCACATTCTCATATTGTGAGAGTGTTAGAAAGCTTGTGCAGGCAAATGCTATCCCATCTCCATGACTATCAATCCAAAAACCCAGAGGGCTAATCTGACAGGCCCTGTTCTGAACTGTGAACACAGTCTGGCTACTACCAATTCTTTCTTTCCAAGGTTACGCTGAAAACCACCTTAATATTCTACTATTCCTACCAGATACTGTAATATATCATAAAGCCACAATAAGTGAGTACACAGGGGCAGATCATTGGAACAAGGTCAAGATATAGATGCAGCCCAGCTGGGTGTAGCTCAGGGATTGAGTGGCCACGAGGAACCAGGAGATCACCAGTTCCTTTCCTGGTCAGGGCACAATCCTCAATGGGGAACGTGGAGGCAACTGATCAGTGATTCTCTCTCCCTCTGCCTTCCTCTCTGGAATCAGTAAAAATATATATTTTAAAATATATGCCAAACCTGGTTTGACTCAGTAGATAGAGCGTTGGCCTGTGGACTGAAGGGTCCCAGGTTTGATTCTGGTCAAGGGCATGTACCTTGGTTGCAGGCACATCCCCAGTTGGGGGTGTGCGGGAGGCAGCTGATCAATGATTCTCTCTCATTGATGTTTCTAACTCTCTATCACTATCTCTTCCTCTCTGTAAAAAATCAATAAAATATATTTTTTTAAAGATATAGATCCAAATACATATAAGATTACCCAGCAAAGCTATCATTCAGAATTGAAGGTCAGATAAAGAGCTTCACAGATAAGAAAAAGCTAAAAGCCCTGACTGATTTGGCTCAGCAGATAAAGCATCGGCCTGGAGACTGAAAGGTCCCAGGTTCAATTCTGATCAAGGGCACGAACCTTGGTTGTGGGCACATCCCAGTAGGGTGTGTGCAGGAGGCAGCTGATTGATATTTCTAACTCTCTATCCTTCTCCCTTCTTCCTTGTAAAAAATCAATAAAATATAGATTTTAAAAAGAAGGAGCTAAAGGAGTTAATCTCCAACAAAACAGTATTATAAGAAATGCTGAAAGGTATTCTTTAAAAATTGGAAGAAGAAGAAAATGATAAAGAATTATGAACAACAAATATGTATCTATCAACAAGTGAATCAAAAAACCAAGGGAATAAAAAATCTGATAAACAGAATAAACTGGTGAATATAATAGAATCAGGGGCATAGAAAGGAAATGGACTGACAACTCTTGGTGGGGAAGGAGAGTAGGGGATGGGAGAAGAGACTGGACAAAAACCATACACCTATGGATGAGGACAGTGTAGAGGAAATAAGGCAGAGGGTGGAGTGGGGTAGGAACCTGGTGGAGAGGAGCTGGGGGGTGGGGGGGAGATGCGGGAAGAGGAACAATTGTAATAATCTGAATAATAAAGATTTATTAAATTTAAAAAATAAGTAAATAAAATAAAATAAAGAAGCACAATACATCATGATTAAAAAAAAACAAAAACATTCCACTAAAGAGATATAACAACCATGAATTTCTATCATCTAAATATTCTGTCTCAAAATATATAGAATAAAAACTGGAAGAGTTACTAGGAAATACTGATAAATATCAGAATGCAGAAGAAGAGTTTGGTGCACTCACCAGAAACAAATAGATCAGGCAATAAGAATATAGATCATTTGAACCACATAATTAAAAGATTGGCTTAACAGAGAAATATGTAACCCTGCTCCCAAAAAGCATGGAATGTAAATTTTTTAAATTTTTTATTGATTTTATTGATTTTTTTTATTGAACAAGAGGAAAAGGGAGAGAGAGATAGAAGCATCCTAATATATAAAAACCCTGGGTCATAACAAGCGGTCACCACTGAGACTCAACCTACCAGAAGTCAGTCCTGCAGTCAGCATGGCAACCCAGCTGCTGACTGTTTTGTCTTCAGGCACAGTGTCCCAGCACTGACTGCTGAGGGGGCTTCAAATCAGGGCCAGAGAGAGGTCTGAAGAGAGATGCAGGGACTGATCTGTTGCCTCTGTGGCAGCCTTCGATCATCACTTACCTCTTTCTTTCTCTCCTAGTCTGGCCAGCAGCCACTCCTGCATTTCTCTCAAGGCCTCCACTCAGGCTGCTGATCAGCCCTCCCTTTCTGATCAGGCCCTGTTGATAGGCCCAGAGATGCTGACTGGCATAGGAACCAACCAATAGAACACAATTTGGGTGCTCTGAGGAGCAAATGGCTGCCAAGGAGGCAGAGCTTTTGATATTGATTGACATAGAAACCAACCAATCAGAACCAAATGTGGGTGCTGTGAAGAACCAATGGCTGTCTAGGAGGTGGAGCTTTTGATGCTGACTTGCATAGACATCAACCAATCAGAATCAAATTGGTCAGCAGAGGAGGGCATTTGGTGGCAAGATCAGGCTGGTAGGGGATGACAGTTAGGGGTGATCAGGCAGGTAGGCAGACAAGCAGAGAGGTTAGGGGCAATCAGGCAGTCAGGCAGAGAGGTTAGGGGCAGTTAGGGGCCAGCGGTCCCAGATTGAGCAATTAGGAGTCAGCAGTTCCAGACTGTGAGAGGTATGTCCCCAATTGGGGAGGGCACAGGCTGGGCTGAGGGAAATCCCAAGCTGCTCAAATTTGGTGCACTTGTCCACTAGTTAATGATAAGAGAGAATAATCTATCAGCTGCCTCCTTCACGTCCCCCACTGGGGATTGAGTCCGCAACTAACTGGGACATGTGCCTGACTCAAAATTGAACTGTGACCTCCTGGTTCATAGGTCAACAGTTATCCACTGAGCCATACCAGCTGCTCTGGAATATAAATTTTTTCAGGCACATAGAAACATTATAAAAATTGACTTTGGCCCTAACCAGTTTGGCTCAGTAGACAGAGGATGGGCCTGCGGACTAAAAGGTCCCAGATTCAATTCCAGTCAAGGGCATGTACCTTGGTTGGGGGCACATTCCCAGTAGGGGGTGTGCAGGCAGTAGCGGATCCATGTTTCTAACTCTCTATCCCTCTCACATCCTCTCTGTAAAAAATCAATAAAAAAAATTTTTAATTGGCTTTGAAAAAATAAATAAAATAAAAATAAAGTAAGTATAATTTTGTCTTTGCACCATGGTGCAAAGGTAGTATTGACAAATTAGAAATAATCCATTTCACAGACAATAGAGTGTTTAAGGCCTGGGGAGAGGGAGAACCAAGTAAGGGGGGGAAATGGAGGGAAAAAAGGGGGACATCTGTAATACTCTCAACAATAAAGGTTTAAATAGATAGATATAGATATATAGATATATAGATAGATATAGATATATATATCCACAGATGATCATATTAAGTAACAAACTTCTGCCCTAGCAGGTTTGGCTCAGTGGAGCATTGGCCTACAAACAAAGGGTATTGGGTTCAATTTCAACCAAGGCACATGACCCAGTGGTGGGCTCATGATGTATTGTGCTTCTTTATTTCTCTAATTGGTATGCAGGAGGCAGCTGATCAATGATTTTCTCTCACCATTGATGTTTCTGTCTCTCTCACCCTATCCCTTCTGCTCTGAAATCAATAAAAATATATTGGGGGGGAGGGAGTGGAGGAGGGGAGGGAGAGAGAGAAAGAAAGAAACTTCCAAGTTTATTTTTTCAAAATGTAACAAGATACAGAAGTTGGAATTTATTGGTTCCTTTGTTGTCACTCATTAAAATAAAATGAGATTTTTACTACCTTTCCGACTGGTGAACTGCAAATGGTTTATAAGTATGGACTCCTCAGCCTGAAGCCCCAAGGCCAAATCCCTCCAGCTGGGAGCAACTTTTTTGGTTTAACCACTTTATTTTCCCTTATCATTTTCTAAGTGAGCCACAAAATGAAAATATTAAAAATCACCCTGTCAATGGCCTGCCCTGTGTTGTGTCTGGATTCAGGATGTGTTAAATCCCACCGAGTTAAAAAGACATCCTATATACTGTTTTGCCAGTGTTTGATTTAGGAGAGTTTTATCTAAATTCTTTTCTTTCATTAGTCTAAAATATTTTTTATTGTTAAACTCAAAATTATAAACATGTGGAGTAATACGTATTATTGATCTAATACAAAGCAAGTTTCTATAAATGTGACTACTATCTGCCTTTAGGAGAACCCAATGATAAGGGAGGAGGGGAGGACAATAGGAAAAGTGGGAGGGATAAGGGGGAAATGAGCCCCCTAGTGGTGAGTCTAGAGTAAAATGTGTTCACTGTGGACAGACACAGAGAAGAGGTGACTCTCTAGGGAGGGTGGAGATAGAAGGGGGCGTGGCTGGGGAGAGGAAGACTGAAAGCTCTAAGGGATGGGACTGAGGGTTGGGGGGAAGAGATGCTGAAATAACCACAGGCTGGGGTGCTCATATGGCCACACTGTTTTCCACTATGCTGGGTCGCAGGTACTCGTAGGGCATATCCAGCTTTGCATTCCGGATCTCAATTTCCTTATCCAGGACAGCCAGCTCCTCCCTGAACTTCTTCAGCACGGCTTTGGGCTCAGGACCTGAAAAGTACTCCTCCTCATGCTGGCCCAGAAGCACCTGAGATGGAGACAGAAGCAGCTGAGAGCCTTATGAACCCCAGTTGGGAGCCCCACACCTCCCCACAGCTGCTCCCTTCCTCAGGGACCAGGCCACCTGGCTCTCACTCTAACGGGCTGACGTCGGCCCAATTGCCAGGTAATGGACATCTGAACAGAAGCCTGATGAAAGTTGGGCAGTGTTGCCATCACCGTCTCCAGTGTCACATCCTTGGTGGTCGGTGGGGGCAGCCGCATGGTGCAGGGAGCATTAGGGACCCAAGCATACCAATCCAGCTAAGAAGGGGAAGATATCTAGAATGAAACTGCTAAGCATAAAAATCCCTTAGCTACCTGCACACCCACCGCCCACACCACCACTCCAGGAGCAAATGCCCACTGCCCCCCTATAACAAGTACCTGGCCCAGGTGAACGGAAGAGTGCTGGCCAGTGCAGGTGAAGATGCACATGGTGACAAAGTGGCAAAGCTGGTCCCGGGACTCTAAGGACATGGGAAATCCTGCAGGAGGTAAGGACAGTTAGAAGCTGGGAGGCCAGGAACAGAAAACAGAGCTCAGAGAGGCTGAGCAGGAGAATACGAGCGAAAAGAAAGGCTGTCAAGGACTCAGAGGAACTATTGTGGACACTGACATGAGCATGAGTTGTGGTAGGAGAAACGGGATCTCCTGGGAAGGCCCTGCTCAATGGGGTACTGCTATGGCTCACACCGGCTCGCAAGAGTCAGATATGTTAAATTTTCAGGTATGTAGAAAGCTGGTTACATCACAATGAGAGCTATAGTGAAAATATTTATACCATGAAATGGGCAAATGCTACAAATCAGGGCTTTTTTTCTTTATTTTTTTTTCAGAGAGCCAGTTGTTAAGCATTTATGCGCAACCACTGGTCCCACTGCACCTAGGACCTAGCGGGATTCTTCTGGCATAAGAACCTGAAAAGGCCATTGGGCATTTTAATAGGGGTTGGCCATCCTTCTGGGAAGTTTCATAGAAGCAGGGAGGATTCTGGGGATATTCCCAAGAGGAATCATCCTCACTGGCATTCTCAGGGCAGGGACTCAACTCACCTTGGTCCTGGGCCCCTCGCAGGCCAATTTCAGTGATCTCTTGACACCAGCTCTGCAGTTCCAGGTCCTCTTTCACCACGTTGTCCGTCTTAAAGTAAAGACTCACAATTCCCTCCACATAGCTGTCAAGGGGTTGGGCCAAGAGAGCTGAAGCTCACGGGGAGCCTCCAGGCCCTCTGTTCCTTGCCCACATGGCCAGATCAGGGCACTCAGCCCTCCCACACAGGTCACCTGGTCTCTCAAACCACTCCCTGACCGCCCATGCTCCCTCCAAGCCCTGCCTTCCACTTGCCTTACCGATACATGATTTCCCAGAGCCGCAGAGCATCCTGAGCATAGTAAGAAGACTTGACTCCCAGAAGCCCCCGGTCAGCCAGGTCATCAGGGGGACACAATGATCTATAGGTTAAACAGGGTCCAGCGCGCCTAAGCAGATCCACATGGCCACCCCCACCGGTGCTCACCACCTGAAATGCAAGGATGGGCAGGGTCAGGCAACTCCACTGCTGGAGGCCAGAGCCAGATGGAGCATGAGCTCCAGAAGCCCCATTCTCTCTTCATACCTGGTCAAAAACGCCATTTTCGGAAACCAGCCCAGTCCTGGCCCGCACATTAATTTCCAGGGTGTATCGCAGGTGGGGGGTTATCAGCTGGAGGAAGAGAGCAGGGAAGAACAAGTCAGGAGAGACCTGCAGCAAGTCCCTGCAGGAAATTGGAAGTGAAGAACAGGAAAGGTGCCAGGTCTTCAGGAAAAGCAGAGCCATGAAGTTCAGTGGTCCCTCGACACCAAGAGTGTTCAGTCAAATTATAATTCATTCCTCAAACCATTGAATTATTGCTGCATACTGGGAAGAAATAATTCTCCTTTTCTTTTCACATAAGACTGTTCAAGTTCTAGTTCAATGTTTCTCAACCTTTTTCATTATCACTCTTCTACACAGCTTTTCCAGATAGTGTTTCCTCTCCCCCATCATTGAAATTTTAATGCTGCACATACTATATCTGTTATGTACTATATGTGTGTGTGTGTGTGTGTGTGTGTGTGCTTTATTTATTTTTTCATTGACTTCAGAGAGAAAGGGAATGAGAGAGAGAGAGAGAGAGAGAGAGAGAGAGAGAGAGAGAGAGAGAAGCATCAATGATGAGAAAGAATCATTGATTGGCTGCCTCCTGCCCACCCCCTACTGGGGATTGAGCCCACTACCCAGTATGTGCCCTTGACCAGGACTGAACCTGAGTAAGGACTCTGTAGGCCAACATTCTATCCACTGAGCCAAACAAGCTAGAGCTGTATATATGTGCTTTATACATAAAATATTCTACATTTTTGCAACCTAGAACTTTTCCATGGTTCTGTGGAACCCCCTGTGAGGGGTCTAATTGCCTCCATTGGAATGCATGCTCTACCCCGCTTACCTGCAGACCTTCCTCTCTTCCCTTCTCACTTTTGCCCATTACACTCACCTCTTTTCCATTCCTCAAACATGCCATGCTTCCTCCTGCCTTAGGACCTCTGCACTTTTCTCAGAACAATATGCACTTTGATCATCGCAAGGCTGGTTCCTCAGAGCCTTATTCTCTATGTCATCTTTCCTGGCCACTCAGTCTGAACTCAACATCACATTGTTCTGCTATGATACTCTGCATTGTACTTGTCACAGCTGATCTGTCATAACACAATCTTTATGAGATGGTAGCCCAAAATGGGCATGAAAATCTCCAAAGATCAGGACCTTTATCTTGCTTAGCACAATCATCTACAATGGTTCTTGCCCCATTGGAAGTGCCCAAAAAGAAAAGTTCAAATTGTCTGTTTAAAAAAAAAAAAAGCCATTATTGTGGACCTGAGCCTCTCTAACTGGTCTGTGTGTCACTATTTTTTTTGTTTGTTTGTTTTGTTTTGTTTTGTTTTTGTTTTTGTTTTTTTTTGAAACCCAGATATGAAATTAATTTGCATTAATTTTGAACTGAATCAGCCTTGTTGGGCTTAAGAAAGGCAGCAGTTTGAATTCACAAGTTGGTGACAAGCACGGTTCTGCTGAGGCAAGGGACGAGGGAGCGTGAGCGCTGCATTTCTCCATTGGGCCCGAAGTGCTAATTCCATAAAGGGATACATCAAAAGCAAACATGCAATGGTGGTTTTAAAACTTTTACTGCAATATAACAAGGAAGTAAACAGTAATTAGACACCTACCAATTTTCCCCCAAACAAACCAAAAAAAATGTAAACAGGAAAGTAAATCTGCCTATACTTGTACAGCTTCTCAAATCATATCAGAAGGGTCTCACATTCAACAATCAAGCGATTTTAAAATAGCAGTATTTTCACTTTAAGAAAAAGTTGACCTTCTTTTCCACCCAACCCAAGTATTTAACATGAAAGAATAGGCTTTCTTGACATTAATTTTATACTTATTTGAAGCAGCAACAATAACCATCAATTATTTGGCATTTCTTTGCAGTTGTTCCAAATTTGTTTCAATTTCATAAAGCCATTATCCAGTGTTGCCATGAAATAGAGACTGTAGATTCTAGGTAGCAAATATTCTTTCTGAAACCAATGTTAAGTCAAAGAAATATAAAGCAGGGCATTACACTAAATTTCTGGGTCTAGTACACTAAAAGAGTGAAACCTAGGAAGTTACCTACTGTTTTATACAAGATAGAGACCTGCAAAAGCTGCTTTTTTGGTTGTCTATTTTACACACTGTGTGGATCTGCAGCATCTGCTAATTGAAGCAGACATGCACTGTATTTATCCTAGATCCCTCCCTCCCACCCCCAATAATCTACTACCTTATACAGGTATTGTGGATATGAGCAATATCCAGACAATCCAGTGAACAAAGTTAGTGTAATGCACTGGTGTGAAGTGTGAGATTAAAAAAAAAAAAAAAAAAAAAAAAAAAAAAAAAAAAAAAAAAGTCCCTTTCAATCTTCATCAAAGTTTTGCTGTAGAAGAAAATTGGCAGCCAAGTTCTCATTCTTCTCACAAGCAAAGTATGCTTGTATCACAAGTCCTTCAGGAAATCCTAATGCCTTTAACCTTTCTATAGCTTCTTTTTCCTGAGGCGTTACTTGAATGTAGTTCATGTGACCACTTCCAGCTTCTGCAATTCCTCCACTGCCTCCTCCACTCCCTCCTCCTCCTCCTCCTCCTTGACCACCAGCTTCTTGAACTGGTTCATTTAACATTTGAATAAAATGCTCCTGGTGTTGGCTAATTTGCTGCAGTAATTGAGGATTTTCTCGACCTATCTGTTGTAGCAATGCTGGAAGCAGGGAAGGATTCTGTTGAATAATCTGTCTCATCTGTTGAAACTGAGGCTGATTCCGTAAAAATTCAAGGGGATGTCCTCCAGAACTTGTTGTTGTAGTTGTTGCTGTTGTAGTTGCTGCAGCTGCAGCCACTGAAGACTGAGGAGGCCCAGTAGTAGCTACTGGAGGGGGATCAACCACAGCTTGAGTTTCTCTGTCTCCAGGAATTCCCATTAAAAGATACTCCACCGCTCGATCAGGGTTGTTGAAACTGGCTCTCAGGGCTGCAATTACTTGCTCTCGTTCATAGCCCATTGACATGATCTCAGTTACCATATTCTCGTAAGACTGACCTGTCACAAGTGCACTTGTTGCATCTTCAAAAAGATTTGACCGAGAAGAATCTGATGTACTATCAGTTGATGTTGGGCTAGTAATAACCACTGGTGTTTCTGCTGGCTGTTCTGCAGGGTTCTCTTGTTTTGTGACACTAACAGGTGCAGGTTCAGAAGATGCTGTCGTTGACGCTGGAGTGACAGATGTAGGCGTGGGAGTAGGAGCGGGAGTAGAAGTAGGAGTAGGAGTAGGAGTAGGAGTAGGAGTAGGAATAGGAGTGGGAGTGGGAGTGGGAGTAGGAGTGGGAGTGGGAGCCAAGGCAGGGGTGGGGGTTGGAACCTGAGCCACAGCTGGTGCTGTGGAAGAACTAACTGTGGTAGTGGTGGTAGGAGTTGACTGCTGCGTCGTTGTTGGTGCTGGTGTTGTTACGGCTTTGGGTTTTGTCACCATAACAACCACAAAGTTTTTCTCATCAATTTTATATTCTTTTAGAGCAGTATCATCATTGAGAATTTTACCTGCATAAATTAACTTCTGACCAGCTACAGGAAAGGCATCCTTTCCCTTTTCAGATTCAATCTTCTCTTTCAGTGCTTTCACCGTCTCCTCGGGGTCGATGTCGATCTTGAAGGTCTGCTGCTGGAGGGTCTTCAGGGTGACCTGCATGGTGCCGCCGCGCAGCTCCGCCGCCGCGCCTGCTCCTCCAGGTGCTGGCCGCTGGGCGGGGTCTGTGGCCTGGCGTGGCCCCGGGGTCGCCCGCGCTCCTCCTCGTGCGCTCGGAAGGAAGACGGTGGGGGTGGGGATTTGTCACATTCGCCCAGCGGGACCGGCCTCTCCCCGCCGCCGTGGCCTCGGGCCGCGCGGCTGCCTGCGACTGCGGCCTCTCCCGCGAGATCGGGCCCGCCTCGCTTCCTCAAAAGCACCAGCCCCCTGAGTGGTGCAGGAAGTTCGAGAAGCTCTTCCGAGACGAGCAAGAAAGTCCGCTAGCTCACCACGGGCTGGTGGCCGCCATCATCGTGACTCGCCGAGAGGTGCCCCTTCCCCCACCCGAAAAACCTGTGTGTGTGTGGGGGGGGGTGGGGGATGGGGCCGGGCGGCGCCTGTGTGTCACTATTTTAGGACAGGTCAAAACTGGTTGGGAGAGGAGAAACCAAGATGGTGGCACAGGTAAACAACTAAACTGCCGCCTCACACAACAATTTCAAAACTACAACAGACAAAACATCTATCACCTAGAACCACGGAAAAGCTTGCTGAATGAAAGTCTTACAACTAGAAGGAAAGAGAAAGGAGCAAAAACGCTGAAAAACTGAGGTACGGAGGCACAAGAATTTGGCTGGTGGCGGGCGACTGGGTCCACAGCTTTTTTCAACCCAAAGGGAAACAAACTCCCAATCACTTTGAAATCCAGTTTCTGGGGACACGCAATGGTCCCAGACAACTACAGGGAGAAGCTGGTCTGTTGGCCATTGGGTTGGAAAGTGAGGGTGACTTTTGCAGCGGTACTCACAGCAATCATTGTTTACTGAGCTGGAGCACAGGGACTTGGAAACACAGGGACTTGGAAATGCGGAAAGACAGAGAAGGCTGATGGCAGCCATCGCTGTTTGCCACATCCCAGCCTAGTGACACCCTGAAACCCCGCTCCACCCTGAGATTCTGCCCTGCACATTGTACAAACCCACCCAGAATCCAAAGAACTGCTTTTGCATACAAATGGCCTGCCCTGTGGCAGCTTAACAAAATAAACTGAATCTCCAGTCAGACTGCTCCAAAACCACCAAATCCCAAGCAAAGAGGAGAAAACTGTAGTTCTTGCTGTAGCTCCTGCTGGGTGGCCTCAGACAGTAGCTGACCTGTACCCCATTGGAGATCCAGAAACTAGTGTATCTAGTGGTCTGTGTGAGATGACACCAGATTTCAACTACTCTCATAAGGGACACATTCAAGAGACAAACTCAATGAGCACCAAAGCCCCATTGGAACAAGTCCTGCCCCATAAATGTATCTCCAGCACAGCAATTCTTCTGTTATAGACACAGCCGGTCCTCACAGCCAATTGGTCTGGAGGTCAATTCCTCCCAGCAAAACCAACAACAATCAAGACTTAACTACAACAAGGCTGTACATGCAGTCTACAAAGGGGTGCACCAAGAGTGTCTACATCAGGTAACTGGGAGGCTGACCCACTGAACCATATAGGGCACCCAGCACACAAAGGTACCCTATCAATTCAGGGAAGCAGCAAAAATGAGGAGAAGATCACAAACGAACGAAATGGAGGAGAACAAGTGACTGGACATAGAGTTCAAAACCACTATTATAAGGTTTTTCAAGAATTTCCTAGAAAAGGCCGACAAATTTAAAGAGATCCTCTAGGATATGAAAAAAAAAAAAAACTAGAAATTAAACATACACTGACTGAAATAAAAAATATTATAAAGAGACCCAACAGCAGACTAGAGGAATGCAAGAATCAAGTCAAAGATTTGGAATACAAAGAGGCAAAAGACACTCCTCCAGAGAAGCAAAAAGAGAAGAGAATCCAGAAAGGTGAAGATAGTGTAAGAAGTTTCTGGGACAACTTCAAGTGTAACAACATCAAAATTATGGGGGTGCCAGAAGAAGAGAGAGAGCAAGACACTGAAAACCTATTTGAAGAAATAATGACCTAAAACTTCCCCCACCAGGTGAAAGAAATAAATTTACAAGTTCAGGAAGCACACAGAACCCCAAACAAAGGGAATCCAAAGAGGACTACACCAAGACACATCATAATTACAATGCCAAGGGCAAAAGACAAAGAAAGAATCTTACAAGCAACAAGAGAAAAACAGTTAGTTACCTATAAGGAGAACCCATACAATTGTCAGCTGATTTCTCAACAGAAACTATGCAGGCCAGAAGGGAATGGCAAGAAATATTCAAAGTGATGAATAGCAAGAATCTACAACCAAAATTACTCTACCCAGTGAAGTTATCATTCAGAATTGAAGGGCAGATATACAGCTTCACAGATAAGAAAAAGCTAAAGGAGTTCATCACCACAAAACCAGTAGTATATGAAATGCTGAAAGGTGTTCTTTAAAAAGAAGAAAAAATTAAAGATAAAAATTATGAACAACAGATACATATCTATCAACAATTGATTCTAAAAGTCAAGTGAATTAAAAATCTTATGAACAGAATAAACTGGTGAATATAATAGAATCAGGGGCATAGAATGGGAAGGGATTGATAATTCTCAGGGGGAAAGGAGGGTGTGTGTGTGGGGGGGGGGGATACAGGAAGAGACTGGACAAAAATCATACACCTATGGATGAGGACAGTGGGGGACGGGGAGGTAAGGGTAGAAGGTGGGGTGGGGACCGGTGGAGGGGAGCTATTGGGGAGGAGGAGGAGAAACAATTGTAATAATCAGAACAATAAAGATTTATTAAATTAAAAAAAAACTGGTTGGGAAAGTCTTCTATGTTATTTGCTTGTTCTTCCCTTTTGCAATGGAATCCTCAGTCTTTTGTGGACACTGCCTATACACTGTATGTTCATCAATCTGTGCTTCATACATAAAAAGGGTAAGACTTGTCACCTTCACCCCCTCATGCCCCACCTTGCCAATGAATCATTTCCACCTCCTTGGGAGGTGATGTCACCCTGTTGAAAATACAGAACAAGCCACCTCACTTCACTCTCTTGCTCCCTTGTCTCTTATTAGTTGGCTTTACCCCACTCCCTGAGATTCTACAGAGAGGGTGCTTCCAGACATGGTACTGTGCCATGGGGCAGAGAGGCAGGCAGGAGAGAAGGTGATAAGGTATTACCTTGAAGATAGGGTGTACTGATGGAAGGCATCTCATGGTAGCCATAGCGATAACCTCAGCCATCAAATGTCCCCTCAGAAGATGAGAGAGAAGCTCATGAAGCTGGAAGTCAGCACTACGGACCCAGCATTTGGCCAGGAGCCAGGCCATCGGGGGATCCGTGGGCAGGAAAAGTGTTGGTGGTGGGGATCCCATGCGTGGCAATTCAAGCTGGATCGAGGATAAAGTGTGGGGAAAAGAGGATGAGTGCCCAGGTGCCCAGCAGATTCCCCCTCCTTTGCATTTTAACCCCTCCCTTCTTCCCAGATTTACTTAGCTTTCTCCATCTCACTTCTGCTACTCCCAGCAGCCACTATTCCTTCTCCTGACTTTCCTACCCACTCAGTGCATTAACATTGTACAAGCTGCTCTGCTGGGCCTTCTGCAGAAGCTCCTCTTCTACCCACTTCCTGGCCTCCACTTCCCCTTTCACTCCCCTCCGTGTGGACAAGATTCAAACCCTCTGCTTTCTTTATCTCACACTTTTTCAGAAAGTTCAGTTTCTCTCTAATCTTTCAACAACACCCATATTCAGTTGATTAAGTCTCCAGTTACCAGGTAGTCATGAGCTAGATGTAATAATTTGAGTGTTCTGCATCTATAATAATCTATAATAATGAAAACATAATATGCTAATTAGACCGGACATCCTTCTTTATGAAGCAAGGGCTGCAAAAGAAGCCTGGTTCCCGGGTGCCTGCCAGCCACCAAGGGAAGGCTGGGTCTCAGGTGCCAGAGGGAAGCTGGTACCAGCAGCCAGGACAATTCAGGTTTACTCGCCCTAACCAGTTTAACTCAGTGGATAGGGCATTGACCTGTGGACTGAAAGGCCCAGGTTCGATTCTGGTCAAGGGTATGTACCTTGGTTGCAGGCACGTCCCCAGTAGGAGGTGTGCAGGAGTCAGCTAACCGATGTTTCTCTCTCATTGATATTTCTAACTATCCTTCTTCCTTCCTCTCTATAAAAAAATCAATAAAATATTTTTAAAAAAAAAAAAAAAAAAAAGGTCTACTCTTGCACAAATTTCAGGCATTGGGCCTCTAGCTATCTCATAATTGGCCAGAGAAAAGCCCACTTGAGCATCTTTTCCTCTTCATTTGTCCTTATTTCTGCAGGTATCTCTTACGTTTCTCTTTCCTTGAATCCAGGCCAGTTTAATTTTCCTCTGCATGCCCATATAGCTTTCCTCTACACACCCACAGCTATTCTCAACAACTTGAGTCCATTACCCCCATCTTGGACAACTGCTGTAGCATGTCACCCTAAACTCCAGATCCAGCATCTCCCTTCTCCAATCCTAAACAAAATGATCCATACACTGTACCTATAGCATCTTTCACAACAACCTACACCAGCTTCCTGTGTTCATAGTCCTTGATTTGGCATCCACTGCCCACTACAGCCTGGGCCCTCACATTACCCCTCAGCACACCAGCCCAATTGTCCACTGACTATCTAACTTCTCACACTCTGCACACCTCAGCCTTGCCGCCAAACTCATCTTCCATTGGGAGGAGGTCCTGCTTTTTGGCCAAGGCTCATGCTCACCCTGCCTCCCATGACCCCTCCCACACTATCTCCACCCTCGGGTACTTCCTCAGTACTGGAGCATATTTAGATTTTCCCAGTCTCTCTGTCCAGCTAGACCACACCTTTCTGCCTTTTCCCATTGCCTCCTTTATGGCCACTTCCAGTGCTTTAGCACAAGTGAATCCTCAATGAATTTCGGTGAAGGGCTGAGCTGAGAGTGCCAACCACCAGGGAGCAGAAATCCTGGGTCCTCTCACCTGGATGACCATGGGTAAGAGTTTCCCATCAGGCTGCAGTTTCAGCATGACCAGAGGGGCAGCCAGGTATTGCTGGCTACCTAGGATGACATTAGCCTTGATCCCATCCAGCAGGGAGAAGTCGGCTTCAAACAGTGTGCCACCCTGGATGGGGGAGAGGGTGAGGAATATCAGTAAAAGGCATTTACTTCCCACCCTGATTCCCCAAAGGAAGAAGAACTAGAAGGAAACTAACTTATCTCCATCACCTACTTTGTAACAGGTAATGAATCACATGCTATTGCTTCACATAAGTCTTACAAGTATTTGAATTAACTTCAGGTTTTTAAAATAAAATAAAATAAAAAAAGGAAACATGATAAAATAAGATAGATAACTTGCCTGAAGTCACACACTATATAAACAGCATAGCCAGGGTTCAAACCCAAGTCTGTCTCACCTTATAATCCAGGAATTTTCTCTGCCCAACCCATCAATTGATACATGTTGACTCCTGATTAATAAGCCCCCCCCCATCTGATTCTCTTACTACACACTCCCCCAAATCCTTAGCACCAATGTTCAGATATTTTGATTGCATCTATCACCCATCTCACACTCTTCCTCCCAATATGCTTTTCTCAGTTGAGGGGAAGGCCATGTGGTTGCACACCTCAAGGATCACTCAGGATTTCCCTGAAGAATCTCCTCTTGCATCTGGGGGCAAATTGGGCTCATAGTGGGGCCTGGAGCAGCATAAACACAGACCACACTCCCATTTCACTGTGTGGCCTCCTTTGGGCCATCATGTCCATACCTTCAGCTCCTGCTCCAGCTGGGCCTGCAGTTCCTCCACCCCTGAAGGGAACACTAGGCGGGCAGGAAGGCGACTGGAGCGCCTTAGCAGCATGGGGTTGGCGCCATTGAGAAACTGGTACCCAAAGAAGGCATCCTCCTTCCAGGAATCCCGCACCTTCTCTGAGGGTGGCAGTTGTGGAACAGGTTGTGAGATCTGGTGCCCTGGTTCTTCTAACCCCCACCAAACCATTCCCTCTTGCCCCAGCCCACCAGAGAAATCCAGAACTCAGGCCTCCCAGCCCTGGTTCCCTAGATTGGGTAAAAAGGGTCCTGGGAGAAGTACTGAGATAGGGATACTGACCAGCCAGCTTGCTGTGGTCATACCGGAAGATCCTGTTGAAGTCATCCAAATTATTCCAGCGAGCAAGAACATTTAGAGCGTCTTTGACAGCTAATTTGACCAGCCTTCAGGTAAGGATAGGTGAAGCATTTGAAAGTTAGTCTCAAAATCACACATTATAACTATAACCACCCTCCTTGGGTTAATCCAGCCCCATTAGGCTAATCCAGCCCAGGCCAGTCCATAGAAGCCTGGACCAGAATGCCTTCCTCTCCTCTAGCCCTCACTGTTCTCACCCCACAGCCAGTGAAGACTCAAAGTCAGCTCTCTTGTCCTCCAGAAACCTCTCATCTTGCGGGAGGTCAGATAAATTGGTCGCAGCCACATTCAGGATTAACCCATCCTTCCAGTTACCCCATCTGTGGGATAGAAATGAAATCAGGCATTGATGCCAGGAAGGGCCAGGACTCACTGCCAGGTCATTGGGGGGTGGGGGGGAGGTCAAGGGCAAGGTTAAGCTAACTTGTATAGCTTCCTTCTCTCTATCAGCTCCTCCTCCCTGTGTTTCTTGAACAGGCCTTGAGGGTCATCTACCAACGTGCGGCCTAGAGGAAGAGGGAAGGAAAGGACAAGGGCATGGACAATGAGGCTTCTCCTGAGAGCCTCCCCCTGTCCCTGCCAGAGGTGCCTTCTCAGCCCACCCTTGCCGGGAGGGGTGAGCCTTCAGCATCATGCCCCTCCCCAGCCTGCTGCCAACTCCAGAATCCACCTCTTCCCAAAGGAAAAAAGACCCAGTCCTCAGATTCCCGCCCTAACACCATGTTCCCTCTCCTCTCCCCCAACCCAGCTTCTCTTGGGCCCCAGAGGCCTCCTCATACCCCACCCTGAGCTCACCTGTGCCCTCGGGGAGGCTCAGGATGCCACGGCCCTTCACCCAGCGGTAGCAGGGGAACAGGTACTCCTCCCCACTGGCCCCAGGGCCCTGCACGGAGATCCAGTTGCAGAACCAGTCGTCATCCTGTAGGAAGTGCCTTTTGCGCACTTTCACGAAAAGCAGTGGCCCTAAGTACTCCTTCACATCCTCCTGGAACTCTGTCTCCTGCAGGCAACACAAGAGGCTCAGCATCCAGGGCTATCACAGGAAACGGAGACTGGGACTGAGCCCAGCTCCTTGCCCTGGCCCTTTGTCTGGGGCTCTGGGAAAGCATCTCAAAAGGAGTCAAACAGAGAAAGGGGGCGCCCTGACCAGGTGTCACCTCGTCCTTATTATGGGTTGTGGAGTTCTTCAGCTCTGAGTGAGTGGAGAAGGAAAGATGCACTCCTTCCTGCCCTATCTCTCCTCTTTTTCCTCCTCTTTCCTCCTCGTAGTCATTGATCCAACCCAGCACTGAGCGGGGTACCGCCAGGGCAGTGCACAGTTGCGCGGGGAGATACACTGGTGACCAGGCCCTTATAGCCCAGAGACCCAGCGCCCCCTCCGCTGGGTGTGAGCAGAGACCTCTGGGTGTGAAGGGATTAACCAGGGAAAGTGAGAGAGAGAAAACGTTGAAGAAATGCTTGGAGGCTGAGCGCAGCACAGAGCACATGGGAGATGAGCATGACTAGATTCTGAACAGTCTCCAAGCCAAGAAGGTGGTCCTGAGAACCAGCAGAAGCCATTCAGATGTCTGTGGGGACATCTTATGAGGCTGGGGGTGTATTTGGATAAAATCGGTCTGGCTGCAGAGGGGCTGGAAGGGCAGGAGAGGAAGCTGCCGGGCGGGGGAAGAGGCAGAAGGTGACATAGGTTCACGGGGACACTGGTGGTTTGGGGGTGGGTTGGGCATCCGGCTGGGAAGCCAGAGATGTCCAGGAGGCAGAATTGACAGCGCGTGATTCTTGGTTCCAGGCAAACAGAGCCGGACGCTGGCGTAACACCTCCAGGAAGGCAAGGGGAGAGGTGTGGGGGTGGGAAAGGGAGGACCTCGCTTAGGCAAGTTCCTTTGAGGCATCCTCAGGACAGACATCCGGATCTGGAGGTCCTGGAAAGAGTGGGGTGGGCGATGGAAATGTGGGGATGGGAAATGGGGAAGAAAAAGTAACAGGAGCCCGGGCCGAACCGGTAGATGTGATGAGAGAGGGGAAGGGATGAGGAAATTCAGCTTAGTTACTCTCCTCCTCCCCACCTCTGTGGAAGAGGTTTGAAATAGAATTTCCCAATGGAGGAAAGTCCCTGGCAGGTAGCTCAGTAGGTTAGAGCATAACCTGACGCCCCAAAGTTCCTGGTCCACCCCTGGTCAGGATACATACTAGACTCAACCACGCATGAGTAAGTGGAACAAAGTCAATCAATCTTTCTTTCTTTCTTTCTTTCTTTCTTTCTTTCTTTCTTTCTTTCTTTCTTTCTTTTCTTCCTTCTCTCTCTCTCTCTCTCTCTCTCTCTCTCTCTCTCTCTCTCTCTCTCTCTCTCTCTCTCCCCTCTACTTTTCCTCTCCCTCTCCCTCCCCCTCCCTCCTTCTTCTCGAAATAAAATAGAGGAAACCAGAGACAAGCAGCCCTTCCAGGATCTCTGCAAAAAGAGAGCGCTCTGTGAAGGAGGGGCTGCAGGAGCATCCTCTCCATCCCAAGGAAGCCAGAGGGCGCTCTGTGTGTGCCCCGCTCCGCCCAGCGCGGGTCTCTTCCCAGGTAGGTGAGGTCCTCCGGGTGAAGGCCAGCTCCCACCAGCTCACCTTGCCCCTCTCAGGCCTCAAGCAAGTCCGGAGCTTGGCTTCCCCTTGCTGGCCCACCAGCCACAGCTGCACCTGGTTGGTGGAGCCTGCGAAGAGTGAAGACCCAGTGGACACGCAGATGCGGTAGACACCCATCTTCCAAAGAGAAGTTTTGTGCCTTCTGAGGGGGAAGAAGAGTGGAGGTGCCTAATAAAAGGGCTCAAGACCCCGCCCCCCTAAAACCCTGTTTTGATTGAAATTGAAGAATTGCAGGGTGTGGATGGATGGCAGGCCTCCAACCAACCTGGCATGGCCCCAAGTTCTGGGCAGCCCAGAACTGGGCCCCTACTCGGAAAGGTGGGGGCTTAGGCAGTTTCGGGTGCAGATCCTTTGCTGGAGGAGGACGGAAGGAGTAGGCAGAGAGGATTTGGGCCAAAAATAGGCACGAAGAAGAAATTTACACCTAGCCCAGCAGGCAGGTGGAATGTGGCTGGGAAGTCCAGGACTTGTTAAGAAACACAATAAAGTTTGTTTTTTTATCTTAGTCACTCCAAATGACTGGCAATGCAAAAATTATGAAATGGTTTCTGGGCAGGGTCAAATGCAAGACATTTAAAGGAAAGCAAAGACTGAAAATTAAGTGAAAGGTATAACTATAAAATTATTTTTAAAACCTCAGAAAGATTTAAGGTGGTCCTTCCAACAAAGGCCTTGTAAGGTTCTCAGGTATATCCAGCAAAACTTCTCTATTAAAACAATAGGGCATTTCAGAATCTTCAGGAGGAGTCCAAGCTAGAGAACGGGTTATTGAAAAGAAGTTTACACCATATACAAATTTTTGTCTAACGGGTTCTATTCTAATTGATGCCTACAATACCCACAAAGTATATATTCTATCTAATAAAGAAGGAATATGCTAATGGACTGCCACACCATCCCAAAGATGGCAGCACCCACAGCCAATAAGGAGGCAATATGCTAATTGACTGCCCCACCCTCAAAGATAGTGGCACCCACAGCCGCAAGATGGCGGTGCCCAGTCCCCTCAGCCCTGCCAGGGCAGCAGGCATGCAGCAAGGTCGGGCCCACCACTCTGCGTGCCTGCCTCCGGAACCCCCCAGGTCCCTCAGCCCCCCAGCCACTCAGGGCTGGCCTGAGGTGCAGGGAAGCCTCAGATGGTGGCTGCTCAGGTGTTGGCTGCCCAGCCGCCCAGGGCTGACCCAAGGCACATGCAAGCCTCGGATGGCAGCTACCCAGCGACTCGAGGCCACCTGAGGCTCAGGTAACTAGGGCCAGCCGAAACTTGGGCTGCCAGCTGTGGCAGCATCAGAGGTGTGATGAGGCGTTGCCTTCCCCTGATCACCGGGTTGCCCCCTGACCCTGAGGACTCCTTCTCTGTGAGAGGAGGCAGGCTGGGCTGAGGGACATCCCCTTCCAGAGCATGAATTTTCATGCACCAGCCTTTAGGGTACTAGGTGTACCAGTTAATAATGCAGATTTTGTAATCAAAGAAAACACAATAATTTCAAGAGAAACACTAAAAGTGATTTATTCAAAGTAATGTCCATCGACAGCTACACATTTCCCCCATCTTTTGGTAATTTTTGGATAGCAAACCATTCAGAGACCCAATTTTCCACTACTTTGTGCATTTTAAAGTGCTGCTTAGAAGCTGTGTGTGCCATTGATCGAACAAGTGGAAATTTGAAGGAGCAAGGTCTGGTGAATACCATGGGTGGAGTAATACTTCCCAGGCAAGATCTTTTAACATGTCTTTAACTGGTTTTGAAGGGTGTGATAGTGCACCAATCATAAAGCAAAATTACTTTGCCGTGTCTTTGGCACATTCTGGTCGTTCCACTATCAAAGTGTGGTTCAAATTGATTATTTGTTGTTGGTAGCGATCAGTATTAACAGTTTCACCTGGTTTTAGAAGAACATAATATACCACACCTTCCTGATCCCACCAAACGCAGAGCATTGTCTTCTTCCTGAAGCAATTTGGCCTTGCAGTCGATGTTGATGCTTGACCTGGATCAACCCATGATTTTGTGCATTTGGATTCTCAAAATAAATCCAATTTTCATCGCCATCACAATTCAATGCAAAAAAGACTTTCGTTTGAGCATTTGAAAATACATCTTACTGATGACTTTTTTGTTTTCCATTTGTCTTTTGTTCAGTTAATGTGACACCCATTTTCCTTCCTTTAAAATCTTTCCCATTGCTTGTAAATGATCAGAAATTGTTTGCTGAGCAACATTTAATCTTTCTGCAAGTTGTTTTTGAGTTTGACACACATCTTCATCCAATAATGCTTATAATTGTCTTCAAACTTTAGGTTAACCTGGAAGTTCTTTGTCTTTCACATGGAAATTATCACTTTTAAAGCATTTAAACCAGAACTCACAGTGTCTTGAGATGGAGAATGTTCACCATAAGCTTCCCGAAGTATACGATGAATTAAAACTTCCCACTAGTGCTTTTTTTGGCACGAAATTTGACATTTTTAAATGTAAAAATATCTATGATGTTAACACCTTCAACAAATTTGACATATGAAAAATTTAAGCTTGTTGTCAATACAACAAAATTGCATACATATCAAATCGCATATATATCAGCATATGTGTAACTCTATCTATTGGGGGGAAAATCCGCATTATTAACTGGTACATCTAGTGTGTGTGTGTGTATATATCTTCACCCTGGACAGATAGCTCATCTGGAAGCAGATATATTGTAGCCTGGTCTTTACACTAATGATGACTATGTGGCTACGTACAAAGGACCTCCCTTTGAGGTGAAAAGGAAGGGAATTGTAGGATTCAAGCTATGGCCAACAGGGAAATAAAATAAAATTTAAAAATTTTAAAGAATCAGGCTCGATTCCAGACAAGGGCATGTACTTTGGTTGTGGGCACATCCCCAGTAGGGGGTGTGCTAGAGGTAGCTGATCGATGATTCTGTCTCATCGATGTTTCTAACTCTCTATCCCTCTCTCTTCCTCTCTGTAAAAAATCAATAAATCTATTCCATTGATCTATATATCTGTTCTTGTGCCAGTACCAGACTGTTTTGAGAACAATGGCTTTGTAATACAGCTTGAAATCTGGTATTGAGATCCCTCCTACTTTATTCTTCTTTCTCAGGATTGCTGTGACTATTTGGGATCCTTTTTTTATTCCAGATACATTTTTGGAGAGTTCTTCCTAGGTCTGTAAATATGCCATTGGTATTTTTATGGGGAATACATTGAATCTATAGATTGCTTTGGGTAGTATGGACATTTTAATGATGTTAATTCTACCAATCCATGATCATGGTATGTTCTTCCATCTGTTTACAGTCTTCCTCTATCTCTTTTTTCAGGGTTCCTATAATTTTCTGCTTATAGTTCTTTTATGTCCTTGGTTAAGTTTTTTCCTATCTGTCAACCCTTTTTAAAAAAATATTTTCCTCAAAAAACTGAAAATGGAACTCCCATTTGGCCCAGTAATCCCACTCCTATGAATATATCCCAAGAAACTAGAAACACCAATCAGAAAGTATATATATATATATACCCCTATGTTCATGGCAGCACAATTTATAATAGTTAAGATTTGGAAACAGCCTAGGTGCCCATCAGGAGATGAGTGGATCAAAAAACTATGGTACATCTACACAATGGAATACTATGCTGCCATAAAAAAAGAAGGAATTCTTACCATTTGCAGCAATCTGGATGGAATTGGAGAACATTATGCTAAGTGAAATAAGCCAGTCAATGAAAGAAAAACACCACATGATCTCACTCATTTATGGATAATAAAGAACATTATAAACTGATGAACAAAAAGATAGCTACAGAGACAGTAAAGCAACAGACTGTCAAATTACAACGGGAAGGTTGTAGTGAGAGGTGGGGGAGATAAGACATCAACCGAAGGACTTGTATGCATGCATATAAGCATAACCAATGGACACAAAACTCTGGGGGGTGAGGGCATGTATGAGGGGGGTGGGGGGCAATGATAAGATAGGTACACATATAATCCTACCTAATAAAAGATAATATGCAAATTAACCATCACTCTGCTACACCCACAAGCCATGCCCACCAGCCATGCCCACCTGCTAATCAGAGCAAGTATGCAAATTAACCACAACCAAGATGGCTGCAGCCACAGAGAGCAGTTGAGAGGCTTGGGTTTCCCCAACAATAGAGGAAGCCAAGCTTTCCACTCAAGGATACAAAGCCTAGGCCTCCACTCAAAGATACAAAGTTTCAATTATAGAAGATAAATCCCAAGAAAAATGGCAACAGCCATGGACCTGGAGAGAACAGGCTAGGGTTTTTCCTGGCAACAGAGGAAGCCAAGTTTTCCACCTGCCCTGGCTGGCCTAGGCCTCCACTCCAGGTTACAAAGTTTTAATTATAGAAAATAAACAAATCCAAACAGAAATGGCAGCAGCCACAGAGTGAGCTGGGGGCTTGGCTTCGCTCCAAGCTACAAAGTTTCATTAGTAGAAGGTAAATAAATTCCAGATACCAGAGCCTCTGCTTGGGTTGCCTGGGGGCATGGTTGGCCTGCAAACCACCACAGGACCCTCACTTGGGCCGCCCCACACCCCAAGGGAACCCCCACCCTGATCCGGGACACCCTTCAGGGCAAACCAGCCGGTCCTCACCCATGCACCAGGCCTCTATCCTATCTAATAAAAGAGTATTATGCAAATTGGCCATCACTCCAACACACAAGATGGCTGCCCCATGTGGTTAAAGATCCTGCCCCCATGTGGACACAAAATGGCCAGCAGGGGAGGGCAGTTGGGAGGCACCAGGCCTGCAAGGAAGCACAGTTGAGAGGGACCAGGTCTGCAGGGGAGGGCAGTTAGGGGTGACCAGGCCGGCAGAGTAGGAAAGTTGGGGGCAAACAGGCTAGCAGGGGAGCAGTTAGACATCAATCAGGCTGGCATGGGAGTAGTTAGGGGGTGATCAGGCTGGCAGGCAGAAGAGGCTAGGGGCAATCAGTAAAGCAGGCAGGCGAGCATTGGGAGCCTGCCTGGGTTCGGGTCTAAATGAGCAATTAAAAGTCAAAAGATTTATAGGATCTGAAGAGAAACCAGACCCAAAACTCTGGGGAGGAAGGGTATGTATGGAGCAAGGGGGGGGGGGGGGGGCAATATTATTGTATGTACGCAGATAATAATTTAATTTTAAAAATGCAAAAATAAATAAATAAACAAATAAATAAATAAATAAACGAGCAATTAAACATCCCTCAAGGTGTCCCAGATTGGAGAGGGTGCAGGCTGGGCTGAGGAACACCCACACACACACACACCCCGTGCACAAATTTCGTGTGCCAGGCCTCTAGTACCTTAATAAAAAATAAATAAATAAATAAAAATGTAATAATTAAAATGGTAAAATCAAGTGAGGAAAAAAGGAAAAAAAATAGTTTCTTAAGCAAAACATTAAAAAAATCAAAAAATTAAAAAGATAAAAATAAATTAAAATGTGCAGTAGTGAAGGTCATTCACTTCCTCTATTATTCTGTTTGGCATGCCTGTTTCCCAGTCAGGACAGTATTGCAGTTCCCTGCATTCCACTGCTCCTCAGTGTTGTAAACCAGTCCTTATTTTTAAGCACATAGTGTGTCTTAATTTCTTGTATTCCTTTATTTGTGATTACACAAGAGTAAATTTGTGATTCAGCCCCTGGTGGTAGTGTTTCTGGACTGACCTCTGGGACTATAGGTCCTCTCTAGCCTGTGCTTAGAACCTGCTTTCCCTGTGGCACTCAATACCGGTTTGTGGGAGTGGGTTGCCCCAGGGGTTCTCTGATGGTTATTCCCTGCTCTGATCCCCAGGTTCCAGAAAAAACAACTTTTCCCTGCAGTCTCTTAGGGTGTCCTCAATTGGGTGATCCTATGTATTGGGCTTAGTAATCAGAAGCAGGATTTAATGAGGAAAAGGCGTTAAGTGTGGGAATTCCAGGGCCGTGTGCAAGTCTGTGCAGTCCTTTTTCCCCCCTTGTGTCTACGCAGCCGACACTTTTAAAATTTTTAAGCTGTCCTTTTGTGTCAGATCAAAATGGGTTGCTTTTTAGAGATCCCTTCTGTTAGCAGTTCTGAGGACCTGCTTCCACGCTCATTCACGGATGTGGATCACACCAGCCCCAACAGCCACGGATTTTTCTAGGCGCAGACTTCTCCCTGCCCTCCAGCTCCAGCAGTGCGCGTGTTTCTCTGCCCTGCCTGGACCAGAGACCTTGCCTTATCCCAAGCGAAATCTGACCTTTCCGTGGTGGAGTGTAGAGCTCCTCTGAATTCACCTGGGACCAGTGTTCTGGGGTTCAAAGCTGTTTCATAGGTGCCACGGTTGTAGATTTTCAGGCTTCCAATAACATCCACTTTCCCTTTAAAGATGGCGCGGTCTTCGAGTCAGAACCGGTGGCTTTTCCAGAGCTCTATCTTCAGTAAGAGAAAAAACTCAAGGTGTTCTTCACCAAGGTGGGCCCTGGCCTTGGTGTTTGTTCATTTGCTTTCTGCTTCTTCCAGCCCCAGGCTGAGGTGGAGTGTGCACAGGTGGAATAGGAATTTTTAGGACGATAAAAACTATTTTTTCAGGAGAGGATGTAACAGGATAAACAGGTGAAGAATTTCTTCTTTTGGCAGCTGTGTGAATTCCTCATAGGGAATTACTTAGAGGGTACATTCAGACTATTAAGTCCACAGGTGTTTGTTTTTTTTTTAAAGAAATCTTGAGAAGAACTTTGAGCATATTCAAACCTTGGAATCTGGCGGGGAGTGAGGGAGGATGGTCATGGAATTACAATCTAAAATATAAGTAACCAGAAAGTTTCAGCAGACTCCCAAGGTACATATACAGTAGACACAAAATAAATGAATACATAAACAGATGAATCAATAAATAATTCCAACACAGTTATTGACACCATTCCTCTCTATTTAAAAAAAAGAAAAGAAAATTTGACTCAGATGGTGTTGCATGGCTTGGAAATGAGGTAGAACTAGTCTTTATTTGAGCAGAGACTGTCAAAGCCAATAGTGCTAGTGCATTTTAATAACAAAGGAATGTTTTTCCTCTATCATGTAATGGGCAGGATAATTTATTTATTCAGTGAAACATTTGAAGTGCAGGGGAAATTAAATATTTTCCTGTATTATTATACAGAGGCAGGAAACTGAGGTTTCAGAAGATCTTAAGGTTTGGAGTCACAATCAGATTTTAGAATCTGATACCTATTGGGCCACACACACCCAAAGTCACAAACACACATACATATACACACACACACAAACAGATGCTTAAAATATTGCATACAATTTAAGCCTTGAACTCTAGGTTAAGCAGCCCTGCGGGACACAATAGTTAACAGGCTTTGTCAAGCCAAGTGGCTATCTTGCGAAGCAGTTTGTGTCTTATATAATACTGTGGTTAAATCATCTGCCAAGCCAGCCTTTGCTAGTGGATCCCTTTAATATATTCCAAAATAGAGACATTTATGAATAAGAATATGAAGGTATTCCTCCTGGATAGTGCTACTGTTCATATATGGTGTCACCCTGGGCTATATTTCCATTTCCAAAGACACTATAATCACCGAAATGTAAAACTTAATGAAAGAAGCAAAAATAACATGAAAATACAAAATAAGGAGAAAGAAGATAGAGAAATGCTTAAACTGAAAATCAATGTTAGCCAACTTAAATGTAAATTTTAAAGTATCAATTTTTAAAATAAAAAATGGAGAAACCAAGATGGCTGCATAGGTAAATACCTGAAATTGCTGCCTCACACAACCACTTCAAAACTACAATAAGGAAAAAGAATATAAAGAAATGCTTAAACTGAAAATCAATGTTAACCAACTTAAAGGTAAATTTTAAAGTATGAGTTTTTTAAATAAAAATGATAATTAAATAAAATAATTTTAATATGTTTTTATTGATTTTAGAGAGAGAGAAGAAGGGAGAGAGAGAAACTTCACTGAGAAGAATCAGTTGGCTTCCTATTACATGCCCTCTACTGAGGATTGAGCCCATAACCCAGGGATTGTGCCCTGACCAGGAATGGAATTGGCAACCACTCAGTCAACTGAGCCACACCAGCCAGGGAAACACCCTCCTGCTCTTAATTTTTATGTTTAAAAATACATTTTTTTGTTGGAAATTCAGGCTATTTTTAGTTGAAAATCTTTCTAAATCAAAAGAAAGTTACCTATTCAACTATAAGATGTTAAGCTGACACTTAAACCTGATACCTAATAACTGGGTGTCTTGATTAAATAAAAAAAATTTAAATAAAAAAAAAGGAGAAGTACTGAGATTGCAAAAAAGAAATGATCTGAACCTGTATTTTATTATAGAAGACAACCTAATTTAAAAATCATCAGAAAGTTTTTAATGTATTTTTATTTATTTCAGAGAGGAAGGGAGAGGAAGAGAGAGACGGAAACATGAATGAGAGAAAATCATTGATTGGCTGCCTCTTACACACCCTACACTGGAGATGGAGCTCACAACTCTGGCATGTGCGCTGACTGGGAATTGAACCGTAACCTCTTATTTCATAGGCCAACCTCAACCACTGAGCCACGCCAGCTGTGCAATCATCGTACATTTAAAGGAAAACAATCAAGTGCCAATCAAAAACGCATAGATTTTTTTTTAGTTACTAGGAAAAATTCAACTTAATGACATTAAACTTTTAGGACTATGTGAATATTGCTGGGTCAACTTTGAGACAATCCAAAAATGTAGGAAAACTCAAACTAGAGCAGAAACCTAGCTTCCATAGTCTGGTGTACGTAGAAACGTGTCTGGTGGGTTTAAAAAGTGCTCCCTGAAGGGATTGGAGTGACAATTTGTCATGTGATTACCCCTTGACCCTCCTCCAGCTTTTCAGTGGGCTTCCGGGGCCAGCTGATTATGAAGAGCTTTCAAGGCTCATTAGGCTCTACGTCTTCCCAAGGCTCTTGATTCTTTGCCAATCAATCTCACATCAGATTGGCAAGGAAGCATAGGAAAACCTGAGGCTCTTTGGGCTGCAGACAACCATGACTCCAGTCTGGGTGTAACCAGGCAGTCCATTGGCTAAGTAGGGCTGAGGAACTCCAGAATTCTTTTCAAATCCCAAGTATTTTATATGAGAGTACAATCTAGGGAAAGATAATAAAAGAAAATGCCTTGTAGAAAACTCTTCAATGATTCTAAATTAAAAGCAATAATAAGTGTATTGAATAAATCAGTAAGCATTGGTACCTTTGTGTTTACAGAAATAGACTGATAAAATATTAAATAGTTCAAAGAAAGAATGCAACAAGTAGAGTAGATTTATTTTATTTTGACTTTGTCTTCCTAATTTTGTCATTAAATGGAATAAATGTTTAAGTATAGAGAATTTAGTAAATTGAGTTTATTTTCTTTCTGGCTCTACCTAATGGATAAAGTGTGTGTGTGTGTGTGTGTGTGTGTGTGTGTGTGTGTGTTCACAATCTTGTTTCCCAAGTCCTAGGTACTTTCCAAGTTAGTTCTCACAAGACTCAGACTGAGCTGAAGCACACCCGTGTGATCCCTCTAATCTGTGTCCATTAGCATAGAAAGAAGGGATCTCTAGAATTTGAGCATGATTGGCATGGCTCAGTGGTTGAGCATCAACCTAGGAACCAAGAAGTCACGGTTTGATTCCGGGACAGGGGCACTTGCCTGGGTTTCCAACTCAGTCCCCAGGGTGGGGCGTGCAGTAGGCAGCCAATCAATGATTCTTACTCATCATTGATGTTTCTATCTCTCTCTCCCTCTCCATTCCTCTCCGAAATCAGTAAAAATATTTTAAAAACAAATAAAGAACTGGAGCATTCTTGACCAGTGTACCTGCCTCCCCATAGTGAAAAGCAGAATATGGATAAAGGATGGTGCAAGGAATAGGGTTGTGCAGAAATTCCCTACAGCTTGCCTCAAACACGGAGCACGCAATACACAAAATAAATACACAAAAGCCTATCATCTGCCCTTCTTACTCCACAATGATACATTTGTCCTCTCTATACTTTTCCTGAGAAAGCTGGCCTTTATAACCAGGATGAAGGCACTGCTTCTCAGTCCAAGGAGATATTGTAGCCACTTCAAAAACATGGATGATCAAACACACCTTTATCTCCATCCCCTCCTAATGGCACTATAATGGCAGCAATGCATACATACCAGTGTGGCTCAGTAGTTGAGCATCAACCTATGAACCAGGAGGTCACAGTTGATTCTGGGGAAAGACACATGCTCAGGTTTCAAACTGAATCCCCTCTGTGGGGTGTACAGAAGGTAGCCGCTCAATGATTCTCTTTCATCATTGTTGTTTCTGTGTCTTTCTCTCTCTCCCTTCATCTCTGAAATCAATAAAAATATATTATAATGACAGCAGTGCCATTTTTTCAAACATATAAGCTGACAAGAATAAAGACAGCAGGAGAGGGAGAAACCAAGATGGCGGCTTAGGTAAATGCCTATCTGCAGCCTCACACAACAATTTCAAAAAAATACAACTAAAATACAAAATGGACATTACCCAGAACTACAGGAAAGTTGACTGACTGGAAATTCTACAACTAGAAGGAAAGAGAAAGCCAGAAGGAAAATTAGAGGAGCTGTAAAAGCCTAAGGTACAGAGACACGGTGTGCACACGGGGAGAGACGGAGCCAGAGAGGAGGGGGAGGCTGAGTGCCTGGCTGGCATTCTTTAGCGGGAAGGAGATAAAAGCTCCGGACTGTGCTGAACCCCAGTTCCGACAGCACTGAACCCCAGTTCTAGGCCAGATCCTTGGGACCCAAACACATAAGGAAGGAGTCTGGGCTGTAAGGCGGAAACCCAGGGGAGCGGCGAAAGGAAGTCCCAGAGGCACCCACATTACACAGAGGACGGACTGTTGACTCTGCTGCTAGATTGTCCTAGTGGGAAAGAGACAAAAGCTCCAGACTGCTCTGAACCCCACTTCCAACTGCACTGAACCCCAGTTCCGGGCTCACTGGGGGAGAGCCTAGACTGTTTGGTAGTGGGCGAAACTCAAGGGCACCTTTCTCTCAGAGGCTTACAGTGAGTACCGAAGGACACTGAGGAGCACTGAGACTCAGGAACCTCATAGGGTGGGGCTGAGGGAAAGCCAAGCCTGTAGGCTCCATCCTGAAACTCCACTCCATCCAAGCTGAGCACAGAGGCTTTTGTAATTTTGCAAGTCTAGTCCAATACGGCTGTCTCCTGGCATTGACACAGCTGATCCTCACAGCTAATTGGCCTGGAAGTCAGTTCCTCCCAACAACAATCAAGACTTAACTACAACAAGGCTGTACACACAGTCCACAAAAGAGGACACCAAGAGTGTCCACCTCAGGTAACTGGCAGGCTAACTCACTGAACCATATAAGACACCTTAACACACAAAGACACCCTACCAACTCAGAGAAGCTGTGAAAATGCCAAGACAAGGAAACAGATCACAAACAAAAGAAATGGAGGACAAAAAGAGACTGGATATATAGAGTTCAAAACCACGTTTATAAGGTTTTTCAAGAATTTCCTAGAAAAGGCAGATAAAATAAATGAGACCTATGAGGATATGAAAATGGATCAACTAGAAATAATAAGGGATCAACTAGAAATAAAGAATACATTGTCTGAAATAAAAAAATATTATACAGAGTCCTAAAAACAGAATGGAAGATCACAAGAATCAAGTCAAAGATTTGGAACATAAAGAGCCAGAGGACACTCCTCTGCAGAAGCAAGAAGAAAAGAGAATCCAGAAAGTTGAAGATAGTGTAAGAAACCTCTGGGACAATTTCAAGTGAACCAACATCAGAATTATGGGGGTCCCAGAAGAAGAGATAGAGCAAGACACCAAAAACATACTGGAAAAAATAGTGACAGAAAACTTCCCCCACCTGGGGAAAGAAATAGACTTACAATTCTAGGAAGCGCACAGAACCCCAAATAAAAGGAATCCAAAGAGGACCACACCAAAACACATCATAATTAAAATTCCAAGAGCAAAAACAAAGAGAGAATATTAAAAGCAGCAAGAGAAAAGCAGATAGTTACCTATAAAGGAGCACCCATACAATTGTCAGCTGATTTCCCAACAGAAACCCTGCAGGCCAGATGGGAATGGCAAGAAATATTCAAGGTGATGAATAGCAAGAACCTACAGCCAAAAATACTCTACCCAGCAAAGCTATCGCTCAGAATCAAAGGCCAGATAAAGACCTTCACTAATAAAATTTTAAAAAGCTAAAGGAGTTCATCACCGCCAAACCAGAATTATATGAATTGCTGAAGGGGGTTCTTTAGGAAGAAGAAGAAAATAAAGATAAAAATTATGAACAACAAATATATAACTATAAACAAGTGAATCTAAAAATCAAGGGAATTAAAAAATCAGATGAACAATATTAACTGATGAATATAATAGAATCAGAGGTATGGAAGGGGGGGTGAACTGACGATTCTCAGGGAAAAGGGGAGTGGGGGGTGCGGGAAGAGACTGAATATAAACTGTGCACCTATGGATGATCACAATTGGGGTTGGGGAAAGGGCAGAGGGTGGGGTGAAGGGGAGAAATGGAAGGGGGAAAAATAAGGAACATTTGTAATAATATGAACAATAAAGATTTATTTAAAAACAAACAAAAAAAAACAGCAGAAGAGGTGACAACTGCCGATGAGCAATGTCAATAAATTCTATCACCTGGAAACAATAAGGTGATAACAGCCTTAACAGATTAAAGATAAAAAAAAGTAGCTCTGGCCAGTGTAATGCCTCAGTTGGTTGGAGCTTCCTCCCATGCACCAAACAATGATAGATTGGATTCCCAGTCAGTCAGGGCACATACCCAGGTTGCCAATTTGAAACCCGGTGAGAGGCAACCAATAATATCTCACTATTTCTCTCTCTCTCTCTCTCTCTCTCTCTCTCTCTCTCTCTCTCTCTCTCTCTTTCTTCCTCTCTCTAAAATCAATTTTTTAAAGAAAAAGATAAAGAACTAAATACATGGAGCAGACAGAGCTAGGGTTATAAAATTCCAACTAGCAATTGAAAGCCCCAGCAGTTACCTGTGAAGGCACAAGTGCAGAAGAGGACTGGACCAGGGGTCTTCAAACTACGGCCCGCGGGCCACATGCAGCCTGCAGAGGAGTCTGATCCGGCCCGCCAGGTTTTTTGGGCAGTGAGCGCAGCCGAGGTGTTACAGTAGGAATTAGTAGTTCATATAGTCCGGCCCTCCAGCTCTCTGAGGGACCGTGATCTGGCCCCCACTTTAAAAAGTTTGAGGACCCCTGTACTAGACACTCAAGAATTCACTGACAATCCTTAAAAGCAGCAGATCTTTCCCCCATCTGCACAGCCAGGCCACTGCCTCTGCCCAGCCCTGGAGGAAAGTAGAAGTTCATTTCCTAGGAACACCAGGCAAGACTGAGCACCAGAGTGCAATATGATCCTGAAAACAGCATACTGGGCAGGGAATTCCAAGACCCTACCCCCACCCACCCAAGCCTCAAATGACAACATTTGCTGACATCGCATCTCCCACTATATATTTTTGTGGGGTTTTTGAGAGGGCAGGGCGGGGCGAGGATGAGCTCCCAACTCCGCCCCGCAGGGTGGAGTTATCCCTAGCCCTCAACCAACCAATCAGGGTTAGCCGAGGCAGTGATATCACCACTGACCGGAGTAAAACCCCTGGACTGGGAGAAGTTAGCTCTCTTCCGCCATGCTGCCAGCGTGAGTTGGGGAGCCCATGCTAGCATGGAGAAGGCTCTTTTGTTTATTGCATCGGATTCGGCTCCCTGGTGGTCCTTGGGGATCACGAAGTCTGGGCATAACATATGGGGGCTCGTCCGGGATCCCCAGTCAGGACCATTAGGGTAACCCCGGTCTGGAGAGCCTGACTGGCCGCGGTAGGTGTGTGCACGCTCTGGAGGGACGTAAAATCCCTCATGGAATTGGTGCCCGAAGACGCCTGGTGGACGCACCATGAAGGCCACGGGCAGGAGGATCAGAAGACATTCTGACCTCCCTGGAGGGCCCTAGAGGGACCCTCATGGGGAGAGGAATGAATCCTCTCCAGGACGAGGTGAGCGGCGTGAGCCGTTGCCTCACCTGCGGAAAGTGAGCCTTTCCCAGATCTGAGTTTGGTATCTGCGGGTGACATGGCGCCCCAGGATGGAGCCGGCGAAGTGTGGCCGGCGTGGCGGTGCGGGGCCCCCTGGCGGCGTTGGGTCGGAGGGGGTGCTCCCACGGGGCTCAGTCTGCGCGGTGGAGCGCGGCTGGGCAGTGGTGGCCTGGCTCGGGGAGCAGGCACCTGGGTTAATTTGCTGGCTGCCCGGAGAAGGGGAAGTGGAGCCGGGAAGCCGCTGGGGCGACCCGCGCTTTCTCTCTGGGGGCCGCCTGAGTAGCGTGGCTGGGGCTGCAGTGGCAGCAGCCTCGCTCCGGGGGCCTGGGCCCTGGTGGCCTGGGCAGGCATAGAGGCATCTGGTCCCTGGCAACATCGGGTACTGGAGAAGAGCTCAAGGGCGAATCTCTGTGCTCAGTAAAGTGAAAAGGCCAGTTCAAAACGAGTGTGCATAGTTTTGGGCTGTGCTTAAAATGCTTTTCTGTGTACAGAATAAGCTTTAAACATGGTGGAGATAACTGGGAGATAAATTAAAACTGGTTTCCCAAGTCATTGTAAGCAGCTTTTGAAATTCCCAGCCGTGAGGCGGAAACTAGATGGTAATGGCTTAGAGTCTTCAGGTAAAGAATGTGTTCATTTGCATTTGAATGTTGCTCCAGCAGCAGGGAGTGGCAGGTGATTGGTGGTGAAGCAGCCCAGCTGGCCTTGCTTATAATGGTTCCTCTTCCTTGTCATTGGTATCAGCTAAGCAGAGTCATATAGCTACTTAAGTATGAATTGTGATTGACCTATGATTTTCTGACATTGTCTTAAATCCTAGTAAACTGCCTCTGGTGTGGAGAGGTCTAGGGGAAGCCGGAGAGCGCAAGACTATTAGCTCTCCTACAAAGAGATTATTCAGTGCTTTGTTTGAACTTCAGAAAAAATTTTGAGATCTGAAAAAACTGTATGATTAGATCTGTTGCTGAAACTTTACCCTAAGTAAGCAGGATGTATTAAAAATGTAATGTTATTAATCTTAAAAAATGCCAAATATATTTAACTTGCCATCTTTAAAAGCTCAAAGTATAAATTGAATTAGGAAAAGTTAATTGCAGTAACTAGATGCCTAGAATATGGCAGGCTAAACTGTATTATATGTGTTTAGAATAAGCAGTAATGATCAAAGATCTCAAGGATTGATTTATTCTCATTTGTCAGATGAAAAAGTATGCAATGCTTACACTTAAAAATTATTTTAAGTCAGTTTTTCTGAAGTAATGTTTAATGTAACATGAAACTTTTATATTTGATTTGTTTTGTTTTGCTTTTCTCATATGCCATTGTTGTTGAATTTGGGCTTGTACCTGCATCTTGTATTTTGTTTAAACTTTGGGAATCATTTTTGGTTTCAGTCATGTGTATCTACTTTATAGGGTTAAGTAGACTTCATCACAAAGGTTTATAATTTATTTAGAATTGTGTTCAAACAATGTGAAAACAATTATTTGTATGATTTAACCCCCTGCGACTGCTTGGACAATTTTCACCGATGTTCTGCGGGGGGTAGTAGAGAGGGCTTAGAAATGCAGATAGATCTGTATCTGTAGGAAAAATGTGGCATTTTAAATTTCAAGAGGCTGGAGGCCTGGGAACAGGTACTGGACCTGCTCCCTCCTCCCTTGCCTTTTCTTTAAAATTTGAGGCATGTTTATGTATTTTCTGAAGATAAGATTTTTATAAAAATTATAAAGAGTATGTCCTGACAGGTTAGCTAGGAGAGGCAAGCCTGTTAGTTTCCTGATGGGCATTGGGGCAGCCTATTTAGTCTTGAGAGAGCCAATAGGACCCGTACATCAGCCCAGGAAGCCACCGGACAAACTGCCTGTTTTCCTTGGACATCAAGAAGGACTGTGGTCCTCGGAAGGAACACGTACTGGGGGAATGCAGCTATTGAACTGGTCCAAAGTGGAACAACGGGTCTTTGAGGAGCTAAAGAAGGCTCTCATCTCAGCAGCTGCCCTAGCCTTGCCGGACGACGCGGAGCCCTTCCACCTCTATGTGAGTGAGGTAAGAGGCATTGCCAAAGGGGTTCTCACTCAGACTCTAGGTCTCTGGAAGAGACCTGTTACCTATCTGTCTAAGAGACTGGACCCTGTGGCAGCAGGGTGGCCAGCGTGCTCCCAGGCAGTGGCCACCACAGCACTGCTAGTGAAGGAGGCAGATATGCAGACTCTGGGCCAGGAGCTAAGCTTTTCTCCTGGACCAGCCCTGTGTCCGGTTTCATAAGACTCTGGCCATCAACCCTGCCAGCCTGCTTCCGGATGATGATTGAGAAACCCATTCATGACTGCACAGAGGTAACAGACGACAAGGTACTGTTCACGGATGGGAGCAGTTACGTTCAGGATGGGACCTGATATGCAGGGGCAGTGGTAGTTACCCTGGACCACACCATTTGGGCACAGTTCCAGAACTTTTGGCCTTAATCCAGCCCCTTTGATGGAGACACTGTGCCATCCACAGAGAAAAGAGGGTTACCAACTGCAGCCAGAAGGAATTGGCTGAACAGAAGCAAGCCACTGAAGAACCAGATGGTTGATGGACCCTCCAGATGACAAGACTATTGGTCCCAGAGGCTCTAGGTCAGAGTTGCCCGGTGACACCAGGTTAAGTGTCACCAAGACTTCTGAACTTCTGTGAAGCAGAGTTGCTATAAGTACTGTTTGTGCACAGATAAATGCTAAGCAAGGTAAGGGGATACCCCCTGGGAATTCGGGTCCCAAGGAACCTCCCCAGGAGAGCATTGGTAGGTGGATTTCAGAGATTAAACCACCAGCATTAAGGTCTAGTTTTTATAGACACTTCAGATTAGGTTGAGGTATACCCCACTAACAGATAACAGCCCCACCTTGGTAGCTAAGGTATCTCAGAGTATAGCTCTAGCCTTAGGACAGGTAAGTGCGACTCGGGAGGAAGGGGGTTTAACTAAATGTCTTAGAATCGGTGAAAATTGGACCAACCCCCTGTCCTTTGCCCTCTTGAGGGCCAGGTGTACCCCTTACTGGGACAAGTTTCCCCTTTATGGGAGGGGATCATGTATGGTAACCATTTCCTTGCTCAAGTCCTTACAGGCTCTGCAGTTTGCTTGTTCCAGATGTACTGCCAGTGCCCACCACAGACCCTGTAGCCCTGGAACTCAATGTGGGTAAAGAAATTTGCTGCCCAAGGACTCAAAGGGATGCTGCACTGTTATCCTGAACATGCCCACTGCTGTTGAAGTAGATGGCACCCAGACTTGACTACATGACTCCCAGCTCCTGCATGGCCTGGATCCTGGCAACTATAGGCGAGGAGGATAACTGATGCCTGCAGGAGGGGAACTGGACTTCAATGAGGACAATACTGATGGGAACTGTGGTACTAAGGGTCTTGGTAACTGTATTTGTTGTTTATGCTGAAAAGAAGTAGGCTGAGTCAATGATTTGACTAGGCACATTAGACAAGGAGGAAATGAGAGGGCAGGGCGGGGCAAGGATGAGCTCCCAACTCCGCCCCGCAGGGCGGAGTTATCCCTAGCCCTCAACCAACCAATCAGGGTTAGCCGAGGCAGTGACATCACCACCAACTGGAGTAAAACCCCTGGACTGGGAGAAGTTAGCTCTCTTCCGCCATGCTGCCGGCGTGAGTTGGGGAGCCCATGCTAGCATGGAGAAGGCTCTTTTGTTTATTGCATCGGACTCGGCTCCCTGGTAGTCCTTGGGGATCACGAAGTCTGGGCATAACATTTTCATGCAGGGTGTGCAAAAGTAGTTTCACCATTTTTATATGGAAAACAATGCAATAATTAATAAACAAGAATAAACTCTATATTTCATGTATTCAAAACTGTAAACATACTTTTGCCCCAACCTGTATGAAACAGCAGCATCCAGACTGACATAAATGAGAGATAAGAGGACTCCTGTTTGGGAAAATGAGCATAACTGTGTGATCCACATCCTGAGTGGTTCAGAGTTTGGGATCTGGAGAAGGGCCATGTGCAATTACAGAGATGAGATAAGAAATAATAATTTAGAAATACTGGGGGCCAGGCAGGAAGCCCAACGCAAGGAGAAGGACTTCCACTCGTGCCCAGGCCTTGCCAAACTTCAATTCTGGACACACAGGCCTTAGTCAGCCAGGTAATTGCAGTAACAGACAGACTATCTAAAAGTTTAGTAAATATTAGAAAGATTTACTCTGAAACTATTTGGTCAGGAAATTGCTTGAGCCCCCATTGTCTGGACTAAACAATCAGTGCATAGCTCTGGCCATTGCAGGGGCTGAAGGTTCGCCAGCTTTCCAGGCTCCTTGTTTACACTTCTCCAATAGTGAAGACAATGGGTGGCTTCCCACACATAACCAAGTGAAATGACCTACACATACTGGCTTATGGGTCCTCCCACAGAATAGTCAGGTCCCACCTGATCACCCTCAGCAAAGCCCTCCAGTGGAACAATCCCATTGGAAGGTGCACACAAACTTCCCATAGAGTATCTCCTAAGGCTTACTTTTAAAATGAAAGATAGACAAACATCACCAGGTATATAAGGAAAGCTTCTGATGTGAAATACAGAGACTGAAGAGAAAGGGAACTTGTAGAAGAGAGATAAGAGGGGACTGAAGAGAACATTTTTAAAATTATGGTTAACATTGAAAGAGAGATAAGAGGTGATATGGCAGCCAAGAAACAAAACCAGGAAACTATTTTTTAAACATGGAGATTAAGGATGGGACCTTGATAATATAAATGTGATAGCAGAAATTAAAGTTTCAAAAGAAGGTTTGAAGAAGAAGTTAGTGAAATCTCACAGAAAAAGACAAAGAAAATAATACTTCATGAATGAGAGAAGAGGGGGGAAAGGGTAAGGAAAACATAAAATAAATAAGAAATTTTTCTAGAACTAAGAGCATTAATTCCGGATTGATACAATCCACCAAGTGCCAACAAAATGAAGGTAAAACACATAGACCAAGACATCCCACTGTGACATTTCAGCATGCTGAGGACAAAGAGAAAGCTTCCTAAACACTTTCAGAGAGAATTTTTTTAAGTCACATAGAGAGCCCAAATGGTATCAAACTCCTCAATAGCAACATTGGAAACCAGAAGTGGACAGTGCCTCCAAGAAATTTGAGGGAAATTCTGACCCACATACCTGGTCAAATTGTCAATCAAATGTGAAGGTAAAGTTATTTTCAGAAATACAAGAAGTAAACCATTTTACCTCCTCTAGACCCTTCCTCAAGAAGCTACTGGAGGGTGTGTACCACTGTCCTAAGGAAATAAGCTGAGAAAGAAGGCATGGGATCCAGGAAACAGAGAAGAGGCAAAGAGAATCCCCAAGGACGGTGGTGAGAGAATAACAATTAAATAGCTGGTCTACAGAACAATAGAGAATAAAGCAGCAAGTACATCCCAATAATGAACAAATGAAGAATGAATGAATGAATGAATGAATGACAAAGTTTTACTTTGATTAAAACACAAATTAAACCTGGCCAGGTGGCCCAGTTGGTTGAAGCATTGTACCGTACGCCAAAAGGTTTGGGGTTCAATTCCAGGTCAGGGCACTTACCTGGGTTGTGAGTTCCATCCCTAGTTGGGGCACATATGGGAGACAACTGATTGATGTTTCTCTCTCACATCGATATTCCTCTCTCTCTCTCTCTAAAATCAATAAAAACATCCTCAGGTGAGGATTTGAAAAATAAATACAAATTAAAATTTTAAGATACAGAAATATTTTTAAAGATATTGTAGAGATGTTACAACAAAAGATAAGGAATAAGATAGATTTCTCCATTAAATCCTCTCTGCTCAATATTAGTTCATCTGTTTTCTTCTACTCCTGATTGCAGTGCCAACTAATAATGACATAGCTGCCGGGACCGGTTTGATCAGTGGATAGAGCATCCACCTGGGGTCTCAAGGATTTTGGTGACAGAGGTGTCTCTAGGTTCTGAATTCAAGGCCAGATAGATCTCTCCCACCTTCTGGCTGGTGAACACCTGCATCCTTCTGCAAAAAAACTAGTCAAACAGCAGAAGACATGGGCCAAAGAGCAAAATTAAAGGAATAGATACTAGTGGGCCTAATGAATGGAGACGCCCTGGGAGTGTTTTCCGTGCTGGACAAGGGGTGCAGGAGCATGATTTCCCCAAAGGACTGCTTGGTGAAGTCTCAAGAGCAATTCTATTGAGTCACTTGGGAGGTAAAAACTGGTCCTGAGGCTGCCACAGCATCACTTGTCTGGTTTTGCTGTTTTTCTGAGCCTGGAGCTGAAATACAACCTGAGGGTAAGGTTCTTGAGGAGGACTGAGTCCCCCAGCTGGAGAACTGGTCCTCGGCAGTCTTGATTGGCTGATTCTGGCCTGGGCAGAAACCTATCAACGTGTTCCCGGAGCAGTTGCCTAAGTAAGGGCAGGTATGGAAGATAAATAGCCAGGAGAGGAGGGTCAGTAGGGAGACGATGGTTGAGCAAGAAGGATTGCCCATATAGGACTTCAAAAGGGCCCTGGGCAGGAGGTACAGTAGGGAGCTGAAAATTTCTAGAGAGAGTTTAATTAGATGGTCTTTAAGGAGGCCGTTGATCCTCTCCATCTTACCAAATTATTGTGGGTGGTAGGGTATGTGCAGTTTAGTTAAGTCAGGATTTGAGAGAGGAAAAATCTGAGAGTACCACCCGAGGTTGAGTGAGGGCCTTGACAACCTCAGGGCAGGAGTGCGTTGCTGCAGGTTGGGTGGAGGCAGCAGGAAGGAGAGTAGCCGGGTTCCAGGCTGGGCCTGGGTCAGGGAGATGTCAGGATTCTCGAGGAACAGGAGATGGAGTTCCTGCATGCGAGAGGGGGCAAGGAGAGATAAGGATCTGTGCGACACAAGATCCTATAGTCTATGGGTGGAGAAGACCTGTGAGGGTTGTTGGAGGCAGATCTTCTGGGCCTCCTTGGTGAGAGCAGTGGCTGCAGCCAGAGCCCGGAGACAGGGCTGCCATCCCCGAACCGTGGGATCAAGCTGTCTGGACAGGTAGGCTACGGGGCTTAAGGCTGGCCCTAAGGGCTGGGTGAGGACCCCCATAGCTATTCCCTGTCTTTCACCAAAAAGTTGGAAAAGCCTAGAGATGTCTGGAAGAGAGAAAGTGAGAGATGCCAGAAGGGCATCCCGGAGTTAGAAAAAGCCTGGTGAACAAGGGAGGGTGAGGAGAAGGGGCTTAATGGTGTTTCTTTAGCGGCCTGGTATAGGGGCTTAGCTAGGAGAGCAAAGTTTGGAAACAGGAGCAAAGCATCTCCTGTTTCTCGAGAATCCTGACATCTCCCTGACCCAGGCCCAGCCTGGAACCCAGCTAATGGCAGAAGAATCCTACCAGTCCTAGAAAGGACAAGATCTGTTCAGTAGAAGTGGGAGGCAATAGGTCTCGTATTGCCTGTGCTCAGTCAACTGTCAGTCCTCGGGAGTTGGGCGTCAGACAGATCCCCAAGTAAGTGATGGGGGAGCCAACAGATGCACCTTGGCAGGGCACACACGGTATCCTTTGTCCCCTAGAAAGTTGAGGAGGCCAGCTGTCTGCCTCTGAGACCTGTCCGGGGAGTGGCTGCAGAGAAGGAGATCATCTACATTAGGGGTGTCGAACTCAATCAGAGAAGGGGCCAAAATCTAAAAGCCAGCCTAAATCTCGGGCCGAATGGTATACTGAACAGTCATAAACTGACAATGTCATAAAATGACAGCGGAGTGCAGTGATGACAGCGCGGTGCGGGCCACATTGCAAGGCCTGGCGGGCTGGATTTGGCCCGCGGGCCTTGTGTTTGACACAGGTGATCTACATACTGGAAAAGAGTGCTGGGTTCTAACGAGCATTGTTGGAGGTCTCTGGGTAAGGCCTGGACAAACAGATGAGGAATGTCTTTGAACCCCTGAGGCAGAACTGTCCACGTGAGTTGGCAAGATAACTGCTCGTCTGCATCCTCCCGAGTAAATGCAAATAGATGGTAAGAGTCTAGATCACATGTGATGGGGGTCATGGAGTTCAGGCATCTTCAGTCTTCAGCCAGTCTTCAGTCATGGCCAGTGGTGGCTCATGACCTGGAAGAGCAGCCCCTCTATACTGAGATGCAGAGGGCCCATCACTTTTCCAGGGACAGTCACTTTTACTGCACACCAGGCCGGGCTTGGTTGGAGCCAGGGGCGAGGGTACTGCTTTGCCTAGTGGCCTTCATTTCTGCACTTGAAGCATCCTCCAGGTGGATTCGTCCTCTCATTACACCCCCACCATGCACAGTTCTCTTGGGACCCTGCGTGGCTGCTGTCAGTCTCAGAGCTGCAACCAAGTCTTGGGTTTGCAGTTTCACCTTCTATCGAAGGTGGACTTACTCTGCCTGCTCCTAACAGGCATTACAGCCTTAAAGGCCATATTCACTAGATCTTGGACCGGAGTCTGAGAAAGCATTAGGGGAAGGGGTGGCAGAGCAGGCAGAGGGCCGTGGGCTGGAGAAGAAGGAGTAGCGTGAAGGAGGACAGCCACATGAGGCTGGGCCCACAGGGGCGGGCTGTGGGAGGCCTCAGTAACTTTATTTAAAGAGAGGGATTTCCTAGGAATATATCCTAAGAAACTAGAAACACCAATCAAAAAAGATACATGCACCCCTATGTTCATAGCAGCACAATTTACAATAACTAGGATTTGGAAACAGCCTAGGTGCCCATCAGCAGATGACTGGATCAAAAAACTATGTACATCTACACAATGGAATATTATGCTGCCATAAAAAAGAAGGAATTCTTATTATTTGCAGCAACCTGGATGGAATTGGATTACATTGTGCTGAGTGAAATAAGCCAGTCAATGAAAGAAAAATACCACATGATCTCACTCATTTATGGATAATAAAGAACATTATAAACTGATGAACAAAAAGATAGATACAGAGACAGTAAAGCAACAAACAGACTGTCAAATTACAGCAGGGAGGATAGGGAGATATGGGGGAGATAAGAGATCAACCGAAGGACTTGTATTTAGGCATATAAGCATAACCAATGGACGCAAAACTCTGGGGAGGGAAGGCATGTATAGGAGTGGGGAGGGGGCGCAATGGTAAGATATGTACACATATAATACCTTAATAAAAAAATGAAAGAAAAAACAAAAGAGAGAAGGGTTGGACTTGTTGTTTCAAGATGGCGGCCCCCATAGGAATGGCAGGCCATGTTGCCAGAGAGGGACAGGCCTTGCACTTCCAAGATGACAGCCCCCATGGGAAAGGCAATCCATGCAGCCAGCTTGGTGGCTGCTCACAATACATAAGGGAAGAGCAAACCAAAATTTCTACAGACAAACAGAAATCTCACTTAGTTGTTTGGAGCAGCTGGCGAGATGGCAGGCGGGTGGCTATTGTGCTGTGCGGCAGCCTCTGCTCAGCTCGCAGCCTGAGGCAGGATAGCAGCTCCCATAACCGCGGCTGCCAGCTGCAAAAGAGGCAGCCACAGCTAAGAAGGAGGAGGACGTAGAGAGGGAGTAGAAGGTGAGGTGGCGGAAGCGGGGGAGGTAGAGATGAAAGATCGACTGGGATGAGTCAGAAGACAGAGAAAGGGGATGAGGACAGATTTGAGGGGGTAAAGAAGACTTTGTGATGAGGATTTGATGAGTGAAATATGAGGAATAAAGCAAGGAGCGGGAGCAAAGGGCCACTTTCTGGTTTGCAGGGGGAAATTACTGATGTCTTTGAGGATGTTAAGAAAGAAAAGTCCCATTTCAAGTCATCTGGACCCATTCCAATTCATACTGAGGCCATGCCACATTACAGAAGTAGCCAGTTTGGTGAGGAGACACTCTAAAGGTGTGCTAGAATCCAGTTTAGAATTTTGATTACCCATAGTAAAAACTGGGTCAGAACCCGTAGCTAAGGACCAGCGTCCCAGTCTTTGAGCCCAGGTTACAGATGGGGAATCCGAGGGACAGCTGGGGACATTCCCCTAGCTCCTGGGATCCGGACGGAGGCCAAAAGGCCGGAAAACCAAGGGGGAGACAGGAACGTTTCCACTGCCTCCCAGATTCAGAACCCCTCCTGGAGGGGCCCGGGGGGCTACACCTGGAAGGCAATCTCTGGCACAGGCTTCGGTTTACAGAAACAGACTCTGGAAAAACGACAGCCAGGAATCAGCAGGGGCTGGGAATTACCACTGACGCTGAAGAGCCAGGGAGAGCACTGAGGGTCCTAAACCACAAGGAGAGAAGACACCCCAGTCTGGGAAAAATCAAATGGAGTGTCGCCCCTCCTGGGTTTCAGCACTAAATGGCATGTTAAAAGAGGAAGTTTATTCTGCACCGAAGAGAGGGATAGAAAAACCAGGATTAGAGGAGAAGGAGGAGCACCCAGCCTATTGTCTCGATGGGAGAGAGAACAGCAACGTGTGCAGAGGTAAGCATGCCTTTTGAGGGAAGGAACAGGAAGGAGTGGGACCCAGGGCAGAACAAGAAGGGGTGGGACCCAGGGCAGAACAGGAAGGGGTGGGGTCCAGGGCACTCTGCTGATTCCTGTTTCAATGTCTTGGGAATGTCTTGGCCACAGATGCGGGTTAGGTCATAATCCCTCGACCAGAGAATCCAAGATGGCTGCTCGGGTAGACACCTAGCCGCAGCCGCATGCAACAATTTCAATAAAATACAACTAAAATATAAAATGGACATTACCCAGAACTACAGGAAAGTCAACTGACTGGAAATTCTACAACGAGAAGCAAGGAGAAAACCAGAAGGAGGCGCGGAGGAGCTGTAAAAGCCCAAGGTACGGAGACACGCGGCGCGCGCGGAGAGGACGGAGCCGGAGAGGAGGGAGGCCGAGTGCCTGGCGGGCGTTCCCTAGCGGGAAGGAGATAAACACTCCGACTGTGCTGGGCCCCCAACTGCTCTGAACCCCCATTCTAGGCCAGACCCCGGGGACCCAGGCTCATCCAGAGGGAGCTGGGCTGTAAGGCAGTACTCGGGGAAGCAGCGAAAGGAGGTCCCAGAGGCGCGCAGACAGCGCGCAGAGAAGGGTCGGCCGGCTGTGCCGTAGGACTGCCCTGGCGGGAAGGAGACAGGCTCCAGACTGCTCTGAACGCCACCTCCAACTCCACTTCCAACTGAACTGAACCCCAGTTTCGGGCCCATTGCGGGAGAGCTTACACTGTTTGGTAGCAGGCGAAAATCGAGGGCACCTTTCTCTCAGAGGCACTTGCAACAAGTACTGAAGGACCCTGAGTCTCAGGAGTCGCATAGGGCGGGGCTGACGGAAGCCAAGGCTGTAGGCTCCACCCTGAAACTCCGCCCCCATCAGGAAAGCTGCCTGCGAAAATGCCTAAACCAAATAGATCACAAACGAAAGAAATGGAGGACAAAAAGAGACTGGATATAGAGTTCAAAACCACACTTATAGGGTTTTTCAAGAGACTCCTAGAAAAGGCCGATAAAATAAATGAGACCTATGAGGATATGAAAAGGGATCAACAATAATCCCTCGACCAGTTGGAGGAAGGGAAGAAACTATCACCCACATCCTCCTCACTCTCCTTCACAGGCAACTCTGGGTTCTCAAAAGGTGGTGTTATCTGGGTTCCATACTCAGTCACTTCTCTTTTCATTCCAGTCATATTCCCTGGGTGCTTTGCCCCCTCCCAAGTTTCTCTGCAGCCCTGAACCCCCTTGGAGAGCTCCCAACCCTACATAACCAGTTGCTTCCACATTCCAAATTACTGCCAGACTGTGAATTCCTTCTGAGAAAGATCCTAATTAATGTATTATTTCCCAATGCCTGGTATCCTGCTGGTACACCATCAGCACTCGATAAAGCCTAAAACTAGTCCTATGTGGGATACAGATCCTGCCATTTGGGTGTTATCCCAAAGGCCCCTCTCTGGGGGCTTATAAGCAATAAGAACACTGACACAACCTACTGAGTGACATCAGACAAAAGGCCTGGGCAAGGCAGCCAGCTCTTCCTCAGGAAACAATGCGCCCAGGTGAGGCCCCGCCAGCCTTCAGCAAGGGTCCCCAAAACTGAGGCATTCAGGACTGGGTGGCAGTCCTGCCCCAGACAGCAGACCAAGGGCACCCTTAGATGCCAGGCAGCCAGACCTCCCCCTGCCCACCATGGCTGCTGGCAGCCCAGGGCACATTTCCTCCCTGGTCTCTTGGGTTCCAGCTCTCCTCCACATGTTCCAAAGCTGATGAAAAATAAAACTAGTTCCTTCCTTCCTCAAGGTGAAACTTGAATCTCTGCTACTTAGAGAACAAAACCCTAACTTCTGAGCCACAAACCCATCCAACCACACCCCATGCCTCTTTTGATCAGCTCCAGCTCCAGCTCTTGATTGAAGTAGCCTGGAGGAGGCAGGCTCTCCTGAGTCCCGCACCTACCTCTGAATCCCCTTTCTGCTAAGCCACAGAATACACACTAGCATTCCAGCTTTGTGTCCCACAAAAACGTAATAAACAGATCACCAAGGTTTTTACAGTGATTTTTGAGGTAGGTCTGGAGCACACTCCAAGAAATCTCCAAAATAACCCTGATCTACTAACCTTTGAGGATAATTATTAACTGCTTGAATTATTTATTAAGGATCCTAATACAGGATGGGGCAAAAGTAGATTTTCAGTTATTTGTATGGAAAATAATGTTTCCTAGACACACAAGAGTAAACCTACTTTTGCTCTACCCTGTATTCAGCCAACATTCTTATATTGTGAGAGTATTAGAAAGCTTGTGCAGGCAAATGCTATCCCATCTCCATGACTATCAATCCAAAAACCCAGAGGGCAAATCTGACAGGCCCTGTTCAGAACTGTAAATACAGTCTGGCTACTACCAATTCTTTCTTTCCAAGGTTACACTGAAACTCACCTTAATATACTACAGTTCCTACCAGATACTGGAATATATCATAAAGCCACAATAAGTGAGTACACAGGGGCAGATCGATGGGACAAGGTCAAGATATAGATGCAGCCCAGCTGGGTGTAGCTCAGGGATTGAGTGGCCATGAGGAACCAGGAGATCACCAGTTCCTTTCCTGGTCAGGGCACGATCCCCAATAGGGAACGTGGAGGTAGCTGATCAATGATTCTCTCTCCCTCTCCCTTTCTCTCTGGAATCAATAAAAATATATATTTTAAAAGATATAGATCCAGCTGAAAACAGTTTGGCTCAGTGGATAGAGCGTCAGCCTGCAGCCTGAAAGGTTCCAGGTTCAATTCCAGTCAAGGGCATGTACACTGGTTGCGGGAACATCCCCAGTAGGGGGTGTGCAGGAGGCAGCCAATCGATGATTCTCTCACATCGATGTTTCTAACTCTCTATCCCTCTCTCTTCCTCTCTGTAAAAAAATCAATAAAATATATTTTTTTAAAAGAGATATAGATCCAAATACATATAAGATCACTCTACCCAGCAAAGTTATCATTCAGAATTGAAGGGCAGATAAAGAGCTTCACAGATAAGAAAAAGCTAAAGGAGTTTATCACCACCAAATCAGAATTATATGAAATTCTGAAGAAGAGAGGAGAGGAGTGAAGATGGCAGCGTAGGTAAACACTCCTAAATGACTGCTGTGCACAACAATTTCAGCTTAACAATAACCCACAACCTTCGGACCAACTTGTGCACAACAATTTCAAAAAAACTATAAAACAAATGTCTCTCTCCCAAAAACCAAGGGAAAGCTGGCTGAGAGGAAGCCCTACAACTAGACTGAAAGAGAAAGAGGAGAATCTAGGACCCAGCACTGAAAAACTGAGGTAGGGGGAAATGGGCGCAATACAGGCTGGCGGCAGATCCTGGCTGGCGGAAGGTGGTGCTTTCTTCAACCCAAAGAGAGACAAGCTCCCAATCTCTCTGAAATCCAGTTTCTGGGGAGAAGCTAGACTGTCTGCCATCAGGTTGGAAAGTGAGGCTGGCTTGCTTGCAGAGCTGAGATTGTTTGCTGTGCTGTGGTACAAGACGTGGGGAGATGCGGAGATGCGATGCGGAGATGCGGGAATGCTGGGGCGCCATTGGAGAGGCGACGGACGGGGCAGCCATTGCTGTTGGCCAAGCCCCAACCTAGTGACACCCTGAGACTCCTCCCTAAGACTCCGCCCCTCACAACCTACAAACACACCCAAACTCCAAGCAGCGGCTTTTGCATATGAATGGCCCTCTCTATTGCAGTTTAGCAAAATTGCAACCTGGGGCAAACAGATCCAAGGAGTACAGGACTGTGGTTCACCCTGTAGCTCCTGCAACAGTACTGGCTTCAGACAGTAGCTGAACTGCACCTCATTGAGACCCAGAAATCAGAGTTCTAGTGTTCAGTTTCTTTTTTTTTTTAATAAATTTTTATTGTTCATATTATTACAAATGTTCCCTTTCCCCACCCCCCTCCATTGCTCTCCTCCACCAGGTTCCCACCCCACCCTCTGCCCTTTCCCCACCCCCCATTGTCCTCATCCATAGGTGCACAGTCTCTTCCCACATCCCCCACTCCCCTTTTCCCCAAGAATCGTCTGTTCACTCCCCTTCCATACCTCTGATTCTATTATATTCATCAGTTAATATTGTTCATCAGATTTTTTAAAAATTCCCTTGGTTTTTAGATTCACTTGTTGATAGTTACGTATTTGTTGTTCATAATTTTTCTTTATTTACTTTCTCCTCTGAAAGAACCTCCTTCAGCAATTCATATAATTCTGGTTTGGTGGTGATGAACTCCTTTAGCATTTTTTTATTAGTGAAGCTCTTTATCTGGCCTTCGATTCTGAGTGATAGCTTTGCTGGGTAGATTATCTTTGGCTGTAGGTTCTTGCTATTCATCACCTTGAATATTTCTTGCCATTCCTGTCTGGCCTGCAGGGTTTCTGTTGAGAAATCAGCTGACAATCGTATAGGTGTTCCTTTATAGGTAACTACCTGCTTAGCTCTTGCTGCTTTTAATATTCTCTCTTTGTCTTTTGCTCTTGGAATTTTAATTATGATTTGCCTTGGTGTGGTCCTCTTTGGATTCCTTTTGTTTGGAATTCTGTGCGCTTCCTGGACTTGTAGGTCTAATTCTTTCACCAGGTGGGGGAATTTTTCTGTCACTATTTCTTTCAGTATGTTTTCGATATCTTGCTCTCTCTCATCTTCTGGGACCCCCATAATTCTGATGGTTATCTTGAAGTTGTCCCAGAGGTTTCTTACATTATCTTCAATTTTCTGGATTCTCTTGCCTTCTTGTTTCTGCGGAGGAGTGTCTTCTGGCTCTTTATGTTCCAAATCTTTGACTTGATTCTTGCAATCTTCCATTCTGTTTTTAGGACTCTGTATAATATTTTTTATTTCAGACAATGTATTCTTTATTTCTTGTTGATTCCTTATTAATTCTAGTTGATCCCTTTTCATATCCTCATAGGTCTTATCAACCTTTTCTAGGAAATTCTTGAAAAACCTTATAAGCGTGGTTTTGAACTCTATATCCAGTCTCTTTTTGTCCTCCATTTCTTTCGTTTGTGATGTTTCCTTGTCTGGGCATTTTCGCAGCTTCCCTGATGGGGTGGGGTTTCAGGGTGGAGCCTACAGCCTTGGCTTCCGTCAGCCCCGCCCTATGCGGTTCCTGAGTTTCAGTAATCCCCAGGGTCCTTCAGTACTCGTTGCAAGCGCCTCTGAGGGAAAGGTGCGCTCGATTTTCGCCTGCTACCAAACAGTCTAGGCTCTCCCTCAATGAGCCCGGAACTGGGGTTCAGTTCAGTTGGAAGTGGAGTTGGAGGTGGGCCAGGCGGGAGTCAACCTCTAGTGGGAAGACTCTCCAGGCTCTGGCCTTGCCATCCCTTTTATTGAGGCTGCTATGGGATACACCCATTACCCTTAAGCAGCTTTGGGAAACACCCAGTACCCTTAAGCAGCTTTGGGAAACACCCATAGCCCTTAGGCAAGTAATAAGCAGATTATCATATCAGTAAGGATTTACATGATTACAAGATGGGGAAGTTGCCTCACTTAATATTGTCTCAATTAGATAAGGTGTGGTTGGCTCTGACCTTTCAGAGATTCAAGGTTGACCAGCCTCTTTCTATTAGTGAGACAATGATTGGTTTCCGGCAATGTACCTTGGTTGGGGGCACATCCCCAGTCAGGGGTGTGCAGGAGGTAGCTGATCCATGTTTCTAATTCTCTATCTCTCTCCCATCCTCTCTGTAAAAAATCAATAAAATATTTTTTTTTAAATTGGCTTTGAAAAAAATAAATGAAACAAAAATAAAGTTTAAAAAAAATTGTTTCTACACCAGAGTGCAAAGGTAGTATTGACAAATTAGAAATAATTTATTTCACAGGGTGTTTAAGGCCTGGGGTGAGGGAGAACCAGTTAGAGAGGGGAAATTAAGGGAAAAAGAGGGACATCTGTAATACTCTCAACAATAAAGATTTAAAATATTTATCCACAGATGATCATATTAAATAACAAACTTTTTCCCTAGCTGGTTTGGTTCAGTGGAGCGTTAGCCTACAAACTAAATGGTCTTGGGTTCAATTTCAGCCAAGGGCACATGACCCAGTTGTGGGCTCATGATGTATTTGTTACGGAGCGAGTCCCCAAGAGATGGACCACCGAAGCCAATTTGATTAAGCCAGCAAGAATTTATTACAGATTCGAATCCGGGCTCAAACCGTGGCTGACACAACAGCCAGCAAACACCCAGGTAAGAGCCCTGATGGAGGGGCAGTCCCTCCTCTTATACCTCTTTTCCCCATCCCATCCCACCGTTGGTCTGTCACTTCCTGATTGGCCCCTCAGGACAAAGAACTGGCCGTCCTTAGCTGTTCCTAGGCCGTTTGTACAAACTTGTCTGTTCTGTCTCAAACAGGAGTGTAGAATGTTGCGGTTTTGCTGACGCCAATCTCCTAGCTAGATCTAGAGGGAGGTTTGCATGTTTCACTGTAGAGGAATTCCAGGCACCGAGTTTCAACTGACCTTATCTTTTTAAAATTTTCCACTCTGGTCTGGTCTGTCTCCAGAGTCTTTATCTCTTGGGCCGGTTAGGCCGACTGTCACAGTATTGTGCTTCTTTATTTCTCTAATTGGTGTGCAGGAGGCAGCTGATCAATGATTCTCTCTCACCATTGATGTTTCTGTCTCTCTCTCCCTATCCCTTCTGCTCTGAAATCAATAAAAATATATTTGGGGAGATGGAGAGAGAAAGAAAGAAACTTACAAGTTTATTTTTTCAAAATTTAATAAGATACAGAAGTTGGAATTTATTGATTCCTTTCTTGAAACTGATTAAAATAACAATGATATTTTTACTACCTTTCCAGTTCATTGTTTTTATTTGGAGCCTCCCGGCTGATGAACTGCAAATGGGTTATAAGTATGGACCCCTCAGCCTGAACCCCAAGGCCAAATCCCTCCAGCTGGGAGCAGCTTCTTCCTTTAACCACTTTATTTCCATGTATCATTTTCTAAAGTGAGCCACAAAATGAGTCTTGAGAATCTCCCTGTAAGTGGTCGGCCCTGTGTTGTGTCTGGCTTCAGGACATGTTAAATCCCAACGAGTTAAAAAGACATGATATATATTCTTTGGCCAGTGTTGGATTTAGGATAATTTTATTGAATTTATTTTCTTTCATTAATCTAAAGTATCTTTTTTAATTGTTAAACTCAAAATTATAAACATGTGGAGTAATATGTATTATTGACCTAATACAAAGCAAGTTTCTATAAATGTGACTACTATCTGCCCTTTGGGAGAACCCAGTGATGAGGGAGGAGGGGAGGACAATAGGAAAAGTGGGAGGGATAAGGGGGAAATGAGCCCCCTAGTGGTGAGTCTAGAGTAAAATGTGTTCACTGTGGACAGACACAGAGAAGAGGTGACTCTCTAGGGAGGGTGGAGATAGAAGGGGGCGTGGCTGGGGAGAGGAAGACTGAAAGCTCTAAGGGATGGGACTGAGGGTTGGGGGGAAGAGATGCTGAAATAACTACAGGCTGGGGTGCTCATATGGCCACACTGTTTTCCACTATGCTGGGTCGCAGGTACTCGTAGGGCATATCCAGCTTTGCATTCCGGATCTCAATTTCCTTATCCAGGACAGCCAGCTCCTCCCTGAACTTCTTCAGCACGGCTTTGGGCTCAGGACCTGAAAAGTACTCCTCCTCATGCTGGCCCAGAAGCACCTGAGATGGAGACAGAAGCAGCTGAGAGCCTTATGAACCCCAGTTGGGAGCCCCACACCTCCCCACAGCTGCTCCCTTCCTCAGGGACCAGGCCACCTGGCTCTCACTCTAACGGGCTGACGTCGGCCCAATTGCCAGGTAATGGACATCTGAACAGAAGCCTGATGAAAGTTGGGCAGTGTTGCCATCACCGTCTCCAGTGTCACATCCTTGGTGGTCGGTGGGGGCAGCCGCATGGTGCAGGGAGCATTAGGGACCCAAGCATACCAATCCAGCTAACAAGGGGAAGATATCTAGAATGAAACTGCTAAGCATAAAAATCCCTTAGCTACCTGCACACCCACCGCCCACACCACCACTCCAGGAGCAAATGCCCACTGCCCCCCTATAACAAGTACCTGGCCCAGGTGAACGGAAGAGTGCTGGCCAGTGCAGGTAAAGATGCACATGGTGACAAAGTGGCAAAGCTGGTCCCTGGACTCTAAGGACATGGGAAATCCTGCAGGAGGTAAGGACAGTTAGAAGCTGGGAGGCCAGGAACAGAGAGGCTGAGCAGGGAGAATACAGGAGGGAAGAAAGAGTGTCAAGGGCTCTGAGAAACTATTGTGGACACTGACATGAGCATGAGTTGTGGTAAGAGAAACGGGGAGATCTTCTGGGAGGACCCTACTCAATGGGGTACTGGTATGGCTCACACTGGCTCACAAGAGTCAGTTATGTTAAATGTTCAGGTATGTAACAAGCTGGATTGACATCAAAATGGGAGCTATGGTGAAAATATTTACACCAAGTAAATGGGCAAATGCTACAAATCAGGGCTTTTTTCTTTTTTTTCTTTTCTTTTTTTTTCACAGAGAGCCAGTTGTTAAGCATTTATGAGCAACCACCGGTCCCACTGCACCTGGGACTTAGCAGGATTCTTCTGGCATAAGAACCTGAAAAGGCCATTGGGCATTTTAATAGGGGTTGGCCATCCTTCTGGGAAGTTTCATAGAAGCAGGGAGGATTCTGGGGATATTCCCAAGAGGAATCATCCTCACTGGCATTCTCAGAGCAGGGACTCAACTCACCTTGGTCCTGGGCCCCTCGCAGGCCAATTTCAGTGATCTCTTGACACCAGCTCTGCAGTTCCAGGTCCTCTTTCACCGCGTTGTCCGTCTTAAAGTAAAGACTCACAATTCCCTCCACATAGCTGTCAGCCAAGGGGTTGGGTCAAGAGAGCTGAAGCTCACAGGGAGCCTCCAGACCCTCTGTTCCTTGCCCACATGGCCAGGTCAGGGCACCCAACCCTCCAACACAGGTCACCTGGTCTCTCAAACCACTCCCTGACCGCTCACCCTCCCCCCAAGCCCTGCCTTCCCCTTGCCTCACCGATACATGATTTCCCAGAGCCGCAGAGCATCCTGAGCATAGTAAGAAGACTTGACTCCCAAAAGCCCCCGGTCAGCCAGGTCATCAGGGGGACACAATGATCTATAGGTTAAAGAGGGTCCAGCGCGCCTAAGCAGATCCACATGGCCACCCCCACCGGTGCTCACCACCTGAAAAGCAAGGATGGGCAGGGTCAGGCAATTCCACCTGCCGGAGGCCAGTGCCAGATGGAGCATGAGCTCCAGAAGCCCCCTTCTCTCTTCATACCTGGTCAAAAACGCCATTTTCGGAGACCAGCCCAGTCCTGGCCCGCACATTAATTTCCAGGGTGTATCGCAAGTGGGGGATTATCAGCTGGAGGAAGAGAGCAGGGAAGAGCAGGTCAGGATAGACCTGCAGCAAGTCCCCGCAAGAAATTGGAAGTGAAGAACAGGAAAGGTGCCAGGTCTTCAGGAAAAGCAGAGCCATGAAGCTCAGTGGTCCCTCGACACCAAGAGTGTTCAGTCAAATTGTAATTCATTCCTCAAACGATTGAATTATTGCTGCATACTGGGAAGAAATAATTCTCCTTTTCTTTTCATATAAGACTGTTCAAGTTCTAGTTCAATGTTTCTCAACCTTTTTCATTATCACTCCTCTACACAGCCTTTTCAGGTAGTGTTTCAACCATTGAAATATTAATGCTGCACTATACTGTATCTGTTATGTACTATATCTGTGTGTGTGTGCTTTATTTATTTTTTCATTGACTTCAGAGAGAAAGGGGATAGGAGAGAGAGATAGAAGCATCAGTGATGAGAAAGAATCATTGATTGGCTGCCTCCCGCTCACCCCCTACTGGGGATTGAGCCCACTACCCAGTATGTGCCCTTGACCAGGACTGAACCTGAGGCCCTTTAGTCTATAGGCCAATATTCTATCCACTGAGCCAAACTAGCTAGAGCTGTATATATGTACTTTATACATAAAATATTCTATGTTTTTGCAACCTAGAACTTTTCCGTGGTTCTGAACCCACTTTCATCCCCTGTGAGGGGTCTAATTGTCTCCTTTGGAATGCATGCTCTAACCCACCTAGCTGCAGAACTTCCTCTCCTCCCTTCTCACGTTTGTCCATTGCACTCACCTCCTTTCCTTTCCTCAAACATGCCAGGCTTGCTCCTGCCTTGGGACCTCTGCATTGTTCTCAGCTGTTCCCTCTGCCCAGAACAATGTGCACTTTGATCATCTCAAGTCTGGCTCCTCAGATCCTCATTCTCTATGTCAGCTCAACAAGGGAGCCTTTCCTGGCCACTCAGTCTGAACTCCACATCACATCGATATGCTTTGATTCTCTGCATTGTACTTGTTACAGCTGATCTGTCATAATACAGTCTATATTGGCTGGTAGCCCCAAATGGACATGAACATTTCCAAATTCACAATTATCTAGAATGGTTCTTGCAACATTGGAGGCACCCAAGAAGAAAAGTTAATGGGTGAATACTCAATTCAAATTGTCTGTTAAATAAAACAAACCGGCCACTGTTGTGGACCTGAGTATGTCTAACTGGTCTGTGTGTAACTATTTAGGACAGGTCAAAACTGGCTGGAAAAGACTTCTATGTTATTTGCTTGGTTTTCTCTTTTGTGATGGAATCCTCAGTCATTTGTGGGCACTGTCTATATACTGTATGTTCATCAATCTGCTTCATACATTATCACCTCCCACCCATTCATCCCCCACCTTGCCAATGTTGAAAATGCAGAACAAGCCACTTCACTTTCTTGCTCCCTTCTCTCTCATTGGTTGGCTTTTCCCCACTCCCTGAGATTCCAGAGAGAGGGTGCCTCCAGATGTGGGACTGTGCCATGGGGCAGAGAGACAAGCAGGAGAGAAGGGGATAAGGTATTACCTTGAAGATAGGGTGTATCGATGGAAGGCATCTCATGGTGGCCATAGCGATAACCTCAGCCATCAAATGTCCCCTCAGAAGATGAGAGAGAAGCTCATGAAGCTGGAAGTCAGCACTACGGACCCAGCATTTGGCCAGGAGCCAGGCCATCGGGGGATCCGTGGGCAGGAAAAGTGTTGGTGGTGGGGATCCCATGCGTGGCAATTCAAGCTGGATCGAGGATAAAGTGTGGGGAAAAGAGGATGAGTGCCCAGGTGCCCAGCAGATTCCCCCTCCTTTGCATTTTAACCCCTCCCTTCTTCCCAGATTTACTTAGCTTTCTCCATCTCACTTCTGCTACTCCCAGCAACCACTATTCCTTCTCCTGACTTTCCTACCCATTCAGTGCATTAACATTGTACAAGCTACTCTGCCCATCCTCTTCTACCCACTTCCTGGCTTCCACTTTCCCTTTCACTCCCCTCCGTGTGGACAAGATTCAAAACCTCTGCTTCCTTTATCCCACAATTTTTCAGAAATTTCAGCTTCTCCCTAATCTTTCAGCCCCACCCATATTCAGCTAATTAAGTCTTCAGTTCTCATCTAGTCACTGCCTAGATGTAATAATTTGAGTATCTCCCTATCTATAATAATGAAAGCATATTATGCTAATTAGACCAGACGTCCTTCAGGATGACCTTCCAGATGAAGCAGAGGCTATAAGAGAAGCTTAGGTCCTGGGTGTCTGCCAGTGGACAGAGGGAAGCCCGGGTCCTAGGTGTCAGAAGGGAGCGGGTGCCAGCAGCTGGGGCAAGAAAGGTCTACCCTTGCATGAATTTCATGCATTGGGCCTCTAATTCCCTCATAATTGGCCAGACAAAAGCCCATCTGAGCACCTTTTCCTCTTTATTTGTCCTATTTCCACAGGTGTCTTGCCTAACTCTTCCTTTTCTCTTTTCTTGAACCCAGGCCAGTTTAATCTTCCTCTGCATGCCCATATAGCTTTCCTCTACACACCCACAGCTATTCTCCACAACTTGAGTCCATTACCCCCATCTTGGGCAATTGCTGTAGCATGACAACCTAATCTCCGGATTAGAATCTCCCTTCTCCAATACATCCTAAACAAAAATGACCCATAGAATGTGCCTATAGCATCTTTCACAACAGCCAACACCAACTTCCTGCATTCATACTCCTTGATTTGGTATCCACTGCCCACGACAGTCTGGCCCTCACATTACTCCCCAGCACACCAGCCCAATTATCCACTGAAAATCTAACTTCTCATACTCTACACACCTCAGCCTCGCTGCCCAACCCATCTTCCCCTGGGAAGAGGTCCTGCTCCTTTGCCATAGCTATGCCCAACCTACCTCCCATGACCCCTCCCACACTATCTCCACCCTCGGGTACTTCCTCAGTACTAGAGTATATTTAGATTTTCCCAGTCTCTCTGTCCAACTAGACCACACCTTTCTGCCTTTTCCCATTGCCTCCTTTATGGCCACTTCCAGTGCTTCAGCACAAGTGAATCTTCAATGAATTTGGGTGAAGGGCTAAGCTGAGAGGGCCAACCACCAGGGAGCAGAAATCATGGGTCCTCTCACCTGGATGACCATGGGCAAGAGTTTCCCATCAGGCTGCAGTTTCAGCATGACCAGAGGGGCAGCCAGGTATTGCTGGCTACATAGAATGACATTAGCCTTGATCCCATCCAGCAGGGAGAAGTCGGCTTCAAACAGCGTGCCTCCCTGGATGAGGGCAGAGGATGAGGGCTATCAGTATAAGGCATCTACTTCCCACCCTGATTCCCCAAAGGAAGAAGAACAAGAAGGAAACTAACTTATCTCCATCACCTACTTTGTAACAAGTAATGAATCGCATGCTATTGCTTCACATAAGTCTTACAAGCACTTGAATTAAATCCAGGGTTCTTTGTTTTTTGTTTTTGTTTTTGTTTTAAAAAAGGAAACATGATAAAATAAGATAGATAACTTGCCTGAAGTCACACGGTTTGGAAACAGCACAGCCAGGGTTCAAACCCAAGTCTGTCTTACCCTATAATCCAGGAATTTACTCGGCCCAACCCATCAACTGATCCATGTTGACTCCTGATTAATAAGTCCCCCCATCTGATTCTTACTACACACTCCCCCAAATCCTTAGCACTAAGGCCCACTTATTTCTTCATTTTGATTGCATCTATAACCCATCTCACACTCTTCCTCCCAATATGCTTTTCTCAGTTGAGGGGAAGGCCATGTGGTTGCACACCTCAGGATCACTCAGGATTTCCCTGTAGAATCCCCTCTTGCATTTGGGGGCAAATTGGGCTCATAGTGGGGCCTGGAGCAGCATAAACACAGACCACACTCCCATTTCACTGTGTGGCCTCCTTTGGGCCATCATGTCCATACCTTCAGCTCCTGCTCCAGCTGGGCCTGCAGCTCCTCCATCCCTGAAGGGAACACTAGGCGGGCAGGAAGGCTACTGGAGCGCCTTAGCAGCATGGGGTTGGCGCCATTGAGAAACTGGTACCCAAAGAAGGCATCCTCCTTCCAGGAATCCCGCACCTTCTCTGAGGGTGGCAGTTGTGGAGCAGGTTGTGAGATCTGGTGCCCTGGTTCTTCTAACCCCCACTAAACCATTCCCTCTTGCCCCCGGTCCACCAGAAGGACCCAGATTCAGGTCTCACAGCCTTGGTTCCCTAATTTGGGTGATAAGGGTCCTGGGAAAAGTGCTGGGTAGGGATACTGACCTGCCAGCTTGCTGTGGTCACAATAGAAGATCCTGTTGAAGTCATCCAGATCATCCCAGCGAACAAGAACATTTAGAGAGTCTTTGACAGCTAATTTGGCCAGCCTTCAGGTAAGGATAGGTGAAGCATTTGAAAGTTAGTCTCAAAATCACACATTATAACTATGAGCACCCCCCTTGGGCTAATCCAGCTCTGTTCAGTGCATAGGAGCCCCTGGATCAAGATACCTCTCTCTCCTCCAACCCCCACTGTTCTCACCCCTTGGCCAGTGAAGACTCAAAGTCAATTCTCTTGTCCTCCAGAAACCTCTCATCTTGCGGGAGGTCAGATAAATTGGTCGCAGCCACATTCAGGATTAACCCATCCTTCCAGTTACCCCATCTGTGGGGCAGAAATGAAATCAGGCATTGATGCCAGGAAGGGCCAGGACTCACTGCCCGGTCAAGGAGGTGGGAAGGGGGGTGTCAGGGGCAGGGTTAGGCTAACTTGTACAGCTTCTTTCTCTCTTCCAGCTCCTCCTCCCTGTGTTTCTTGAACAGGCCTTGAGGGTCCTCTACCAACGTGCGGCCTAGAGGAGGAAGGAGGGAAAGGACAAGGGCATGGACAATGAGGCTTCTCCTGAGAGCCTCCCCCTGTCCCTGCCAGGGGTGCCTTCTCAGTTCACCCTTGAAGGGGAGGGATGAGCCTTCAGCATCATGCCCCTCCCCAGCCTGCTGCCAACTCCAGTAATCCACCTCTTCCCAAAGGAAAAAAGACCCAGCCCTCAGGTTCCCACCCTCATACCCTGTTCCTTCTCCTCCCCTCCCCCACCCCCAGCTTCTCTTGGGCCCCAGAGGCCTCCTCACACCCCACCCTGCGCTCACCTGTGCCCTCGGGGAGGCTCAGGACACCACAGCCCTCCACCCAGCGGTAGCACGGGAAGCGGTACTCCTCCCCACCGGCCCCAGGGCCCTGCACGGAGATCCAGTTGCAGAACCAGGCGTCATCCTGTAGGCAGTGCCTTTTGCGAATTTTCACAAACAGCAGGGGCCCTAGGTACTCCTTCACATCTTCCTGGAACTCCGTCTATTGCAGGCAACACAAGAGGCTCAGCATCCAGGGCTATCACAGGAAACGGAGCCTGGGACTGAGCCCAGCTCCTTGCCCTGGCCCTTTGTCTGGGGCTCTGGGAAAGCATCTCAAAAGGAGTCAAACAGAGAAAGGGGGCGCCCTGACCAGGTGTTCCCATGTCCCCATTATGGGTCATGGAGCTCTTCAGCCCAGGGTGAGCAGAGCAGGGAAGATGCACTCCTTCCTGCCCTATCTCTCCTCTGTTCTCCTCTATTCTCCTCTTTCCTCCTCTTTCCTCCTCGTCATCACTGATCCAACCCAGCACTGAGCGGGGCACCGCCACGGGCGAGCCCACAGTTGGGCGGGGAGATACACTGGTGACCAGGCACTTACAGCCCAGAGAGCCAGCGCCCCCTCCGCTGGGTGTGAGCAGAGACCTCTGGGTGTGAAGGGATTAGCCAGGGAAAGTGAGAGAGAGGAAAGGTTGGAGAAATGCGTGCCAAGGAGAGGAAGCGAGAGCGTGGAGGGTGAGTGCAGCACAGAGGGCGTGGGAGATGAGCATGACTAGATCCTGAACAGTCTCCAAGAGTAAGCCAAGAAGGTGGTGCTGAGAACCGGCAGAAGCCATTCAGATGTTTGTGGGGAGGTCTTATGAGGCTGAGGGTGTATTTGGATGAAATCCATCTGGCTGCAGAGGGGCTGGAAGGGCAGGAGAGGAAGCTGCCGGGCAGGGGAAGAGGCGGAAGGTGGCATAGGTTCAGGGGGACACAGGTGGTCGGGGGTGGGTCGGGCATCCGGAACCGGAAGCCAGAGATGTCCAGGAGGCAGAATTGACAGCGCGTGATTCTTGTTTCCAGGCAAACAGAGCGGGACGCTGGCGTAACACCTCCGGGAAGGCAAGGGGAGAGGTGTGGGGGTGGGAAAGGGAGGACCTCGCTTGGGCATATTCCTTTGAGGCTCCCGCGGGACAGACATCCAAATCTGGAGGTCCTGGAAAGAGCGGGGTGGGCGACAGAAATGTGGGGATGGGAAATGGGGAAGAAAAAGTAACAGGAGCCCGGGCCGAACCGGTATATGTGATGAGAGATGGGAAGGGATCAGGAAATTCAGCTCTTAGTAACTCTCCGCTCCACCCCCAACCCCACCCCACCCCATCCCACCCCACCCCCACCCCCCGCCTCGGTGGAAGAGGTTTGAAATAGAGTTTCCGAGTGAAGGCAGCGTCCCTAGCCAGGTAGCTCAGTAGGTTAGAGCGTGACCTGACACCCCAAAGTTCCAGGTTCACCCCGGGTCAGGACACATACAAGATTCAACCACGCATGAATACGTGGAACAAAATCTGGTCCTCTCCTCTCTCTCCTCTCTTTTCTCTCTCTCTCTCCCTCTTCTCTCTTCTCTCTCCCCCTCTCTCTCTTCTCCTTTCCTCTCCTCTCCATCTCTCTCTCCTCTCCTCTATTCTCCTCTCCCCTTCTCTTCTCTCCTCTCCCTCTCTCTGTACTCTCCTCTATTCTCCACTCCCCTTCTCTTCACTCCCCTTCTCTTCACTCCCCTTCTCTCCTCTCCTCTCCTCTCCTCTCCTCTCCTCTTCCCTTCCCTTCCCTTCTCTCTCTCTCTCTCTCTCTCTCTCTCTCTCTCTCTCTCTCTCTCTCTCTCTCTCTCTTTCTCCCTCCCTTCCTCCCTCCCTCCCTCCCTCCCTCCTTCCCTCTTCTCGAAATAAAATAGAGAGAGAGAGAGAGAGAGAGAGAGAGAGAGAGAGAGAGAGAGCAGGCAGCGCCTCCAGGATCTCTGCAAAAAGAGAGCGCTCTGTGAAGGAGGGGCTGCAGGAGCATCCTCTCCATCCCAAGGAAGCCAGAGGGCGCTCTGTGTGCCCCGCTCCGCCCAGCGCGGGCCTCTTCCCAGGTAGGTGAGGTCCTCCAGGTGGGGGCCAGCTCCCGCCAGCTCACCTTGCCCAGCACAGGCCGAAAACGGCTGAGTGCGGCTTCCCCGTGCTGGCCCACCAGCCACAGCTGCACCTGGTTGGTGGAGCCCGCGAAGAGCGAGGACCCAGTGGACACGCGGATGCGATAGACACCCATCTTCCACAGAGAAGTTTCTGCCTTCTGAGGGGAAAGAAGAATGGAGGTGCCTAATAAAAGGGCTCAAGACCCCGCCCCGCTCCCCCCCGCCCCCCTAAAGCCTTGTTTTGCAATTGCAGAATTGAAGGGTGTGGATGGATGGCAGGCCTTCAATTGGCCAGGCCTGGCCAAATGCTCTGGACAGCACAGAACTTGACCCCAGCTCAGGTTGGCGGGGCTTAGGCAGTTTTGGGTGCAGGCCCTTAGATGGAATGAAAAAGCAGAGACGATTTGGGCAGAAAATATGCACAAAGAAGAAATTGACACCTAGCCCAGCAAGAAAGTGGAGTGTGACTGGAAAGTCCCCTCCATCTGAACACACACACACACACACACACACACACACACACACACACTTGCTGGCCTCCCAGGTTGGTTCACCCCTGCCAATGGTCATGCTTAGGGCTGTAGGGGTGGATGAAGAAGCAAGGAGGTCTGGTCTGCACCTGAGGAAGGTACATTCAACCACCAAACTAATTTAACCAAGTGGGAACGCTTGTGTCTGTGCCCTGTGCAAGGTTCTACGGCTCATTCCTTTCTAGCTTACAAGTCCTGGCCTCTCTGTTGCCTACAGGATGAAAATTCAAACTGTTTTTTCATTTACCTTTATTATTGAAAGTATTACAGATGCTCCTTTTTCCCCCATTGATCCCCTCCACTCTGCTCCTGCCCCCTCCCCAGGCCTTCACTGCACTATTGCCTGTCCATGGGTTATGCGCACATGCCTGTAAGCTCTTTGCTCTCAGGGAAGTCACAAACAGTTCTGATAGGGCAAGATGTCCATTCTGAGGGGCCCCCACTGGCTATGTTGTGACTTTTTAGAAGCAAAGACTAAATAATAAATAGGGTTACTTGCAATAGATAAATGTAACTTGTTAATAACCCAAAAATCAATTGGTTAATTAGTTGCAGTTAAAAAAAATCATTTTAAAATGGTTCAAACAATAAGGATAGGTTATTATTGCAGAAAAGAAGCAGCCCATAGGACTGGCTCTAGGGTTGTTTGCTCTGGGGCTCAACAGCATCATCAAGAAGCCAAGGTTTGCCTGGTTGGTATAACTCAGTGGTTGAGCATCAACCCATGAACCAAGAGGTCCCATGTTTGATTCCCGGCCTGGCACATGCCCAGGTTACCAGCTCAATTTCAAATAGGGACCATGGCTGAAACCGGTTTGGCTCAGTGGTAGAGCGTCGGTCTGCGGACTGAAGGGTCCTAGGTTCGATTCCGGTCAGGGGCATGTACGTTGGTTGTGGGCACATCCCTGGAGGGGGGTGTGCAAGAGGCAGCTGGTCGATGTTTCTCTCTCGTCGACGTTTCTGGCTCTCTATCTCTCTCCCTTCCTCTCTGTAAAAAACTCAATAAAATATATTTAAAAAAAAAAAAAAACAAACAAATAGGGACCATGCAGGATGCAGTTAATCTCTCTATCCCTCTCCCTTCCCCTCTTTCTAAAAATAAATTAATAAATTAATGTAAAAATTAAGTTTAAAAAAAAAAAAAAAAGGAAGCCAGGATTTGTTTGTTTTTCTGTCTTTCCATCCTTCATGAGTCAGCTCCTCAATAAAGTACCTCCTTAGCAAAATGCCTGCTACCACCTCAATAATCCCCTAAATACATAGCAACATCCATTTGGAAAAGAAGAGCCATTCCTCCTGTGCCTCTTTCTAAGAGCAGGGGAACCTTTCCCAGAAACCATCCAGCAGCTGCCCCTCACCCATCTTTGGCCAAAACTGAACACCAAACCGAGATCCTTCAAAGAGGCAAAGGAAATGAAAGCACCATGAGCAGCCTAACCTTGCCAGGATGTATCCCTGAATTACATGAGGAAAGATGAAGACACAAACATGTTTGGGACCCCACCAATAAGCAAGAAAGGACAAGACACTGGGAGTTAGGCACCGAGAGTGTCTGTTACAATTAGTTTGTAAAAGGCATAACTTCACCATGATATTACCAAGTAAAGTTACTGTAAACTGTTACCAAAAAAGTATAAGAGTGCCAAAACCGGTTTGGCTCAGTGGATAGAGCATCGGTCTGTGGACTGAAGGGTCCCAGGTTCGATTCCAGTCAAGGGCATGTACATTGGTTGCGGGCACATCCCCGGTGGGAGGAGGTGCAGAAGGCGGCTGGTCGATGTTTCTCTCTCATTGACGTTTCTAGCTCTCTATCTCTTTCCCTTCCTCTCTGTAAAAAATCAATAAGATATATATTTTTTTAAAGTATAAGAGTGACTATATTAGGATTTAAGTGTGTGGTGTGTGTTTTTTTTTATTTAATTTGAGGCTTTCATTGCATCTTTAAATATCGCAAATAAGTGTAACAAATCATTCGGCATCTTGGTATTTCTATAGTCAGACAACTTAGATCTTATTCATTCATCAGCCTGCTGAACTGTTCCTTTTTCAGAAACATAGATACCACCTAAAAACTTTCTGATATCCTTGTATTAACTGTTGTGCCTTGCTCAATCAAAGCAGCTGAATTTGATACAACTTAAATGTGGTTTCCTTCAAGAATCAGCTCATCTTTCTGGGCTTGAGATACTGAACAAGTAATGCCTGACTTTATCCAAACTCAGCAGGTGCATTTTTTGCCCAAGAAATTTCTAATTTCAACAAGAGAATCATTCTCCTGAATAACCACAACTGTTGATAGGGAAGTGAGTGTACACAAACCTCATCTTGTATACAGTGTTTCCCAAACTTTTGACATATCTGTACCCCTTCTATAATTTTCGTAACGCTGAGTACCCCTAGTACTCATGAGAACGTATTGTAGAATTAGGCGCAGCTAAGCATGGTGCAGTGCATATCCTCACCAAACTCTGGTGAAACGCATACCCCCACCAAACTCCTCCAGTACCCCTGGGTGTATGCGTACCACACTTTAGGAAACACTGAAGCCCAGTGTAACACCCTTGATCACGTACTGTACATGACTACATATCATGTGGCCAGTTCCTTTCTATTTCACCACAAAGTACATCCTTCCACAGTGATGTCCACATTTTCTGGGATGTCCACAGAATGATTGCTGAGAATGGTCTTCATCCTCACAGTAGATATGGCAAAGAAAGGATTTTTTTTTTAAGATTTTCAAGTTTTATAGGAAAGTGAATATTACTAATTATGAGTATGTTTCTTCTAACTACATATATGTTTATAATGAACAGATATGTGCTCACTTTTACTGGTCAATGGAAAATAATGAAAACAGAAGATTGTGTGTGAGCTAAGTAGTTCCAGGAAAAAATAGGAAGTGTTCCAAGATCAGTACATGTGCTACATACACATGATAACCAGGTAGAAAGGAAATTCAACTAGTTAACCAGCATTGCTCATACTCCTTGATCAAGGAGAAAGAGGGTCCTGAAATGCTGGGTGAGCCAAATGTCCTGAAGATGGGCACAAATGTGCAAACACAATCCTCTCTCCCAGGAGACAAATCTACTAGATGGCCCTTAACCATATGACATTACTAGCACAGGCATAATTTTAAAGAAATGCTAACTATATCATAATGACAGAACAAGGGGTTCCATAACTCTGCCCAAGTGAAACCAAAGGCATACATCATTATAGATGCAGAAACTACAAATTTAGTGGAAGACACAAACATTAAAAGACTTATTAGGGTAACAGGATAAGTTTTACTGGAACAAAGATAACTCCTTGGCAGATACAACAAGCTTGAGAGCCCAAAGCATGGATCAACCTGCTGAGAAGCCCAATTCTGTAGCCAGGTGTATATGAGGTTCTGAGGCAATATTTTTTGGGGGTGCAGGGAGTCTAACAACTTTTCAGTAACATCAGGAAAACATCAAAATAAATATTTGATCAACCTTAAAAAAAGTACCTTCTTCCCAGAGAAACACAATAGCAAGTAGAAACCAATGAAGTAATGAACTAAGTCTATGTGTTGGTGTCTGCTGGGAAGTTTCTCAGCATCTAGAAGTGTTCTGGAATCTGGAGAAGGGGCTGTGGTAAATTAATAAAGAGACTATACATCAAATATAAATTTGGAAGGCATTCTGGGAGGGAGCCGAGGACTCTACAACCCCTGCCACCCCAGGGCCTGTGCTTGTCCCTCCAGAGGGACAGGCAGCCCAGATCCTGTCCCGGGCAACCCCAGCTCCCTCCCCATAGTCGCTGGGAACCTGGAGCCAGGCTGGTGCTGCACCACCCTGGACCAGAGAACGTGGATGAGAAATCCCCAACTGAACGTCTAGAGCACCTATCCTGTTCGTTCTCAGTCATGAATGAAAGTTAACAATTCTTTAAGGCCCGAAAGGGAAATAAGAGATATTTCATGCTGCAGGGAGGATTCCCTGTGACTTCTGCCTACCATCCATAAAATACACATCCTTTCAAGTGAGGAGATTGAGACCCAGAATTTAAGTGTCTTACTGAAGGACATTTAGTTGGCCAGGCAGAGGCAAAATCTAAACCTAGCAGGTTACTCTCCAGGCTCCACCCTGTGTGGTCCTCTGGTTAAAGGCAGCCAGCATGAGACCAAGTCTTTTTTTTTTTTAAGGGAGAGGGAGAAAGAGAGAAACATCAATGATGACAGAGGATCAGTGATCGGCTGCCTCCTGCATGCCCCCACCACCACCACTACCACCACCACCACGCATCGAGCTCACAATCCCAGCATGTACCCTAACCAAGAATAGAATTATGACCTCCTGGTTTATAGGTCAAAGCTCTATCACTGAGCCATGCCAGCTGGGCGAGAGTGGGTCTTAACAGACACTTGAACTCTGGGGGAGCCAAGTGCTCTGTGATTACCTGTTCTTATCTGCTGGAAAGTTTGTTCTTGTTTTAATGGGTAGTTCAATTGCTATAAACTCTGGGAAAAGGGACCTTTCTCAGAAGCTGTGACTCACCTTGACTAACACTATTGAACAAAATATTTCATTTTTCACCTACTTGTGGCCGTAAGCAGGAAAAAAAGTCAATAATAGGTAAATTAAGTAGGGTATCTAAGTGAGGCAGATTTTTTTATTGTTTTTATTAGGTAGTTATTATTATTATTATTTAAATATATTTTATTGATTTTTCACAGAAGGGAAGAGAGAGGGATAGAGAGTTAGAAACATCAATGAGAGAGAATCATCAATCAGCTGCCTCTTGCACATCCCCCACTGGGGATGTGCCTGCAGCCAAGGTACATGCCCTTGACAGGAATCGAACCCAGGACCTTTCAGTCCGCAGGCCGAGACTCTATCCACTGAGCCAAACCGGTCCGGCAGGTAGTTAATATTAATAACAAAAAGGAAGAAAGGGGAAGTCAAACAGATAAGCCTGCCCAATTTTGGATAATGTATGTCAGAGTATTGATGCTAATCCCACAGCAAGCCTCTATGGTCCAAAGAAATCCACTGCAAAGAAAACAGGAACCTGTGTAACTACATTGAAACTAGTCATATAGTCTTTGGGAATAATTACACAATCTATGGTTGGATGTTGCAGTGATAAGCTATCTCTACATCATTACCTGAACTTAGAGTTACTCAGCCTAAGAAATTCTCTGGTGAAATAACTGGTGGCAGAAGACCTCAGTGTCTGGTGTTTACCAGCCTCTAGACACCCCATTCCTTAAGAGAATAGAGCTTTTCAGGAAGCATATTTGATATGCTTGAACTTGATCAGTCTACACTCTGTTCCTTCTGCTAGAACAGGATTCCATTATCCAGTTGAAAGACATTAGGTTGCTTATATTTTTCTGGTGATTACAAATAAAGCTACTATAAAGATTTGCACACAGGTTGCTATGTGAACATAAGTATTCATTTCTCTTGGGTAAATATCTAGGTGTAGGATCACTGAATCATATGCAAAGTGTACGTTTAACTTGTGCTTGCTGTTAGGGGAAAGCATATGGTATTTCATAACTAAGTATGGTGTTAGTTGTAGGTTTTCAATTTCATCAGTTTGAGGAAATTTCCTCCTACTCATAGTTTGCTGGTAGTTACCATAAGTGGATATTATTGCGTGATTTTTTTGTTATTGTTATTAATCCTCACCGAGGATATTTTTCCTTTAACTTTTAGGGTGAGTGGAAGAGAGAAAAAAAGACAGAGAGAAACATCGATGTGAGAGACATTGATTGGCCTCCTGCATGAGTCCATCCAGGGTCCAGGCATGGGGAGAAGCCCACAACAATGTACATGCCTTTGACCAGAATTGAACCTGGGACATTTGCCAACACTCTATCAACTGAGCCAAATGATCTAGGGATGTCACATGCTTTTTTCTTCACATAGTAAGATGATCATATGATTTTTTTTTCCTTAGCTGCTAAGATGGTAAAATGTATTGATTGACTTTCAAGTGTATAACCATCCTTGCATTCCCAAGATGAACTCCACTTGAATGTGCAGGCCCCTAGCCCAATTCACAATTATATCCATCTGCTGCTTATTACTGGTCCTAGTAAGCTTCACAGCACTTTCCACAGAGCCACCGATAGATAACTGGCAGAACGCAAATGGGCCATCAAGCACTGGACCGTCCTCACCAGCACTGAGTCTCTACAGCTGCCTGCTGTACTCAGACATTGTTATCTGGGAGGATGGAGTGCAAGAATTTTATGTAGTCATCACAGTGTACTTGGTTATCTCCTCAGCCAGGGCTTTGTGAGGGTGATAGATTTCCATTTTGCCTTAGAGACCATAGTTAAGTGGCAAATTGTGAGTTATGCAGATATGATGGGGCTTCATTGCGTAGCCTTGTTCATAATAGTAATTTCTAGCATCCTATCACAGAATAGTTACTGACTTTCCACCTGGTAACCTGAGTCTAAATCATTTGCTTGCCTCCTCTCCTCCCATTCATCTATCTGATATTGTGATTTTTTAAAAATATATTTGTATTAATTTCAGAGAGGAAGGGAGAGGCAGAGAGACATAGAAACATCAATGATGAGAGAGAATCATTGATCGGCTGCCTCCTCCACACCCCTATTGGGGATCGAGCACACAACCCTCACAAGTGCCTTGACCAGAATCGAACCAGGACCCTTCAGTCCACACGCTGATGCTCTATCCACTAAGCCAAATGGGCTAGGGTTGATATTATGGTTTTTATTTTTTATTTTATTTTTTTTTAAATATATTTTATTGATTTTGTACAGAGAGGAAGGGAGAGAGATAGTTAGAAACATCGATGAGAGAGAGTCATCGATCAGTTGCCTCTTGCACACCCCCTACTGGGGATATGCCCACAACCAAGGTACATGCCCTTGACCAGAATCGAACCCGGGTCCCTTCAGTCCCCAAGCCGACGCTCTATCCATTGAGCTAAACCGGTCCCGGCGATATTGTGGTTTTTAATAAGAAATATACATTTGGTCTTCCTCCCCATTTCAGGCAGAGTTCATAAAATCCTTGGAATTTCTTAAATGATAAGAGCAAAAAGGTGTCTTTTTATTATGTTAATTAGGTAGGTTTTGGAAAGCCCCTAGTTCACCTAAGAATGGAAGCTGGTTGCTAAAGGAGCCCAACTGATGAGAGGGTTGGAACTTTCAGCCCCATTCCCAGTCCTCTGAGGAGGGCAGAGGGGCCCGAAGTTGGCTCAGTCACCAATGGCTAATGATTTAATCAATCCCACCTATGTATAATCAAGGGCTGGGTTTAGGGAGCATCCAGGTTTGTGAACATTGAAATGGGGGAGCGTGGTGCCTGGAGAGGGCATGGAAAACCACACCCTTTCCCCTATGCATTTCTTCCATCTCACTGTTCCTGAGTTATACCCTTTATAATAAACCAACGATCTAGTAAGCCAAATATTTATCTGAGTTCTCTGAGATGCTCTGCAGAATATGTTTTTTGCATCCAATGTATTCTCTCCTCTCTTTCTGGGACTTCATTAGTCCTCTCTTTGAGGTGAAAGGGAAGGGAATGTGTAGTGCTCAAGCTATGGCCAACAGGGGAATAAAATAAAATAAATGAATATTAGACCTTTTGATATTATCCACAGAATACTGAGGATCTATTTATCATTTTTTATATTTCTTCTCTATTTTTATCAGATCGGAAAATGTCCAATTATTTGTTGCCTCTTTCCTGTCACCTCCATTACACTGTTGAGCAATTCCAGTGAATTTTTATTTCAGATGTTGTATTTTTCAGGTCTAAAATTTTCATAATTCGTTTTTATAGCCTCTACTCAGCCAAGAACATCTATCTTTCCATTCAAAACCTTTACCAAGGAACAGTCATAACATCTGTTTAACATCTTTGTCTGATAATGCCAATAACTGAGTCATCGCAGGGCTAACTTTCAAGTTTTGGCTTCCTCTCAGTCTGCATGCCATTATTAATTTTACAGACTCCTCAGGTAGTTAGTTGCAGTTTGTGTTTGTCCAGAATTTTCCATTATGATCAGTGGGAAAAATAGGCTGTATTGGGCTTACCAGAAGTCATTGTTGAATTTTAATAATATGCATGTACAATGGATGAATGTTGAAAACATGTTAAGGGAAAGAAGCCAGACACAAAAGGCCACATATTGTGTGATTCCACTTACATGAAATGTCCAGAATAAATACATAAAATAAAAAGAAAAATAGACTCATGTTTCCAAGGTTTGACGGGAAGGGAAGAATGAAGAGTGAAGGAGAAGAGACCCCATGTACAGGCAGGCAGAGCTCATTTAACTGCACTTCACTTCACTGTGTTTCACAAGTGTTAGATTTTCCACAAACTGAAGGCAAGATCCTTCATCTTGGTCTGAAACCAAACCCACGATATCTCTGTGGTGTGTCTGCAGGGGGGTTCTTTTGTGGATGGCAAAATGTCCTGAAAATAAATAGTAGTGATGGTTGAATAACTCTTTAAACATGCTTTAAAAAAATACTTTTAAAAGGTGAATTTTATGATATGTGAACTACATCCCAAGTTGTTATTTTGAAAAAATATATATGTAGAGAAACCAAGATGGTGGCATAGGGTAGATACCTAAATGCAGACTACCACAACAAATTTGAATTTAGAACTGAAAAACAGGGGAAACATCACCCTGAAGCGCCGGACAGCTGGCTTAGAGGAGGCTCTACCATCTGGGAAGGAGAGAGAAGGCACACTGAACCTCAGGAACTGTGAAGGTACAGAGAACTGTGCACGTGAAAAGGCAGCCGCCCGACTTCGCTGCTGGCTTGCTTGCGGAGCGCAGAGAGGGCGGGCTGAGTTCGCTACTGGCTTACTACCTGCGCACGGAGAGGGCAGACAGTTAATGTACAACTAGCTTTCTTGTTCAGGAGGAAAACAGAACCACCCTGTTGCTCTGATAGACAGCCCCAGACAGGGAGAGGTCAGACTGTCAGGCCGTGGGCAGAGATCTCTCGGAGGTGTGTGAAGCCAGCGGTCATTACTTCGGGACTCAGAAACCAGACCCTCGTAGGGAGGGGCTGAATAAAGCTTGTCTGCACCACCCGAGACTCTGCCCCATCCAAGCAGAGCACAGAAGCCCTTCCAGTGGCTAGCTTTCTCATTCGCAGTGAATGGGACTCTCCTAGGCAGTGACAAACAGGAATCTAAAGCTTGTCTGCTCCTATACCAAAGAGGTGCGTGTGCCTGCAACCAACTGTGCGGGATTCAACAAAGCTTGTCTGTACCATCCTGAGACTCCACCCCATTCAAGCAGAATACAGAAACCCTCCTAGCTGAGACACTTCTGGTCCTCATAGCCAATTGGCTTGGCTTGGAGATCAACTCTTCCCAGTGATACCAACAACAAGCAAGGCTTAACAATAAGACTGCACACACAGCCCACAAAGGGCTACACCAAGACTGTCCACCTCAGGTAACTGGGAGGCTGACTCACTGAACCATATAGGACACCTTAGCAAACAAAGCCACCCTACCAACTCAGGGAAGATGTGAAAATGCCGAGACAAGGAAACAGATCACAAACAAAAGAAATGGAGGAAAAGAAGCGACTGGATATAGAGTTCAAAACCACGCTTATAAGGTTTTTCAAGAATTTCCTAGAAAAGGCCGATAAAATAAACGAGACCTATGAGGATATGAAAAGGGATCAACTAGAAATAAAGAATACATTGTCTGAAATAAAAAATATTATACAGAGTCCTAAAAACAGAATGAAAGATCGCAAGAATCAAGTCAAAGATTTGGAACACAAAGAGCCAGAGGACACTCCTCCACAGAAGCAAGAAGATAAGAGAATCCAGAAAGTTAAAGATAGTGTAAGAAACCTCTGGGACAATTTCAAATGAACCAACATCAGAATTATGGGGGTCCCAGAAGAAGAGAGAGACCAAGATACCGAAAGAATCCTGGAAGAAATAGTGACAGAAAACTTCCCCCACCTGGGGGAAAAAATAGACTTACAAGTCCAGGAAGCACACTGAACCCTAAACCAAAGGAATCCAAAGAGGACCACGCCAAGACACATCATAATTAAAATGCCAAGAGCAAAAGACAAAGAGAGAATATTAAAAGCAGCATGAGAGAAACAGGTAGTTACCTATAAAGGAGCACCTATACGATTGTCAGCTGATTTCTCAACAGAAACTATGCAGGCTAGACGGGAATGGCAAGAAATATTCAAGGTGATGAATAGCAAGAACCTACAGCCAAAAATACTCTACCCAGCAAAGCTATCACTCAGAATCGAAGGACAGATAAAGAGCTTCACAAATTAAAAACATGCTAAAGGAGTTCATCATGGCCAAACCAGAATTATATGAATTGCTGAAAGGGGTCCTTTAGGAAGAGGAAGAAGATATAGATAAAAATTATGATCAACAAATATGTAACTATCAACAAGTGAAACTAAAAGCCAAGGGAATTAAAAAACCAGATGAACAATATTAACTGGTGAATATAATAGAATCAGAGGTATGGAAAGGGAGTGGACTGACTATTCTCAGGGAAAAGAGGAGTGGGGGGTGCAGGAAGAGACTGAACATAAATTGTGCACCTATAGATGAGGACAGTGGGGGATGAAGAAAGGGCAGAGGGTGGGGTGGAAACCTGGTGGAGGGGAGCAGTGGAGGGGGAAAAAATGAGGAACATTTGTAATAATATGAACAATAAAGATTTATTAAAATAAAATTAAAAAAATAAATAAAGAAAAAATATATATGTAAACCTAGGACTTTTATTGTTTCTTTTCAACAAAAATTGTATTCTACTTGAAAGTTAATTTTGACAATTTCCTATTGTGCAGTTAGCCCCTGACATCATTAAACATGTTCATTGCAAGAGCAAATTGCCTGACAGTTCACAATTATTCCAGCTCACTTTGGACACAGTTTTTGGTTCCAGTCCAAGTTGGATGGAGTACTCATTTTCAAGCTATTCAAATATGCTAATTGACTGCCCTGCCCTCAAAGATGGCAGCATCCACAGCCAATAAGGAGGAAATATGCTAATTAACTGCCACACTCTCAAAGATAGCAGCACCCACAGCCACAAGATGGCGGTGCCCAGTCCCCTCAGCCCTACCAGGGTGGCAGGCATGCGGCAAGGCTGGGCCCACCACTCTGCATGCCTGCATCCAGAGTCCCCAAGTCCCTTCAGCCCCCAGCCACTGAGTTGGCCTCAGATGGCAGCTGTCCAGTTGACGCCCAAGGTGCAGGCAAGCCTCAGATGTCGGCTTCCCAGCCGCCCAGGGCTGGTCCAAGGCACAGGCAAGCCTTGGATGGCAGCTAACCAGCCACCCAGAGCCGTTGAGGCTCAGGTAACCAAGGCCAGCTGAGGTTTGTGCAGCAGCAGAGGTACGATGGGTCACCTTCCCCTGATCACCAAGTTGCCTTCTGCCCCTGAGGGCTCTTGGATTGTGAGAGGGGGCCAGCTGGGCTGAGGGATCCAGTGCATGAATTTTCGTGCATCAGCCTCTAGTATGTATATATATATATATATATATATATATATATATATATATATATATATATATATATATATATATATATATATATATTTGGCCCTGACCAGGTACCTCATATGGAAGCAGATCCAGCCTGGAACTTTACACTAACGATGATGATGTGGCTACATACAAAGGACCACCCTTTGAGGTGAAAGGGAAGAGAATGTGTAATGCTCAAGCTATAGCCAACAGGGAAATAAAATAAAATAAAATTTAAAGAATAAGGCTAAGGGACTAGTTACCTATACACATGGGCTACTGTTTATTGAAAGGAAAGGATGGTTTAGAAGAGAAAGAGCCAAGAACAATGGTTCCTCAGAACATTGGTGGTCCATGAGGTCCAAAAGGTTGGCGACTGCTGGCCTAGAGGATAAATCCAAGAGCCACAGTGAATTCACAGGCAGTAAAACTAAACCAAATCTCATTGGCTATGCCTGAGAAACCACACCCAAGAAGCCTCATCCACATCTGGATGAGATCCTGGATTTTTAAGTGATGTCATATATTAGAGAATGTAATTTTGGGAAAGGATTGAATGTACTGTGCATGTGGGAGGGATGTGACTTGTGATCAAAACATGGACTGGAACAGATTGTGTTTTTCAAATATTTCCGCAATAATATCAAACATTTCACATGCTCTTTTGTAATACTGACACTACTCTCATCAAATGGTGGAATCTAGATTCTCCCATCTTGTGTCTTGTCTGGACTTCTGTGACTGCCTAAACCAATGGACTACAATGGAAGTGATGCAATGTGACTTCCAAGGCTAGGTTAAATGTCATGCTCTTCCTTGCACCATGTTGTCTTTGGCTACTTCCTCTTAGATCCTAGCCACCATGCAGTGAGGAAACCCAAGCCACATGAGAAGGCCACATATAGATGTTCCAGCCAACAGCCCACACTTGAGATACCAGTGAACAGGCAATATCGACCACCAGGCACAGAGAATGCAGAAGCCTTTGAGATGTCTCCTTCCTCAGCCACTGTCTGACTACAACCATGGGAGATTCCCTAAGTGGGAATAATAGCTGAGCCATCAGAACTGTAAATAACAATAAATGATTGTTAATGTTTACGTCACTGAGTTAATGTTTCAGGTAATGTCTTAAGTCATTAAAATGACTGTTAATGTTTTAGATCACTAAGTTTTAGGATGATTCATTATCCCAATTGATAATTGGAACAAACCTTCAGAAGCCAAGGAGAGGAAGGAGAAGAAGGCCTGGAGAGAAAAGCTAACCCAGTCCTTGTATCAAAAAGGTTGATAGAGAGGATAGGCCCCTTGCCTTATAAGAGACAGAACTATATAGGCACAGGCATAAAGGGTTAAACCGAATTTGTCCAACAAATGGCATTCTACTTTGTGGCTGTCAACATATAGGTGGGCCTCTAGCAAATCCAATATGGGGGGGGGGGGGGAGGGGGCAGATTTTTTTCCTGTCTCCATCCAACATGAATAAACATATCACCATCAGAGATATATACTGGCGAAGATACTATAGGTTTTGCAGAAGAGACATTATGGAGAAGAGTTGAAAAAATTTAACCCATTTCTAAACAACCATGAAGATCCAGGAAATAATACACAAAAATGAGCCTTGGAAAAGAGTTCTGTACAGCTCTTTAGGGGAAAAGAAGAGGAGTACTGGGCTGAGTATTTACTTATTGGCCCAGGAGTATTTACTTAGTATTACCTTATTGGTCCAGGAGTCATAGGTAAATACTGTGTTCTGTTTTCTCACCTACCTCTCAGGTGAAAAAGTCCATATGTTTTTTTAAAGAAGCATATTCAAATTTGAGCATATTCAAACCTTGGAACCTGGGGGGGGGGGGGGGGGGGGGATTAGTCATGGGATTACAATCTAAAATACTAATGGCCAGAAGGTTTCAGCAGACTCCCAAGATACATATACAGTAAACACAAAATAAATGAACGAACAGATGAATTAATAATTACAGCACAGTAAATGATACCTTTCCTCTCTTTTGAAAAAAAGAAAATTTGACTCAGATAGCGCTGCATGGCTTGGAAATGAAGTAGTACTAGTCTTTATTTGAGCAGAGACTATCAAAGCCAATAGTGCTAGAGCATTTTAATGACCAAAGTAGTGTTTTGCCTCTATCAGTTAAAGGGCAGGATAATTTATTTATTCAGTGAAACATTTAAAATGCAGGAGAAATTAAATATTTTCCTGTAAGATTATAAAGAGGCAGAAAACTAAGGTTTCAGGAGATCTTAAGGTTTGGAGTCACAGACAATCAGGTTTTAGAATCTGATAGTACCTATTGGGCTACACACACCCAAAGTCACAGACACATATACACACACACAAACAGATGCTTAAAATATTGCATACAATTTCATCCTTGAACTCTAGGTTAAGCAGCCCTGCGGGACACAATAGTTACAGGCTTCGTCAAGCCAAGTGGCTATCTTGGGAAGCAATTTGTGTCTTATATAATACTGTGGTTAAATCATCTGCCAAGCCAACTTTTAGTAGATCCCCTTACTATATTCCAAATAGAAACAATTTATGAACAATATGAAGATATTCATGTGTACATGTCAGCAATGATATCTGGATGATGGACAGATGGTGGCAATGCAGGTCCGACCCTCTGTGGTTTCTAAGCAAAAAGGTTAAGAAAAGTAAATATAAATGTTATAAATATTCTAACTGAAGACAGAGTATGTTGACAGGAAGGGGAGCCTGAAGAACAAGAGTATGTCAGAGCAAACATTCCTCAGGGTATCTGACAAATGCCATTACCTGACAGCCTGTGAGGAGAGAGATGGATGAGGGCCTCTGTGCCAGGAACATTTCTAACACATTCACAACTTTAGGATTTTCTATGCAGGGACTGGACAGGGAAAGCTTATCTGACTGGAATAGCTCTGCCACTGATTTACGATGGTGCCTTTGGGTTTAAGGCTCAGAGGATTGCATCCCATCCCCTAAGGGCCTGGACTTCTACTACAGAGTGACTGCCTCCCAAGGGACCTGCTTAACAAGCCCATGGTGACCTGGAGGGATGGTTTCAGAGGCCCCAGAGCTCTCTCCTTTAATCCTGTCCTCAGGATTGTAGACACCACACTTCAGATGATCAGAAAGTTTTATCTGTGTGCCTCTAACAATCTTGTTTCCCAAGTGCCAGGTACTTTCCACATTAGTTTTCACAAGACTCAGACTGAGCTGAAGTACATCCAGTGTGATCCACTCTAATCTGTGTCCATGAACATAGAAAGGAGGGATCTCAAGAATTTGAGCCTGGCTGGTGTGGCTCTGTTGAGTATCAACCTTTGAACCAACATGTCAAAGTTTGATTCCCTGTCAGGAGCACTTGCTGGGTTTCCGACTCGATCCCTAGGGATGGGCATGCAGGCGGCAGGCAATAGAGGATTCTTTCTCCTCATTGATGTTTCTCTCTCTCTCTCTCTCTCTCTCCTTTTCTCTCTGAAATCAATTTTTTTTTTTTTAATTTTTAAGAATTGGAGCATTCTTGACCAGTGAACCTGCCTCCCCATAGTGAAGAGCAGTGTATGAAGAGAAACCAAGATGGCAGCCTAGGTAAGCACCTAAAATGCCACTTTGCACATCAATTTCAAAACAACAACTAAAAGGCAGAACTGACATCATCCAAAACCACAGGAAAGCTGACTGAGTGGAAATCCTACAACTAGAAGGAAAGAGAAAAGCTCAGGGACCAGAGGAGCCACAAACTTAGAGGTGACGGGTCAAGGGTCATGATGTCAGAAGGGTCATGATGTCTGCAAGTTTTTATGTGAGCCCACACACAAAAAAATGTGCACATATAACTGTATTGATTACAGACGTAAGTGCATAAATACAAGTCTATATGTAGCTACAGACACTATAAACGCTGACATGAGAAAATGTTAACAACTGCTTAACCTATGCAAAGGTGTTATATTGTTCTATTCTTCTAACTTTTCTATAGCCTTGAATTTTTTTTTAATAAATCTTTATTGCTCAGATTACAATTGTTTCTCCTCCCCCCTCCCCCCATAGCTCCCAGTTCCCACTCCACCCTCTGCCCTCACCACCCTCATTGATCTTATCCATCTGTGTATGGTTTTTGTCCAGTCTCTTCTGGTACCCCCCACACCCTTTCCTCCCCAATAATTGTCAGTCCGCTTACTTTCTATGCCCCTGATTCTATTATATTCACCAGCTTATTCTGTTCACCAGATTTTTAATTCACTTGATTTTTAGATTCACTAGTTGATAGATATTTGTTGTTCATAATTTTTATCTTTACCTTTTTCTTCTTCTTCTTCCTCTTCTTAAAGAATATCTTTCAGCATTTCATATACTAGTTTGGTGGTGATGAACTCCTTTAGCTTTTTTCTTATCTGTGAAGCTCTTTATGAGCCCTTCAATTCTGAATGATAGCTTTGCTGGGAAGAATAATCTTGGTTGTAGGTTCTTGCTATTCATCATTTTGAATATTTCTTGCCACTCCCTTATGGCCTGCATAGCTTCTGTTGAGAAATCAGCTGATAGTCGTATGGGTGCACTCTTATAACCAACTGCTTTTCTCTTGCTGCTTGTAAGATTCTGTCTTTTGCCCTTGGCATTTTAATTATGATGTGTCTTGGTGTGTTCCTCTTTGGATTCCTCTTGTTTGGGGTTCTGTGTGCTTCCTGTACTTGTAAGTCTATTTCTTTCACCAGGTGGGGGAAGTTTTCTGACATTATTTCTTCAAATAGGTTTTCAGTATCTTGCACTCTCTCTTCTTCTGGCACCCCCATAATTCTGATGTTGGTACACTTGAAGTTGTCCCAGAGGCTCCTTACACTATCTTCCAACTTCCTGGATTCTCTTTTCTTCTTGCTTCTCCAGAGGAGTGTCCTTTGCCTCTTTGTATTCCAAATCTTTGATTGATTCTTATGTTCCTCCAGCCTGCTGTTGGATCTCTGTAGAATATTTTTTATTTTAGTCAGTGTATATTTAGTTTCTAGTTTGCTCTCGTTAAATTTATCAGCCTTTTCTAGGAAATTCTTGAAAAACCTTATAACAGTGGTTTTGAACTCTATATCCAGTCTTTGGTTCTCCTCCATCTCTTTCGTTTGAGATCTATTTCCTTGATTTGGCATTTTCGCTGCTTCCCAGAGTTGGTAGGATCGCTTTGTGTTTGGTGTCCTATATGGCTCAGTGGGTCAGCCTCCCCGGTTACCTGAGATAGACACTCTTGGTGCTCCCCTTTGAAGACTGTGTGTACAGCCTTGTTGTAGTTAAGTCTTGATTGTTGTTGGTATCACTAGGAGAAATTGACCTCCAGGCCCATTGGATGTATCAGCTGTGTCTACTCTGGGATACCTTCTGTATAGGAGACAGTCTTATAGGATCAGATTTGCAAAATTGCAAAAGCCTCTGTACTCAGCTTGGATGGGGCGGAGTCTTAGGGCTGAGTTGACAGTCTTGGCTTCCAATCAGCCCTGCCCTTGTGCATGCGCCTCAGGCCTCTGCCTACTGCAGCTCCCCTTAGTTTCCGCCTTACCATCCAGATTCCCCGTGCAAGAACGTGGGTGCCCCACAGGCTCACCTGGAATTGGATTGGGTCTCTGTAGTCTGGAGCTTCTTACTCCTTTTGCTATGGAAAGGCCGAGGCAACTTCCATGGTCAAGCCTCTCTGTACATACTCTCTCGTGCGCGACTGTAGACTCTGCCCACTGCGACTCCCAGATCTCCCAGTCTCTAAGTAAGTTTCCAGGTGCCTTTCTCTACAGTCCGGACTCCACCAGTATGAGCCTGGGTCTATGGGGTTTTGGCCAGGGTTGGGGTTCAGTAGAGTCGGAAAGGGTTCAGTGCTATCAGGGACTTCCTTTCCCCACCTGCCAGACAGGCATTTGGCCGCCCCTTCTCTCTGTGCACGAGCATCTCCCTACCTCAGTGCTTTGCAGCTCCCAATCCAATCTGTGAGTCTCTCTCTCCTTTCTGGTTGTAGATTTCCCACTCCATCAGCTTTCCTGTGTTTCTGGATGATGTCCGTTCTGTCTTTTAGTTGTTTTAAAATTATTGTGCATCAGAACCCCAAACAAAAGGAATCCAAAGAGGACCACACCAAGACACATCATAATTAAAATTCCAAGAGCAAAAGACAGAGAGAGAATATTAAAAGCAGCATGAGAGAAACAGGTAGTTACCTATAAAGGAGCATCCATACAATTGTCAGCTGATTTCTCAACAGAGAAATATGCAGGCCAGACGGGAATGGCAAGAAATATTCAAGGTGATGAATAGCAAGAACCTACAGCCAAAAATAATCTACCCAGAAAAGCTATCAATCAGAATCGAAGGACAGATAAAGAGCTTCACTAATAAAAAAAAGCTAAAGGAGTTCATCATGGCCAAACCAGAATTATATGAATTGCTAAAGGGGGTTCTTTCGGAAGAGAAAGAAAATAAAGATAAAAATTATGAACAACAAATATGTAACTATCAACAAGTGAATTTAAAAAGCAAGGGAATTAAAAAACCTGATGAACAATATTAACTGTTGAATATAATACAATCAGAGGTATGGAAGGGGAGAGGACTGATGATTCTCAGGGAAAAGGGGGTTGGGGGGTGCGAAAAGAGACTGAACATAAACTGTGCACCTATAGATGAGGACAATGGGGGTTGGGGAAAGGGCAGAGGGTGGGGTAGGAACCTGGTGGAGGGGGGGGAAAATGAGTAACTTTTGTAATAATATGAACAATAAAGGTTTAAAAATAAAATAAAAATAAACTTTTAAAAAATTAAAATAAAATAAAATTGTTGTGCGAGACGGCAGCTTAGGTGCTTACCTAGGCCACCATCTTGGTTTCTCCAGCCTTTACATTTTTGAAAAAATAAATTGAGGGAAATTTTAAAACCCCAAGATTTCCCCCAAATTAGCTCAAACATCACTCCTCAGATTATACAGTTGGGACATCACTCCATTTTCTGTATTTCCAAGGTCCTTTCCTTATGCTCACCCTTCAAAAGACGGAGTGAAAGAATCATGGGCACCTACCTCCAGTCCATAGATTTCAATACCCTCACATCTACACCTCTAGGTTCATGCTCACACACGCACCCCAGCAGGGCCTGGAATATGTATTATAGAACTGCTTAAAGGGATCAGACACTGGCCAGGAATGTCCAAATCTCAAGAATGGGTAGGAAGGCCTAGGGTGAACTTGTCAAATTCCTGCCAGGGATGTGCTGACGCAGGCAGAAGGTGTGTGTGGGGTGCGGGGGCAAGACACAATTGTGGCAAAAGGCAGCAGCAGTGGTCCATGTCAAAGTACATAACTTTATTGGAAATGAGTGGGGGTGTGGGAGACGGCTAGGAATCAGGCTCCGTGACAGGTGGTGGCTTCTCGTCATCAGGGGGACAATCAATGAAGTCAGCCAGCATGGCAGCTGTGTCATCCTGCTCCTTCGAGGGACAAAGACATAAGATTCAAAACAGTCTCACACTCATACAGGAGTGGGGCAGACTTGGACACAGCCCTTCCCTAACACAAGCAGCTGCAACCCCTCTTCCCCCAGCCAGCCTCCCCCCCACCCCCCCACCCCCCACTTTCCCCACCCAGAGATGCCTCCCAGCCCAGCCCACTCACCTTTTCCTGGAGAGGGGCCGTCTCAGTCTCCATTTCTTCAGCTGCAGATGTCTCTGGTGGGGGGCGTACCTCATCACCCGCACCCTCAGTCCCCTCGGCCAGCACGGCTGGCGGAGCAGCACAGGGCTCCTCTTCCACTAGCTCCTGAGGTGGCGGCCCCGCTGCGGGGCTTCCCCCTTCCTTCTCCAGCTCCTCCTGGGAGGGCAGCACCTCAGGGGCCAGTGTGGGTGCAGTCTCAGCCCCACGCTCCTCCTCCGCCCCCTGCTCCTCCACTTCTAACAGCAGCCCAGGCTCTGGCTCTGGCTCAGGCTGCACCTTGGGGGACTCGGCGGGAGGCAGATCTGGAGGCACGCTGGTGGGTGGAGGTCCTCCTTCTTCTACCTCCCCTCCGGCTGAGCCAAACTCCAACTCTTCCACCTCTTCCAACTCTTCCTCTTCTTCCTCCTCCTCTTCTTCTTCTTCCTCTAATTCACCCTCCTCTTCCTCAAATTCTTCCTCAAACTCTTCCTCCTCTTCCTCTTCAAAATACTCATCCTCTTCTTCCTCCTCAAAATCTTCCTCTTCCTCCTCTTCCTCCTCCTCCTCTTCTTCCTCTTCTTCCTCTTCCTCCTCCTCCTCATCACTGCTGTTGATATTAATTACTGTCAAGTCTTCTTCCAGGGCTGAGGGTCCTCCCCCACTAGGAGTTCCTTCAGGCACCAACTGCGGTGGTTGGAGTGTCACAGGGCCAGGAACAGGAGGGGGTGGAGGGGGAGGGAGAGGCCCCAGGACTGTAGGAAGCTCTTCAGGCTCCTCCTTGGCCGGTAATGGAGGGGAGGTTGCTGGTGGCCCAGCTGGGGCAACAGGAGGTGGGGTGGTGTCTGAGGGGGGTGGGGGTGGCAGGGGCGGTAGCCCCTCAGGCACGATCACCACACTGTCATCAGAGTCGCTTTCCAAGGAGATCTCTACATCAGACGCCTCCTCCTTATCATAGTGGACAAAGGCTGGCCTGGGCATTTTCCCCCCAAAAGTTTCCTCTGGGGGTATCACCGGTGGGGGAGTGCCACTAGAAGCAAGGATGGGCTCCTCATTTGAGCCTGCCCGGTGGTTTTCAGGGCCAGGAAGGAGCCGCGGGGGTACAGACACCAGGCCTGGGACAGAGAGGCCTAAGTGGTTGGCTGTGGCTGGAGGTCCAGGACGTGCTGGAGGCACTGGGCCTGACGGGGGCACTGGGCCTGCGGAGGACATGGGGCCTACTGAGGGCAGGGGACCCACTGAGGGCACAGAGCCAGCTGAGGGCATGGGGCCTGCTGAGGGCAGGGGGCCCGGGGGATGAAAGGGTGGGGCCCTGAATGGAGACGGGGCCTCAGGAGGAGGAACTGGAGCAGGTGTGGGGCAGGTGGGGCCCACGGACTGCAGAGGAGGAACCCGGGGATGGGTCAAAGCAGCACAGGTCACCAGTGCTTCCGAGCAGAAAGAAGAGACCTGAGGAAGGAAGAGGAAGCAAGTGTGAGCATCAGGAATACAGGGTTTTATGGTACCAGAGAGGAGAGCCTGCCAGTAGCAGAAACAAAAGAACCCTCAAACCTAAGAGATGGACTCGGCCCGTCTAAAGTTACCTCAAGGTTGTCTTCCCTCTGGCCCAGGGAGAAGGCTTGCAGGGCACAGGCGAGAGGAGGTGGGCAGCGAGGAGAAGGCGCCAGCAGCAGAGCCAGCAGCAGACGGTACAGTTCCCGGCGGCAGCGGGCGCTGGTATATGGGGAGCTGGCTAGGACACTGCCCTGTTGCACACCCATGACCAGGGGCAGGACCAGATCATGCAGCCTCTGGAAAGGACACGGAGCACAACTAGGGACACCACCTAGACGATCCAACCCTTCTCCAGGGCCCCCTCCCAAGTTGCAATGGATGCTCTCCAGGGGCACAGCCCCTCACATGGGCAGGCAGTGGCCCCGCCCCAATCTCCATGGGGACCAGGCTCCACTAACCCTGTGAGTCTCCTCCTTGATAAGCGGCCCGCACATGAGGATGGTCCGGCTGAGGCCTGGGGAGAAGAACAGGTGTAAGAGGCCTGCTATTAACAGGACTGAGAGAAGGGCCTCTATAGCCCATGTTCACACAAGTCACTTAACTGCTCTAAGCTCGTTTCTCCACCAGGAAATGAGGATCTCGCTACACAGGGCTGGGATAATGTAGGTGCACTGTCAATGTGCATTTATCTATCTGAGAAGCACTGGCTCTCCTCTTCACATGGGGGGATAGGGGGGGGGGGCGGTATGACAGGCAGTGCAATACAGGGAACCCCAAGGAAAGTCACCCACTAACTTCAGTGATTGACTCCTTGTCTGCTTCCAGATTAGCACTTGTGTTGGAAGGATACCCCGCTGAGCGGCCTGCCTGGAGGGAATGTAAGCTCCACAGGCAGGGACTCACCCTTTGCCACAGCTGTCCTGGCACGTGCAGAGGATATCCAACAAGATAAATGAGACCCTGGGGAAAATATAAACGACCCAACCCTCGCAGGCACCATTCCCTCCCGCAGATTCAGGATTTTTGTCCCTGCCCTGGGAGCTGCATGGCTGCTTCTGCTCCTTTTGGCCCCTCTTGAAGCTTTTTTAGCCGGTTCTGCACTTATCCACACCCTCACTTGAACACCTGGTTTGGGGCTATGGCCCCAGCCATCCCAGCACTCTGCAGGTGCCGGGCACAGGCCTCACCCACCTCTCAGCGCAGCTGCACACACATCGCTGTTGGCATTGCCATCCCCCTTTCGGTGGCTGGGAGGGGCCGCAGCCTCCCCCATGTCCAGCTTTAGCTTCTTGGGGGCGCTGGGCTTCCCCGTCTGCAAACCGCCGTCAGGGCTCCCCCGGGGACTGCGCAGCTGGTGGTGGAGGGGAACACAAGTCACACTCACAGGCACACAGGAAGGCAGGACAGTGAGGAGACGGTGGTGCATGAGGCGGCTCACATGGGCCAGGTGTGCAGGATGAAAGCCCTGGCACAGGGGATGTGGGCAGAGCCTCACTCACCTTCAGGGCATCGGCTGGCGGGGAGATGTCACTGAGCAGGTGGGTGAGCAGGGCCTCTCCTGAGGCACTTGCCTGAAGCACTCCGGCCGAGGCACCACACACCTGCACCCACAGCTCTAACACAGCGTACACCTTGGTCCGCATGGCACTGTGGAGTGAGCAGGGCAGCTCATGAATGCCTCTCCTCCCTCAGCCCCCAGCCCACCTGCAGGGCCTCACCACCCTCTCCTCCTGATCCCCATCCTTGACGGTCACCTGTAAGGCTTCTCCTGGCCCAGAGCGACAGTATCCCTACCGATGCTCCAGGCATTGAGGACCTGGGGAAGCAGGCGGCTGATCAGGGCTCCAAAGCGCAAGAGCCGACCTCCACACCTGAGGCGAAGACACAACATGACCTCCATTCCCAGTATGTCCCAGTCCCTTCCTCACACTCTGCCCAGTCCCACTCACGCAAGGATGAGCGCAGAGAGCAGGTCCAAGGCTTCCAGGTGGATGGAAGGCAGCAGCAGCAACCGCAGGGGACCATCTCCGAGCAAGCTCTGCAGAATGGAATTGGCAAAAGCAGGAAGTGAGACACAGACAGGGAAAGGGAGACGGAGATGTGTGTGACTAAATACATATGGACACACCTGTAAGAAACCCACCCCGGCCCGCCTCTCCAAACAAGATCAAACCCCATCCTATAAAACAGAGTCTGGAAGGATGAGGGGAGGGGAGCTGCCCTCTCGCAATGTCCGGCTGGCCCCCTTGCTTGCCCTCCCCTCGGAGCATGTGCTACAGGAGTCCTCGCACAAGGACAGAGAAACCACTCTGTGCATGTGTCGGGAGAAGCACAAAGAATAATGGCAATCGGGTAGAAGCAAGGCGCTGGCCAGACAACCTCAGGGATGATATCATTTGGGGAGCTTCAGACCCCAGACCACTTTCCTGGTTGCCCTGGGTCCTGAGGACTGTGAACGGAGGACAAGCACCACTTACAATATTCTTGGCACTGATGCTGAGGGTCCGGCAGATGAAATCCAGGATTTCCTGCACAGGGATGGACACGGGGGCCCCAAACTCAGAGCTGGAGAGAATCAGAGCAGGGAGATCCTCAGAACTGGTTCCCCAGCATGTCTGGCCCCCCTTCAGCTCCTTCCTCATGATGCAGAAGACACCCCACATCAATCCCTCCTTCTCCAGGCCCATGCTCCCTCCAGCACTCGCTCACCTGAGCAGGAGCCCCAGGCAGCTGGCCAGACCGGAAAACCTTTGCCGAAGCCGGAAAAGGTTATGTGCATCAGCATCTTCTGCGGGGGAAAACAGCATCTCCACCCCAGGGCTGTCATACTGCACAGGAGCTGGACGTAAACACAGCAGCGTCACACTCCAGGGCTTTCCATCCCCTCCCTTTTCGTTTCTGGTGGATGACCCACCCTTCTGCCTAGAAATCAACGGTCCAACTCCCGGGGCCACCCTCCTGGTTCCCTGCTGCCACGCTCCCCAACCACTCTGCCACTGACTACTGGCCATGGTCCCTACCTGGTTCTGCTCCCTCGTAGAGAGCCCCTAGCAGACTGTGCAATGAGGCCAGCAGACTGTGTAGCTCCTGCTCCCAGCTCTCAGTGTGCTTCAAGCCCTGGGAAAAGCCAGCCCCCAGGGAGGGCAGCCGGGAATAACACTCACACGCCAACTGCAGAAGAAAGGTCAGAAGCTTGGTCCGATGGGAATCCAGCCCAGCCAGACACCCCCAGCGCCACCAATGCCAAGAAAAGGAGATCACAGACAGCTCTTAGGGAACATAGAAAAGGGACGATGGGGCAGAAGCATACAGATGTTGTGCCTCTTGAGTATGCCAGCCTGGAGGGACTTGGGAACATGGTCCAAGCAGTACCAAGAGAGAAATGCTGCCCGGCTGGCATAGCTGAGTGGTTGAGCGTCAACCTATGAACCATGAGGTTATAGATTGATTCCAAGTCACGGCACATGCCCAGGACCCGGCTCAATCCCCAGTTGAGGGCTGCAGGAGGCAGCCAATCAATGATTCTCTCTCATTGCTGATGTTTCTATCTCTCCCTTCCTCTCTGAAATAAATTTTTTTTTAAATTTTTTAAAGAGAGAGAAATGCTAAGAATGAGAAGTTCCAACTCATGCCCACGCTTTCATCTGCCTCCTTTTCCTTTACCTGCTGCAGCTGAGGGCTCAAGGCATCCACCCGAGACAGGAAAAATGAGGCCAGCTTGCCCTGTGTTGTGGAAAAGAGAAAAAGGCTGGTGAGTCAGCTCCAAGGGCCAGAGACATCCACCCTGTCCATTCCCAGCAGCAGAATCTAAGCCCTGGCCTTTTCTCTTTCCTGCAGACACAGGCAGCAAAGCATTCTACGGGGCATCATGCCTGGAAGCAGACATGCTCTCATGGGAGAAAGACATCCTGAAGGTCAGCTCTCAACCTCAGCCTCCCTGTCTGGTGGGGAAAGGGTCTGGCCTGTGCCCCACAGACATTATACTCCCTGCTGCCAATTTTCCCTCAAGCCAAAAGGTTACAGAGTGCTGGAAAGCAGCAAGCCCCACACCCAGCTCCCTACGGGCTTAAACAAGAAGCGGTGGTCCAAGCTGGGAGTTGAGGCACTAATTAGAGGGATGAGGGCAGTTCAAGGTCAGAGGGAGGGGAGGCCTCTGAAGAAGAACTGAGGCAGCACATCTCAGAGCAGTAACCTGTCAGTTGGCAAACATTTAGTCTGCCTGCTATGTGAAGGTGCTGGCAGAGAAGTGTTCTTTCTACCTGGGTCACAACGTGCCTGGGGGCAGAATCAAAGGGGCCTGTGAAATTGATGGGGGCAGGGGGAATGGTGTCATTTTCACTAACATGTAAGTAAAAGTTATTATTTATTTCCACTTTAAATGTAAACAAAAAGCCACAGTAGTATTAGCAGTACCTCTGGCTGTCTCTCATTTTCATTTCACATTATAATTGTAACAGGGTATGTTGAAATACCATTCACATGTATCACTAATTTGAAGTTCAGTAGTAGATATTAGCCTTGCTGCTAGATCTTGTTGTTTGACATAGGTATTCATGAAGAAGCACATACTACTCTATCACACTTTTTTAAAATATATATTTCAATAGATTTCTCTTAAAATTCTATGTATTTTATTTTATGAATTTAAGAAGGGGTCCATGGTATAAAAAGGGATAAGAACACTGAAGGAGACCGTTAGAAAGAAATGAGATGGGATTCCCACTTTCAGTGGGATGAGTCAGGAAGACCAGTATATGGAAATCCACCACCTGAACCCTCAGTAGCATTCACTCTACCGAGAGGGGGACAGAGGGAGGATCCAGAGGGAGCGATCCTAGGAGGCAGGACTAGGGAGAGCAGGGCTGAGCTGAGTGTAAAAGAAAGGGGAAAATCCCTAGGAGACCAGAGAGGGGAAACATTGCTGAGAGCTACAGACCCAGAAGATGCCAAGGAGAAGAGGCTGAGGCCTTAAGTCCCAGCCTAGAAAGCATGGGCTTTGGGGAAGGGAGGGTGGGAAATCACGAATCTCAAGACAAATCAGCAGGGGCACCAGACACGTGGCAGGGGGCTTATGGGAGCAAAGTAAGAGCAGAAGCCTGTCAGTCAGTGTGTGGTTAGGAAACCAGCCCTCCAAGGACTCACTCCCACTGACCTGTGGCAGCAACCACTGAGTTGCCCACATTACACTTTGTGATTCTCACCGACCACAAGACAAGCACTGTTACAGCTGATACCAGGATAGAGACGAGGAACCACTGCCCTTGGGACCTGGACAGCACTTTCATGTCAGATATGGTAGAACTCAGAGCACTTCAACCCAAACACAGTAACCATCCACAGGTCTCCTGCCTCACCGGCTTCTCCCAGGAAAGGATTTCTTAGAGACCTGCCAGAGCCCCAACTATAGGGGCACTCAGCTCACACTTTTCCTGAAACTCTGGCTCCAAAAGCTGGGCTGAGGCCAACGAAAGTCTGTGCATGTGACTGCAATAAGCCAGGGCTCGGACCACAGGTGACCTGTGCCATGGCTCACTTCAAATATTTCACTTGGCATGCAAGCGCACAAGCACACTCCGGGTATCTCTCAAGAGAGGGGTTAGGCCTCCCACTAATTCCTAGGAACTACTAATGGATTTTTCGCAGAGTTGGGCCTCTTACTGATTCCAAGGAATTCGTGGGGTTAGGCCTTCCACTGACTCCAAGGAATTACTAATGGATTTTTCGCAGGGTTAGGCCTCTTACTGATTCCAAGGAATTCGTGGGCTTAGGCCTCCCACTGCTTCCAAGGAATTACTATCGGATTTGGCGAGGAGAGGCGAACCCTCTCCAGAAATAGCCTCATGGACTCAGAATGCTCGAGATACACCATTCAGGAGGAGTAACCCTGAGCTTGGAGACTGCAACTGCCCTGGGAGCTTCTGGAGGATGGGACAGAAAACAGATAAACTTTCCAAAATGGCAAGTATGTTTCCTAAGATTTTCTCAGTACCAACTGCCCCTAGGGCCTTTGTACAAAACATTCTTATCGAACATGCTGGCAACAAAGACAAAATCCTCAACACCCTCAACAGTGAGAAGTTCTTCAGGTGACATGTCACTCTTAAAGACATAAAGGCATACATATCCTGTTAACAACATATGAAAGCGTTGTTGGTTTGGAAAGGACACTCAAAATGCAGGCCGTAACTTGAAAAACTACACGTCTGGCTCTAGCTGGTTGGGCTCAGTGGATAGAGCGTCCACCTGTGTACTGAAAGGTCCTGGGCTTTATTCTGGTCAAGGGCACATGCCCAGGTTGCAGGCTCTATTCTCAGTAGGGGGTGTGCAGGAGGCAGCCAATCAATGATTCTCTCTCATCATTGATATTTCTATCTCTTTCTCCCTCTTCCTTCCTCTCTGAAACTTTAGAGGGAAGGCAGGACAGGGTTGAAACAGGTGAGGAGTTGTAAGAGATCAACCACAGGACTTACACGCATGCATATATGCATAACCAATGGACACAGACACTAGGGAGGTAAGGGCATATGCTGGGGGGTGAGGGTGGCTGGCGAAAGGCCAATTGGGGGGAAAGATACATATGTAATACTTTAAATAAAGAATAAAAATAAATAAAACTACGAGTCTGACAAAAGAGCATAAATTATAAATGAATGTTCCTGACCACTCACAACGAAAATTAAGAAGCACAAACAGAGAAAAACACTTGGCATTCTAGCCTCCCAGACTATTCAAATCTTGACCCTGAAGTTACAATACTCCCACTTTCATGGGGAATGCAGGCAGATACAGACAACCCCAAACCGGGCTGAATCAAAGCAGACATTTGCAGTAACACCTTACAAACTTTGACCAGTGAGGGGTCAGGGACAAAGATCTGTCGAGCCCATGTAATTTGATAATTTTAGAAGGCAGGCAGTTTTTACTAAACTTGATAAAACTTTAATAAAAAAATAAAAACCACAAAGCTTTAGTAAAATCCACGAGTTACTCCAAATACCTTCTTGACAAAAGTCTTGCCCTGCTCACCCGAAGAGTCTACTTCCTGTCATTAGTGGCATTCACATGAAAATAAAGAATCAACAAGGACAGGACTCCATGTTCTCTGAGGAGCATCATCTGCTCGGGGACTTTTCAGATACAACTAACCACCCCTGCAGACACCACCCCCAGATCACAGCATGCATGCACAGCGCTCCCCATCTGGCTCACAATCCTTCTCAAGCCACTAACAACTGATCTGAGCTGGTGTTAGTGCTGAAGCCTACCTGCCAATCCTGTCTATGTTCTTAAAAGCTTCTAGAGAGTTTAGTGTGTATGTGTGTGAGAGGAGGAGTGTGGAGAACAGGCTTTAAAGGCAAACAGATCTGATACCAACCTTGAGTTAAGTTAGTTAAACACCTGTGGGCCTGTTTCTTGGTTAGTTTGGTGACACCAACTCCACACAATGACTATAATAATAAAATGAGACGACAACTCAGACACTCGACAGAGAGCCTGGCACATTGTGGGTACCTAATAAATACCAGTTTCCTTACCCTTTCTTTTACTTCCTTGATTTGGTCATAGAACCAGGTGAATTTACTTTCAAGATCATTTGAATGGCAAACTCCCCTCTAATTGATAGTACTGATGGCTCGTACAGTTAACCACATCAATTATACAAAACAATTATTAATCTGATGCTAATTCCAGTTCTCTATATAAATTTTGTGCTTCCATCTGAGTAAGATGCCCAATGGTTTATCAAACTATGAGTATAAAACAGAGAACATTTAATGTACAGGAGAACACCTATTTGTTCTTAGGTATTAGTTGACATCCAATTATACTGCAAACAACAGATGTGCCAATTATAAAGGGCCTTTAACTGTTACTGCTTTGGCAGAATTTATTCAAGTTAGAGTTGAAAACAAAGTTAAGCTGAGACCAGTTTGGCTCAATGGATAGAGCATTGGCTTGGGGACTGAAGGGTCCCGGGTTCAATTCTGGTCAAGGGCATGTACATTGGTTGCGGGCATATCCCCAGTAGGGGGTGTGCAAGAGGCAGCTGATCGATGACTCTCTCTCATCGATGTTTCTAACTCTCTATCTCTCTCCCTTCCTCTCTGTACAAAATCAATTAAAAAGAAAAAAAGAAAACAAAGTTAACTTTTTCACTGACCTCCTCTCTTACCTGACCCACATCTCCTATGACCTACTAATGCTCATTAGTACAACATCTTGTATGGATCATGGGGGAAAGGGTAGGGAAGTGACTAAGGGAATTTAGTCAGGAATATAAGACAACGTGTTGGCGATGTTGTTACAAGGAAGTAATAAATCAGGAAGACTTCCTGGAGGAAATTACAAGTTTTAGGAACAAAGTAAGAGCAAATGGCAGGAAAAAAAGAGGCAGGGCACTCTAGAGGTACAGAGGAGGAGGGCAAAAAGAGGAAGGAGCCCATGGCTAAGAGCCTGGGCTTCAGCATCAGATCTAGTTTCCCATCTCTATTGATCTTAGGCAAGTTAATTTCAATTTCTTCATCTGTGATGATTAAATGAGATAATGCATGTGAAGTGCTAAGAGGTGGTATAATTATAGCTACGGCGATCAATGATAGAAAAATCAGAAGACAGGTGCTTAGAAGTCTCAGCAATAGCATCTGAGGTGAGAGCGCTACTAGGCTGAAGTTGGTGGGAAGAGGAATTTCCATGAATACTTACTTTGAGGGATCCACAAGCCCGAGGAAAATAGGTCATACATGCCTTCATTCCCTCCAGTGCTGAGAGTTCACACTGTGGGCAGAAAAGTAAGGAAGAGATGAGAGTCCAATGCCCCCATCTCCACCCACAACCTCTCAAGGTCCCTCCTCAGACACTTCTTCTTGGCCCTTCCTTCTCCTCACTTCTCTGATCCTATTCCCCAATCACTTCCCATCACATTCCTTAATCCAGGCGGTCAGAGTAAGGCAGGCATTAAAAGGGGCCAAGGGGCAGAGGGACTGGGCAGGTGTCTCACCTCTGGCCTGAGGCCCAGCAGGGAAGTGAGAAGGCCAGGGAGGTGGTTCATGGAGATGTCCCGGAAGAGTGTAGGAAGCTGGGCTGCATATCGGAGCAGGTCCCTCAGAACCACCACAGCCAAATCCATCGTGGCAGGTGGGTCCTGGGACTAAAAAGCAACAACACCCATGCTTTCAACCTCATCTTCATGGTCACCAAGAGGAGGAATGACAGGTATGACAACATGCAGCTTTTGAGAAACGCCACAGTTAATGTCAACATTACCATCAGATCCACTAGGAATAGAGTGCATTAGAGACATGGAGTATTCAAAAGTAAACTATTTGTCTATAGAAAAAACGTGTTTACATTTTCGTTTTAGGGGTATTTGGGGTCCTCAGAATTTGTTTGGGGGATGGTGAGAGAAACAAATCCACAACTGAAAGACCTAACTGGAAGAGCTCAAGAGCTTGATTATCCCATATTCTACCTCCCTTCAGTGAAGAGCACACCCAGCCTAAAAAAAAGTCTCAGCTGCAACAAAATCACTGCACCTCTAAGCTAGTTCAAACCTACCCTGGAACTCATGAAGAAAAATCGGTTTGGGTCCTAACTCGTTTGGCTCAGTGGATAGAGTGTCTCAAGAGTCCCAGGTTTGATTCCGGTCAAGGGCATGTACCTTGGTTTTGGGCACATCCCCAGTGGGAGTGTGCAGGAGGCAGCTGATCAATGTTACTCTCTCATCGATGTTTCTAACTCTCTATTCCTCTCCCTTCCTCTCTATAAAAAAATTAGTATTTTTAAAGAAAGAAAAAACGGCTTGGGCCTGGCCAGTGTGTGCAGTGGTTAGAGCTATGTCCCACACACTGAAGTGTTGTGGATTCCATTCCTAGTGAGGACACATACCAGGTTGTGGGTGCATGCATGAGGCAACCAAACAATGTTTCTCATATCGGTGTTTCTTTTTCCCTTTCCCTTCCTCTCTCTCTGGAATGCATAAAAAAAAATGTGCCCACCCAGCCAACATACCTCAGTGGTTGAGCGTCGACCTATGAACTAAGAGGTCGAGGTTCAATTCCAGGTCAGGGCACATGACCAGGTTGCAGGCTCAATCCCCAGTGGGAGGCATGTGGGAAGCAGCTAAATGATGGTCCACAAGCTAAAAATTATTTTTACATTTTTAAAGCGTTGGCAAACTAACCAAGAAAAAAACAACAGGCAACAGAAACCATATGTGGTTCGCAAAACATAAAAGATTTACTACCTGTGAACATTTACTTCATAGAAAGTTTCCCAGCCCCCGAGCAAGACTAAGCACCATGAAGCAGGTCCGCGTCCATCTTACCACTGTCTCCCAGAGCTGAGCACGCAGCCTGCCACATGTGCTCAGAATGAAGATGTAAATGAAGATGTCATCAAAGATGTAAAAGTAGAAAAAAATTAAAATGTTGAAAGAGAAAGAAAGGAGTGGGCAAGAAAAAAAAAAATCAAACACCTGGAAAAGGTAACTTTAGAAATGTCACTACTAAGAAAAGCTAATGAGGAAATGAAACAGTCAGAAGTTACAGTGTGTGAAAGGTCAGATGAATTAAAGTAATTCAGTAGATGAAAATATCAAAAAGCTTAAAAGGACTTCCATTTGAAGCTTATCCTCCCTCCTATCAGAAAACTGCTAATGATTCTGTCCTCAGAACTAAATGTGCAAGCCACAAAGAAAACACCACATCCCGAATGGAGAATAAGGAATGGTAGGGGGAGGGGGCGGAGTCCAGGCAGCGGCTGAATCCTTACCTGCAAGACCTGCTGAATGCTCCGAAGCCAAGAGACACAGTGCTGCTGGAACATCTCTGTGGAGCTCTCCCCAACCAGCAAAGACAGCAGACAGAGGCCCTCAAACCTGGTAAGAAAGAAGTGAGTGATAACAAGGTGGAGGCTAGACTTCAGAGAAAGCTATTTATTGCTCTTTCACACTCACTGGACTAGACCTACAGCAAGACTTCACCTCCAATCACTGTGGTTTCTAAATCCTGAAATACTCAGAAGACTTGGGGTGAGGTACAGGCAGCAAGGAAAGGGAACAGAGATCATCACAGTCCCAGGCGGGGCTGGAATCGGTGAGATTCAGCTCAAGTGAGTTCATGAAAGAATGACACTCCCAGCCTCCTGGGAGCGACCCTCTTGACGAAATGGGAGGACAGTAATGGACAGATGTATAGCTCACTGCCTAAGGAAACATCCTTCTGGAGGGAAGAAAAAAAAGGTTAAAGACTTACCGAGTTTTGATAGAACTGAGACGAGCATTACTGAGACCCACCAACGCCCCAACAGCTGAAAGATTCTAGAAGAAAACAGGGAAGTGAGTCAGGAATAGGATGCTAAAGGTGCAGAATTTCTCCAAGCCCTGCCGTGTCCCAGTATCCATGAAGCCTTTTCTGACGTCCCACCTCCTTTGAGGATAAAAGACCATTTCTCTAGAGGCCTCAACCTTTGTCCTATTTTCAGTAGGTGACACATATAGCATACTGGTAGGAGGGGCAGAGATGTGCAACAGGCTGGTCCCACACCACATGTGTCCTGCAGACTCTCCTCAAAGTCATGTCTTGCTTGATCCCTTCTTTTACTGTCCACCCAACAAATTAGTGCTCTACAGAGACAGCCCCACTCATCCCAGCTACCAGACCTCAAAGACAGGTCTGCTTCGCCCGAGTATCCCTGAGCAGCACCTAGCAGAGGACACTGAACTCACCTGTTTCCCTCCCTCCTTCACCCCCAAATCCCCCTCCTCCTGTCCCCGGCTTCCTTAGACCTGTTAAGAATGCCAACATATGCCAAAACCGGTTTGGCTCAGTGGATAGAGCATCGGCCTACAGACTGAAAGTTCCCAGGTTTGATTCCGGTCAAGGCCATGTACATTGGTTGCGGGCACATCCCCAGTAGGGGGTGTGCAGGAGGCAGCTGGTCAATGTTTCTCTCTCATCGATGTTTCTAGCTCTCTATCCCTCTCCCTTCCTCTCTGTAAAAAATCAATAAAATATATATTGATATTTTTTTTAAAAGAATGCCAACGTAGACTTCTAGTCAAAATGGTGTACAGTAAGTAAATGCTATACTCACCTCCTCCCATGACCAAATCAAAATTACACTAAACTACAGAACACCCATCATTGAGAACAGCCTGAAATCTAACTGAACAGAAGTCCGGTAACTAAGGACATACAGAAGAAGCCACACAGAGACTGGTAGGGGGGTGGCGCAGAGATGTGCAACAGGCTGGTCCCACAGCCACGTGTGGCAATAAAAAATCTGAAGAGGTATCTCAGCTGCAGAGGTCCCTCTCTCCTCCCTCCCTCTCTCCTCCTTCCTCTCTGAAATCAATAAAAGTATATCTTTTAAATAAAATAACCAGTCTATCTCAGCTCACGCTTCAGAGTTTCCTAAAATCTCACAAAGGTTCACAAATCCCAAACAAGCAGAAGCTGGCTTCACCATGCGCCAACTAGCTAAGCAGCCCAAACACAGCACCAGCAGCACCTAACCTCAGCTTATAGCTTAGCCTCTCCCAGGCACCTCCAAGCCCAGCGCAAATGGCAACCATCTGCACATCCCTTTGTAGCTCGTACCAGGTGGCTCTGAGCAGAGCACAAGCAGCAGCTAACCTTGGCCTGCACCTCCCAAGAGACCCCAAAACAATACATCCAGTGCCAGTGCCAGGCCACATAAGAGAACCACCCAACCACCTCTAGAAATGACATACTCAGAGGGCACACCCAGCAGGCACCAGTACCCTGATAAAAGCAAATCCTGCTCCACAGGGTTAACCCCTGCACAACGGCTCCTCCACTATAGTCACAGACAGTCCTCATAATCAATCAGCCTGAGGATTAATCCATCTCACTGATGTGCCAACAGTAATCAAGGTGGAACTACAATTCACAAACAACCCACACAAGGGACACACCTAGAGCGTCCAGCTCAGGTGACCAGGGAGACTGTACCACTGGGCCCCACAGACACTCCACCAAGACCAGGAGACATGGTAGCGCCACCTACTACATAGAAACAGAGAGGGAAGCTGCCAAAATGAGGAGATAAAGAAGCATGTCCCAAATGAAAGAACAGAACAGAGAAATTCCAGAAAAATAACAAAATGGCGACAAGCCATCTACCAGATGCAGCGTTCAAAACGATCTCAGTGAGAATTTCAACAAAGAGATTATAGAAAGTAAATACAGAAAATATAAAACGAATATAGAAGACATAAAAAAAGAACCAGTCAGAAATTGAGAATACAGTAACTGAAACAAAAAAATACATTAGAGCCGAAACCGGTTTGGCTCAGTGGATAGAGCATGGGCCTGCAGACTGAAAGATCCCACGTTCGATTCCGGTCAAGGGCATGTACCTTGGTTGTGGGCACATCCCAAGTAGGGGGTGTGCAAGAGGCAGCTGATCGATGATTCTCTCTCATCGATGTTTCTAACTCTCTATCCCTCTCTCCTTCCTCTCTGAAAAAAATAAATAAAATATATATTTTTTAAAAAAACTAGATTCGCTTTAACTTCCTGCAATCCTTTAAAAAAAAAAAAAGTACATTAGAGGGAATCAACAGATCATAAGAAGGAGAGAATCAAATCAGCAATTCAATTCCCTGTCAGAGCCTATGGGAAAGCAATATTGGTAATTAAGCCTAGGTGGATGGACCAATCAACAGATCTCTTTTTCTCTCAAGTCACCACGCCTATTCACTTACCTTCATTACTCTTCTCCACTAGACTAGAATTTCTCTCAAGAAATTTGTCTTGCTTATCTAACCTAAAGATGAGGAATAGTAGCTAACACATAACAGATACTCAATAAATGTTTACCGAATGAAAATCTGTGGGGAAGCAAGGGAAACCATACAGTCCCATGTACTGAGGACCCAATATCAGAGACACAAGGAGAAAACACTCAAGGCAAGATATACTAAAAAAAAAATGTGATACATGCAATATTAAATATTAATATTAAATAGCTTCCCACATCACCTTTAGCTTCTTTACTCAAAATTCTACTAGACTTTTAGACATTTAGAGAAAATAAACAAGACATTAAATTCATGTAGCTCGCCTTGAGGGAGGAGGGGAAAACTTGAAAAAGATGATGAAAGAAATCATACGTACATAGGCAGGATATATAACATTTCAGAAATACTTAGGAGCATGAATCAGGGGAGGATTTAGAAGGAAGAGAAAATATGTAATCAGCTCCTGCTTCTAAAACTGGGCTGAGACAGCAGAGGCACAGTTTTGTTACCCTCAACAATGAGGAGTAACGGTAATACAAGTAATAAATGAGGTCATCCCTCATTCAAATAAATTTGAAGCTAAGATAATAGGACTACCCAGCAGATTGTGACAACCCTCTTCCTGGAAGGAAGCATGGAGCTTGGAAGGTCCCATAACAAAGGCTGGGCAAGAAAGGCCTCTTGAAGCATGGGTAGAATTTGGGGCAAGAGATATGAAAGGAACACCTTCCATAGGTTAGACATGTTATATCTTCTTAGAATCAGTGGCTTCACCTGAACAAGATGGGGTTTCAAGCTAGAATGGAAGCAATGACAAAGATACGGAAAGGAGTGGACAGATGCAAAAACTACTCAGAGGAAAAAATCAACAGGACCTAATTACCGTGCATATGGAGGTGTGTGAGCAAGAAAAGAAAGTGTTTAGGATGGATGGCATTTGGGTTTCTAGCTTGCAGAACTGAATGGGTATTAGATTCTACTCTTAGTATGATCCAAAGAACCCTACCAAACCCGTCTAAAAAGCTCTACATGATCTGTCCACTACCGACCCACCTAGCACCCACTCTCTTCCCCTCCACCTGAGAGAACCCAGGCACAACTCCCTTCTTTTCTGCTCCCTCCTACCACAGGGCCTTCCCACGTGACCTTCCCCCGGACTGAGCCCCTCTTCCCATTTTCTTTCCCTACCAACCCCTACTCATCCTTGGGGGTCTCAGCTTAAACTCCAGTACCTCTAACCTAATACTGCTATACAATGCTGTGTTTTGTAACATTTCGTTCATCACCAGCACATCTACACCTGAAGCATCCAGTACTTGCCAAGCTTGGAAGGTCCTCAGAATGAGTTCAGTTAAGTATTTGTTAAATACACATCCACTCGGCAGGGGGGGAAAATCGCAAAAACATATATACTCAACTGAGGAAAAAGAAGCTAAAGATCATAGATCTAGCGACGGGGCCTGGAATGGAACCCATTCGTGTGTGACTACCAATAGCCTAGCAATGGAGAAACGAGGCCCATATTTTCCAGTTTCTCCTCGTGGCTGAAAAAGGCGAAATACGTGAATTTCGTGCAGACGGATACCCGGACTCGCTTTCTGCACCCAGCTCTCCCTCCCTCCATCCACCTGACTGCTGCAGCTGCAGCTCGGTGAACCAGGCACACAGATGCCGCTCCCACCTCCCACCAGGGCCGCCCACCCGCCGGTCACAGACTCACCTGGGCCCCGCCCACCGTCCCATGCAGCCGCAGGAGGCACATGAGCCCGGGCAAATGTGGGGCCGAACGGGCTGGGGGATGCACGGGAGGAATGGTGGACCCCGCTCGCGGCTGCAGCAGCCCGGACACGCTCTCCAGCAGCAGCATGCGGAGGCGCGGGCCCGAGCCCACCGCCGAGAGGCCCCCGGCCCCGCCGGGAACCCCCGCCGCGGAGCCCGCAGACGGCCCACTGAGAACAGCTGCGGCCATCTTCACTGGGCTCTACTGGCGGCGTGGCGCGGCGCGATGACGCAAACACTCCGCGACACACGCGACGCACGCCTGCGGGGAGGAGAAGCAGCAGGACCACCTGGGAAGCACGGAGATTGGGCTCCGCGCTCTGGTGGGAGGGAGCATGCGCCGCGGGGCGGCCGGGGGGGCGGCCGGGGGCTGCGGGGGTTTAGTTCTTGGACTGCGAAGGGCCGGGGGCGCCTGAAGAGCACACGTGGTCTGGACAAAAGGCACCGGAGCCCCAAAAGGGATCCTTTAAAACAAGAGAGTTCAGATACTTCCCTTCTAGGCAGCACTGATGTCTAAGGAACTGACCTCTTGTTTGAAACTGTAGACATTTTATTGGGTTTTTGTTAATATTTTATTGATTTTTTACAGAGAGGAAGAGAGGGATAGAGAGTTAAAAACATCGATCAGCTGCCTCTTGCACACCCCCTACTGGGGATATGCCTGCAACCAAGGTACATGCCCTTGACCAGAATCGAACCTGGGACCTTTCAGTCTGCAGGTCAACGCTCTATCCACTGAGCCATACCGGCTTTGGCTGAAACCATAGACATTTTAAACTACATTCACAACCACAGAACTGACACAACAACATTGATTGCAAACTTAAAAAGGTAAATACATCTAATGAAATGATGTACAAGGCATAGAACGCTCTTCTACATGGTTGGCAAGGAAGTAAATTGATGCAACCTTTCTTGATAGCATCTTGCTACTTTTATTCCCCAGGCAATCTCCTTCATTCGATATTTATTCATTCCACAAATATTTACTGAGCACCTTTCAAGGTGCCAGGCGCCATTCTAAGTGATGAGAATAAAATCACGAAGACAATATACCCTTCTAGACAGAAGAGATGGTCAATAAATAAGAAAATAAATAGATTTTGTATAGTGCTATGTGTTATTTTAAAAATACTCATGGCCCTAGCCTGTTGGGCTGTGCAGATAGAGCTGACCTGAGGCCTGAAGGGTCCTGGGTTAGATTCTGGTCTAGGGCACATGCGCAGGTTGTGTGCTCGATCCCCAGTAGGGGGCTTGTAGAAGGCAGCCTCGCCATTGATGTTTCAATCCCTCCCCCCCTCTCCCTGCCCCTTTTCTCTCTGAAATCAATAAAAATATTTTTAAATAAAAAATAAGCATGGTAATTTGCTAGAGAGTGATACGGATTGCAGTGGGGACTTGTTAAAAAGAAAGCCCTCTCTTAGCAGATCAATGATTGTCTCATCCTTGATGTTTCTATCTTTCTCCCTTCCTCTCTAAAATCAATTTTTAAAAAAAAAATTTTTTAAGTCCTCTCTGAAGATGGCAGGATAATGTCATTCATACTGAATCAAAGGAAAGTTTCTCTAAGCAGAAGCAGCAACATGTGCAAAAGCTCCAAGGTAGAAATGGGCTTGCTGGAGGGCTAGTTTGGCACAAGGACAGAGGAAGAGAGGCAGAGTAATTGATACCTGTGGTATGTGTTATGCTTAGAGAGGTGAATATGGATCAGATCATCCAGATTCTACTAGACAGAGGTGCAAAAATGGGATTTCATTCCATTCATATCATATTTGGAAGCTACTGAAGGGCTTTATGCAGGAAGTGACAAGAACTGACTTACAGCCCTAGCTGTTTTGGCTCAGTGGATAGAGCATCAGCCTGCAGCCTGAGGGGTCCCGTGTTTGATTCCGGTCAAGGGCACATGTCTGGGTTGTGGGCTCCATCCCCAGTGGTGGGTGTGCAAGAGGCAGCTGATCAATGATTCTCTCTCATCATTGATGTTTCTATTCCTATTCCTCTCCCTTCCTCTCTGAAATCAATAAAAATATAATTAAGAGGAAAAAAGAACTGACTTACATTTGAGAAAACCACTCTAGTTGCTGTGTGGAGAAGGGACTTAGAGGGGTAAGAAGGGATCAGGGAGAGCCATGAAGAAGCCATAGTGGCCTGGCCAGGTGGCTCAGTTGGTTGGAGCATCACCTTGTACACTTATCAGGTTTGCTTCCCAGTTAGAGCACATACCTAGGTTTCGGGTCTGATCCCTGGTCAGGGCATACAGGACAGGCAACTGATCAATATTTCTCTTTCTCTCCCTTCCCCTATCTGTAAAATCAATTAAAAAATAAAAATAAAACATATCCTCTGGTAAGGATTTAGAAGAAGGAGGAAAAGAAGGCATTGTAAGAAGCTATCATAACAGGCCAGGTAAGAGAGGATGGTAGAGGGAAAAAATAAAGATGGTGACTGGGACCAGAATGACACTGTGTTTTGTTTTGTTTTGTTTTGAAATATATTTTATTGATTTTTTATAGAGTGGAAGGGAAAGAGATAGAGAGCTAGAAACATCGATGAGAGAGAAACATCGACCAGCTGCCTCTTGCACACCCACCACCGGGGGTGTGCCCGCGGGTGTGCCCGCAACCAATGTACATGCCCTTGACCGGAATCGAACCTGGGACCTTTCAATCCGCAGACCGACGCTCTACCACTGAGCCAAACCGGTTTCGGCATAGCACTGTATTTTGGAAGCAGAATGCCAGGACTAGAAGAAGGATTAGATAGAAGGCAGTACAAGAAGAAAAAAGAAGATCCTTGCACTTCAGCCTTTGTTTGACTTTTATTATATTCCAACTAGAGGCCTGATGCACATATTTGTGCACAGGGCTCAGCCCTCACAGCTGCCGCAACTTCCCTCTGCCACTGCCTTGGCCCTCACAACCCTGGCTTCGTCCAGAAGGTTGTCCAGAAGGATGTCTGGAAAGATGTCCAGAAGTTCGTTCAGCTGTCCGGTATAATTATCATATTACACTTTTATTATTATAGATTATTATTATAGCAGACTACAGGCCCAATGCACAAAATTGGTGCAAGAGTAGGCCTTCCTTCTTCCAGCTGCTGGCACCTGCTTTCCTCTGGCACCAGGACCCGGGCTTCCCTTGTAGCCCCAGCTTCATCCCGAAGGTCATCTGGTCTAATTAGCATATTATGCTTTTATTATCATAGATCATTAGATTATCTTTGTGCACAAAAAAGTTCCATTGTTATTTTTTTAAAATATATTTTATTGATTTTTTACAGAGAGGAAGGGAGAGGGATAGAGAGTTAGAAACATCGACGAGAGAGAAACATTCATCAGCTGCCTCCTGCACACCCCCCACTGGGGATGTGCCTGCAACCAAGGTACATGTCCCCGACCAGAATTGAACCCGCGACCTTACAGTCCACAGGCCGACACTCTATCCACTGGACCAAACCGGTTTCAGCTCCATTGTTATTTTGATGTAGCATTACATTTATAGATAGTTTTCTGAGAAATGACATTTTTGAAAGATTTTTGAAGTATTGATTTGAGAGAGAGAAACATTGCTGTGGGTAACATCAACTGGATGCCTTGACCAGGGATGGAACCTGCAACCCAAGGCATGTGCCTTGACTGGGAATCAAACCAACGAGCTTTTGGTTTATGGGACAACATTCCAACCAATTGAGCCACACCGGTCAGGGCAAGAGAAGACATCTTTATAGTAATGGTCTTTCTCACCTAGAATAGGCTATATCTCTTCCATTCTTGCTAGCCTTTATTATCTTTCTAACGTTGTCTTGCTATTAGTATCTTTTAATACAATAGTTTTCATTCCATGAAGACCACTTTCCTTTCAGTTCCAAAAGCACTTTAGATATGTAGCAATAAAGATCTCATACCTTCTGGTCATGACCCTTTGACAAAAGTGCTTGACGAGTCTACAAGAAATGTTTAAATATTGAAATAGGTGAGCAGTGACCTTAGGAGGTGGTGATAGAACTGAGGGTGGGGAAGTGACAGCTGGCGGGAAAGGCCTGTGTTTAAACCTTAACGATGATCTTAGACCATGCTGTGTGGCTCAGTGGTTGATCATTGACCTATGAACCAGGAGGTCACAGTTTAATTCCTGGTCAGGGCACGTGTCTAGATTGGGGGCTCGATCCCCAGGAGGGGACATGCGGGAGGCAGCCAATCTCATCATTAATGTGCTTATCTCTCTCTCCCTCTCTCTTCCTCTGAAATAAATAAAAATGTAAAACCAAAACCAAAAGAAAAAAGATAACAGAAACAGTCTTGTGTATGTTACTTTTTGTTGCATACAAAAGTGGAGGGGGGAGTGTGAAGTTGGTTCATTTGGGGAAGATAGCGAGAGGAAGAAGAAATGGAAAACGCGATGGAAGAAGAAATACTGTAGCTCCTTACATCCAAAATGTCAAGTCATCCATCATCCTCCCAAAATCCAGTCAATTTTGCCCTAAAAATAACTCCAGCCTGACCTCTCTTCTTCCTTCCACTCTGTGGCTCATCATCTCCCCTCGATTACTTTAGGCTACAACAGCCTTGCTACACTCCCTCCACTCTCCACATTGCCCAGAATTATCTTCCTAAAAAATAAATCTCATCATGCCACTCCTTTGCTTTAAAAAACACTACTGGCCGAAACAGGTTTGGCTCAGTGGATAGAGCGTTGGTCTGCGGACTGAAAGGTCCCAGGTTCGATTCCTGTCAAGGACATGTACCTTGGTTGCGGGCACATCCCCAGTAGGGGGTGTGCAGGAGGCAGCTGATGGATGATTCTCTCATTGATGTTTTAACTCTCTATCCCTCTCTCTTCCTCTCTGTAAAAAATGAATAAAATATATATTTTTTTAAAACACCACTGGTCCTAGCCTATTTGGCTCAGTGGATAGAGCATCAGCCTGCAGACCGAAGGGTCCCGGGTTCAATACCTGTCAAGGTCATGTACCTTGGTTGCAGGCTCCTCTCCAGCCTGGGGCCCTGGTCAGGGCTCCTGCAGGAGACAACCAATTGACATGTTACTCTCACATCGGTGTTCCTCTCTGTCTCCTCCCCTTCCTTCCATTCTTTCTAAAAATTAATGGAAAAACATCCTCAGGTGAGGATTAACAAAAACAAACAAATAAATAAAGGTGACTAAATGTTTTCTTTTTCATATATTTTATTGATTTTTTACAGAAAGGAAGGGAGATAGAGAGCTAGAAACGTCGATGAGAGAGAAACATCGACCAGCTGCCTCTTGCACACCTCCTACCGGGGATGTGCCTGCAACCAAGGTAGATGCCCTTGACCGGAATCGAACCGGGGACCTTTCAGTCCGCAGACCGAAGCTCTACCACTGAGCTAAACTGGTTTTGGCAAAGGTGACTAAATGTTTTTTTAAAAATAAATAAATAACACTACTGGATCCATGTGTCCTCTTCCAGAGAAGCGCCTCAGTCTTGTTTCTTTTTTACCCTGTTCCACAAAATCCTTCACACGGCTCCAGGCTTCCTTCCCAGCCTTCTCTCTCCTGCTGTCTTACCCCCACAAACACTTCAGAACAGGATGTGCCCTGCCTTTCCCTGCACTTGGAACGCCCTTTCTCAACTTCTGCCCACCATTTATAAAGATTGTCCTCAAATGTCCTCTCCCCTGGACAGCCCGCACTCCTCCGCTCCCACTCAGGCCAACCCTTTATAGTAGTTGCTTTGTCTTCCGAGTCATAACTCTATTGTAGCATTCCTGGGATCCTACTTATGTGTTTCCACAAGTATGCCAGGAAGGCAGGAGTCGTGTTCGTTCATGCCTGTGTCCTCATCGCCCTAGCATAGTGACTGGAACAAAACAGCCCTGGATAGATGGAAGAAAGTAAGCGGCTGTGCGTGGATTGGAGCAGATGAGAGGTCCCGAGAAAAGTAGGCAAAGTAGTCCTGCAAAGATCAAAGACAGACACCGGGGGGCGCTGACACACCACCATAAAGTGGAAGGGCCGGCCGAGAAAGCCGCAAGCCCTGGAGTAAGCGGTGCGCCCCGACGGCACGCATCCCCCCCCCACAACGGGAACCGCTCGGCCACGTGTGCACACCCTCACCCTCCGCCCAGACCGAGCTTAAATTCATTCTACAACCCCCACCGCCTCCTCCGTCCCCGCCGCCAACCCCCTTGGCCTCCACCGCCACCGAGAAAGCAAACAAAGAGGAGGAGACTCCCGCAGGGTTCTGGGTGCAGGGAGCCAACCGGAGGGCTCTATTCCCCGGGAAGGCGGGCGCCTCCGTGTAAGGGCGCCCAATCAGCTTCTAAGGGAGGGTTAGGATCGGGGAGAATGGGCGGGAAGAGCGGGGAGTTGGTAGGGATTCCCCCCGCTCCCCCCCCCAGAGAGGGGCGGGGCGAGGGCGGGGCGGAGCCAATCAGGGTGAGAGTCTCAGAGGCGAGGGCGGGCTTCGTGGCAGCGCGCGCGATCCGGGCTGACGCATCGGGCCCGGCTCCCCGGGATCCGGGGGCGGGAGCCGGGGGCGGGGTGAGGGGGCCCGAGGGGAGGGGACAGCGGAGAAAGAGTCTGGGGCGCGCGTGCGCAGCGGCGTGGGGAGGAGCGGGGAGGAGCGGGGACCTGGCCGCGGACTGGGAGGCTGCGAGGAGGAGCGAGCCGCGGGCCGGGCGGGCGGCGGGCGGCGGGCGCGCGCACCATGGGGGAGAAGCCCGGCACCAGGTAAGGGAGGTGGGGCCGCCCGGCGGGACGTGGGCGGCGGCCCCGGGCGGGTGCCGGGACGCCCTACAGGCGGGGACCCTGGGGAGAGGGAATCGGGCGCCTGGGGGTAGGCAGGCATCTGGGGCCGCGCGCCTAGGTCCTCGGGAGCAGTGACGGGGGACACGCATGCCAGGGTCCCTGCAGAAAGCAAGCGCTGAAGGGGGTCAGGAACCTGGCGTCTGGGTTCAGGCAGGGATGTGGGGACCGGCGGCGGCTCGGTGCTCCCTTGCAAGCTGCGATGCCCGGGCGGAGGAAGGAAGAGCAGGTGGCCGGTCCCTTGGGGTCGGATATGGGCAGACTGGATGCCGGAAGGGGGATCCCCGTAGACTCGTGCTTAAGCCACTAGAAAGCCTTCTATGCAACACCCCACAGGCAGTGGGGCTGCCCCCACCTGTCCCCAGGGCCGGGTAGCTCAGCTTCCAAACTTCTGCCTTTCCCCAGGGTTGCTAGGAGCAACAGCCTCGTTTTAAAGAGAGCTGAGGACTTGGCGATCCTCCCCAAGTCTGGGCCTTTCTCCCTCTCCCCGCGGGAGAGGGGAAGGAGGTATCTGCTCTGGGCACCCCATCCACTCCCCGGATGTTTTATGTGCAATCGAGGCTCCTTCCTTCCACGGGCACCCCGAGTTCTGGTTTTTGGTCTCTAGCACAATCCACTTCCTGTTGTGACCCAACACCTCCAAGGGGGCGGTGGGTGAATGCCTGAGTCCCCGGGGAGCAGGCACAAGAGGAAAAGAGGGGGGCTGTAGAGCTCTATCCAGAGGGGATCGGGAAGAGGGGCCTGGTCCCGAGCTGCCCCTTGTTCTGCAAAACATCACCATGTCAGCCCCACCGCTCCCCACCTAGAGGGTAGGAGAACCCAGGTCTCTGAGCACCAGGTCCTTCAGTATTGGACAGAGATAATCCGAGAAAGGATTGGAGTCCTGGATTTGGGGTTAAACAAACCAGAGAAAGGGGAAGTCAACGAGGAAGGAGGCCCCCCGGTTTCCGTTACGTGGTTGGGGGGGGGGCGGTGAGAGAAGGATGGACCAAGGGGGGATTGCTGACTTGGCATCATTCCTCCCATCAAATTCTGGGCCACAGGAAATGTGGATAATAGCAGGAAGTGTGAGGGGGCATCTGCTTCTGTGCCCCCCCCCACTCTCTGGTCACCCCCACACTCCGCCTCCTTGGCCAGCTTCAGTGTACACGTGCTGCCTCTCCCTCGCCTGGCAGGAGGCTGGCTGGGTTAGGATCCAGAAGGCAGGTGCCCTGCAGCTGCTCCAGGGCAATTACCACAAACTGACACTCCACTTGGCCAAGGGATTCGTAGATGTCACAGTCCTCTGCCAGGGCTCCTCATAGGAAGACACACTGGGACAAAGGAGAGCCAGAAGCCAAGGCGAGGAAGAGCAATCAGACCGAGTGGGGACAAGGGGAGGGGTGCTCGTTCCAGCTGGCCACCTTATTTGGATGGGGATACCCTCCCCTTTATTGGACGGGGATACCCAGGGGACCTCCATAACCTCCGCCTTGTGGCCTTTGCATAGCGTGGCCTTCTGGGAAGAAGGGGCAAGTAAAGAGGTTGCAGCAGGAATGGGTGGTGGGGTTGGAGGGCGGGGAGGCCAGCTGGCGGGATTTCAGCCTCTCCTACCTGGGGACCCTTCCCAGAGGCCCCCGCGGAGGCAGAGCGGAGTGGGAGGTGGTGCAGCGAAAGACAAGCCCACGGGTGGCCGGAGCACCGGAGTGGCCAGCCACATCCCCACTCGTCCAGCCGTGGGTGGAGTCCAGGCCTGGGTTGTGTTAGCAGCTAGGAAGTGAATCCCTCTCAACCCAACACGCTTCATGCCGATTACAGAGGCAGGGGAGTGTCACAGATCAGCCACCAAGAGCATGGACTCGGAGCCAGACGGCCTGTTTGTCTACCATGTACACCGGGACCTTAGGCAACATTCTTGACCACTCCTGTGCCTCAGTTTCCTCCCTATAAAATAGGAATACTGGGAGCTCCTGGGGTTGGTTATTAAGCGTGTTAAATGAGATAACACACAAGGAAGGCTTTAAACAGTGATGGGCGTACAGTATTCGCCCAGGAAATGTTAGCAGCAGCATTGCCGTACGCCTGGCGTTGTGTCGGAGATGACCTACGTGAATAAGGCCTCCGACGCTCACGGTCTCTCTAGTGCAGCGGACAGTACACAGCTAACTGCCCCTGCATAGTATCACGCCACAAATAAAACATAAACAAGCTATGACGTGAAACACCCCCCTCCCCCCCCCAAAAAAAAAGGAGTGTCCAGCGTCTGGGCTTGACCCCCTTTTTAAAGGAGGTGATTCCTGAGCTGGACCTTGAAAGACAAAAACACGGCGTTTAAGCTGCTGAGATTAGAGATGGGGAGAATGAGAGGTTAACGGAGTGGGTCCCTCTTAGGTGGTGCCTAGAGGAGAAGCCATTTTCAGGCAAAAGGCCGAAGCCATTCCTCTTTCAGGCCCTGCAGCTGTCTTTGAAGCTGGAAAGAGGGTTAGGTCTCCTGCGGACAATAGTGCAACCTGCCCACCCAGGTCCCCCTGGGGAGGTCCTCTGGGAAGAGCCACGGTGGTTCCTGTGGCAACCAGTGTGGCTATGGCCATGGAGGAGGGGAACCAGGGGAACGGGTGCGGGTGGAGGGGGGTTGCCGTGACAACCAGCTTTGAGGGGCTGCCAAGATGGGAATGTTAAGGACCTCTGGTTACCTTCCTGGGGGAAAGTGGGACGGGGGAGGGCTGGACGAAGCCTCTGGGCAGGAATCCTGGGTGAGCCCTGCTTCCTCAGGACGGGGAGGGATGAGGTCCTGGCGCCCGGGTCCCTGCTGAGTCTGAGGGAGGCAGTGGGGTTTCCCTTTCTGTTTTGTTAGGGTCTTCAAGAAGTCCAGCCCTAACTGCAAGGTGAGTCTCCCACGGTGCTTCTCCTCCTGACCCTCCCGGGGCCCTTAACGAGGCCCAGCCTGCCCCAGATGATCCCCAGCCCCTATCTGCCCACTTCCTGTGACAGCTAAAAGCCAACTTCCTTCCCTCCAGAAGCCCCTTGCCACAAAGGCTGCTCCGCCTGAGCCAGCCACAAGGCTGGGTGGGGACAGGCCTCGGCCCCTAAGCAAGACCAAGGGGGAGGAGCCAGAAACCCACGCCTCCCGCTCTCAGGCCTATTTACCCCGGAGCCCCTCTCTGGCTGTGACCCACAAACCCGCACACACATCCGGTTGCTGTGCAGAGGTGCGAAAAGATATTAGGGAGGAGCTAAAAAGCCTCCAAGTGGGGTGGTCTTCGAGGCCCCCCCACCTCCCTTCCAGCTTACTGGGGGGAACCAGGACTCCTGGACATCCCAGCCCGGGAAGACCAGGGGCAGGGCGGCTCATGTGAGGGAGGCTCTGATGCCCGAGCACCCTCCTACCCCATCTTCCCTGTGGCCCCTCTCCATCCTCAGCTCACTGTGTACTTGGGCAAGCGGGACTTTGTAGACCACCTGGACAAAGTGGATCCCGTAGGTAAGTGTGCCCGCAAAGGGGCCTCCTGTCCCCCAAGAGGAGAGAAGGTCCCGGGCCCGGGATCGGAGGACGGGTCCTGTCGGGAAACCAGCTCACGTGTCCCCTTCCCTAGATGGCGTGGTGCTTGTGGACCCCGAATACCTGAAGGACCGCAAAGGTACTGGCCCCCCGACCCTCGAGGCGCCAGGGGAGGTGGGAGAGGAGAGTGTGAAGTGGGCTGGCATTGAGAGGGGCCCCGGAGAGATGGGGGGCCGAGGCACAGGCCAGGCGTGGGATTCAGGCACGCCGTACGCCGCCCAGAAGCAGCAGCCGCTGCTGCTCGGTGGTCCGGGGAGGACTGGCGAAGGGGAGCTCCTGACGCCGCCTTGCCCTCCCTCGCCAGTGTTTGTGACCCTCACCTGCGCCTTCCGCTACGGCCGCGAGGACCTGGACGTGCTGGGCCTGTCCTTCCGCAAAGACCTGTTCATCGCCACCTACCAGGCCTTCCCCCCCACGGCCAGCCCGCCCCGGCCCCCCACCCGCCTGCAGGACCGGCTGCTGAGGAAGCTGGGCCAGCATGCCCACCCCTTTTTCTTCACAGTGAGGATGACCCCCCCCCCCCTTCTGCAAGGCAAAGGGGCCTGGGGCTGTGGTTGGGGTGTGAGGCACCGGGTGTGGGCGGATCTGGAAGACACAGTAAGGAGGGACCCTGGACCCCCCTCCCTCCAGGGCCCTTCCCTCTCTGCCTCTTCCTGGGGCCTCTCCGTTTCCCTTCTCATCCCCAGGGCTTCTTCTCCAGCCTCTTAAGTGGAGATTGGGAGGAAGACTTGGGGGCTTCCAGAGGAACTGAGGTCTCCCCTTCCCTCTGCCACAGATACCCCAGAACCTGCCCTGCTCCGTCACCCTGCAGCCGGGCCCGGAGGACACGGGGAAGGTGCGGGAGAAAGGGTCCCGAGGCCGGTGGGGCAGAGCGGGGGCCCAGCAGGCCCACGAGATGGGGGTGGGCTATCGGGAAGCCAGGATATGGGGTGAAGGGCAGAGTACTGTCTCCAGTGGACACGGCTGTGTTTGGGGCGGTCACTGCTCATGAGGGACCCTGCTCCTTGCTCTTGACCTGCATGTACGTGGGTATGAGGGCTCGCCGTGCACAGCCAGGGTGAAGCCTGTGCCAGGGGCCGGGCCTTGAGCGGGCAGAGGATGAGGCAGGGCCAGGCCCTGTGCTCCTCAGACCAGGATGGGGCAAGACCGAGGGAGGAGAGAGGGAGGGAAGGAAGGAAGCGGTGGTGGCGGTGACGGCAGGGGCCTTGTGCAAGACCTGACCTTTTCTCCCCCTCCAGGCCTGTGGCGTAGACTTTGAGATCCGAGCCTTCTGTGCCAAATCGCTAGAAGAGAAAAGCCATAAAAGGTGAGGGACACCACCTCCCCTGTGGTTGGCCCATTCCACCCCGGCTGGCTCCCGGGAGCCCCGGGCCCTGTGGGAGGCGGGAGCGGCTGCTTGCTTGGGTGTCTAAGGGATAAACCCTCTCACCCCCAGGAACTCTGTGCGGCTGGTGATCCGAAAGGTGCAGTTCGCCCCAGAGAAACCCGGCCCCCAGCCTTCAGCTGAAACCACACGCCACTTCCTCATGTCTGACCGGTCCCTGCACCTTGAGGCTTCCCTGGACAAGGAGGTGGGGTGTGAGAGAGCGATGCAGGCGCCACAGAGCAGGCCAGGCCCTGGGGGAGGGGGCCAGCCACAGAGGCGGCTGCCTGAGCTAGCTGCGGAGAGGTGCTGAGGGCTTGGGTTCAGAGGGAAGAGAGGCCAAGCAATGTGTTGGTGTCTGGGCCCGCTGATAATGGGGCCAGTGCAAACAGCCGACTGATTTGCCCTCCCTCCTCCCCTCAAAAGCTGTACTACCACGGGGAGCCCCTCAGCGTCAACGTACACGTCACCAACAACTCCACCAAGACTATCAAGAAGATCAAAGTCTCTGGTAGGAGGTGGGGGTTGGAATGTGGTCTGGTGGGAGGGAGTTGCACACATGATCTGGCATCCTCTCAGCTCGGGGCCCTTCCTCTGCCTCCTCCCGGGGCCTCTCCCCAGCGGGGCTCAAGGCGTTTAGGCCACGCCCGGCCAGCACCGACCTATGAACCAGGAGATCGGGGTTTGATTCCCAGTCTGGGATTTGATTCCTGGTCTAGGCACATGCCTGGGTTGTGGGTAGGGAATGTGCAGGAGGCAGCCAATCAATGATTCTCTCTCATCGATGTTTCTATCTCTCCCTTCCTCTCTGAAATAAATAAATAAATAATGTATTTAAAAAAATTTTTTTAGGCCGAAACCGGTTTGGCTCAGTGGATAGAGCGTCGGCCTGCGGACTGAAAGGTCCCAGGTTCGATTCCGGTCAAGGGCATGTGCCTTAGTTGTGGGCACATCCCCAGTGGGGGGTGTGCAGGAGGCAGCTGGTCGATGTTTCTCTCTCATCGATGTTTCTAGCTCTCTATCCCTCTCTCTTCCTCTCTGTAAAAAATCAATAAAATATATATATATATATATTTAAATTTTAGGCTGTCCCAGAGTGAGATACAGATCAGGGGGGACCAGAGGGTGGGGTGGGGTGGGCCGGGGCCCTCGCCTTGTGGTCTGGAGTGGGTGGGGGCTAGTCTTGGCTCCATGCAGAGCTGTTTGTTCCTGCCCGCCCGCAGTGAGACAGTACGCTGACATCTGCCTCTTCAGCACCGCCCAGTACAAGTGCCCCGTGGCTCAGATCGAACAAGAGTGAGTATCAGAACAGCCCTGGGCCCCAGCCTCAGGGAGAAGAGTAGGCCTGGGAGGGAGCATGTGAAGCGGGGGTGGATAATTCTTCCCGAACCATCTCCACGTTCAAGGCCATTCCCTCCTCAGGTGGCTCGGGGCTGTTCGCTTTCTTGAACAGCTGGAGCCAAAGCCTGATCCCTTGTGACGTGTGCCCAGAGAGAGAAGGGGCTCGCCATGGGGGTGGGTGGGGGTCGCCCCTCACCCAACCCGGCCGCTCCCGTTGTCTTGTTCCCCCCCTCCAGCGACCAGGTGTCTCCCAGCTCCACGTTCTGCAAGGTGTACACCGTCACCCCGCTGCTCAGCAACAACCGGGAGAAGCGCGGCCTGGCCCTGGACGGGAAGCTCAAGCACGAGGACACCAACCTGGCCTCCAGCACCATGTGAGGGGCTGCGTGGGCGGGGAGGGCTCTCGCGCAGCCCAGGCGACGGGCATTCACTCGGTACCAGCCCTGTGCCAGGTTCCGTCCTAGGTGCCAGGCTCTGTCAGTAAACAAGAGACAAAAGGCCTCTCACAGCCCGGGGGCGGGAGGACAGACAAAGCAGACACGCAGCAGCAGCACGTGGAGTGACCGGTGTTGGGGAGAGAAAGCAGGGCAGAGAGGGTGGAGAGCGGGGCGGGGGTGTTAGCGTTGGGTGGCTGGGGAAGACGTGAGTTCTGAGTGAGAGCCCAGAGGAGGCAGGCCGTGTGGACGTGCAGGGGGAGCGATCCAGGCCGGAGCAGCAAGCACAGACCCGGAGGCGAGCCGGCCGGTGTCTGCGGAAGTCCGCTGCTGGCCTCCCTGTGCCATTCATTGTGGCTTCAGGCAGGAGCAGCCCTGGAGGAAGGGCTGAACGTCGCTCCTGGTGCCCGGGTGCGGGGAACACAGGGCCCGACCACGGAGAGCAGGCCGCGAGGCCGGCACAGGGAGAGCGCGCTACACGGACAAGAGGAGCAGCTGGGCTTGGGGGGCTAGTGGAGAGCAAGGCAGCGCAGGGCTGTGAGGTCACCGGGATTCTAGCTTTTCCTGGGGGAGAGGGGAGCAGCCACGGAGGGCGCTGCCAGAGGGCTGGCGCGCAGCCTTTCCTGAGACAGCACAGCCTGTGCCGCTGGAGCCTCGCGGCTGCTGTGAGTCCGTGGTCCTGCTCGGGGTCCCGTGGGAGCCCTACGGGCGGGCGGGCGGGCGGAGGTGCAAGGCCGTGGGCCATGATCCAGCTCCTCCCCCCAATTGCAGCGTGAAGGAGGGTGCCAACAAGGAGGTGCTGGGGATCCTGGTGTCGTACAGGGTCAAGGTGAAGCTGGTGGTGGCCCGCGGTGGGTGAGTGTGTCGGGCAGCCTGGGGCGGGGCTTGCCGTGGTTTCCTCCCGCTCTGCACCGTCCGCATCTCTTCACGCTGCCTCTCCCCCTCCCCAGGGACGTCTCAGTGGAGCTGCCTTTTGTTCTTATGCACCCCAAGCCCCATGACCACGTCAGCCCCCCCAGACCCCAGTCAGGTAAGCATGTCACCCCAAGCCCCCCAGAGGGAGGACCCGAAGCCAGGCCAGTGGGGAAGGCTGGTCCTACCCACCCACCCACCCACCCACCCACTCTCCTCCTCCCCTCAGCTACTCCTGAAACAGATGTCCCTGTGGACACCAACCTCATTGAATTTGATACCAAGTAAGACCCTCATCCCCTCCCTCCCTCCCTCCCTCTGACTCTTGCACAGAGATTCCTGTAACGTTCAAATCTACCTTCTACCCCCTCCCCCTACATTTTTTTCCTCTTTGGGGGGGGGTGGGGCGGGGATGGTTGAGTCATCAAGTCCACTGCCTCTTTCTTCGTCCCCTCCTGCAAATACCTCCAGTCCCATTGCCGCTCTAACACCCCGGTCTGTGGGCGGAGGGTGGGAAGCTGAGAAGAGGGTCCCAAGCCCTTGCCTCAACCCCCACTTTCCACCACCAAGCTACGCCACCGATGACGACATCGTGTTTGAGGACTTCGCCCGGCTTCGGCTGAAGGGGATGAAGGACGAGGACTACGAAGACCAGTTCTGCTAGGAAGCGGGGCTGGAAGAAGGGAGTGGATGGTGCTGGGTCGGGGAGGGGCAGGACCAAGACCCGCCCCCCACTGTCACTGGGGTGGGTCCCTGCCCCTTTTCCCTTCCCCTCCTTCCAGCTTCCTCAACCAACCCCTCCCCTCCCCTCTCCTTCTCCTATCCCAGCCCCTCCCCCCATACGCACTGGACCCATCTCCTGTTGAACATGGGCATTAATTCTTTGACTACAGCTGTGCTGCCCCACCCCTCACCCCCCCAGCGGGTGGCAAGCTGTGTTCATACCTAAAATTGTTGGGGGGAGGGGATGCTGAAAAGAGGAGTGATAGTAGGAAAAGGGGGGAGGCACAACTGCACACTCAACCTCATGCCCTCTTGTCACCGTCTGCCTCCCGTTCCTTCAAGCTGAGACCCTTTCCAGGGGCAAAGCCACTTCTCTGTTTCTGAGCATAAAGAATAAACCTTTTCATAGGCCTGCGCGTATGTGTGTTCTGTGCGGCGTTGGAGGACTGTGCTCATCCGCGAGTCTGTTAGCTTGTGGGCGAGGACCTCATCTCTCCCCTGTACCCACATGGCACCTGGCCCGCCGGCTGTCAAGTAATGTTTATTGAGTGGCTGGGCTGTAGCTGTGCTCCAAGGTAAACACCGAAACTTAATTTGGGCAGCCCAGACGCAAGGGCACAGCTTGGAAAAAGCCACAAAGTTTAGACTCTTCCTGGTTGCGGCCCACACACGTGCCCGCACGGTGCCCTGTGCTGACCCAGTGTGTCCGTCGCCAATGCTCCTCAGGTCACTCTGGCTGTCCCTCCCTGGGGCTCAGGGCAGCCTCGCCAGGCGGAAGTCACACTCCCCGTGGGGGCCGGTACTACATTCGGATGTGGAAGCCAGGGCTTTGGGCGGCCAGAGAGTCGTGCTGCCGTGGGCAAGTTTGAGCAGCAGCATCCAACTCTGATGTTCATCAGAGACTCCCTGAGGCTTGGCCAAAACCCGAGGCCAAGGTACAGAGAGTAACACTCCACTGACGTTCCTCACCTCCACCACCCGCTGCCACTCCGCAGCACAGGCTTCCTCTCTTTTTCCTCGTGAAGGCTCGTTCATCCCGTGGACATTCTTGGTTTTAAATCCCAATTATGTGCCGGACATAGCAGTGACCTAACCCAAGGGTCGGCAAACTCATTAGTCAACAGAGCCAAATATCAACAGTACGATGATTGAAATTTCTTTGGAGAGCCAAATTTTTTAAGCTTAAACTTCTAATGCCACTTCTTCAAAATAGGCTCACCCAGGCCGTGGTGTTTTGTGGAAGAGCCACACTCAAGGGGCCAAAGAGCCGCATGTGGCTCGAGAGCCGCAGTTTGCCCACCATGGACCTGACCAAACATTAAAGCATTCCCTAATTATTTAATTACAGTATCTGTGCTCCAAAGGAGAAGAAGTACAGCAGCTATAAGGGAGCTCTGACCTAGACTGGGTTTGGGGGAGAGTTTCCTGGAGGAAGTGACCTTTGAGCAGAGAACTGAAACCTCCGGGGGAGGCCCACATTCCGGGCAGTGGCAACACCACGAGGGAAGGCAGAGGGGAACAGCTTATTCAGGGACTGGAAGGCCAGAGGGACGACAAGGAGCCACGAGCAAAGTAGCTCCAGCTGCGGCTGGTAAGGCAGATAGGACAGCCCATACAAGCCTCTGACAGCTCCTAACATCTAATTAAGTCATTATTTACCCACAGGCTTCCAGCTGCCCAGATGCCAATGACCTTGCTTACCTCTCCACAGTAGCACACCCTGCACACCCTGGTCTTTGTCACATCCCTACTCCCATGAGCCTGCTGCTCTTTGACCTCTGAGCTCTTGGCCCATGGCTCAAACTTCGGGTGAATCAGAATCCCCTGGAATGCGAAGGGAAAACAGTCCTAGGCTCTCCCTTCCCAGATTCCAATTCGGTAGTCCCAGGAAGAATCCATGAAATCGGGAGTTTGAGTTAACACACGTTTTGAGAAACAATGCCTTTTTTTTTTTTTTTTTTTTTTAGCTTTGCATGTTTTTAAGAAGATTAAAAAAAAAATTTCAAACAGTAAACAGTGAAAAGAAGGCACACTCCTGCCTCTGACTCCAGCCTCCCATTTCTCATTCCCAGAGGGAACCACTATCCCAGTTCTTTGATTACTCTTCCAAAGTTGTTACTCAAACTCAGTCATGACACACACATACACACACACACACACACACACACACACACAAAAAAAAAAGACTATATATCAATATTTCTCCTTTATTTTTAAAAAATATTTTATTGATATTTTACACAGAGAAACATCAATGAGAGAGAAACATCTACCAGCTGCCTCCTGCACACCTACTGGGGATGTGCCCACAACCAATGTACATGCCCTTGACTGGAATCGAACCTGGGACCCTTCAGTCCGCAGGCCGACGCTCTATCCACTGAGCCAAGCCAGTTAGGACTCACCCTTATTCTAAATACAGATAGTGGCATACTATGAACACTCTTCTACACCTTGCTTTTTTCCTTTAGAAATGCAGCTAGGAGAGCATTCCCTTTATAGAGATTTACCTCATTCTTTTAAAGAGCTGCATAGCTTCCCAGTGCCTAGATGTCATTTATTTTTACCAGTTTTCTATCAACAGACCTGAAGGAGGTCCACTTTTGCTAATTCAAACAATATTACAGTAATTGTCCTTGAAGATATGTCCTTTGCCCATGTACAGTATATCTGTAGAGCAAATTCATAAAGCAGAGTTGGTGAGTTAGACAGTGAGCACCTTTTTTTTATCACTGCCGATCAAACATGTGACATCTCCCTAGTTTCAATTTGCATTTTTTTGTTTAGGAGTGAGGATGAACTGGATTTACTGGTTACTGGGTTCCTGTCAACCCATGGGCATTGGCACCAATTCAGTGCCAACAGGAACCCCCAGTCTGGAGTGCGGTGAAAAAGGAAATCTTATTCAGCGCAAAACAGCTCAATTGTGATACAGCTGGGCTGTGAAAACTGCCTGACTGTGAAGTGGCCCTGGGGCCTCGCTGATCTCTTTGTGCTGGTCTTCATGGGAACAGTCTTCAGTGAAAGGAAAGTGTATTCGCAGTGCAGCCCGAGGAGACCTAACTTACATAGATAGAAGTCCTGGCCATGGCCCCCATTGGTCTATCATGCAAATGAGGACTCCAAATTCTCACAATTTGATTGGTCCAAAAAAGTCTTTATTGGTCAGAATGGAGCTGCTCTAATTGGTTGGCGAAGCTGATTGGGGGTGTATTAGCTGTACAGCTCCAATTGGATGGGAAAAGCCTCAGTTCTATTGGTTGAAACAGGATTCCAGGAACTCCTTTGTAAGGGCTGGCTCAGATGGCAGAAACACAGTGCAGGATTGTTTTTGGTTGAATTTGAGCCCAATTAGCCACCAGGAGCCCATCTTAGTAGATATTTTCTTTCTCGTGAGCCACAATGTTATCTTTTATAATAAGAGCTCTTTTTTTTTAAAAAAAATATTTTTATTGATTTCAAAGAGGAAGGGAGAGAGAGAAACATTGAGAATCATTGATCAGCTGCCTCCTGCACACCCACACAGAACTGAGCCTGCAACCCAACCCAGGCATGTGCCCTGATTGGAATTGAACCATGACCTTCTGGTTCATAGGTTGATGTTGAACCACTGAGCCACACTGGCCAGGCCCTAAAGCTCTTCATGTAAGTAAAGAAATTAGCCCTTTGTCATAAATTTTGCAAATATTTTTCACACTTTATCTTTTTCTTTAAAGTATATTTTATTGATTTTTTACAGTGAGAAAGGGAGAGGGAGAGTTAGAAACATCGATGAGAGAAAAACAACAATCAGCTGCCTTCTACACACCTCCTTCTGGGGATGTGCCCGCAACCAAGGAATATGCCCTTGACCAGAACCGAACCTGGGACCTTTCAGTCCGAAGACCGATACTCTATCCACTGAGCCAAACAAGTTAGGGCTGCTATCTTTTTAATGCTTCTAGTTTTTTTTTTTTCTTTTTACTGAAATCAAATTCATATTACATAAAGTTATTCATTTTTAAATGAATTATTCAGTGGCATTTAGTATATTCACAATGTCGTGTGACCATCACTTCTAGTTTCAAAGTATTTTACTTCTGGTATTTTTAATGATTCATAAGTTTTTCATTTTAATGTAGCATATTATAATCATGTTTTTTATGGCTTCCTTTTTTTTTTTTGTCACAAGCTCTTCGCCCTGTTTCCTCACAATTTGACACTTCCTTTTCTTTCCACACTAAGTTCAAGATCATCATATCCACCACTATCTCATCAGCACCTTCAACTCTTGCTCCTTTCACAATACACGCTCTCAAACCCCGCCCTTGGCTCTGTTGACCACCACCCTGCCCTTCTCCACTCCAGCACTGGGCTGCTGAGCACTGCCAGAGAAAACTCGCACAGCCATATTTATTCATTCATTAAGCAAAAAAAATTTTTTTAACATGTCCTAGGTGCACCAACACTGTGCTGGGTACAAATTTGGGGCCAGGACAAACTTCTGGTCTCCGGCCCCAGCTGGGCCCTCAATATCTGACAACCCTTTGTCTCACTCCATGTCCTTATTCACCTCCCTCTCCTGCTCCCATCTTACTAATTTTCCAAACCCTCCACATGTTCATAGTGACTTCCCCTTCTGTTTTTTCACAAACATTAAACGATGAGGGATGAACGATTTCAACTTCCTACTTCCTCCCAACCAACACTGACATTAAACCAATTCTCCTAGACAACCAAGGTTAAGATGCCTTCTCCAGTTCAGAGCTAATCCCTCCACCTGTGCTCAGACGGCCCTCTCTTCAACCCCTGCCTCTCCCTACTCGCTCTCCCTCCAAGGTAAATAAATCCATGCAAGTCTCTTCTGCTAAAGAAAGGAAGGGAGAAAGGGAGAGGGAGGGAGGAGGAAAGGTGGGTGAAGGAAAGGAAACCAAAGAAAAAACTCTCCTCCACGCTTAATTCTCTTTCACAGTAAAATGTACCTCTATTTCCTTCCTTTTCATTTTTATTGTTTTTATTTTCAAAGTTATATATATGCACATAGTGTGAGGCTCCAGATAGGACTACAAAGTCTATTTCAATAAAGAGTAGACCCTTCCCCCCACCAATTTCCTCCTCAGAATCGCCTCTGAGATTTTTCTTTTAGTATTTCCCTCCGTATCTCTAAACAACATGTTCATCAAATTTTGTTTTTAAGCACCATCTACTGGCTTCCCTCCATGTAAAGTGAAAGCTGAGCTCCTTCTTCCCTCTGCCCCACCATGGATCACTTTCCATCCTGCCCCTGCATGCTACACTCCCAAGAGAATTATATCAGTTAGGGTTAGACCAATATTCATTATTAGCTTATGTAATGTTATTCATAGCTGTCATGTGATATCTATATAATGCCTTTCTCCTCTTCCATAACTTTATTTTCCCTGAATCTCATTTAAAAATTTGATTATTCTCTGAATTTATCACTAATTCTGCCCTATATTCATCCAAAAGTTTATGTATCCTCTTAATTCAGTCAAATCAAAACAGATGTTCACCTCTTATCTCCTTGAAAAATTTCTCTAGGAGCCTTCCAATCTGGGTCTAACTCTAATAACCTCCTGAGAAAGGGTACGTGGGAGAAAAATTTGAAACCTTATATCAAAATGTCTTTATTGTGTCTTCATTATTGATAGTTTGACTGTTGTGAGAGTCTAGATATCACTTAAAATCTATTCTTACCCGGTGCTAGAACAACAGCTGGCCACCTAGGTAAAAACTGGATTTCCCTAATCATTGGTTGAGACCATATGACTAAGTTTTTTTCAATGGAATGTGAATAGAAATTATATGAGCCACTTCCTGGCCAGACCTGAGATTGGTATAACCCTACATTTTTATTTCCCCATCCCTGCCAGCTTCTACCCAGGATGGCAGCCACCTAGTTTTGACATTTTGGACAGCAATGCCCTAAATTTTACTACACATACCCATCACCTGGGGATCTTCAAGCACAGATGCTGATTCCATAGGCCTGTGGTGGGGCCTGAGATATTGTATTTCTTTTTTCTTTTTCTTTTTTTAATATATTTTATTGATTTATTACAGAGAGGAAAGGAGAGGGATAGAGAGCTAGAAACATCGATGAGAGAGAAACATCGACCAGCTGCCTCCAGCACACCCCCTACCAGGGATATGCCAGCAACCAAGGTACATGCCCTTGACCGGAATCGAACCCGGGACCCCTCAGTCTGCAGGCTGACACTCTATCCATTGAGCCAAACCGGTTTCGGCGAGATATTGTATTTCTAACAAGCTTCTAGGTAATGCTAATGCTGCTGGCCTACAGACCACACTTTTCAGTATAAGCACTGGTTCACCACTTTTCTAATGCAGCGACCTTTTAATGCAGTTCCTCATGTGGAAACTCCCAAGCATAAAATTATTTTCGTTGCTACTTCATAACTGTTATTTTGCTATTGTTAATGAATCATAATGTAAATATCTGTGTTTTCCGATGGTCTTAGGTTCATTTTAGATATCTTAGCAACACACAGGTTGAGAACTGCTGCTGTAGAGCCTAAGACCATCAGAAAACACAGGCATTTACATTACGATTCATTAACAGTAGCAAAATTAAAGTTATGAAGTAGTAACGAAAATAATTTTATGGTTGGGGGTCACCACAACATGAGGAACTGTATTAAAAGGTTGCGGCATTAGAAAGGTTGAGAACCACTGCCCTGAAGGATGACAGTGTATTGCAGGCCTTGGTCTCTGTATGATTTGTGGAGCACACTGAACTACCCACTTTTTTTTTTTTTTTTTAAGAAAAAAATAAGTTCTATTTGTTGAGTCATTGCATTTTTTAGCCTTCACCCTAGCAGAGCTGGAGTACAGAATTCCAGACTGGAAATCACTTTCCCCCCAAATGTTGAAGGCATGATCCACTGTGTTCTAGTCTCGAGTGTTACTATTAAGAGGCTCAGTGCCATTCTAACCGCTGACCCTTCCTATGTGGTCTGTTTTGCATCTGATATTTCATGATGCGCCTTGATGCTAGGCAGTGGATGGGCCCTTTTCATCTGGAAGCACAAGCCCTTCCTTTATTTTTTTAAAATATGTTTTTATTGATTTTTAGAGAAAGGGGGAGGAAAAGAGCGATAGAAACATTGACAAAAGAGAAACATCACTGATTGGCTGCCTACTGCAGGCACCCTACCAGGGATCTAGCCCCCAACCTGGGCATGTGCCCAGACCAGGAATCAAACCAACAACCTCTTGGTTCATGGGTCGACACTCAACCACTGAGCAACACAGGCTGGGCAGCTCTTCCTTTCTTTTTTTCTTTTTTTTAATATATTTTATTGAGTTTTTACAGAGAGGAAGGGAGAGGGATAGAGAGTCACAAACATCGATGAGAGAGAAACATCGATCAGCTGCCTCCTGCACACCCCCAGCTAGGGATGTGCCCGCAACCAAGGTACATGCCCCTGACCAGAATCGAACCTGGGACCCTTCAGTCCGCAGGCCGACGCTCTATCCACTGAGCCAAACCGGTTTCGGCAGCCCTTCCTTTCTTACTCTTATTTTTCTCTGATCTCTAAAGCTCCTGGTCACTTCCTCCTTTTCCCCCCCTATATGCCTCCTTTTGTTTTACTTTCTGGAAGTTTCTCAATTTCTCTTTAAACCCTTTTGTTAGAATTTTCCATCCCTTCCCTCGGGGTTTTACTTTTCAAGTGTGTTTTCTTAGATGCCATCCTTTATTATAGTATCTCTTATGTAAAAGTATCAATAGTTTTCTTTTTCCTTAAGTTTTACTTTCCATTGCTCCGGACAAAGTTGGGACCTGCCAACCGTGGGTTTCACCATGGGGTGATCCGGCTAACTGCCTTGTTGGGGGACCCCTGGTGTTAGTACTGTAAGGTGTTTTCTCTCACTGGTTAGATTATCCAGGGAAGAGCCTTCCAGTCTCTGATCTGGATGGCAGAGTTCAAGAAACCACCTCTCAGTAAGTAAACTTCCACTTCTCTATTTTCAATGCAACTGTTCCCAAATATCCTTCATGCTGAAGACCCTCTGTTTTCCATCTCCAACAAAAAAGTCTCCAGTAATATTATGGGTTGGAGGTGAGTAGTTGCCCAGATATACGGAGTAAAGGAGGAGATGGGAGGGATCTAAATACTTCAAAGAATCCTTCTAATGTTAGTACCACCTACACCCCAGTTGTATATGATGCTAGTAATTCAAGGATATATCAAGTTGCTTCTAAACTTTCTTCACTGCTGGTTTAGTTTCCACTTCACTGCTAAATCAGTTGCCACTGCCCAACCGGTGTGGCTCAGTGGTTGAGGATGGATCCCTGAACCAATTTTGATTCCTGATCAGGACACAAGTTTGGCTTTTGGGCTCCATCCCCAGTAGAGGGCGTGCAAGAGGCAGCCGATCAGTGATTCTCATCATTGATGTTTCTATCTCTCCTTCTCCCTTTCTCTGAAATCAATAAAAAACAAACATGTTTTTAAAAAGTTTTTAATAACATCAGTTGCCACTTATCCTTCTTTTTTTCAGTTTCTATCTAAAACTTTGCTATTACCTCCTCTTTCTTTTTGACCCCTTTATGAAATCCATATTGTTATTTTACTATTTTTTTAAACTTTTTCTTTTTTTTTTTTTTAATATATTTTATTGATTTTTTACAGAGAGGAAGAGAGAGGGATAGAGAGTTAGAAACATCGATGAGAGAGAATCATCGATCAGCTGCCTCTTGCACACCCCATACTGGGGATGTGCCCGCAACCAAGGTACATGCCCCTGACCGGAATCGAACCTGGGACCTTTCAGTCAGCAGCCCGACGCTCTATCCACTGAGCCAAACCGGTTTCGGCTATTTTACTATTATTATTCTTAATCCTCACTCGAGGATATTTTTTTCCATTGACTTCTAGACCAAGTGGAAGGGAGAGAGAAGAGGGAAAGTCCCCTGTTGTTAATTTTGATATTTTTCCATTGCTTTTTAGAGAGAGAGGAAGGGAGGGGGAGAAACAGAGATAGAGAGAAACATCTTTGTGAAAGAGACACGTCGATTGGTTGCCGACCAGGGCCAGGGATCTAGCCTGCAAGGGAGGTACGTGCCCTTGATCTGAACCTAACCCAGGACCTTTCCTACTGCAGGCCACAACACTCTATCCACTGAGCCAAACCAGCGAGGGCCAGATTCCCTCAAGTTCAACTGGAAGTCTCCATTCACTCGCTAACCCTATGCAAACTGGTTTCATTCTCAATCTTCCATAATCTGTCAACAGTGATCCATCCAAATGGGTAAATCTGCCACAACTCACCAATTAGAACCCTTCAAGGGTCCCAGATGCCTTCAGAACAAAGTCCAAATCACTTAGCTCGCAAACCTTTTCCAGATCTGTCCGCTCACTCCAGTCTCACCAGCCACACCTCACCACCACCACATTCCATTCGCTCTAACCGAATCCCTCGCTGTCCCTTCCCCTTCCGATGTGCTGGACCCCTTCAAGCACCATGCGCTTGCCTGTGCCAGTTCCTTTTTCCTCTCCAACCAGGTGGTTAACGCTTTAGATTCCGTCCAAGCGGCACCTCCTCCCAGAGTCCTCTCTCTGTGCTCCTGGTGACACACCTGAGGGCATAAATCTCTAACAAAACGCCTGTGCCGCTATCGCGGGAGAGCCCATCTCACCCATCTTTGTACACCAGAGACCGCCACACAATGGGAAAACCAGAAAGGGAAAGGTGAAAAGGCTGAAACAGGCCGGCTTCTGAGAACAGACTGCGAGTCGGTGCTCCAGCTGGGCTCCCGTGCAGGGGGAAGCGCTCGGGCGAAGAATGCAACACTCACCACGTCCAGCTCTCCCCGGGCCCCCACAGACGGCGGCGCCGGGCGGGCACACAGAGAGGGTCCCACGGCTGCGTAATCGGGAAGAACGCCCCAGAACTCCCACCATCATCACCTAGCGCCAGCAGACGCCCAATTAATTCTTACAGAAGAAACTAACTATAGACCACAGGATAATGTCGTGAAGGTTGGACGGGTCAGAACCGCCCCGGGTCACAGAATGTTCAGCTCCTCCGGTCTCTGGCGCTGGTAGCCCTGAGGCGGCGGCGCAGAGCTCCCTGGGAGTTGTAGTTCGCCAGGTGAGCCGCGAAAGGCGAGGCTTCGCTGAGCATCCTGGGAATTGTAGTGTCGGCTAGAGATCCGCTCTGGGCGCCGGCGCAAACCGACACTCCCTTCCTTCCGGGTCAAACGTCGCGCTTCGCAAAAGGGGGAAAATCCTGTGGGTTCCCCGAGTGACTGGCAATGGCTACCTATAGCCTGGCGAACGAGCGACTCCGCGCCTTGGAAGACATCGAACGGGAAATCGGCGCCATCCTTCAGAATGCAGGTTCGGGAAACGAGGACCGGAAGGCAGAGAGCGAGCCCGAGCCCCGAGCACGCGCGCCAACCTGAGATTGGGAGCGGGGCAGGGGAGGATCCCGGGTGCTAGCGCCGCGAGGGAGGGCGGGGCTGAGGGGTAGAGGGGCTGGCCCTTGGGCGGGCTGGACTTCGGGACTCCGAGTAGCCCTGCCCTCTCTCTGCCCCTGCAGGTACCGTAATCCTGGAACTTTCCAAGGAGAAAACCAATGAACGGCTGCTAGACCGACAAGCGGCGGCTTTCACGGCGTCGGTGCAACACGTAGAAGCGGAGCTGTCGGCTCAGATCCGCTACCTAACCCAGGTGTGCGGGTGGTGGGAGGTGCAGTGTGCCCAACCCGGCTCTCTGCCTTAGCCTTAGCCTTAGCCTTAGCCTTAGCCTTCTGAAGGCCCAGGCGGAGCCTTGACCTCGGGAGTCAGGCAGGACCAGGCCGCGCAAGCCGGCGCCAAGCCGGATGAATGACCCTGGCAGGACTCCTCCGTTCCAGGACTGGTTTCTTCCTCTAAAAGGAAAGGCGGCCCTGCCTTTTCACGGGTTTCATCACGTGAACCACTAGATAAGGAAGGGGAGGGCTGGTAAACAACCCCAGAGCCATAGGACTTTGTTCCTAGAAACTGACCTCAGGCCGAAACCGGTTTGGCTCAGTGGATAGAGCGTCGGCCTGCAGACTGAAAGGTCCCGGGTTCGATTTCGATCAAGGGCATGTACCTTGGTTGCGGGCACATCCCCAGAACGGGGTGTGCAAGAGGCAGCTGGTCGATGCTTCTCTCTCATCGATGTTTCTAGCTCTCTATCCCTCTCTCTCTTCCTCTCTGTAAAAAATCAATTATATAGATAGATAGATAGCTCTCTATCTCTCTCTCTTCCTCTCTGTAAAAAATCAATTATAGATAGATACATAGATAGATAGATAGATGTTGGCAGGTAAAACACATTAAAAAAAAGAAAGAAAGAAAGAAACTGACCTCAGGAGCCTGAAAAGCTACTCCTGAGAAAAGAGATGGGGATTCTGAAGTCATTACAATAGCAACCACTACTTACCAAATTTTTACAATGTACCAGACACTCTGCATGATCTTATTTAATCGCACAACTCTAGGGATTAGTTGTTGTCACCCCCATTTTCCAGATGAGGTGATCAGAAGTTCAGTGGTTTGCCCTAAGTCATCCAGCTACCATGTGGTGTGGATTCAGACTCTGGGAAGAAATGAGACAAGAGACCTGGTGGCTTGTTGGGAGATGGATAAGGGAGGGGGTGCTTCGTTGACCAGTTGAAATGTCCTCTAGGTGGCCACAGGGCAGCCCCATGAGGGCTCCAGCTACTCTTCAAGGAAGGACTGTCAGATGGCACTGAAGCGAGTGGATTATGCTCGCCTCAAGCTCAGTGATGTGGCCCGAACCTGTGAGCAGATGCTGGAAAACTAAGCCAAGTAGGCAGAGACATCGTGGAGGGAGATCACCACCTCCACCCGGGACAGAACCTGGAGACCTGTAGGATGAGGAGCACAGGCTGCCGTGCACGCCCTGCCCACCACTCTGTGCTGGCACCTCCAGCGGGTGCCCCTGCTCTGACTTCACCAAAGTGCTAACAGGCTCAGACAGGAGGCGAGAGTCAGTCACCCAGCCCACTTCCTCCGATATTTCGTGTCCTTGTCCGCTTCCGCAGACTTGAACCAATGAAGACACATTCTTCATTGGAAGAGATAAAACAGGAACTAAGGGTTTTAATAATAAAAAACAACAATAAAGACTATCGCTGGGGCATATATAAGTGTCACAAGGGATTGAGGAAGTAAATCCAGCCGGATGGCAGCTGGTGGCTGCTGAGGGAGGGTGGGAAAACCCAGGCCTTAAGTGTGGGATCAGGGGAGGAAGCAAGTGAGGGCTGAAGTTGGTGTGGTATAGAGAGAGACTTTGGGGAATGGGGCACCATCAGCAGAGAAGCTGAAGCCAGGAATCCTGGTAAAGGGGCAAGGGCATGAGGCCAATGTATACAGAAAGAAGAGTCAATAATTAGAAAAATAACTTTTAGTAAAAATAATACACATTCAGAATTTTACACAATATAAAGACAAAAAGAAAACAAGCAAAAGAAAATTCCAACAGGGCAGTGGCTGGTTAAACAGTAACAGATATGTGCAGAGTGCCTACTATGTGCCAGAGAGAATGTTCCCGTTTATCAGATGTTTCTGGTAGTGAATAAATCACATTTTCTACCCTCACAAGCTCCCATTCTTAGCCCAAGTGTTGGAATATGGGGCCACAGGAATATATTGAAGCTGCAAATCTGGAAAAGACATTGGGAGATGAGCTCTGAGATCAAGGGAAGTTGGAAATGATAGCTAGAATTAGAGAATCAGACTCCAAAACATTTAATCAGACAATCTGGTACACAGTAGGTACTCAATAAAGACTTGTGAATTAAATGAATGGCTCCCACTTTCTACCCCTTCATCTCCCACTGGTCTGCTCCAGCTGCCATCTCGATGTTCCTTCAAGCACTGCCTGGGTTTGAGGGCCAAGCACTGGTCCCAAGGCCCATGGTGGCTTCCCTCCCTCCCCATTCCGTATTCTGCTTGACTCTTCTCACGTGACCTATGGTCCATGGTGCAGATAGCCTTCATGTTTGTCTGCCTGGGGTGGATTTCCAGCTATCTGGAAGCTACTGGGATCAGGGAACTGGTCCCGCATGGAAGGCTTCCACTTCACCTGGAGAGTACTGCGGTGACTGATTTCTCCTCTTACACAGCACATAGAGAAGGACTCCAGTGAGGATGAAAATGAAGCTCAAGAGAGCCAGCACTGGCGCCATGATTATCCCAGGTGTAGGACCCACATTTCCTTCCAGCTGCTTCTGGTTCGCCCCAGCTTCAGGCCCAGTGTCTAGATTGTGGCCCACAGAGGAAGCAGTGGTTTCGGGGGAGTGGATGAGCTTTGTATCCAAGGACAGTGTTGGTACAGGAAGGGTAGGCTGCTGGGTAGACTGCAGGGTGAGTGGCAGGTACGTCTGAACAGGGATGTCTGTGACGGCAGGTGCCCCTTCAGTGGACTCGGGAATCGGGGTGCTGTGGGGAGGTGAATGCTCCTGCTGGACCACTCTCCCAGAGTAAGCATGTCCACATTCTGGAAAGGCAAGAAGTGAGGAATCATGGTTATGAGGAGACCGGGTGAAGAAGCAGATAGAGGCAAGGGTAGTGGGTTAAGGGGAATATTGGGAATATCGGGAACAGTGGAAGACCAGGAGAGAAAGGTGGGGGAGAAGGAAGTGAACCAACTGCAACATGAGACCACTGGGACAGAGGTGTGTTCTGACCTGGGTTGGGCCCAGTCAGTGTTGCTCAGTGGTTGGATGTCGACACATGTACCAGAAGGTTGCTGGTTGATTCCCGGTCAGAGCACATGCCCAGGTTATGGGCTCAATCCCTGGAGGCAGCCCATTGATAATTCTGTATCTCCCTTCCTCTCTCTAAAAATCAATAAAAAATATTTTCTAAACGAAAGAGAGAGACTTGGGTTGCAATCTGCTAGGAAGTAGCTGTGTGACCTTGCCCTTGTCTCTTAACCTCTCAGGGACTCATTTGTTTCAGTTGTAAAGAGGGGATAATTTAGTACCAAGGGCCATAGTAGCTGGGAGTGTTACATGAAATAATGTAGGCCAACAGAGCTCAGAGGGCAGGAAGTTCACCACGTATGTTATCAAGACTTTAGGCGGGATGTGAGAAACACTTTGTATTTTAATGGTTGTGTATTTCTTTTAGGAGAAAATACAACCAGTAAATTTATGATTTCACAGATATTATCGCCTAGGGCAAGTTGCTACTTAAGTTTTCAAAAGTAGCTTGTGGCCCGGCCAGTGTTGCTCAGTTGGTTGAGCTTCATCCCATGAACCAGGAGGTTGTTGATTCTATTCCTGATCAGGGCACATGCCCAGCTTGTGAGCTCAGTCCCCACTAGTGGGTGTTCAGGAGGCAGTCTATCTCCCTCAGTCTAAAATCAATAAGCCATTTTTTAAATGCCTTGTGTACACTTAAGATTTATTCATCTCAAAAAGAAAGAATACTCATTTCATTGTGTGCAAATTCTACCTAAAAAGAAAAAAGGAACAATAAAATACTGAATTGTATATGCATGCCGAAATGTTTGGGAGTGAAGTATAGTCCTGCCTGCAACTTACCTGGAAATACATTAA